>NC_134858.1:119809775-120435400 GCF_049852395.1 Peromyscus maniculatus bairdii
GAAGCTCAGGGAGCACAGCACAGCCCTGGGAGTCAGAAGCCCAGGGAGCACAGCCCTGAGAGTCAGAAGCCCAGGGAGCACAGCACAGCCCTGGGAGTCAGAAGCTCAGGGAGCACAGCCCTGAGAGTCAGAAGCTCAGGGAGCACAGCACAGCCCTGGGAGTCAGAAGCTCAGGGAGCACAGCCCTGAGAGTCAGAAGCCCAGGGAGCACAGCCCTGAGTCAGAAGGTCAGGGAGCACAGCCCTGGGAGTCAGAAGCCCAGGGAGCACTGCCCTGGGAGTCAGAAGCCCAGGGAGCACAGCCCTGGGAATCAGAAGCTCAGGGAGCACAGCCCTGCGAGTCAGAAGCTCAAGGAGCACTGCCCCGAGAGCACTGCCCCGAGAGCATGGCACTGAGAGTCACATTCTGAAGCACAGAGGCTTGACTTCAGCAAGGAGGGAAAGAATGTCAGAGAACAAAGAATGAGGCTCCAGGGAGCCCAGGGAACCCGGGAGGAGAGAAAGGAGCAGGGAGCCGGGGTCCATCTGCACTGTGTGACTGACAGTCTAGGGGACCTCAATGGTGGGGCAGCAGACACGGCAGGGAAGGGGCTCCCGTGCAGGAAGTCTGGGTGCGTCTGATCGGGCATGGGCTCACAATGCCCACGGCCCACACCCTCTCCGGGATACTGCCCTTCTTGAAGAGTGGCAAGTATGAGCCACACACAGAGATCATTGCTCACCGTGGGTTGATCGTTTTGGTCTTAGTCTTGTTCAGGTGAAGGACCATCACCCTGTGACTGTGGAGGCAGCAAAGGCACAGGTGGTGGCCGCAGGTCCACAGCTACCATCTGTTGTTGCTGCCAGTCAGCCAGGCTAGAGACCTGGTTCAGCTTTTGTGGGTACCACCATCCTAACCCCCCCCCACATGCAGCCCTCCTTGTCCACAAATGGGGGACCCAACCTGTGCCTCAACAATGTCAACTTCAAATCCCATCCGTATGTGTTCTCCTATGACTCCAGATGTGTCTGAGCTTGGGATGATACAGTCTGAAGTGAGGAGAGAAGGAGGCAGAGGTGGCAGTGACCGCTGGTCATCTAAGTGACAGTCCTTTATACACTGGCTAACTCTGACACCAACCTGCTGCCCATCAACTCATTCTGACACTCTGGGGTCAGGGCTGGGTCCTGGAGTTTCAGGACAGAAGCCTGGCTTTAGCAGACTTAATGGACTAGGCTCGGCCATCCTTCCTAACACGCCAACATAAAGAGATGAGTAGTGGTGACAAGCAGAGGAAGCAGAGAGGAGCGGATAGGGGGTCCTGTGACCCCAAACTCATCTTCAGGATATTGACATGAGCTCCAGGCTTAAAAGAATTAGGGCCGATTCCTCCTCCTAGCTGTAGGCTAGAGCAGGGCTCACTATTACAGAGAGCCCCTGAATTCTGTCCCCAGGCAGCCCTGGACTGGTGTGGGGCCCAGCAGGCCAAATGGCCTTGATACTGGGTCTGGAGAAGATCGGTACCATGCCAGCCTTCCCTGCAGGTCCATGACCGCCTGGATCGCTACTGCTGTGGCTTCGAGCCTGCACCCTCAGACCCCTGTGTGGAAGAGGGTCTCCGAGAGAAGTGTCAGAACCCAGAGGAGCTGCGGCTGGTCCACATCCTGGTACGTTTCTTCTGCATGCACAGTGCCTTGCCGTGTGAGCACTGGGTACACCTCTCTCCTGCAGAGGATGCTCCTGATGGCTGGACACAGGGGTTTCCCAGTCTTCTTTCTTTTCTTTGCCAGCAAACCTTGGCTGAAATAATACTTCTAGGAAGCCAAATATATAAAACAGACAAAATGGACATTGAGAATGCAGCTGAGGTGGAATGGCCGTGTGTGTGAAGCCCTGTTCTTCCTTCCTTCCTTCCTTCCTTCCTTCCTTCCTTCCTTCCTTCCTTCCTTCCTTCCTTCCTTCCTTCCTTCTTTCCTTCCTTTCTTTCTTTCTTTCTCTCTCTCTTTGTCTCTTTCTCTCTTTCTCTCTTTCTCTCTCTCTCCCTCCCTCCCTCCCTCCCTCCCTCCCTCCCTCCCTCCCTCTCTCTCTCTCTCTCTCTCTCTCTCTCTCTCTCTCTCTCTCAATCTACAAAATCCAATTCGGTTTTATTGTGGTTCCTTACAGAAGCAGAAATGACTCAAAGACAGCTATATCTCTAAAGTCACCCTGGCATGGGTGATAAGACATAAAAGCTTGGGATCTGGAGGACACTGCACAGCCTGCAAGAAACTCAACAGGCTGAAGAATGTCCTTTGCAGGTGGCTTGGTTGGTCTGAGCCTCTTCCAGAAAGCTCTGCTGGACTTTGTGTCTTCTAGGTCTCTGCTTCTTCCAAGCAGCTGGGGTTGTGAGATAGAGACAGTCTTCACTGCTTATAAACTACCCTCCCTAGTAAAACCACTCAGTTTCAGGGACTTCCTGAAGCTATTCTGAGTTGTTTACTTCTTGTCTTAGTGAGCTTCCCTGAAGGATGGAATGATAACACCCCATAGCAAGAACTGCTTCTTTTCCTCCCAAACTCAGTGTAGATGCTGTTCTGCCTATTTGCGTAGTAAGTGTTGTGTGGGCTCTATTTTTTATTTATTTATTTATTTGTTTATCTATCTATCTATCTATCTATCTATCTATCTATCTATCTATCTATCTATTATGAGCTTGATACAGTATAAATTCTTGTCCTAATAGTGAAATGTTTCATTGAGGCTTGCCCAGTAATTAAGTAAAACCAAAACTTATTATAAGCCACAGTCATCCTAGGGTCCCCCCTGCTATATAGCCTCCTTGGTTCTGTGGGTTTCAGTCTGATTGTTCTTTGGTGAAGCCCTGTTTTCACTGCTCCTCAAGACACTTGAGGGAACTTTGAGGTCTTTCAGGGCTCTGAGTAGAAGAGAGAAGAGGTAGACAGAGGGAATACTTTGGTCCTGAAGTCTCAATTGCTAGGGATGCCTATGAGAAGTAGCATGGGAGTTTGGAGACTGTGTAGGAACAGAGTGTGTGCTTGGGAGTGTAAGCCAGAAGAGATGGCCTCTTATTGCCAAACACCAGATTTTAAAAGTGTGTGTGTGTTCCCGTGAGTGCAGGCAATCTGTGGATGTCAGAGATTGACATCAGGCATTGTCCTTATCATTCCTCGCTTTAGTTTGAGACAGGGTCTCTCACTGAACTTGCCAATCCAGCTCAACTGGCCTTTAGCATCAGGGACCCCCCCCCCCTTCCTCAGCACTGGGATTGCAGATCACACAGCCTCACCTGGCGTCAGGGACCCCCTCTCTCTTCCTCGGCACTGGGATTGCAGATTACACAGCCTCACCTGGCGTCAGGGACCCCCTCTCTCTTCCTCGGCACTGGGATTGCAGATCACACAGCCTCACCTGGCCTCGTTATGAGGTTCGTAGTGTTCAGCTTGGTAAACCCTTCCTTCGCCCACTGAGCCATCTCCCCAGCCCCATGCCACAGTTTTTTTAAAGTACTAGAGAATTCTGTCTCGCTTGTTTTAGTGTGGGAAGGATATAAGAGATGCTAAAGACTCTTCCTGTGACATTAGGGTATGGCCAGTGATCTATAGAGATAAAGGACATAGTTGTATGTTCTTGGTGATATTTAGGGACTGATGGAAGAGATGTGGTGTGTGTGTGTGTGTGTGTGTGTGTGGTGTGAAACACACCTGTGATGTGACATGAAGCTTCTGACCCTGAGGAGTATGTTTTTGTTTTTTTTTATTTTGCACCTGCCAGTTCAGTTCCCACCATGCTCCTGACCCCACTGTACCAGGAACGAGCCCCTGTGCCTTGCAATTTAGAAGGTGCAATTATGGCTCACTGCTATGGGTCCAGGTTTGAGTTTGCCCCAGTTGCATATTAGCTGTGTGATCCTGTGTAAATTGCTTAACAGTTTATGCCTCCTGCGGCTGCTGAGACAATCCCCAGAGACGGTACACAGTGCTGGTGTAGAGTAAGTCCTCAGCCATGGGACACAAACTGACAGAATGGTACTAGTTACACTCCGATTGTACCAATGGCTGCCCTTGTCCGTCTTCTTCCCCTGAGGTCCGGAGCAGTGATCCATCTCACTTGGTGTACATAGACAATGCTGGCAACCTTCAGCATCCCGAGGACAAGCTGAACTTTCGGCTGCTGGAGGGCATAGATGGGTGAGGATCCAGGGCACTGGGTAGAGGTTTGAGGGATGAGGCTGGCCCTGCTGTAGACTCTGGAACCTTCAACTACAGTCCTCGAATGGCCAAAGTCCATCAGACCAAAGCTGGATCTGAGGCTTCTGGGACTGAGGAAGGCTGAGAGGGGCTACATCGGACCTGTTCCCCCAGATCTAGAGGGCTTCTGGTCCCTGCTTCAGTGTCTGAAGGCTAGCTCATCCTGGATCTATGTGAAAGAGCTAGCCTGGGGATCTGCCCCTCCTTGTCTACTCCCAGTAGGCAACTCAACCTTCTCAGGGCCTTTTGGGGCCCTAAGTGTGCCCAGCTGAGGCCAGAGTGGTAGAATTGGTTCTCCAGGCTTCACTGTAAGGTGAGGCCTCTCTGAGAGCACTACCATCTGCTTTTATGACACAGCAAGTCACAGAATCCCCTGACAAGGAGCCAGCAGGCACAGACCTGGCATTTCCCTGGCTCATTTTGCTGGGTTCCCCAGGGGGCAAGTTCTGGGTTCATGTGGAGACTCTCTGAGCTCATTTATGCCTTTCCTTTCTTGCATGGGCTCTGGGACTTCGGCCCCAGGTTTCCTGAGTCCGTTGTGAAGGTTCTTGCATCAGGGTGTCTACAGAACATGCTGCTCAAGTCGCTGCAGATGGACCAGGTGTTCTGGGAGAGCCAAGGTGGAGCCAGAGGTCTGAAGCATGTCCTTGAGACACTGGAGAGGCGAGGGAAGGTCTTGCTGAGACACATCCAGAAGCACAACCTCACGCTTTTCAGGGACAAGGACCTGTGAGCCCATCTCTGCCTGGGCAGAGCACACCTTGCTGGAGGACTTCCCACAATGTAAGCCTGAGCTGGTGGGTGTTGGCCATCCTGTTGACAAATGGGAAAAGCCAGAAACGGGAGGAGCCTACAGTGCCACGGGATAGTTCCCCTGCTGGGGATGGTGGAAGGCCTCCGCCTCACATTCCTGTCTGCATCCTCAGCTCTGGCTATTTGCTCCCATGCAACAATAAAAGTGTTTAGGAATGTTCTGTGAACCGTTCCCTGCACATGTACATGCACTGCTGTGTGAGGTATGTAGATATATGCATGAACCTGGAACTTCATGCATGCTAGGCAAGTGCTCTACCAACTGAACTCACATGCCCAACCAGAGAAGCCTATTTTTTTTTTTTAAGATTCATTTTTTAATTTAAAAATTTACTTTTAGGTGCATAGGTGTTCTGCCTGCCCATAAATTTGTGCACCATGTGTGTCCCTGGTGACTGCAGAGGCCAGAAGGGACCCCTGGGGCTTGAGTTAGACAACTGTGAACTGCCATGTGGGTGCTAAGAATTGAACCTGGGTCCTCTGGAAGAGCAGCCAGTGCTCTTAACCACTGAGCCATCTCTCCAGCCCCTAATTGTGTGTGTGTGTGTGTGTGTGTGTGTGTGTGTGTGTGTTACTCATGTGTTCGGGCGCCTTTGGAGGACAGAAGAGGACAATCAGACTGCCTAGTATGGGTGCTGGGAACTGAACTCTGTAATCCTCTATGAGAGCATACTCTTAACCATTAAGCTATCTTTCCAATGGCAACAGGGAGAGAAGCCCTTTATAAAAACTGAATTTCCCTTATAATTGTAGAAATTTTCTCCATCTCAGTGTTAGCCATTGCATGTTTTATGGGCCGACTTTTCAGTGTAAGATGTCTGTCCCTTCCTTGGTAGTGCGTTAGCTTGGACTCTGAGCTGCAGCTACACAGCCCTTTCTGTTAGGCTTGTCTGTGTTTCCTCTCTGCCATCTACAGCTTGACTCTGTCTTTGTGAAGTAGGAAACTAATTCTATGCAGTCAAACTTGTTGATTTTGCCTGAGTCTCCTGGGTTCCTGTCTTCTTAGGCTGTTTTCCTTCAGATCACAGAACTGTCATTGGTGTACTTTTACTTCAGTGCATATTTGTGTGAAATTTGCATTTGAAAGTGGCTTGAGTTAGGGGTGTAACTTAAGTTTCCTTGCTCCAGATTCTATTCAAGTGTCTATTCTGTTCCCACCAATCTGAAAGTATACTCTTATCAGATAAGTTCCCAAGCACACAGACGCCCACTTGTGAACTATACTATGCCCTGCTGATAGTTTCTTAGCTCCCTGCTTCAACTGTTCTAATCAGAGTTACTTTATTCTGTCTGGTCGCACAAGTATCCACTTAAAAATATTAATTTTGTGTATGAGTGTTTTATCTGCATGTATGTCTGTGCACCACATGCATGCAGTGTCGGGAACTCAAGTTGGGTCCTCTGGGAGAGCATCTGATGCTCTTAACTGCTGAGTAATCTTTCTAGCCCTCTAAATAAATATTTATATGAGCCTTTAAGGGGAAAATCAAATTGTCTGTTTTATTTTTAATTTCTCTTCATTTATGATGTTGTGTGACCTTCATTGTTCGTTGGTTTGTTTTTTGGGAGAAAGGCTGAATAACAGCTAGCAATATTTACATCTTACTCCTGACTTTAATGAGAGCATGTCTATGGTTTCACTGTTAACTGCATCAGGGAGAATGCATGACCAAGCACTGCCCAGGTCATTTTTGTGGCTATTCCCCACGGATGCAGTCCTCTTCACAGCCTCTGTGCAAGACACTGCCATGCAAGGTGGGCACAGCATGCTCCCTTCACAATCCCGATCCTGTCCCACTGTGTCATCTCCTTTGACAATCAAAATTAAAGGTCATCTGGGTACTCAGCGTCAACTTTGCTTCCTGTTGTCCAAGAAGACTTGCCCGAAGGCTATCTCCCCGTGAGCTGTCAGCTTAAGGTGGCTCCTAAGGCCAGCCCCAAATATCGGCCATTGCCACTGTTGCCCACAGTGCTAGATGATAAAACCCTACAGTTGAAGACACCAAACACCTGTCACAGGCAGAAAAATCAACCAGAAGCTTCCTCACTGCCCACTAATCCTCGCAGTATTATAACGTGTTAGGCAGGCTTCTGGGGCAGGATAACCAGTCTTACTTGGCTGCAGACTCCATGTGCGGCAATACCAACCAGCCAGGCAGGATGTGTCTGCTGATAGAGTAGTGGCAGGTCTGTCATGGGGGCAACCAACTGCTTTCTGATTGGATTCGAGGGCCATCCCACAGGAGAGCATTCGGGTTTGATGTTATAACCTGTTCAAAGCCTGGCTGGGAGGTCATGGGCACTAATGGGGATGTTTCATGGCTATGGCACGCCGATGAGACTGTCTTCTAAACACCTTTCCATGCCTATGGATCAGCGCTGCTCTCAGCTCTGGCAGTGGCTAGCAGTACCCGGAGACCCGTAACTGGTAAGTGCTGAGGGTAAGTGACTAACTACTGAATGCTCATCCCTGGGCATCTATCTCAGTGTCTCCAAGGCTCAAGGAACATCCTGAAAGGGGCAAAGAGAAGGGGTGGTGGTGGTGTGGAACACTGACTTCTGGGTCCTTTTGATACACAGCAGCTGTGATGACCGACACAGGATCGGGTCGTACCCACCATGGAAATGGACGAGCTTGAGGGGCCTCATCCTTCACTGAGGAGCAAAGCTAATGGATGGAGGGAGACATTTTCTTTAGTTGGGCAGTCGATGGCAAGGCCTGTGCAAACAAACCCTCAACCGTGTGCTTTCCAGGCAACCCAGTGAAACGCACTGGCTCATATCAAGACCCACTCAAAAGGACATGAAACTAGGAGGGGTGGGTTGGAAAGAGGAAAGGCTCCATAGCAGGGGAACAGGAAAGGTTAACAGGCTGAACAGGACTGAAATGTATTATTATACATGTGCATGAAAGTGTCATATGACACCCGATACAAGGTATAATTCATATATGCTAATAAGGCATTAAAAGACTTGACCCACGATGTTCATAATCATTTAATCACTGCTCCAAACACACCTGTCACTCAGCTACAGGTGAAATTCTCAGAGACTATCTGCCTAGCCCACCAACTACATGACCACTGTTTCTAGAAGCCAGGACTTGTACCAAGGCCATGGCAGGAAACAGCACAATCAATTAGCAAGAGCAGATCCCTGGGACCTGCCTGTGCCTCCTCCTCGCCACAAAGGAATTCCTCCTGGGTGGGAACAATCAACGTGGCAGAGGGGGCCACCTCTTCAGGACAAAGATTTCTGCAAACTGCACCCCGCAGCAGTGGGACTCCGGGAGCAGGCCTAGCCCTGGCCTACTCAATAAATAGATGCGTCATCACCATAGTCACCAGCAGGACTCCGGCCTGGGAAAGCTGAGCTGCAAAGGCCACCCCCCTGAGGCCCGGCCATGGCCTGCTGGCTACGTGCTGCACACCAGCACATCTGCAAAAGGTCCCAGGAGGCTCTTGTTAAAGATGCAGCGGACCCACACCAGGTAGGTGGTGAAAGGCTTGATGTTCTCGGTGAAGGTGTGATTCTGCAGGGTCAGCATGTAAGGTGCGTAGGTGTTCTCCCCCTGCTCCTGCAGCCACACCTCGTACTTCACCTCCCTCACTTTTAGGTACTTGAGGTTCCACGGGATCTGCCAGGACACAGACAGGTGGGCCTCGGTGGCACCCTGCACAGACGCCTGGCATCGAGCCTCCCGCACCTTGCCTGGGTACAGGCTGATTGTCCACCTCTGCCTCCGCGGCCCTGGCCGGCCCTTTACCACACGCCGAATGGATTGCATGAGGGACGGGATGTCCACCCTGGTGTCCTGGTAGATTCGGAAGAGCCACTCAGGGTTCCGGCAACAGAGATGCCGGGGGACCTCTCGGCTCTGTAGGATGCGGGCCTGCTCAGCCCGGTCCAGGTGGGTGATGCCCCCTTGGTCCCAGGGCCGCTCAGGGTGTGTGACTGTGTTCTCCCGTATCATGTTTCGCCAGGCTACATACTGCAGGTCCATGCCAGGCAGCGTGGCCAGCGTCTTATAGGGGGTGTAGTGGTCAGGGTTGACAGCATAGGGGAAGAGTTCGACCACGGTGGCCCCACGGGGCAGGAAGAGGGCCGTGACCAGCTGGGCGCCATGCATGCTGACTAGCATGGAGGCGTTGCTGACCAGCCGCACGACGTCGGCAAAGGTGTGGTCCTCCAGGGACACAGTCACCGTCTTCATCTGGAACTCTTGTGCTAGCTCCAGCAACAGCTCTGCCTCGTTCAAGATGAGTCTGTTCTGGGTGCGACTGAAGACCAGAATGTACTCCTCACCCAGGGGTGCCCCTGCGTGGCTCACATTCAGCCTTTCGGTCATGAAGCGGGTGAACTGCCGGATCTCATTGCCTGAGACGAGGATGTTGGCCTTTGGGCCCTGGGGCTGGACAAAGCCATACTGGTACCAGGTGGTGACCTTGGACAGGCCCACAAAAGCATGGGAGAAGCAGAGCAACCGGCCCAGCGTCTTGAGCTGCGCACGCAGCAGCGGCTGCTTGGGGCTAAGGAGTTTGTAAAGGTCAAAGTGAGCGCCCTCGCCCCAGCCCTCCATGAAGAAGAGCCGGGCCTCCTGGGCCAGGCCAGGGAACTGCCTCAGCGTGTAGAAGAGGGGGAGCAGGTCGTCATGGAAGACATGCATGAGGTTATCGGGGTTGAAGCGGTTGGCGATGAGGGCCACATCAGGCACGAACACTGGCTTTGGCATGAAGCGCAGGGCCGCGGCGGGCAGCTCCACGAAGTTGAAGTATTGGGCATTGTGGTCCTCCACAGTGGACAGGTCCAGCAGGGCCGGCTGGAAGCGCCGGGAGCCCAGGTTGGGCAGCATCACGGACGAGTTGCCATGGAAGAAGATGAATTCTTCCGCCTCATTGGAGTAGCAGAGCCACTTGAAGCGGCAGATGCGGTCTGTGTGGGTGCGGCCTGTGCACACCATGTGGGTGCCACCCTCCATGAGGACCTGCAGGGCCTTTGGGTAGTCAATCCTCAGCCCCGGAACCGGATCCAGGGACTGCTGTCCGTGGGCCAGTTCCTCCTCTAGGGTGGCCGCATGCTCCCGCAGCCGCACATGCTTCCACAGGACTGCAGCCAGCACAGACACTAGGAGAGCATTGAACACTGCAGAGAGGTGCATCCTACTGCCACCGAGGGGGCTTAACGAGATGACGGCTGCTGGGCAGTGCCACAGCCCAGGGGGGCCTCACCCATCCATCCCTATGTGTGCCGGAGGACAAGAAAAAGCCTGTGAAGGGAGAGAGAGAGTCAGCCCAGCCAGGAGTCTCAGCACCCCCCACTGTGTGCTCCCCCCACACCGGCTTCCGCAAAGCTCCCTGGTAACAGCCACAGCCAGGCAGGAAAAAGTAAGCGACTCTTACTAAAAAGCAGCTGCAAGTCCAGTGACAAGTTCTAGGCTTTTTAAAATTTCGTGTGTGTGAGTGTGTGTGTGTGTGTGTTCATGGGCACATGTATGCATGTGTGCTTGGAGGCCAGAAATCAAGTGTCTTTCCTTGATTGTTCTACACTTTGTATTTTTGAGACAGGGTCTCTCACTGAACCTGGTACTCACTGACTCAGCTCGACTGGCTGGCCAGTGACCTCCAGGATCCTCTTGTCTCTGCCTCCCTCCAGTGCTGCCATTATAGAGGTAAGTAGGTCCTCATGCTTAAGTAGGCAGACACTACTCAGTCATCTCAACAGCCCTTCGAATCACACCCGCGTCACTCAGCTGCAGAGCTGGGAGAATGAAGATGCCTTTCAGCTGCTGCAAGAAGCAACAACCCCTCTGCCTGGATGAGCAGCCTGCGTGTTACACCCTTTTCAACAGCAGCAGCTGGTGGAATCTGCTCTGCTTTACCATACAATACCCCATGGTCTCATCGGTCTCTGAGGATGCCCTATGAAGGAAAGACATTACCACCACCAGACCTCTGCAGAACTTCAGCAAGGTCCAGGTTTGGGGCCAACATCTGTCTCCAAACAGAACCCCTACATTTGGGGCAGTGCAGTAATTAGACGGTGCCAGTACCGAGACACAGTAAGGCCAGGTACATTCATTCCCTTGGCCTCGGTGGCCTTTCTTTTGGAGTTCAGTCACCCTTTGGAAAAAGCAAGCATTTGGCAGCCCTGTCCCAGGCTTTGGTGGTCAGGAGTGACACACTGGCTGAAATTCAAGTCCTGGCACCCACTTGTTTTCTGATGTTCAGATGGAGCCATTTCATCCATTGGATTCCCTGATAAGGGAGGCTTCCAGTGCAGGGGAGAGAGGGGCTGGGACACTTGATGAAGCACATGTGCAGTCCTAAGTACCCCGGGTACACTGCTGCCACCTGCTTCAGAGCAAGGCTGGCACTGTCCCTTACATTACTGCCACTTGAAACAGTGTTTTAAGCACAGAACTCTTGCCACAGAAGACAGAGGCCAGTCGGTCACCCGACTAAGGTACCCTGGCCTGGGCCTCTGGGTTAGGTCAGCACAGGGTGATCATGTCCATGGATGTCAGTCTTCCTAAGGAGTCCTCAGTGTGTCCATTTCCTCTGAGCCCGTGCTGAGTCTCCTGGGACCCAGGGTGTGGAGAGCTCACCTCAGGAGCTCTGGCCTGACCCAGTGACATGCTGCCAAGAGGGACCAGTCAGACCGGGGAGAAGCAGCCAGTGTGTGCTCCTGCCCAAGGGACAGGAGGAAAGGGGTGTCCCCTGGCTGCCATCTGCCAACTGTAAGCAAGCTGGCTTGAGGGCGCAGACAGCATGCTAAGGGTGGCACAGGAGACACGGGCCCCTGGTGATGCTGCCCAGTCTGCTGTGAGAGAGCTTTCTTCATCTGGCTTCTCACAGACAAGCACAAGCCAGGAGGGTACGGCTTTCTGAGCCATGTGCTCAGACCCAGCAGAATGATGCTGCATCCATTTCCCTGGGACCCTTCTGTGTCCATGAAACTGCCTCCCTCAGACACCTCGGACACAGCAAACCAAACACCGTTACAGAGGATCAGCAGCTTGACACGAGTGCCACCTGCTGGACGGAAGCGGGACTGCAGCAACCCACGGTAGCTGGAGAGACCTCAGGCGGTGGCCATGCCAGGGCCTGCCAATACTGCACTGGCAGAGGTCAGGACAGACATGGAATGTGCCACAAAGACTTCACTGGGCATGTCAGGTTCTGGTGTTACCCTTTCAGGGGGGAAAATGTGAAGCTTTGGTGAGAGAAAACATTCTGCCCAACGGTGTGTTCTAAAGCATGGGGTGGACTGACTGGGTTTCAGCCAGCGAGGCAGCCTGAATCATGGCCGAGCAACGGGGATCCAGCAACCAGAACGGTGCCACCTTGGTTAGCAACCACACCCCTCTCTGCTGGGACTGTGTACAGACCTGTGCTATATGGCTCTGGGTCCACCCATGGGGCTAACTACTCTGGCTTAACCTTTCTGAGTGTCTTCCCTCCCCACACTCCCAGGTGGACCAGGACAGAGGACGGACGGACAATGGACTTGTTCTTCATGCTTTAAATCTTCTGGAGAGTCTTATAATGGATCCCTTTATGGTGTCACCGTGGAGAAGCCAAGGTGTGGGGCGGCCAGTGATCACCATAACATCCTTCCTGTCTTTCCCACATTCTCCTGCATCATCCCACCCCCACTGCATTGTGGCATCCTACTTAGGCCAGCAAGATCAAAAGTTCTGGCAGAGTCAGATCTCAGACAGAGTCAGGGAGCACTTTAATAAAAATAAATGGGGCTGGCAAGCCTCCTCGGGTGAGAGGCGGGGGCCACCGGGGAAACGTATCCTGTCTCCACCCACTGTCCCTAAAAACCTATGCTGGTTCTTTAGGGTTTGCAGGTGAGCATGCTGTGAGGGCCGAAGGACACACCCACCCTCTGGGCTCCGAAAGTGCCCAGAGCCTCCCATCAGACGGGATCTGACAAGATGGAGGCTCTGTGTCGATGGACATTTCACACAGAGAAAGAAGAGCCTGCCTGTCTGTTTCTGGATTATGCAGGCCCACCATGTGCATCCTGAAAACAGCCTCACGCCTGGCTGAGGACAGAGAAGTTAAAAGGGCCAGCTCCAATCTCAACAGTGTTCTAAGAAATGGCCTCAGAGCTTTAAATGGACTCTGATCCTGATTCTACCCCTCATCACAAGTGGCTTCTGTGGCCCCTCCATGCTCTGCTGTGGAGGGGACTGGAAACAAGCTTTTAGAAACAAACTTGTATGTGACTAGTGTGTAAACATGTGAGGGTGTGCATGCACATGTGGGCACATGCCTGTGGAGGCCACTGGTAGACAAGTACCTTCCTCGATGGCTCTCCACCTTATTCTTTTTAGATCTGTTTGTCTGCATGGATGTCTGTGCATCATATGAACACTTGGTGCCCTTGGAGGCCAGAAAAGGACATCCAATGCCCTGGAGATGGAGTCACAGATAGTTGTGAGCCGCCATGTGGGAACTGGGAACCAAAGGGGTTCTAAGAGCAACAAGTACTTTTACTGCTGAGCTCTCTCTCCAACCCCACCTTATTTTTTGGGTCTCTTCACTGAACCTGGAGCTCACCAATTTGGCTAGTCTGGCTTGGCTGGCCAGCAAGCTCCAGAGATGATCTTGTCTGGCTCCTATCCCCGGCCCCTAGCCCTGGGGTTACAGATGTTACAAGTTACCGTGCATGGCTTTTTATGTGGGTGCTGAGAATTCAAGTTCAGGTTACTTTACTCAAGGAGCCCAGACCCCTAGAAAGAACATGGAAAAGATGCCCACTACGGAAGGAAGGAAGGCACAGCATTTTCAGCACCCCCTCTTTCCCCGGGGACTTGGGAGAGGAGCTGGAAAGCATCACTCACACCTGTCCCACATTTCCTGCCATGGTACACACTGGTCTGTGCCGTGGGCCTTCCTTCCAGGAGAGGTGTGGAGCAGAGAGCTGAGGATGATGCCCAGGTGAGGCAGAGTGTGGGAGATGGCCCACCCTCCATCTCCAGCAAGAAGCCAGGCTCTCGATGAGTCCTGTCCCAACCTGACAGGACCTAGAATCACCTTGGAGACAAAACATGCCTGCTAAGGCCTGGAGCTGTGACTCAGGGAAAGCTGTGTCCTCAAATCTTTCATGACAAAAGACCTTAGTGTTCTTCCTTCATCGTCCCAATGGTAGGCACTGGATAGATGGGGACAGGCCCAACCCTGAACATGATTAACCACCAGCATGGTGTACTACCAGCAGAGGGATGGACACCAGCCAGTATTGCTGAGGCAGCATTCCTACTTTGCGGGGCAGCAGAGGGTGGGTGGGTCATAGCAAGTGAACCAGATTTTCCAGTGATCTTACGTACAAGTCAGTGTGAGCGATACAGTATGTGTGTGCTTGCATGTGTGTGTATGTGTGTGTGTGTATGTATACATGCACACCCAGTATATATGCATATGTAAATTTATGTTTAAAGATATGTAAATTATGTATGCACATATTTTTATGGAACAGAGTCCAAAGTCTTAAGAGAATGCCAACAGAATGGGAAATGAGGTTCTGCACTGGCCAGGTTAGTGGAGGAGACAAACACAAAAATGACGAATGGTTTCTGTGACCTCAGGTCTCACTGTGGCAGAGGAGACTTGAAGCCTGTGACACCTGACCTGATTCAGTGGTCACAGCAAGGCACACGTGCCGAGGAGCAGTAACAGCTGCTGGGGTGAGGTGGCCATCACTGCACGCCATCCTCCTGCCTCCAGACGTCAGGGAGGGAAGCCATCAGGGAGGAAAGCGGTTTCCTGCCAATTCCCATCTGATGACCCCTCCGCTTCACTACATCACATGGTCACCTGGCCTGGCCTTTGTTTAATAATTCCCACTTCCCAAGGGGCTAGCCCAAAATAGTCCCCAGAGGAGGAACAAGGTCAGGTGGGTACAGAAGCTCAGATGCAGACAGAATGGGCCTCAAGGCCTAGGTTGGCTCCTTTTCCTCTTCAAACCTCTCCTCATCTGCGGACTTGGGCACTGTCTGCTACAGTCACAGTTAGAAACCTTAATGGAAGTGTGGTTAGGATGAATTCAGTTCAGTGGCTCAGTCAGGACAGAGCTTGACAGAGCGAGACTTACGTCCACAAAAGCCTTAAATACAGGCGGACACAAGGATGCTGGCACACTTGTCGACAGCCCGGCAGTGAGGGTGAGACTTACTGCTGACAGGACTCACCACCAGCCTGGACATCTAGCATGGACACAGTCTCCATTTCCTGAATGCCCTGGCCGGCCCCAGACAACCCCACATGGGCCTTAAGGTCTGACATGGAAGAAGCATCCCAGGATCCTAGACTAGTCATGGCTGCAAACTCACAGATCGGGAGCCAATGGGAAAGCAGAGCCAGGGCAGACCACATGACCTGGAGCCTGGGGCAGGGGAGGCACAGTTAAAGCTCAGCTTGCTGAGAGCTTGGCAGGGCAGCAGTGGCCTTAGGCTGGGACAACTACCACCATGGGCTAGGTGGCTTAAACAACAGACTTACCTCCTCACAGTACTGGAGGCTGGAGGTTCAGACTTCAGGGCCCTGGGTTAGGGCAGTTCAGCCTCTCACAGCACTCTTCTGATTTCCGCAGATAAAATGTGAAAAGCCCTAATTTCTGGCAACTGTACAGACCGAGTGAAGACAAGGATGGGGTGGCCCAGTCCAGGAGAGGTGGGGGATGGTTGTACACTAACGATTTGGCAATATGACTTTTAAAAGCTGCCCGAATTTGCTGCTGAAAACGGTAGAATCCTTACTTTGACACTGAGAAGTATTTTTAGCCTAAAACAGCATGGGTTTACTAGTGCCGAACCATGGAAGCTTCAGGTGGCAGGCGGCTGTCCCAGTCGCTCCAAGTGGGTAAGCTCAAACACACTCCACAAGGTCGGGCTGCCCCTCAGGACAATCTCTTCCAACCTCCTCCACTTTCCTGTTTACCAGGTAGTTAGTTACACGATGTTGTATGTGCACCAAAACTACATATGAGCCTAAGGCTGAGAAAAGCTGCACATTTAAAGCACACTGGACTTCCTGCGAAGGGAATCATTCCTTCAGCAGGATGCAGACAGCCCAAGCACCTTTGTAACATGTAGCAATTAACTATAAAGGTGCATCGAGGGGCTGGAGAGATGGCTCAGAGGTTCTTCCAGGGGTCCTGAGTTCAATTCCCAGCAACCACATGGTGGCTCACAACCATCTGTAATGAGATCTGGTGCCCTCTTCTGGCCTGCAGGAATACATGCAGATAGAACACTGTATACATAATAAATAAATAAATCTTAAAAAAAAAAAAAAAAGGTGCATTGAGCAGTTCTGCGCTCACGTGATTGAGGTTTTTTGGTTTTGTTTTTAGATTTTTTTTGTTTTTTTCCGAGACAGGGTTTCTCTGTGTAGCTTTGCACCTTTCCTGAATCTCGCTCAGTAGACCAGGCTGGCCTTGAACTCACAGAGATCTGCCTGGCTCTGCCTCCCGAGTGCTGGGATTAAAGGCATGCGCCACCACCGCCTGGCTAGATTTTTATTTTATTTTTATTTTTAATTCTGTGTGTGTGTGTGCACATAAGTGCAGTTCCTGTGGAGGTCAGAGGTCAGAGATATTGGGTTCCCCTGGAGCTGGAGTTACAGACGTGAGTGAGCCAGCAGACATGGCCGGGATTGGAACTCAGACCCTCTGCAAGAGCAGAATGGGATCCTAACCACTGAGCCATCTCTCCAGCCTTCACCGTCTACCCATTCACATTCTTATACTAACACCTTGACCTGGAAAACACCCTCTTGAACTCAGAGCTGGAGACTGAACCATGTGTCAGCAGCTGATGTAACAATGAATGGGTTTCAACTCAAAGAAAAACTCCAAGAGGCTCGAGTTCCTTTGCCCTGGTGCGATGGGTGATTAGCCCGGCCCTTCTTGTGCAGGTAGGAGGGTCAGGTGAGCTGGAGGTGGGCTCGGCCTCCCCTGCTGGCCTGCAACCCTCTTACAAGGGAACTGTTCCCTGGGGACACAGGCATCTGCTCACAGCCTGGGGTCCACCTCCTTAGCACGAATCGGTCTCACTGGAAGCTGACTGGGCCCAGGCTCACACAGGGCACAGGGAGTATGATATTACAAGTTCTTAAGGTGAAAACTGCAGGAAAAAAACCACAAATTTTGTTCTTGTTTTTTGTTTTTCAAGACAAGGTTTCTCTGCACAGCCCTGGATGCCCTGGAACTCTCTATTAGACCAGGCTGGCCTCAAACCTACAGAGAGATCCACCCGATTCTGCCTCCACAGTGCTGGGATTAAAGGTGTGTGCCACCACTGCCCAGCTCAAAACCAATTCTTACAGGGACTACCCAGACCCCAAAACGTCCATGTCAGGTAGGACTTGGACCCCATGTGAGACGGAATCCATCAAGACTCCAGGAGATGCCCATGGTAGGAAAGACAGTAAAAAACACCAGAAAGTATGCCCAGCACACACAGGTACAAGAGACCAAAGAAGCTCTACCTGGAGGTGGGTGGATGAGTTCTGGGCAAGGCTTAGCGGGGCGTGGTTGGTGGTGATCGCTATGTTCCTGTGTGCAGTTCTCCTGGACACAGCAAACCACGAGACCACCTCAGCAGGGGCCACGCCACACAGTCAATGGGAACTCCAGGCTTTGGGGTGGAGACAGCAGGCCGTGAGGCTGCTGGAAAGCTGGCTTCACCAGGGAGACTCCTCAAGGGGAACCTGTAAAGCCCTTTGTAGGGAAGCCACTTGGCAGCTGTCAGGCATCCAGGGCGTCTGCAACCCTGCCTTAAGACAGGAGGGGGACGACCACCTCAGCTTGGGGTCCCCTTGGTCTCGTTCTGCGGTGGTACTCTCAGCCTCCTCTCTCCTAATGGTGACACTACCACCCACTGGCTCGTCACTGGGTGCACGTTCGGTCCTCTGTTTCACCTCAGTGACAATTTTCATTTATATTAAAGACAGTGGAAGAGAAGGGAGGGCAGGAAGCCGCTCAAGTACAAAGGAGACCTCAGGGTGGGGCTGGCCGTGGGGCTGGCTCTGCCGTCTGCAACCTCCTCATTCTACAAGGAAACAACTCCAGCTTACAAAAGCCGCAGAGTACGGAAACCAGCCCCCACCTAGATTCTTCCTGAGTTGACACATTTCTCACACTCTGTCACTTAACCCTTTTCTCAACTATTTAAACATAAACTAGATGCCAGGTGTGGTAGTATATGCCTGCAACCCCAGCATTTGGGAGTGGATTGGAGGATTTAACACCAGCCTGGATACTTACCAAGACCTTGTCTCCAAAACAAAACAACAACAAACAAAAAAATTCTGGTGACATCTTCCCTGATAGCCATTAAGTATACATTTGAGAGAACATTTCTCTTACATAATGCAAATTAAGAAAATTAATATTGATGATACTATTTTTATCCATGGTCCCTATGCTGTGTCCAAAATCCAAGCCAGGATGAAGAGTCACATCTCTCACCTCTCTATCTGGGATTCCTTCTTAGTCTTTCCTATGACCTTGACAGTTTCTTTAAAGTTTGTTTTTTATCTTCCAAGTGTTTTTCCTGCATGCATGTACAGCACCCATGGAAGAGAGGGTGTTGGATACTCTGGAACTAAAGTTACGAATGGTTGTGAACTACCATGTGGATGCTAGGAATCAAACTCTGGCCATCTGCAAGAGCAACACACGCTGTTAACCTCTAAGCCATCTCTCCAACCCCAACCTTGACAGTCTTTAAGCCAGATAGCTATTTTTTTTTCCTAACATGCCTCAATCTGGGTTTATCTTTCTTGTCAAGTTCAGGATATGCACTTCTGCCAGGAATCAGTCTACACACTTGACCCCCAGTTCACACTGTGAATCTTTGTGAGACACTCACCTTGAGGCAGCCCCGTGGGGAAAGCACTAGAAATTCTACCAAATGTAGGATACTTAAAGGAACAGGTCCCTTCCCCGGGGAAGGAAGACCCAGGAGCCCTTTGGGGTCGTAGAGCTTGCTCAAGGGGTAGGTACAGCTCTTCTACTTTTGTGGCCCATATATGCATGACCCAGAATTCTTTCAGCTGGGCTCAGGAACCCATGTTCTGATAAAACTTCCAGATGATTCCACCATGTGCCCAGTTTCGACGTAAAGCTGTTCTGACATCACGCAGTTCTGCAATCCTCTGAAGGAATTTGCATTCAGCCACAAGGAAATGGTGGACCCAGCCGAGGATCTCCCTCCCTGTTACTAAACCTGGCTAACTTGGCTGACGTGACTTCCAAGCTGAAGTCCCAGGACAGTGCAGACTGAGACAGCTTCCCCATCGGAAACTTCCAGAAAAGCTTCCCCCACCTGATCTTTCCCGGGCAGACACCGCTGCTTGTGGTGTGGAGGTGGTGCGAAATGAGGCCAGGGAAGAAGAGGGTATTCCAAACAGCTGCCAGCGGCCCACACTGGCAATGCCACGTCATCCTGCCGGCCAGCTGAGAAGGCAAGCCTCTTGAGAAAGAAGCGCCTGGACAGCATCTCCAGGTCCTTATAATACAGCTGCCATCACCCTTCTCAAAGCTCTGGACCAAACGTAACCGTGGCAACCCACAGAAAGCCTTTGCTTCAATAGCAGCAGCAGCAGGGATAGGCAGGAAAGGGTCCTCATCTCCTTCCTGAGTGTGGCTGAGGCCTGCGCACACTGCATGGCCTGGAAAAGGGGCCTGCCTGCAGCACAGGTGGTCTGATTTTCTGATAGACACATTGGGTCCGAGGGTAGGCACTGATGAGACTGAGAGACGCCATAGAAAATGCAAGATTTATCTGTGCTGGCCAGATCAGGCTGCTGGCCTCTGGTGCCGAGTTAAGGCCAATGCTGCCACCACCTGGCTTCTCCTACTATGCTGGCTTTGTCCGGAGTCCCTTCCTGTATGCCTCACCCAGCCTTCCAATGCAGGCCTCCGGGGTCTCATATCTTCCCTTTTCTCTCTCCAACTCCTTTGGTGGGGCTGGGGGTCAAACTCGGGGCTCCCTATGTACTAGGCAAACCACTGAACCACAGCCCCAGCCCTTAATTTTCTCTCAATATGAGAAAATCGCAACTATGGGTAGGTCACATGCTTAAGGTCTTATAGCCCACCAGGATGTGAGCACGCCTAACTCCAAGGGTCATTTTTAAGCCCCACACCCAGCTGTCACCCCATCTGATGGGGTCTCCAGTGTTAGGGGAGCAGGGAAGAACTTGGAGCAGGGAGATTTTATGACTCAAGGGCAGAGCAGGTGTGGAAGGCTCTGGAAACACAGATCCACAGGCTTTCCATGGTAACTTAGCAACCCAGGGCTTCTTGCTATAATTACTCTCCCAGCCAGGCAGAGAAAACACCTGGCTATGGCTGGTGGCTTAGGAAACTGTGGCCATTCTCTCATCCTAAACAGAGTCTAGGTAGCAAGCCGGGGTTACGATTATCCCCACTGCCCTGGTGCTGGGCTGAGAAGGTTCAGCCATCAATACACAATTATAAAACCACGACCTTTTAGAGCCTCTGGAAACAAATTCTCCCAAGTCTCTATAAGTGAGGTCCCTCGGGCAGCCAGGGCTACAGTGGCTGCATGGGACTCAGTCAGCACTCTGACCTCACACCCACAGCTCTGCTCCCAAAAGCAGAACTCTGCCCAAGATGCACACAGCTCTCACTCTTTCCAGCAGATAAACAAGGGTTTTCTTCCAACAAAGCCTTCTAGGTCCTACCCAGGCTGCAGACTCACCCACCCAGGCTGCTCTCACCAACCCACGAGGTCCAGGATGAGAGCTAAGGACGCCTTCCTGCAGGCTGCCTCTTCCTAACGCCTCACCTCACCTCACCCAGGGGACCACCTCCTTCAGCATCACCACTGATGGGACGGCAGGACACATGGACCCAGGCTCTAACCCAAATGTGTGGCTAAGAAATGCCTGCAGTGGGCCCTAACTGGGCTCCTGGACAGGAGAACCCACAGGCAGCAGAGGAGGAAAGAATGCCCCAATCAGAGATGCCAGGTGAGTTCCGGCCCTGACACTTAGCAGCTAAATGATGCTACACCAATTTTTTTGTTTGTCTTTTCCGAGACAGGGTTTCTCTGTGTCGTTTTGGTGCCTCTCCTGGATCTCAGACTGGGCTAGCCTTGAACTCACGGAGATCCCACCTGGCTCTGCCTCCCTAGTGCTGGGATTAAAGGCGTGTGCCACCACCGCCGGCTGCTACACCATTTCTTAATCACTGCAAACCTCTACCACCAGTCTGAGAGACAGACACTTCTACTTCACGGTGAAGGGAGGGGCAGGTTTGTGGATTCAAAGAGCCAACGGAGCAAAGCACTGTGCCTACAGTTATTCTCATAGCAACTCTACAAGGAAACAGTGAAATTACCACCTGTTTACTGACTCATGCCAAGTGTTCGACATCTGTGGTCTCATCCCTGCTACAGACCTAAAGTAGGTGTTATGAACCCCATTCACACTAAAGGCATATGCTGGGGGCTGTTATATGGATTGTTCAGTACCACATAGCTATTATGGGATGGAGCCGAAGTTCAAACTCAAGCCTGAACTGCAAAAGCCCATGGGAGCATCTCTGGATTCTCCCTCCAATATCTCGTCCAATTGGAAAAACCCTGGGGATCATTTTAGCAGTTCCCGAGGGAGAGTGTCCCTCCAGCAAGTTGAGGTGAGTGACAAGGCCCCCTGGGAGTGGAGTGTTGAGTAATTTAATTGTCTGGCTCTCTCAATATTCTCTAAGAAGACGAAGCAGGAGGATCATAGTTTTGGTGTGCCTGAGAAACTTAATGAGACTTTGAATCAAAGCAAAGAGTAAAGAGATAGTGGGGGAGGGGGGGGTGGGGGAGGAGTGGGGGGGGGGGCGTGGCTGTGGCTCAATAGTAGTTCATCGCCCAGCACGCATGAAGCTTTGGATTCAATCTTCAGCATTGGAAAACACTGAAGACATCCTGACACTCCGACACATGTTAACAGTCACGGTGAATCTGCTCACCAGCACCCTCCCTGTCCTCTGCTCCCTTCTGGAGGCTCCCGGGGGGCTCTGAGCTCGGAAGTGACCTGCCAGCCACCTATGAGCATAAGGGAGCTAATTTTCTTCTGTCATCACTCAGATCCTTCATGTCAAAGGGTGGGCTGGTTGAGCTCCCAGATCCTGGCAGCCTGGGAGCAGCTAGTTTGGGAAAAGTCAGGACCGGGGACTAGAACTCACAGTGTTCAGGACCCAGACAGAAAGCCTCGCCAGCATTACCTCATGGAATCCTCACAGAAGCTCTGTGAAAGTTTTTTTGTTTTCGTTTATTTGTTTTCCACTCTATTTTACAGAAGGTAAAGGAGGGACCTGTGGGGGCCCACAGAGGTTTCCCAGTGAGAGCTGAGCTTGCTTTACCCAGCAGGGCTGCATAGGGGATGGATGGACGACAGGCATGGTCACCAGGTGTCTGGGAGGGTCTGCACTTGGCTGTGCTAGGGGGAGGTCTTTTGCTCCACCCCTTGGCATTCCCATAAAAAGCCCTTTAGCAGAGACTGAAGGTGGATAAGGATCCAGGCTCTCCCGAGCTATCCTGTGTTTCTGTTTCTCGCCCTCTATATTTCTAAATCTTTTATCCCTCACGCCTCAGAAGTACCCAGGAAATGGTGGGGGCTGGTCCCCCACAGGGGTCAGAGAAGACGAGTGAGTTAATTAAGGGGACATGGCCAGTAAAGGAGCCAAGATTTCAACGTCCAGCCCCCGGCACAGTCCTGATGCCCAAAATGAACTGTGCTGTTATCTGTCCCATAATCCTGAGATCCTCTTTCCCAGCAGGCTCTGGGGGCTGGTTGGCATAAGGTCAAAGGATACCGGCTGCTCATCACTTGCGGCATGATTCCCAAACTTTAACCCAGGACTCCCACCAATGACTGAGAAGACGCGTTCCTACAGGCAAGCCCATCAGGGTCCTCCCTCAGTGGCTCCCCCGGCACTGTCAAGCAGGCCAGACAAGCTCCTCTCATCGACTGCCCGGCTGGTTCCCTACGGACCCCAAGGGTCAGCGACAGGCCGGCCCAGGCACCGCTGTAAATGCAGCTGGCACGGCCCAGGCCCCCTCTGCTCACCTCTCCTTCCGCCACCTGTGCCAAATGCGCACCATCCTTTCCCAGGCACCAGCGTGTGCGTCCCCGCTGTCAGGGCTGTGCAGGCTCCAGCTGGAAGGTCTAGGGCGCCACCCGGGCAGGCTCACGGGCCCACCCCTCCAACCTCTGCGCCTGCTCCAGGCGGCGTCCACCAGCCCCGCCGGCCTCCCCTGCAGCCCAGGGCCCGGCACCAAGCCCAGCCCGGCCCAGCGCCTCACCTGAAGCCCGGATCTGCTCCCCGCCTGCTTGGAGCCCCGGGCCCAGCTGCGCCGCAGACCCCGCGCTGCCCACCTGACGCCCGGGTGTCGCAGGTGTTCACTGTGCGCCTGCCCTGGTGGACAGCACACACACGGGAGCCAGAGCGCGTGCGCAAGCCGCGGGCTCCGCCTCTCTGGCCTCCACCCCTTCGGCTTAAGGAATCCTGGGAGTTGTAGTTTTCAACTCCTGCACGAGCCTGGGAAGACCAGAAGCTCTACTTGGTGTTCATTTCTGATAATAAATTTAAATGCAAGATACACCAATATCCATATGCCACCTATTAGAGGCAAAATAATCAATACATTGGCATGCTTTTAAGACTGGAAAGATGAAGGAAGGGGCTGGAAAGATGGCTCAGTTGTTAAGAGCGCTTACTGCTCTTCCTGAGGTCCTGGGTTCGGTTCCCAGTACCCATATCCGGCAGCTCACAACCGTCTGTAACTCTAGATCCATGAAATCTGAAGTCCTCTTTTGGCTTTTGAAGGCATCCATGCTTGTGTGTGTGTGTGTGTGTGTGTGTGTGTGTGTGTGTGCCTGTGTGTGTGTGTGCCTGCGTGCGTGCGTGCATGCATGCGTGCGCTCACACCCACGCACACACACCCCCACACACATTAAAATAAATTTTTAAAAAGTAAACACACACACACATTAAAATAAATTTTTAAAAAGTAAACAAGAAGACAAAAAATATAACGCAACAGGGAGCTTACAGACAATAGCACTGTCGCCACCTCAGGGGCTCAGGGGCAACCATCCTCAGTTCTTCCTGTAGATGATCAGAACACATGTGCCTCCATTTCCGGATTCATGCATTTTTGCTCCCTTGACTTTTTGCTTCAAAAAACGAAGATTTAAATTGTTCAGAGACTGAGCCGGGCGGTGGTGGCGCACGCCTTTAATCCCAGCACCCGGGAGGCAGAGCCAGGCAGATCTCTGTGAGTTCGAGGCCAGCCTGGGCTACAGAGATCCAGGACAGCCAGGACTACAGAGTGAGTTCCAGGAAAGGAGCAAAGCTACAGGGAGAAACCCTGTCTCAGAGAAAAAAAAAAATGTTCGGATATTGTCTTAGTTAGGGTTTCTATTGCTGTGAAGAGACACCATGACCCTGACAACGCTAATAAAGAAAACAATTATTTGGGGTTCAGTCCATTATCATCATGGCGGGAGCTTGGCCCCTTGCAGGCAGACATGGTGCTGGCTGCATCTTGATCGGAAGGCAACAAGAAGTGGACTGCGATACTGAGAGAAGCTTGAGCAAAAGAGACCTCAAAGTTTGCCCACAGTGACCTTCGTTAACAAGTGGCACTTCCTATGAGGTTATGGGGGCCAATTATATTCGAACGGCCACAGAGGGCCACTGACCGGGAGCGTCCCACGGAAATACAACACTTCATTTCCACCCTCAGGTGAGGAACGCCTGCCACTAGTGTGTAACTATTTTATAAGATTGTTATTATTATCATTGTTGCCTGTGTTTGGGGTTGTTGGGTGCGTATGGAAACACACCGATGGGGCCAGGGGACGACGCTGTGGCACTGGCTCTGTCCATCTTTATGTGAGTTCCAAGGATGGAACTCAGTCCCCTGGAATTGCGCATAGAGGGCCGGTACCCACTGGGCCATTCACCGCTGCACAGCTATTTCTAAGATGGCAGTGCCCCTGTGCTGAGACAGAACGTTGGTAAGTTTGTGCAGGGCAATTTGGTAATCGTCCAGGGACCCTGTAAATACTCAGTCAAACCTCTAACCAAGACGTAGTCACTGCAAATGAGTGTGAAGACAAAACAGCATGTTCACGGGCATCCATGAAGGCTTCAGCGGCTCAGTTAACTTCACATGGTCTCCCCTCAGATCATCTCCCTCACATGGTCTCCCTCAGATGGTCTCCCTCAGATCATCTCCCTCAGATGGTCTCCCTCAGATGGTCTCCCTCAGATGGTCCCCCTCAGATGGTCCCCCTCAGATGGTCCCCCTCAGATGGTCTCCCTCACATGGTCTCCCTCACATGGTCTCCCTCACATGGTCTCCCTCAGATGGTCTCCCTCAGATGGTCTCCCTCACATGGTCTCCCTCACATGGTCTCCCTCAGATGGTCTCCCTCAGATGGTCTCCCTCAGATCGTCTCCCTCAGATCATCTCCCTCAGATCGTCTCCCTCAGATGGTCTCCCTCAGATGGTCTCCCTCAGATGGTCTCCCTCAGATGGTCCCCCTCAGATCGTCTCCCTCAGATCATCTCCCTCAGATGGTCTCCCTCAGATGGTCTCCCTCAGATCATCTCCCTCAGATGGTCTCCCTCAGATCGTCTCCCTCAGATGGTCTCCCTCACATGGTCCCCCTCAGATCATCTCCCTCAGATCATCTCCCTCAGATCGTCTCCCTCAGATCGTCTCCCTCAGATGGTCTCCCTCAGATGGTCTCCTTCAGATCATCTCCCTCAGATGGTCTCCCTCAGATGGTCTCCCTCAGATGGTCTCCCTCAGATGGTCTCCCTCAGATGGTCTCCCTCAGATCATCTCCCTCAGATGGTCTCCCTCAGATGGTCTCCCTCAGATCATCTCCCTCAGATCGTCTCCCTCAGATGGTCCCCCTCAGATCATCTCCCTCAGATCGTCTCCCTCAGATGGTCTCCCTCAGATCATCTCCCTCAGATCGTCTCCCTCAGATGGTCCCCCTCAGATCATCTCCCTCAGATCGTCTCCCTCAGATGGTCCCCCTCAGATGGTCCCCCTCAGATGGTCTCCCTCAGATGGTCTCCCTCAGATGGTCTCCCTCAGATGGTCTCCCTCAGATGGTCTCCCTCACATGGTCTCCCTCACATGGTCTCCCTCAGATGGTCTCCCTCAGATCGTCTCCCTCACATGGTCTCCCTCAGATGGTCTCCCTCAGATCGTCTCCCTCAGATGGTCCCCCTCAGATCATCTCCCTCAGATGGTCTCCCTCAGATCATCTCCCTCAGATGGTCTCCCTCAGATGGTCCCCCTCAGATCATCTCCCTCACATGGTCTCCCTCACATGGTCTCCCTCAGATTGTCTCCCTCAGATCGTCTCCCTCAGATTGTCTCCCTCAGATCGTCTCCCTCACATGGTCTCCCTCACATGGTCTCCCTCACATGGTCTCCCTCACATGGTCCCCCTCAGATCATCTCCCTCAGATCATCTCCCTCAGATCGTCTCCCTCAGATGGTCTCCCTCAGATCGTCTCCCTCAGATGGTCTCCCTCAGATGGTCCCCCTCAGATCATCTCCCTCAGATCATCTCCCTCAGATGGTCTCCCTCAGATGGTCTCCCTCAGATCATATCCCTCAGATGGTCTCCCTCAGATCGTCTCCCTCAGATCATCTCCCTCAGATGGTCTCCCTCAGATGGTCTCCCTCACATGGTCTCCCTCACATGGTTCCCCTCAGATCATCTCCCTCAGATCATCTCCCTCAGATCGTCTCCCTCAGATGGTCTCCCTCAGATGGTCCCCCTCAGATCATCTCCCTCACATGGTCTCCCTCACATGGTCTCCCTCAGATTGTCTCCCTCAGATCGTCTCCCTCAGATTGTCTCCCTCAGATCGTCTCCCTCACATGGTCTCCCTCACATGGTCTCCCTCACATGGTCTCCCTCACATGGTCCCCCTCAGATCATCTCCCTCAGATCATCTCCCTCAGATCGTCTCCCTCAGATGGTCTCCCTCAGATCGTCTCCCTCAGATGGTCTCCCTCAGATGGTCCCCCTCAGATCATCTCCCTCAGATCATCTCCCTCAGATGGTCTCCCTCAGATGGTCTCCCTCAGATCATATCCCTCAGATGGTCTCCCTCAGATCGTCTCCCTCAGATCATCTCCCTCAGATGGTCTCCCTCAGATGGTCTCCCTCACATGGTCTCCCTCACATGGTTCCCCTCAGATCATCTCCCTCAGATCATCTCCCTCAGATCGTCTCCCTCAGATGGTCTCCCTCAGATGGTCCCCCTCAGATGGTCTCCCTCAGATGGTCTCCCTCAGATGGTCTCCCTCAGATCATCTCCCTCAGATGGTCTCCCTCAGATGGTCTCCCTCAGATGGTCTCCCTCAGATGGTCTCCCTCAGGTGGTCTCCCTCAGGTGGTCTCCCTCAGATCGTCTCCCTCAGATCGTCTCCCTCAGATCGTCTCCCTCAGATGGTCTCCCTCAGATCATCTCCCTCAGATGGTCTCCCTCAGATGGTCTCCCTCAGATGGTCTCCCTCAGATGGTCCCCCTCAGATCATCTCCCTCAGATGGTCTCCCTCAGATCATCTCCCTCAGATGGTCTCCCTCAGATGGTCTCCCTCAGATGGTCTCCCTCAGATGGTCCCCCTCAGATCATCTCCCTCAGATCGTCTCCCTCAGATGGTCTCCCTCAGATCGTCTCCTGCCCTACGTGGCTTCTTGTCAGGTATTCTGTTGTGTCTGTCACGTGCTCTTTTCTAGAACGTTCATTGCTTTACAAGGAACTATAGCATGTTATGAGTGGGTGTGGGAGGACAGTACTGGAGCCTGGGTTTGACATAGACAGACCTGAATGAATCTGCTGGGTCATCACGTGACCTTTTAAATCCGGAATTTCTCACTTGGGAAATGGAAATCGTGACCGTGCCGACTTGATAGACCGGTGTCACGTGGAGCGGTGTACTTTTGAGAATGGGGAAGATCAGTGGACCCGCCCAACTCCTTGTGTTTCAGTGGCTGGTTGGCCACAAATCCATCCTAGGACTTCAGTGGACTTGACCCTCGTGGTTGCAGTTGTGAACTCATCCAAACTGGCCTGTCAAACACGCACGCACGCACGCGCGCACACACACACACAAGCACACACACACACACACACAAGCACGCACACACACACACACACACACACACACACACAAGCACACACACTGAGAGTTGGGACAATGCCACTCATCACAAGGCAAACAATGTCAGGATTAGGCACTCTTTGCCTGCAACCATAAAGAGGGCTCTGTGGCCTCCTGCTCTGCCCCCAGCCCCTGTCTGTGATGTCTGCCCTCCCCCTCCCCTCCTGCCCTCCCCCTCCTCTCCCTGCCCTCCCCATTTGGCTCTTGGCTTTTCTAAGGCAGCAGTCACTTCTCTTCGTGTCATGGAGGGTGGGCGCTGACAGTCTCTGGAAGTTCATCATCACAGCCCCCAGGCCCTTCAGATCTCACCCTTTGTCCTGTCTCAGGGGACCTTAGTTTCCCACAATGTGTCTACCCCGCTGGCTGGAGCAGAACGATGCACGTGAAGGAACATTAGGTGACATGCAGACTTCCCGGGATAAGGAGGAACAGACTGCATCTAGGGTCTGCTCCAACGAGAGGGTCACGCCAAGCCACGCCAGCCAGCCGTAAGGAGGTCAGCTTCCTCGTCACCATCCCCCACGCAGGGAGCCATCTCAGAGTGACCTTCCTTCATCTGAGTCATAGTGCACGTGTGCTTGGCAGAGTCTGGGCCTCAGGGAGATGCCCGTGTGCAAGGGGTCCTGGAAACGGAGTCTGCAGCTCTTCATCTGCAAGGTGGAGGGCAAGGCAAGGGGTCTGGGGTGAGAGCAGAGCCAGGCAGTCGGCTACTCGCCAAGCACTTCGTGCCCCTAAAAGGCTGGTCCTTTCATAAAAGGACATTTGTCCACAGGTTTAAGACCGGTTACCCTTTGTCTTGCTATATGGCAGTTAGATAACCTTGGGCAGTGTGCTCATCGTCCTGTGGGAAGACCTTCCCAGCCTGTCAAAACTGGGGAGTATTTCCAAGTGAAGATGTTTCAGAAGGGACAGATGGGAGGGAGGGAGAGATGGAGGGAGGGAGAGATGGAGGGAGGGAGGGAAGGAGGGAAGGGGAGGGAGGGAGGGAGGGAGGGAGGGAGGGAAGGAGAGATGGAGGGAGGAAGGGAGAGGTGGAGGGAGGGAGGGGAGGAGGGAGGGAGGGAGAAAGGGAGGGAGAGATGGAGGGAGGGGAGGGAGAGATGGAGGGAGGGGGGAGGAAGGGAGGGAGGGAAAGATGGAGGGAGGAAGAGAGGGAGGGAAGGGGGAGGGAGGGAGGGGGGAGGGAGAATTTTCTCACTGTAGTCTATTGTTTTGAAATGGCTTTGACACTGACTGCCATCTACCTGTTGATGTTTCCGAGCAAGTCAGACCCCAGGGTCTCGGACATTTACCAGTGTGTATTCTCATCAGCCTTGTGATATTCATCACTGTCAACTTGACTAGATTTAGAATAGCCTAGAAGATCGGTGAGGCACACTTCCAGGTGTGCCTGTGAGGGTATTTCCAGAGAGGGCTAGCTGGAGGAGGAAGACTGATGTGTGGGTGGCAACATCCCACAGGCTGGAGGCCTGGAGGGAATAAAAGAGGTCTTAGTTAGGGCTTCTATTGCTGTGAAGAGACACCATGACCACAGCAACTCAAATAAGGAAAACATTTAACTGGGGCTGGCTTACAGTTCAGAGGTTCAGTCTGTTATCCTCATGGCGGCCTGCAGGCAGACATGGTGCTGGAGCTGAGAGTCCTACATCTTGGTAGGCAACAGGAAGTGGTCTGAGACGCTGGGCATGGCTTGAGCACATAGGAGACCACAAAGCCTGCCTCCATAGTGACACACTTCTTCAAAAAGGCCACACCTACTCCAACAAGGCCACACCTCCCCATAGTGCCACTCCCTTTGGGGGCCATTTTCTCTCAAACCACCACAAGGGGGAAGTGAATGAACTGAGTACTGGAATTCCCTTCTGTCACCTGCCACCTGCTCCCAGAGTCATGATGTTCTGCCCAGGCATATGGAGCCAAGCCACTGTGGATCCCCCCGCCCCCAGACTATGAGCTGAGATAATTCTCTTGAAATTGTTCTCAGGCATTTCAGTCATAGTGGCACAAAGTAACAGATATAAACACTCACAGATTTTTGGTCTGTTGGCAGTTGTGGCTGGAAAACATTGTATCCAGGTCAAATCTCCAAGGTCAAGCAAAATGGATGATGTCCAGCAAATCTCGGAAGGTGTAATGAATACTCAGTTGTGTTACTCACAGAGACTCCAGGTTTTCTTTATTAACAACCCAAGTCCTCTTGGGAGATTATTTACAGATCTGGGGGAGGGTAGTCTCGGCTGTGTTGAGGGATATTTGATAACACTGTGTGAAGATTCATCTCTGTCTTTCCTTGTCTGCCTAAGGCACCTTCTGACTGATTTAACAGAGAGCTGAATGGCCGACAGCTAGGTAGGAGAGGAGAGGTGGGACTTCCAGGCAGAGGTAGGAACTCTGGGAAGGAATTTGAGGGGGGCGGGGGGCGGCAGCACAAGGATTACACCAGCTAGACTCAGTTTAAGTTTTAAGAGCTAGTTGGGAACAAAACCCAAGCTAAGGCCAAGCTTTCATAATTAATAAAAAGACTCTGTGCCATTATTTGGAAGCTGGAGGTCCGAAGAAAGTCTGCCTACAAGGATGCTCTGTGGAGCAGCACTGACCGCTGCTGCCATCTCACACTGAATGAAGAGGACGTTTTGTGTTCTTAGTTTTACATGAATGACACTGTATTAGTTTATTTTATCTTTGCTCTATCAAAATATTGGATGGAGCCACTTAAAGGAGAAAGGGTTTATTTTGGCTCACATTTTGAAGATGCAGTTCACCATGGTGGGATGGTGTGGTGGCAGGAGCATGAGGCAGCTCTTAGAAAGCAGAAGGAAGAACTCTGGAGCTCAGCTTTCTCCTTTTCACTTGGCTCAGGGGCCCAGCCCACGGGATGATCCCCCCCATGCTGAGGGTAGATCTTTCCTCCTCAGGTAAATCTTTCTGGAAACGCTCTCACAGACACGCCCAGAGTGTGTTACACGGACAATGAAGATGAACATTGCAGACAGTGTTCTTCAACTGTTCCCTTCGCCCAGCATTTAGGGTATTTGCCAATGCTTGGTATTTGCAATGTACAGTCTCAGACCACATAACTTCAGACAAGGGATTGGCTCCCCTTGTCCGTCAAAGTGAAGGGGAAGGCTTGCTGGCTTCGCTTTGTTCGCTTTCTGAGAGTCTCCCAGTGTGGTTGGCCCTTGTTGGCTCACAGCCACACTGGATGGGGCAATCACCCGGCCAACATTCTGAAGGATTCTGGGTTGACAGAGGTGGGCTCTGCCCTGTTCTTCAGATGCCCTCACCATCCCCACCAGGTCCTCAGAAGACACTGCCAGCCCTTGGCCTGATGTTGTCGGGCGAAGACAAGACTCCTTAATTCATTCTGTCCTGTATTTTGTTTTCCATCAAATATGTGATCCTGGATTGTGAAAGAGACAGTTTGTTAAGGCAAAAACAGTAAGAAGGTTGATATGCCAGTGTGGCCTAGACAGTAAGCGACCTCATCAATGCATTAAAATTCTCCATGTCACTGGGCAGTGGTGGCACACGCCTTTAACCCCAGCACTCAGGAGGCAGAGGCAGGCGGATCTTTGTGAGTTCAAGACCAGCCTGGTCTACAGAGCGAGATCCAGGAGAGGTGCAAATCTACACAGAGAAACCCTATCTCGAAAAACCAAATAAATAAATAAATAAATAAATAAATAAATAAATAAATAAATAAATAAATAAAAATTCTCCACTTCAGAGAGGAAGAACATGCCCCAAGAGGGAAACCAAGGTCAGCTCGTTAGAGCAAAAATGCCACTGCTTCCCTGGAGCTGGGTAGGAAATCTAGTATCAGCTGCCTGTTGTAGCACAAATCCTAAAAGCTCTTATAAATAAAATCAAATCCGGGAGCCAGGTATTGGGTTAAAGCTGGAAGATCAGAGGAGCAGAACAAGCCACAGCTTCTTCACCTCGCCAATTCCTCAGCTGATGCTGTTTTTTAAGACTGGAAGCCTCTGTGTCCTCATCCAGAATGAATCTCAGCTGAACTGATGCTAAAAGCCTAAAAGCTTAACCAGACTCTAGTTCCTGGTCCTCACACCGTATATACCTTTCTGCCTCCTGCCATCACTTCCTGGGATTAAAGGCATGAGTCACCATGCCTGGCTGTTTTCAGTGTGGTCTTGAACTCACAGAGATCCATCTGGATCTCTGCCTCCAGAAGGCTAGAATTAAAGGTGTGAGTGCCACCATTTTCTGGCCTCTATGTCTGTCTAGTGGCTGTTCTGTTCTCTGACCCCAGATAAATTTATTAGGGTACACAATATTTTGGGGAACACAATATCACCACATCCTATTTCCCTGTTCTATCTCCTCAAAGGCTCTGCACAGAGTTCTCTCCATGCTCCTGTCTCAATTCTGGTGTTCCCAGCCCAGCTAACAACAAGGTGGTGCCAGGAAGCTACAACCAAGGAGTAAGAAGTGAGGCGGAAAGGGGAGGCAGAACAGGGGCCTCATGCCACCCTCAGGGACACAGTGGCTCCGTCTCAGCTCAGAGCTCTGGAGGCTGATGTTCTTCAGTCATTCACTTAGTGAGTGGGAGGGGCCTGGGCTGTTTCTGGGTTCATTAGCACTTCCTTCTTCTCCACTCACGTTGATGGAAAGTCACAGAGATCCTCAGTGCTGAAGATCCAGGCGTCTGCCTGGGGAAGCCTTCTACAGTGTAGGAGGCTCTGGAGAGAGGGCGCGGCTGCTGTGGTGTCTGCACTCCTGCGTCCCTTTACAGGGAGCCGCACACTGTGGCTGCTGCAGAGGGAGGCAGACACTCTCAGAAGAGCAGTGATCGTCAGGTAAGCACACAGCACATGCTAACCCAGGGGCAACAGCAGATGAAGGACATCTGAGGGTCCAGGGTGGGAAGAGCTGCAGCAGACGCCTGTTAGAGGAACTGGGGTTCTCAAGTTATCCCTGTGGAGGCTGGAGGGATGTGTGCGTGTGCGTGTGTGGTGTGTGTGCGTGTGCGTGTGCGTGTGTGGGTGTGCGTGTGCGTGTGCGTGTGCGTGTGTGTGTGTGTGTGTGTGTGTTTGTGTGCGTGTGTACAGGCATCACTTCTCTCTCCACTATGCACACCCTAGGGATTGAACTCAGGCCATCAGAGTTCACAGAAAGTGTCTCTGCCCACTGCGCCTTCTCTCTAGCCCAGTATTTGCTTTTCCTGATTGCCTTGTTTCTCCTGGCATGATGCCCTCAGTGTTCAGCATCAGTGGATTTTGTGGTTGTTTGCTTTTGTTTTTGAGGCAAAGTCTCTCTACATAGTCCTGGCTGACCTGGAACTCACTCTATGGACCAGGCTGGCCTCAAATTCACATTTGCCTCTGCCTCCTGAGTGCTGGGAGTAAAGGTGTGAACCAACATGCCAAGCAGATTTTAGGGTGTAGAAGACAAATGTTTAAGAAAACAATGATCTGTTGGGCAGAGAATGAGTCAGGTATGGAGGAGCAGTCTCAGGCTGGCCACCTATCTACACTACACCCCACCCCATCCTCTGTCTACACTACACACCATCCCATCCTCTGTCTACACTACACCCATTCCATCTCTCTACCTACATAACACTCCCATTATAAATGCTTCAGTAGAAGCAGCCTAGCAGATGAATTTGAAATGAGAGAAGCTTGGTTTCCAGGCAGACTCACCACTCAGCAGCTGTTTGATCTGGGAAAGTTGCTTGTTCCCTCGTCTGTAAGATGGTGACGGTGATTACCAAGAAGTTGCCCTATAATAAGATGTGCCTCGTGCTCTCTAGATGATGAGATTAGGGTTACTTTAAATCACCCTCAGTGTCTGGTTTACAGTAGCTTTTACTTTTGTCCATACACATCTTCAGCAGCCTCTGTAGCTCTGCCCTCATTTCTATCTCTTCTTTAAAGAGATATTCGTAATTAGTATGTATTCTGTACAGAATGGTGGTTTTTGTTATGCCATTTTTATAGACTACACCGTGGATTTACTTTATATTCACGCCCACTATCCTCTCTTGTTTCCCTCCCCTCTTCCTGCTTCCTCCCTTCCACAGTAGTCACACAACTACCTTTTTGCTCTATATAAATGTATAAATAAGTCTAGATTCCTCATATGACTTGAGGCATGTGATACCTGTCTTTCCAAATCTGGCTCTTTTCTCTTAATGTATGTAAAACAAACACATAGTCAACCTTGGCCATTCACTTGTTGAGCATGCCCAAGCCTTTAGTCTTCTCTATACAGTGACACCGGTACTTCAAACCTCCCAAAGTTTCAGGGTCCCAAAGGGAGCATCATTTGTTGAGCTCACACATCCATGTGTCCACAGGGGCTGGCTCTGTGGAGCCCCGCAGGACTTGTTCCTGTGTGCACAGGCCGGCTGAAGCAGGTTTGTGAGGACCAGAATAGGATTGACCCACATCCCCAACTTGCCTGGGGGCTTTGAGAGGTTGTTCTTTTCATGGATTTGACAGGACTGCAAGAACATGGGCTCTGTTATATCCACACTTTCACATGTTCTACATGTATTGATCGTGGAAACTAGCAATTCCAGGAGCCAAGAAAGTCATGCTGAGACAACAACTGAAACCAGAGAGTCTACCATACCCAAACAAGGTGTGTGCAAGGCACAGAAGCCTGAAGATAGAAAATGACCCTCTGCTTTCCCTGGGACATTGAAGATGGATGCTGCACCTAGCTGATGGTGATGGACAGCACACAGGTGCAGGTGGCTGATAAATGACACCTGGGTCAAAGTCCCAACGGCTCGAACTACTCATGATGTGCTGGTCTGGAAATACAGTGTTCTGAGAAAGCTTTTCTCCTCAGTACCTGGGGTGGGCCTCCCTGGGAAGATGTCTGGGTTTCCGTTTCCTGCTCAGTCATAATTGTGCATTTCTTATTGAAGCACAATAGCACCTGTTACAGGCAGAAGTAAAGCCATCAAAGCTAAAACTATGTCACCTGAAGTCACCTTAGCATCACCAGCCAGGCAGCCCTTGGGTAGATTTCTGGCAACTTCCCTCCCTGGAGGTAGGAACCGCATATGAAAATGAGGTCACTGTGTGCACACTGTTTTGTAGGCCTTGGTCCTTCTCAATACACAGTGTTTGGCAAGAGGCTGAGATGTGATCACAGTTCTCGGGAATCACAAACAACGGGTCGAGGGACCTGACTCAGCAGCCTCAGCCAAAACTACTTTCCCTTACATACCATGAAGATGAGCCCAGACATTTAAAAATGACCACTCTCTATGTTTAATAAGCTCATAATTTTTTTTATTGCTATGGGTACATGTTTTTACTTTCTCCAACATTAGTACATTTTATTCCACTGAGGTGGATGTAGTCTGAACCAGTAAAGTGAGCTAATTGCTCACTTTTTAAGATAACAAGTTATTTTATTATAGAGGTGGAAGGGAATTTAGCAACAATGTCATCCAATTCCTTTACTCTGTGAGTCAGAGAACTGAGCTCCAAGATAGAGGACAAAGCTGGACTTTAACCATGAAGCCAGGAAATGACACCACCATGGAGCTCCAGAAAGTTCCTACATTTTCCTAACAACTCTGTCTTGTGGGAAGATTGTCAAGTAAGATGTGAGTGTGTGATGACTCAGTACAAGGCAGGGACCCCAGTCCACTTCAGCTTGACGGGGAAAAGCATACATCCAAGGCAGAAACTCTGGCAATGGTGTTTGGTGCCAGAGCAGGATCCAAGAGAAAAGCAGCAACCATAGAAAGTCACACAGGAGGGTGGAGGGTGTGCTGAGGGGGCTGGGGCTGGGAACATGAGGGATCGGGTGGGGGAGGGATGGAGGGAGAGAGTACTGAAAGAGATGACTGGAAAGGGGGGGCATTTGGGGTGAGGTAGAAACTTAGTGCAAGGGAAACTCCCAGGAATCTAATGACCCCAGCTAAGACTCCAAGCACCAGGGGATATGCAGCCTGAACTGGCCATCTCCTGTGACCAGGCAAGACCTCCAGTGGAGGGAGTGGGACACCAACCCAGCCACATAACCTTTGACCTACAGCCTGTCCTGCCTATGGGAAGTGCTGGGGTAAGGAAGACACCGAGATTGTGGGAGTGGCCAACCAATGACTGGTCCAGCCTGAGACCCATGCCACAAGAGTGAGCCCACCCCTGACACTGCCTGGAGGGCCAGGACCCAGAGGCTGGATGGCCCAGAGACCTGGATAGAACCAAACATGACTGGAGAAAAAAAAATATCAGTGTCATGATGCCTAATGACATTCTGCTATACTCACAGATTGGTGCCTAGCCCAATTGTCATCAGAGAGGCTGCATCCAGCAACTGATGGAAACAGATGCAGAGACCCACAGCCAAACATTAGACTGAGCTCAGGGAATCCTGCTGAAGAGAGGGAGGAAAGATTGTAAGAGCCAGAGGGGTCAAGGACATCACAAGAAAACCCACAGAATCAACTAACCTGGGTCATAGCAACTCACAGCCTGAGCCAACAACCAGGGAGCCTGCATGGGATCTACCTATGCCTTCTGCATATATGTGACAGTTGTGTAGCTTGATCTTCTTGTGGGTCTCCTAACAGTGGGATTGGGGCTGTATTTGACTGTTTTGCTGGCTTTTGGGACCCTATTCCTCATACTGGGTTGCCTTGTCCAGCTTTAATACCAGGAGGTGCTTAGTCTTACTGCAACTTGATATGCCTTGTTTTGTTGATGTCCATGGGAGAGCTGCCCTTTTCTGAATAGAAATGGAGGAAGAGAGGATTGGGGGCAGGCAGAAGGAGGGTGGGAGGGGGGACTGGGAGGAAAGGAAGGCGGGGGAACTGATGTTGGGATATAAAATAAATAATTTTTTTTTTAAAAGGAAGAAAGAAACCTGCAGGGTATGAAGAGCCAGGCCAGGGCACATCTGTAGGAGCAGTATAGAAATGCATTCCTGCAGTGGTGGTTGGGCTAGGAGCATCAGCTTGGAACTTGAGTGCCTTTAAGAGCTACCAAGTCATGTCTTCTGGTAGAGGTCGGTCTTCCTAACAAGTCCACTGAGTGGCAGTGATGCACACCTAAGTGTGAGAAGCTCGGGCTCAGCCCCATGGCTGTCCATCACTGGAAGGCACATTTAAAGATGTCCATGTCTGGGGTCTGCCCCCAAATATTCTGAGTCTGACTGGCCTGGGGCAGGTTGTGGGTGCCTTTTCCATTCCCTAAAGCTCAGATGTGATTCTAATATGATGCCAGGGCTAAGAACTACCAAGGCGGGGCTGGGTGGGTCCTGCTGAGCTTCCATGGACTGCCTGTTTCCATCACAGGGACAGAGGGGTGACGGATGGAGAAACTGCTTATTCTCAGGTTCCCAGCCTTTCCTGTGATAACACCTCCCTGGAGTTCGATCCCCAGCACCCACATAAAAGTCCAGGTGAGAGGGATATCCATCTACATTCCCAGTGCCGGGGAGATGGAGGCAGCAGGGTCTGGAATTGTTGTAAGATAGTTTAGCTGAAACAGTTCCAGTTCAGGGAAAGACCAGATGTCTCAAAAGATAGGTAAGTCGGAGAGTGACTAAGGAGGGCACCTGAATGTTACAGAATATTATTTTAAGGTGTGTTACTTTTGTTTATGTTGCATTTGTTTAACTCTGTGAAGCTGTATTACTGTACCTGTCTAAAACACCTGATGGGCTAATAAAGAGCTGAACGGCCAATAGCAAAGCAGGAAAAAGGACAGGCAGGGCTGACAGGCAGAGAGAATATATAGAAGGAGAGCTCTGGGAGGAAAAAAAAAGAAGAAAAGAGCAAGAGAACAAGGAGAAGAGGACGCTAGGGGCCAGCCACCCAGCCACCCAGCCAGCAACAGAGTAAGAAAATAAGATTTATAGAAGTAAGAGAATGAGAAAATCCCAGAGGCAAAAGGTAGATGGGATAATTTAAGAAAAGCTCTAGCAACAAGCCAAGCTAAGGCTGGGCATTTATAATTAAGAATAGGCCTCCAGGGGGTCGGAATCCGTCCCTGGTGCATGGGCAGGCTTTGGGGAGCCCAGTGCCTGTGGTATGATGCCTTGCGCAGTCTTGGTGCAGTGGGAAGGGGCTTGGACCTGCCTAGGCTCAGTGTGCCAGACTCTGCTGGCTCCCCATGGGAGACCTTGATTTGGGGGATGTGGGCATACGGGGTGGCTTGGGAGGGAGGGCTAGAGGGTGGGAGGAGGGAGGACGGGGATCTGTGGTATGTAGAGTGAGTAGAAAATTTCTTAATAAAGAAAAATGGAAAGAAAAAATTCAGGGTGATATAATTCCCTATAAAACATAACAATTCTGTCTGAAAAAAAAAAAGAATAGGCCTCCATGTGTGATTTATTTGGGAGCTGGGTGGCAGCCCCACCCCCAAAAGCAAAAACAACCAAAAACACCTGATGGCAGCCCCAGCCTCCACACGCAGGTGCCCACTTGTTTATGTGTTCCCAGGCACACACATGCACAAACACAGTACATGTACACACAATAGAAGAGGAGACCTTTTCTTTGAAACAAGGACTAGCACAACGACTTTAAGGCATCTAATTTCCCTTGAGTCCTGTTAACAATCTCTTCCTGGCTCACCGCCCTCCACTTGCTGTCAGACGGTGAATCAGCCACTTTTCTTTTCGCTGTGGCCTGAGCTGTGGCCTGATAAGAGCTAGCATGGGGGAAGGCGCCGGCACGGCTCGCGGTTTGAGGGAACAGCCCGTCAGCACAGAGGGAGGAGAAGCTGCTTCACACCTGAGTGGATCAGGGAGATGCGGGAGTCAGGTGGGGCTGCAGCCCTCACAACCTGCCCCCCCCCAGAACCCACTTCCTCGTACGAGGTTCCCCCTCCTAAAAGCTCAGTGACCTCCCAAACAGTGCCACCAGCCGGGAGACAGATGTACAGACACATGAGCCTGTGACAGACATTTCACATCCAAACTGTTATAGATGGATTTTTCTCTGATCTGAAAAAGAGATGTGCCGTGTGTGAGTGGGTGGGAGCATCTTCCTTCTAGACAAGCATACTCCAATGACGGTCACATGAAGTTTACACACTAATAATCATATAAGTCATGGGCTCTGACCTTTAATATGATTTGTTATACTGTGGTGTAAAAATCAAACAATTTCTACCCAGATAGAAAATATAAATTGAAGGAAACTGGACACATTGTGGCATGACTCTGTCAAGTGTGAGCCTGGCCAGTGCCAGGCAACTGGTGATTGAGCTGGCATTTGTTTGTTTGTTCTCGTGCGTGTGCACATGGAATTTGCACACTCTAGGTGTACAGCTCCTCACCCTCGGTGTCTGGCTTTCAGCGGTGGCTGGCTGCAGTTTGCAGTTCTTGTCATTTGAAAATTCTGGGAGGGGGCTGGAGAGATGGCTCAGAGGTTAAGAGCACTGACTGCTCTTCCAGAGGTCCTGAGTTCAATTCCCAGCAACCACATGGTGGCTCACAACCATCTGTAATGAGATCTGGCACCCTCTTCTGGCATGCAGTCATACATGGTGTATACATAATAAATAAATAAATCTTAAAAAAAAAAAAGAAGAAGAAGAAGAAAAGAAAATTCTGGGAGGACAGAAGTCCATCTTCCATTCACTTCCCACCCAGCAGCCTCAGCAGGTCGCCTGCCACAGCCTCTGTAGCCTTCTTCTAGTCGTCTTTCTTATTCTTTTGTCTTAATTTTTTTTTTTTTAGCTATCTGTATTCATAGTACAGAATCAAGGATTTTGTTATGTTTCCAGACATTCACGTCTGTCCCTTGTTCCTCCATCGTCATGTTCCTCTCTGCTGAACGTCCTCTACTTCTACCTTCAGATCAGGTTTAAATCTAGAGTCCACATAGGAAAGGAAACATCTGATGTGTGTCAGGTTTATTTCTCTTAATGTAATGATCTCTGGTCCTATTAATTTTCATGTGGGTGGCATAACTTTGTTCTTCTTTATTGTTGTAGAATATTATTTTAACTATATAAAGAGGTGTTACATTTATTTTTGCTGTGGAATATTACTTTAACTGTGTAAAAGTGTGTTACATTTGTTCATGCTGTATTTGTTAACTGTATAAAGATGTGTTGCATTTGCATTAATTAAAATTAACCTGGGCTCAGAGAGGTGGGGTTAGTAACTGGTTGACAGGAAGTAGCAGAAAGGAGGTGTGTGTGTGTGTGTGTGTGTGTGTGTGTGTGTGTGTGTGTGTGTGTCAATTGGGGCAGTGTGGAAGGGAGTGGTTTTCAGGACGCCAGCAAAGAGAGAAAGTTAGCCAGTTCCTGTTCCAACCCTCTGAGCTCACAGGTGTTCACCCAAGCCTTTGAATATCAAGTTTTGTTAGAACGATAGAGATTTAGTTAGAACTACCTTTAGTGGCAGCAACAGAGCCATTGTCTGGGGGGAACAGAATTCCCCTAGGCTCCAGCCTCAGTGGCCAGGTCACTAGCAGTTTAAAGTGCAGCCACTGCAGTGATAGCTGGATAGATCGCTGCTGTGCACACACAACATATTCCCTCTGTCTGTCCACCTTCCTGCTGATGGTTCCATAATGTGAGTCTGGTGAATGACGTTGTATTAAACCTGGCATCTCTGTAGTTTGCTGATTAGATGCCCTCTGGTATATGCTCAGAATAGTACAAACAACTGGGTAGTTCTGACTTTTGCTTTATGAGGCGCTTCCATTCTGATTTCTGTCCTGGCTGTGCTAGCTCACACATTCCCACCAACACCGCATATGGCTCTTTACTCTCACCTCCTTGCCTGCATTTGTTTCTTGTTCTCTGCATCCTGGCTGCCCTGGAACTCACTCTGTAGCCCAGGCTGGCCTCAAACTCAGAGCTCCACCTGCCTCTGCCTCTGGTGCTAGGGATGAAGGCATGTGTTATTATGCCCAGCTTCAGTCGTTGTTTCTTGGTAAATGTCACTCTGACCAGGGTGACAGTGAAATATCAGTGTAGTTTTGATTGACATTTCCCCAATAATAACTAAGGATGTTGAATATTTTTTCAGACATTCATTAGCCATTTTCACTCCTTTTTATGAAAACTATTTGATTCATTTTTTATCTATGGATTGGATTATTTGGAGAGTTAATTGAGTTTTAAAAAATATATTCTAGAGATCATCCCCTTCTGCAGTATAACTGGCAAAGACTTTCTCCTATTCTGTGGTTCTCTTCACTCTGTTGTTTGCTTAGCTGCAAGGAAGACTTTGAATTACACACAATCCTACTTGTCTATACTCGCTGTGATTTCCGGTGCTGCTGGAGAGTTTCCAGAAGACCCTTGCCTATGCCTAGATACTGCCTTGCCTTGATCTCTCCAGGCCTCAGCCACACTCCCTGTCTCCTTTCTTTGAGGCTCAGAACCTGAAGCCATTCAGGAGGCACCAGTGTTCCGGGTATGACAGAGGCAACTGTGTTCTACGAGGCCCTTGTTCAGGACATTGGACAGCGACTACGTGCGCCCAGGCATTGCCTCTCCACCTGCCCAGATCTGATGAGGGCATTCTCTAGGTGAGGGCTCTCTCACTTATGGGGCTCTATTAAAAACAACCCTTTTTCTACTCAAACCTCTTAAATATGATAAAAAGGAGGTTTGGGAATTTTCAGGAACACAGAATCAGGCTTGTGGTGGAGCTATGGGATCCAGGAGAAGGAAGAACAGCTGCCAGATGCTCTGGATGCCACTGTCCTGGGGAGCTGCTGGCATTCTGGGTGTACCCCTTGCTACCAGTACAGGAGCAGTGCAGGAGACCATGAGGTGGGCAGAGGCAGAGTCAAGCTAGGTATCCTTACAAACAACTGACACACACAAGCCATGGGCCAGCAGAGTCCTGGACCCTTGTGTCCTTTGGTCTTGAGGCTGTTTCCACCATAGGGCCAACACCGGTATGAAATGGAATGAGGCGAGCTTGCTTTGTGCCCTGAATGCCCAAGAACCTTGTGTTCTAATGCTCTGAAGCTACCTGCATGCTTGGGATGGCCCTGATGTGTGGAGACCAGGTTGTGATGCAGGGGATCATCCCACACACTTGGCCTGGACAACACTTGCCATGTCGGCTCCACAGGCGTGAGGCTCACCAGCCACACCAGGGCCTTATGCAGGAAGGGTCTTCACACGGGGCCAAGGACATCACTTTGAGAATCAGGACCCAGCTCCCCACTGTGCAGCACAGGCGTCGCCAGCAGGGGTGGCTGCAGAGCCTCGGCAGCCTAGTGAGATGGGAGAGATGCATGTGATTTTTCTGAATCTAAAGTTTAAGACAGTTTTGTGTCCCAAACACTTAATATTTGGATTTAGCTGAGCACATAAATCAGTATTTTAAACTGTAAATTTTATATATTCTTAATATTGATAACACATTTACAAATTGTATGTTAATTGAGAAATAAGCCAGATAAAAGTGGCTCATGCTTGTAACCTCAAGACTTAAGAGGCTGCAGCAGGAGGATTGTTACGAGTAGGACTCCAGCCTGGACTATATACTAAGTTCTAGACCAGCACAGGCTACAGAGTAAGTGTGTCTTAAAACAAAACAAACTGAGATGTGTAAACAGCACAATCCAAAGGTTTAGCATGAAAAAAAACTGATGTGAAATGTCTTGTTTTTGTATTACATTGTAGCAGGCCCCAGACCTTAGTAACTGACGCTATGATGGAGACCCCATTCAGGCCATAGAACTGGGTCCACAGACAGCACCACCTGCCAGAACGAAAACAAAGACCTCATCTAATCCATCAAAGTCCGTAGCTCTGGGGAAATCCCTAAACGTACGAGCCTTGCCTTTGGGCTTTGTAGCTCCCTTCCTGGCTAGCTTGTTCTTGCTCACTGAAGTATGAGAACCCAGGTACGTGGTTTCTGTGCTTAAAAACTCACACCAAGAAAGGATCCGGAACACTCAGTGTAGTCGCTGGCTGGCCAGTGAAGGCTTTCTGTTAGCTTAAACCTGTGACTTAGCAGTCTTCTCTGGTGGACACCCCGCAACAGCATGTTGATGTGGTACTTTATATATACCGCATCATTGAATATACATCACTAAAATTAACTCTAGGTTGGCTGTGGTTGCACAGGTTTGTAACCCTGACATTCAGGAGCTCAGGCTGTAGGACCGAGAGTTCAAGGCCAGACCAAGCTAAAAATCATATATACATATGTACAGACAGACAGACAGACAGACAGACATGCAATCCCAGTAGCTGCTTTTAGCCTTTTTCAGTGTGACTCCCAGGAAGTGCAGAGTTGCAGCCAGGGCCCCCACTGGGATCTGTAAGATAACAGCCTGGCAGGCGAGGGAGGCATTGCTTCTCATTTCTTACCAAGAAGCTCTTCCGAGGCTTGACCTGTCTCTTCCTTCAGAGTTAGTGGCACAAAGCACTTGTCCTCTGCTCCCTGGCATGAGCAGATGAAGTATGGAGATGTTGCTTGAGGAGGTTCCACTGTCCACATCTGCTGTGTGTCTGTCTGCAGGCTGGACCTGGCTGGGAATGCTCTGCACCTTTGGGTCTTTTCCAGCCACAACAAGAAGACAGTGAGTGTGTCTTTAAGATGCTCAGCTCAATGAGCTCAGAGTCTAGCCAGTAACCACTCAGTCTCTTGCTCACCTGTAACCATGACAACTCCATGGATGCTAGTTGCCAGGGAATACAATTTAACTGTATCAGATTTTTTAAAAAAAGAAAAATGGAAAGTCACGCAGCTTTATCTTCTTGGGATTATCAGGGACAGGCTCTCTGGTGCTGGGCTTGTAGCTGGGTAGCTCATTCAATTACTCTTGCTGTAATGTCCCCAAGGAGCCATCTCTGCCAGGAGTGAGTTTCCAGGAAGGCTGGTGAGGTATGTGTACAGAATGATGTTAGTAGATCCAGGAGTTCACACACACTTGGGTGTTCCACATGACCTGAACATCCATGATATCTGCTCAACCCATCTTGCCACCATTAGCTCTCATACAGGAACCACCAGGACTCAGGCTCACAGTGAGAGCTGGAAGAAATGCTGATGGCCAAGTGGGAATGGAGTGAGGGCAGAGCAGAACCCACTGTGGGCTTAGGGCTGGGGCTTGTCTCCAGATTCAGGAAGGCAGAGCAACGTGGGAGAACAAAATAAAAAGATGCATGTGAGAAAATCATGCTTAACCTCATCATTTCGGCTTCTTGAAGTATCCCTACCTCTACACTGCTTTTGCTTCTAACAAAAATGTATCCCTCAATATATTTGCAGAAAAGGCTAGCTGTGCTGTGAGGCCTTTCACTGATCACACACCACCTGTGTGCTGAGACAGAGCCTCTCACCAAACCTGGAGCTTGCTACCTTAGCTAGAATGGCTGGCTGGTGACCTCCAGGGTGCTGTCCACCCACCCAGCACTGGGATCACAGGAGCATGCTGCCACAGTGGGACAAGCACTTTACCAATCAACCATTCTCAGCCCCTTGGTTCCTTTAATATGCTATGTTTATCCATTCATTTAAATTTTTATTCAGAATAGTACTGGCTGTTACTCTAAACAAGGACAGTGGGAAGTGTCACTGGGCCTTCCCCCAAGAAGACAGGCAGGTCCAGGGATCCTCCTGAGCTCTAGAGGTTTCTGACATTTGGGTAGCGGCAGTGGGATTCTGTGTCCTGCTCCTCTCCCTTCTTTACACTCGATGCTTTACTTTACTTCAGGTTTCCTAGACTTTTTACCCATGACCCCTTTCACTTGAGAATATTTTACACAACCCTGGGTATACAGGTATATAAAATAGATTTATATCTGGGCGTTGGTGGCACACGCCTTTAGTCCCATCCCTTGAGAGGCAGAGGCAGGCAGATCTCTGTGATTCCGAGGCCAGTCTGGTCTACAGAGTGAGTTCCAGAGCTGTTATACTCCCCCAAAAGGTTTTATAAATCAGACATTTACTGATAATAAATCATAAAGAAATATATTTTAAAACCACGGTGGGGCCAGTGAGCTGACTCAGTGTGTTAAGGAGTCTGGCACCATGCCTGAGGACTCGAGTTTGAGCCTTGGGAAGCAGGTGACAGAAGCAAACCACTGGATTCTGCATCCACAAGCAATGGCAATGCCACTGCCACCACACAAATGCGGAACCCTCTTGTGGCTTGCAAGAACACCCCAAATAGCATAAAGCAGTTCTTTGATATACATATAATTTTATCACTTCATACATATAATTTTACCATTTAGTAAGGATAAAAGCACATTTGCATACTAATGAGGTGGACGTGCTTGCTTCTCTTACACAATACATCCCAAGATGCACTAATTTGATACACACTGAGGAATAAGGACTGGAGAACATAAACAGTTTCTTTCCGGAGTATAGAGCATAAAAATTTGTATGCGTAGTGAAAATGCTGCAGTTCATATCATATGCTGTCAAACCTGAACAGGGTGTCTCAGGGGCCACCGGTGAATGGCATGATATCATGCACAGTGCAACGTGAATACACGGTATATTCGAGTCAAGGCTGCTACAGAGTCACAGAATATAACATGGCAGTGCTTTCAGAGACACCTCAGGTGTATTGTTCATTTGATTTTCAGTTAATTTTTGGTTGCTGAATGTGAGACACCTTTTGCTGTTGCCTAATTTCTCATGACCCACATTCAGTTATGTGACCTCATATGGGGCCTAGACCCACTGTCTATGAAGCCTTGGGGTAGACTGCACCAATGCTGGAGAACTTACCTAGCATGTTTGAAGTCCTGGGTTCAATTCTTAGTGCTAATAAACAAATAAGCAATGAAGCTTTGCTTTGGTGGCCTGGAACTCACATGGTAGTCTAGGCTGAGTAGCCAGCAAAAACCAGAGATCCAGCAGACTACGGATTTTAATGCATGTTCAGAGGATGTCTCAGAAACAGCAGAGGCATCTGGATTCTAACCAGCTAGCCAATCCACTCGCAGGCAGGACCAGAACAGCCTCTAGCTGCAGCCTGCGGTCATCCCACCTGCCTGGGGCTTGTGCTCAGCCGTGGAGTCCTGCTGCAGGGGAGGGAAGGGAGTTGAGGACAAAGAGGGCACAGTGGGTAGAGTTGTCTGTGCTTTGCTAGCACATTAGAAATGCAGGAAGACTGCTCTGAGGTCGGCTGTCCTCTCCAATCTCTCTGAGGTTATTTTTGTGTGTCCCTACCCACACCCTCACTCAGTACGGAGAGGGTAGGCAGAGGAGAGCAACCCGCCTGCCCTTCCTGGTCCCTTACCCTGCCCCTTCCCAGGTGTCAGCTGTCCACATCTACTACAACCTCGAGCAGCTGCAGTGTAACATAGGGTGATTTGCAAAAATCCATGACACAGAAACCCCCACACAAAAGGCAATGCTGAAATTATGCACTGGGCTCCCTAAACTTTGTGGTTATTTAAAACTGCTAGGGTTTTCGAATACTGCCCTTCCTGATGTGGCCCAAATTACCCCCCCCCCCCAGCACAGCCCCTGTTGCAGTTAAGAAGGGAAGTCCTAGTAGATAATGACAAGTAGCATGTGAGTCATGGTGGCCTGGGGAGGGGCAGTGAGCAATAAGCACCCTGTCATCCAGGCCAATTGTGCAGGTGATGTTATGGACAAGTGTGGTAGCAAGGGACACATCCCTCTGGAGTGACAGTTTATTACACAGTTTTCTACTCCACAGGGCCTGACAAGGTTGCTCTACAAAAGCTCCTGGCCTCTGAGCTGATGGCTCAGGTCCCAGGTTGGTAGCAGAGACCTTTGCCATGATGGCTGTGTTTCACCAGGGGGTTCAAGGTTTGCTAAGAATAAGCTGCCATCTCATAAAGAGCTGCCTCCGTTGTTCAGTGAGCAATATATTTGCATCCAAGAAACCATCCCTTAAAGACAGGCCCTCTGCTCCTCTGTTGGGATCACAGATACATCCCGACCCCCAGGCAGCTGCCAGCTCACCAACCTGGAGGACACAGGGTGGGTGTGCACACACTGCAAGGCAAGCTTGTCGGCTAATACAAACGACTTCTGACTTTGAAATAAACAATGGGATCCTTCCCTGAATGGAATTTATTTTAGCAATCATCAAATCTTTGACACCCCTGGTCACATAGCGATGAAAGTGTGGGGTCTGAAGCTGGATGGTGTGCATTACATCATACAGCAAGTGCACCCCTGCCAGCTGTTCTGGGGGAGGAAACACTGCCATCTCAAGAAAGCTGCCCTAACTCAGAGCAGAGGCAGAGCCAGGGTGTGTTGGAGCCACAACCCCTCCTTCTGCCCATCTCCTGCTTGTGAGCTTGCCTTTCCATGGTTATCGGTCCTGAGAGTCCTCCTGCTATGGTTTGGATAGGAGTTGAGAGTGTCCCCAAAGCCTTGTGTGTTCGAAGACTGGTTCTCTGTGTGACAATGCCGGAAGGTAGAACCTGTCTGAGGTAGACCTTAAGTTCTTAGGTCGTGGCTGTCTGCCCTGGAAGGGACTTCAGCACTGTGGTCTCTGCACTGAGATGGCTTACTCTTACTCACAAACCTACTGTGAGGTTCTGTGAGGTGATGGAGCCAAGGAAGGCCTTTGTCAGAGCCTGCACACAATAACTGGATGTTTAGCACTCCAACTCACCAATTGTGAATTCATGAACCCCCCCCCCATTTTCATAAATTGTCAACGTCAGGTATTCAATTATAGCCACAAACGCCAGATCAAGACACTTTGCTAGAGCCAGTGAGATGCTCAGCTGGTAAAGGCACCTGCTGGGCAATCCTGATGACCTGAGTTAGATCCTTGGCAACCATGTAAATGGTGTTAAAGAGAGGACTGTCTGCACAAAGCTGCCCTCTGGCCGTCACACACATCGTGGCACCCCCACCTCATATCCACATACACATATGCACAATAATAATCAATTAAAAAGTCCAGGGGAGCCGAGGCTGAGCTGTGAGAACCTCAGGCGCTCACCATGGGTGGGGGCAGGGGGAGGAGAAGGCCAATGAGCTGTACAGCACAACAGCCCAGGGTGGCAAGTCCAGAGCCCAGGGGGATAGGGTTTACGGGATGCGCACCATCCTGTGGCGGACTGGGTTGCCTTCTGCCCATTCTTCCTGCCCATCAACACCCTCATCTTTAGGGCTTGTTTGCACTTCATTCTGACAGCCTCGGAGGAGATGTGCACAAGAGACCTGGTCCACAGTCAGCCCGAAGCCACCACAAGTGAGTGACTGGGGACAGCGGGTGAAGCTTGTTCGCTCCAAGTATCCACTAGACAGGACAGCTGGCCATTCTATCCCATTCCCCTTCTGATGCTGCAATTTCTGCTCTGCACTAGGCGATGCCTGAAATCCTTAACACAGTTGCCCCCTTCGCTGAAGTGCCCAAAATGGATGCTACTGATTTAACTGGATTAGACTACAAGCGCAGTCATGGGCAGAGGGATGGACTGGGCGGGCTGCTAAAGAGGAGAGGCCCACAGAGCTGACCTCTAAAGTGAGTTATTGAAAAGCAACAGACCCTATACCACCCGGGGGAGGCACAGCCTGCAGAGCCAGAGGATGGGAGAAGGCGGGCCGGGTAAGAAGAGGCAAGGGCACTTTGTGTTTACCACCCTGTTCCCGGCAGACTGTCTAGGAAACACCAGAGAACAGGTGTGGGAGGAATGTGGCTGTAATGGACTTTTAGAGAAAGTCCTTAGTGTCTCTAGAACCTGAGACATTGCATGTAGATGGCTGAGGACGGGTTCACCTTCCCGGGAAGCCGCGATGGCAGCCAGCTACTCTGTGTTGGGGGGCACTGGCATTCCTCACCCAAGGGAGGGTGCACTGAGGGTCGGGGCAAGTGTGAAGGAGGCAAGGCTGAAACAGATTATGAAGGGATGGAAGGGGGAGACACAGGATGAGAATACACTCGGAGAAGGCACCAGTCAGAGGGTATGAGGTCCTCAGCTGCAAGAGACAAGAGCTGAAATCCAGGTATCAAAAGCTGCAGAAGACAAGGAGGCCAAAAGGGTACGGGACCGCCGGGTACCAACAGAAGCAGGGATGTAGGATATCTCAGCCCATGCTATGACAAGAAGAGGCAGCTAGAGGAGCTGTTGTTGTCACCCTCGGGATCACCCTCGGGAAATCCATCCTCGGCCAGGATGCTGGTGGCGCCTGCTGGTTGCTGCCTGCTTCCCTCTGCTGGCACATCGTGGAACTACACCTCGGCAATAGACTCTTTTAAGCCCCGCGGAGTCTAATTATCCTCTAAGCCCCGCTGAGTCTAATTATCCAACCGAAGTGACTCCAAATTTACAAGGACCACTGCATCTTCCAACTAAGAAACTGAGGCCCAGGAAGGGAAAGGAACTACCCTGTGCCTTAAATTACGTTAGTGAACTTGAGAGTCCTGTTCCACAACCACAGGAGGCCTGATGTGCCAGGGCAGCCTCTGAAAGCGCACTCTTGTGTTCAACTGTGGGCATTGCAGAAATTTGTCTCCCTTATGTAGCAATCTATCATCCCAAACACTACGAATTCCAAAGAATTTGATCCCAGAAAGAACTAATAGGGAAGTGTCTGCAACTGGACATAACCACATTAAGCAAATTGAGTCTCAGAAAGACAAATGTGGCATGTTTTCTGTGGGTTCTAGATGTTATATAGATACATAAAAATCGTATGAACAGATAAGACGAAAGAAACAAAGCTATCTAGGCATAGGGGACAAAAGGGGGACTTGGGTGGGTGGGGGGTCGGCATGGGAGAGAAGTGGGTACAGGGATAGAATATGTTCAAACTACACTGCATTCTTGCATAAAGATGAAAATATAACATAAATAAACACATTAATAGATCAGTCAGGGACCTGCTTTCTGGCATCTCAGGCACACTTCCAGTCACAGGTATTTCCAGGTTCAGGGCACACAAGGAGAGGAAGACAGGACAGAAGCCCCTGGAGAAAGTCAAGCTGCCTGGGCCGGCACACTTCAGCGACTGAATAAGTTCCAGTACAGTGAGAGTCCACCCTGACCTCAGGAGCTGTGGTTCTGTTCTCAGCCATGGGCTCAGCCAGGCAGGCTGGTCTCTAGCTCCAAGTGCCTGACCTCTTCACACTCTGTGCCAAAGATGGAACCAGACCCTTTTCTGTCACTGTGTTGGGATGACATGGAATCAAGTGAGACTAGACCCTCTTCTGGACAGGGTAATAACTATGGGGAGCAGCGGCCCCACAGAGGCGGGAGGTGGTGGGAGGGAAATAAGATTCCTGTGTCTAAATGCAGATTTGGGTTTTTCAGGTTTTACCTATTGGGTTGTAAAAGTCCCTAAGAGTGGAGTTTTATTTATCTTTCGTTCTTTCTTTTCAATATTGGGGATGAAACTTAGAGCCAGGCAAACACTCGATCACACAGGAGCCCCTTTGTAAATAACAGTCTGAGGCAGGGGGTTACTAATTTACTCAGACTAGGCTTGAATTCACTCTGCTGCCCAGGCAGTCCTTGAACTTGTAACCCTTCTGCCTCAGCCTCCTGAGTAATTACTATTACAGTTCTGTACCCACAGACCCAGCTCTATAAGCACAGTTTTGAAGCACAAGTAAGTATAGAGCACTCTTCTGGGTTGAGGTAACAGACATCTATGGAATGGCCATAAGCTGTATGTAGTGTGAAGGACAGAGCAACAGTGCCCACAGGCAGGGAGATGGCGGGAAGACGGGTGAAGCAAGGGGCACATTTATTGAAGGAAGAACTAGGGACAGGCATCTTCAGATCTCCAAGACAACGCTGTGAAATCCAGGAGCAAGGCAGAGCTGACACATTCACCTGGCTCTTCGCTCTTTCGTTCCTGGGTACACAGCTAAACCACATTTCCAGATCTTCCAGAGAGAAATGGTCACATGACAGACTTCCAGCCAATGAAATAGGGAGCATTTTGAGTGACTGCTTTCCTTGTGTGACCCTTTCTCTGTTTTCCTGTTAGCTCAAGGACAGTGCTCAGGGTCACTTGGGGGAGCTACATGGCAAAGATGATGTTTCAGGATATTTGATGACACTGTGACACTCAGAGACTGTTAATCAAGTTAACCTTGAATCAGGGGCAGAGTCAATGACTAGCTGAGTGGAATTAGCCATAGAGATTTTGGAAGACCCAGGATATGATAGAGAGGCACGGGAAAGAATAGGGAGGGGCTTAGAGAGATTTGAGGGCCCTTTTGACCTGGGAAGTGTAGACAGAGGGTCAGCTGGTCATTACTCTGCCACTTTCTTGATCTATTGGGTTTTTACTCCAATATCTGACTCCTGAGTTTTATTGATAATAGAACAATTTGGATAAATGCTTCAGATAGAGCCTGTGACATCAGCCTAGGATAACTGTCACACTGTGGGAGACCCAGAGGACTGTCCGTTTCTTGCTATGGGAGCCAAAGGAGCCGGAGTAGAAGCCTGAGAGTCTGGCCCGGGACTGCACACAGAGCTCTGGTCTACCCGATAGGCCTTCTAGTCACCGAACATCAGAACTGGAGCTGTCGGCCTTCGGGCAAGCCGTTGTCTTGAAAAGATGTAGGTCATGCATCTGTCGCTGCCCCCTTCAGACAGCACAGGACTTTAGATGTTAAACTTGGGGCAGGGAACTTCATCTTCTCTAATTTGAAATCCCCAGGGCTGGAAGATTGGGAGGCTGGCACTGTGGGGTAGTGATGGTTCTACCACGTGCTCTTGGGTTCCTCACGAATCCTTTCTGAGTTCACACCTGAAAAACAAGCCACACTGTAGTCACAGCTGGGAAAAAGCTTCAAGAGAAACAATGTTCTTTTGTGGCACCTCCTCCTTTGGGTGCTCCAAGGTCAGTGAGAACAATTCTAACTCTCACTTCCTAGAGCTACCTGAGCTTTCAACATGGCTACTGCTGCAGGCCAATAATAGCACAGTTCCCGAGAAAGCCAAGTGGTTTTCTAGTGGGGTTGGTATGAGAGTCTTCCTGTGTCATCTCTTAGTCAAAGCTCCCACAAGACACAGATTTCTCCACTCAGCTTTGGTCCTGGATATGTTTACCTTCGCAAAGTTGGGGGGATGCTTTAAAAAAATATTTGCTGGGTGTGATGACACACAGCTATAATCCCACTACTCAGGAGGTGGAGGCAGAGACACGCGTTCAATCCAGCCTGGACTCTGTAGACAGAACCTGTCTCAAAAGCAAACAAATAAACCCTTTACCTCTGTGCTTTTGCTCAAAGGAATATTAAAACCACTTCTAGGCTCATCTTCAAAGCAAAACTCACTGACTCTTGGGTTTATTTAATTCTCAGATCTTAAAAATAACAAGTATTTTCCAAGTTTAATCTTTTCTCCTCTCCTCACTAACTCATTTATTTTTGTGGCCTGCCACACCCCGTAAAGGTCCAACAGATGTCAGAAGAGCTTTGGGAAAAATTCGAGATTCTTCGGCTTGTGTTAGATAAAATGTGTGTTTTATTTGAGAAAGCCTGCTACTTAGAATCAGGAGCCACAGGACAAAGTGCAGTTCAGGAAACGTAGATCGGCTCTGATCACCAAGTCTTTATACCGGATGGCATATGAAGGACCAAAGTGTCCACAAGAATTGTGCCTCGGGGCCTCTGCTTCCTTTTCTGCCTAATTGAGGTTAGTTTTTGACAACTTGACACAAAACAGCTGCCTGGGAAGAGGGAACCTCTGGTGAGGAACTGCCTCCATCAAAGGCAGTTGCTCTTGGCTTGTCTGTGAGGCGATTTCTTGATTGCTAGCTGATGTGGGGGAGCCCACTCCCTGTGGGCCGTGCCACCCCTATGCAGATGGGCCTGAGCTGTATGAAAACAGCTGAGCAAGCCATAGGGAGCAGGCCAGGGAGCACATTTCTCCACGGCCCTGCTTCAGCTTCTACCCTGGTTCCTTTGATGGTGGACTATATATAACCTGTGGGCAGTTCCTCTCCCAAGTTGGCTCGCGTCAACATTTTACCGCAGCAACAAGAGGCAGAACTAGGGCAGATATTGGTACCAGAGCGCGGGCTATCGCTGTGACAGACCTGATCATTTTGGAAGGATTTTGGAGCTTTTGGAAAGGCCGTTGAGTGCTCAGAGCTTAGTAAGCTTTTTGGAGAAAGTCAGTGAGCAGCATTTCCCAAGGGCTGTGCTTCAGGTCCTGACTCCAGGCTCTGGCCTTGAGCTCCTGGCTTCCTTCGGTGATGGACTGTTAACTGTAACTGTAAGAAAGAATACAATTTTTTTCCTTCTCAAGTTGATTTTGGTCAGTGTTTTATAACGGCAACAGAAAGCCAACTAGGCCATCAGTTTCCTGATTCTTCTACAGTGGACACACATGCTCTTATGTCACAAATAATAGACTCTCCAGGTTCACTAAGGGAAGCCAGGAAAGGACCAACACCAGGCAAAGGTATCTTCACTGGGCACTCCACTTAAAGTGGCTCAGGGATGAGCGTAGCAAAGGCAGCTGGACTCCTCCCCCGCCCTCCTCAGAGCCCCCTGCTGCTGTCTTCTGGTCTTTAGGTGACACTTCCGGCCTCCCTCCCCTGACCTCTGAACCCCTGGGTAAGCATTGCAGCTGGGATGGAAAGGTATCCTGGCAGCTGGGAGCCAAGGAACACCACAAAGTCACACTGCACAACAAACCTCACACGAGAAATTTATTGGGAGGGAAAAAACAGGAGGGTGGCTGCCTCTGCTTGGGTGAGAAACAGCAGGACACTGAACAGGATGGAGGGCTTTACAGAGTTTCTTGGGAAGGGGGTGGACTTTTCAGGGTGGAGAGTGGTGGGATTTCATGTCCAGACATTGGGCTTTTTAGTCTGTAGGGTGGGGGCAGGGTCCACAGTTAGGGCAGTTAGAATGTTCTGTGGGTGGAGCCTGCAGTTAGAAGGTCCTCTGGGGAGGAGCCTGGCCACTTGTGTGGCTCGAGGGGTCTACACCCTGATCTGAGTGGTACTCTGTAGCTGGAGTTTTACTGTTCATCTACAGCACTCTTTGGAATGCTTGTCTGCAATGCATGCTTTGGGAATCCCTGTTGCAAGGTTTCCACTGGGCACAGGAGTCTATGCTGCTTCCAGAATTCCTTCAGGGGCCCAGTCTCCAGCTGCTCGCAGTGGCTTGAGTGTCTCCCTTCCCTTCCCTTTTCCTTCCCTTCCCACTTCCCCTCCTTAGTTTTCCTAGGAAACAGGAAAAACCTTGCAGGATTTTCTTTTCTGGATGTGCACCATTGTGATGAGAGAAGGACACTTCCATCTGGGGCCTGACAGGGGGCAGCATTTAGTTTTCTATCAAGACGAGACGTGTTCCAGGGCTTGTAAGTGATTCCAGCTCAAAATAAAGAAAACCACACTGAAATGAGGAGTTTCATTCCCAAGAGGGAAGGAAAGGCTGTGTCAGCGTTTCCATGGTGAGTGCTGTCTTGTAGGGATTTACCGCCCAGATGTGAGCATCGACTTTATGCTAGAGCTTGGCAATGGCAAACCTTTGGTTGATTAAAGCCTATGTATTATTAAACAGTCTACTTTTGACTAAGTTAGAAATGTGACTCTGCAAAAATGGTTCAGAATGTTCTCTTCTCTGCCCCTTGCCCCATCTGCTGCTGGCCACACTCCCTGCCAACCAGCCCTGGCACTAAGAATTGGCAGAGGTGTGGCATCTGGTGCTCTCCAGAGGCTGCTGTGTGGTCTGAGAACAGCTACACTGAGGACAAGGGTCTTGGCTTTTTTGTAGAGTTAAGATGACACCTGAGGGGAGTCCCACCAATGTGTGTCTGCAGGTGCTCCAGATGACACCTGAGGGGAGTCAGTGTGTGTCTGCAGGTGCTCCAGATGACACCTAAGGGGAGTCAGTGTGTGTCTGCAGGTGCTCCAGATGACACCTGAGGGGAGTCCCACCAGTGTGTGTCTGCAGGTGCTCCAGATGACACCTGAGGGGAGTCCCACCAGGGTGTGTCTGCAGGTGCTCCAGATGACACCTGAGGGGAGTCCCACTAGTGTGTGTCTGCAGGTGCTCCAGATGACACCTGAGGGGAGTCAGTGTGTGTCTGCAGGTGCTCCAGATGACACCTGAGGGGAGTCAGTGTGTGTCTGCAGGTGCTCCAGATGACACCTGAGGGGAGTCCCACCAGTGTGTGTCTGCAGGTGCTCCAGATGACACCTGAGGGGAGTCAGTGTGTGTCTGCAGGTGCTCCAGATGACACCTGAGGGGAGTCAGTGTGTGTCTGCAGGTGCTCCAGATGACACCTGAGGGGAGTCCCACCAGTGTGTGTCTGCAGGTGCTCCAGATGACACCTGAGGGGAGTCCCACCAGTGTCTGCAGGTGCTCCAGATGACACCTGAAGGGAGTCCCACCAGTGTGTGTCTGCAGATGCTCCAGATGACACCTGAAGGGAGTCCCACCAGTGTGTGTCTGCAGGTGCTCCAGATGACACCTGAGGGGAGTCAGTGTGTGTCTGCAGGTGCTCCAGATGACACCTGAAGGGAGTCCCACCAGTGTGTGTCTGCAGGTGCTCCAGATGACACCTGAGGGGAGTCCCACCAGGGTGTGTCTGCAGGTGCTCCAGATGACACCTGAGGGGAGTCCCACCAGTGTGTGTCTGCAGGTGCTCCTTCTCCGAGCACCAGTTCGCTTGCAGCCTCCCTGATCCCAGATCTTAGAATCACAGAGAAGGGCAAGTGTCAGCGCGCAGGTGCTAAGTAACTTAACTCCCATGACCTCTCTGTGGGTGTCAGGAGAAACCCAGGTTGAGCTGACTGATGTGGACTCCATCTTGCAACAAGAGCTCTTGTAGTGTGAGGGTGATAAGGGGCTCCGTCTCATCAACCAAAAGAGAGCAAAAGGCTCACTTGGCCTTTAGCATCAAACACATCAAAGCCGCCTCGATTGGCTTTAAATAAGATGGTATTTGCAGACACTTGGGCATGTCCTTTATTTTACACTGAGTGGTGGGGTAGATGGAGGCTCCTCACGATAAAGAAGGTGAGAGCAGAAAGTCAACATCTGAGCTGCAGAGAATCCTAAGACTGGGTTTGGAGTGTCTCAAAAAGTTCTATGGTAAGCTGGGTATGCTGATGCACACATTTAATCCCAGACTGGTGAGGCAGAGGCAGGCGGATCTCTGTGAGTTCGAGGCCAGCCTGGTCTACAGAACAAGTTCCAGGACAGCCAGGACTACACAGAGAAACCATGTCCTGAAAAAATAGTTCCATGGTGGTTCATAACCATCGCAACTCCAGTTCTGGGGGATCCAGTGCCCTCTCCTGACCTCTGTATGCACCAGGTATGACTGTGGTGCACATACATGCATGCAGGCAAAACATAAAAAAAATTAAAATTTTAATATAAAAATATAATAGAAATTTTAGAAATAAAACATTGATATAAACAAGGTTGGCCAAAATTTATGATGAAGATATAGCTTTTGCATTGCCTGGGGATCTAGAAAGTCATATCATATGTGGGAAGGTGCTGTGCCTGTGTGTGTGTGTGTGTGTGTGTGTGTGTGTGTGTGTGTGTGTGTGTGTGAAAGTCCTATCCTTCCATGAAGCTTTTCACAAGCAAAAGGAAGCTAAGGCAGAGGTGAAGACATGCCTCAGGCCACACAGAGTCCCTGGACAAGGGTGGAAGAAGACCTGTGGGCTTAACACACTCAGAGCAATCACTGGCCTCATCAGCTGACAGCTGAGTGGATCCAGCGGATCACCAGTGGCCGTCACCTGTCACTACAGAAAATGCAGACCACCTCAGTCATCTACAAGGGTCACAAGACACAAATGGTAGCAGCGACCACAAACTCAGCAGTAACAATAAGAAGCCCTAGAAAGAGAGCTCAGTGGTTAAGAGCACTGGCTGCTCATACAGAGGACCCAAGTTCAATTCCTGGCCCCCACATGGCAGCTCACAACTGTAACTCCAATTCCAGGGAACTCAATACCCTCTCCTGTCCTCTCCAAGTGCATGTATACACATATATGTGTGCAGGCAAAATACTCAGCACATAAAATAAAAACAAATCATTTTTTAAAAAGGAGCCATTTTTATATTTGCTGCATTTGTACTGCCTCCTCTAGTTTTTGTTGTTGTTTAAAGAATCATGGGACATAGAAAGAAACATTACAATATGGTAAATTGGTGATGGGGGGAGGCGGATCGTGATCCTGCCAAGGTCATATGTTGGATTTTTAGATGAAGACTTTAAATTAGCTATTACAGATTATTCAAACAATAAAATAGCTATTACAGAGCTGTTCAAACAATTAAAGGAAACAATGTCAAAATGAAAAGAAAACATCAGAATAATGTCCCACCAAGTAAATAATTTAAATAGATAGAAATTATTTTTTAGGCACCAAGTAGAAATTTTGTAATTGAAATATACAATAGCTACAATGGAAATTTCACTAGAGGGCCTCAAAAACTTCCTGAGCTCATAGAACAAAGACTTAAATTTGGGTTGAGGGCATGGTTCGGTCCCTAAGGGCTCGAGGTCCTGAGTTGGACTCCCAAGCTTCAGTGCAAAAACAAAAAATAAAATAAGTTTCCCCCTCATACCATACACAGCCTCATCCCTCTCTGCCTGAGCCTTGCCTCTGTGACCTTTCATGCTGCTGGCCCCTGGCTGACACCTCCTTGGCTTGCCTTCATTCTGGAAGTACGCACTTTTAAATCTGCCCCTATGCCATTGAACTGTCCTTAAAAAAACATTCTTATCTCCTACGCATCCTGATACCACCAGGCCTTTGCATCTGAGCCAATGGCTTTGGAGTCTGCTAGTGGACATCATCCATGGCTTCCTCTCAGCTGGATGCACAGGAAACATTTGTTTTCTGGTGTCTTGGGCCCAGACCAGCATGAAGCTGAGGCCAGAGTGCATCCCTGGAACAGCTTTGTTGAGGATTTCTGGTGAACAAGTCAAACAGGAAAAAGAAGCCATAAGCACCTCTGTCCCAGCTGAGGAAGAAATTAGATTTCTGGGCTTTGGCCTAGAATGAGGACCAGGCCTTGTTCTCTGCCGGTGGGGTGCTGGACTGCACCCAGGCCTTACACAAGCGCTCTGCCACCGAGCCCCTCCCCCCAGCACCAGGTGTTTTCTCACCTTCTCCACAGGTGCTTGCACATGCTGGAGCTCAGAGAGAGGAGCACGTCTTGTCTCTGCTCAGTTTGGCTTGAGGTGGGGACCCAGGACTGATCATTCCAATCAAGCTGCCTCCTGTCGGTGCAGGATTTCCCCCAAGCACCTCCAAAGGAATCATGACAGGGAGGTAGCAGGAAGGCTTCTGTCTGTGGAGCTGGAGATGCTGAGATGGGCAGTGATCTACCCTAGAGTGTGAAAGATAATGACTGAGGAGAGGAACACCTACCCGAGCGGTTGAGTCCACGTTCTTTGATGCCGCCTATCTGGACTGTTGCTGACTGCTAGTTTTCAGGGTCCCGTTTAAAGGCTGGACTTGGGAAGATGCTCTGCACAGTTCAGCCTCACTGCATCCTTTTGTGCTGATTCTGTCTCAAAACAACATGCCAAGCTTACTGAGGAGGAGATTAAGGTTCAGAACAATCTCCTTAAAATTTTAAATCATACATGTGTGTGTGCATTCATGTCTGTGTGCACATGCAGAGGCTGGAGGACAGCCTCAGCTGTCATGCTTAGGTCCTTTGAGACAGGTTCTCTCATTAGCTTCGATATCACCTATTAGACTAGTCTGGCTGGATGGTGAACCCCGGGGACCTTCACACCGCTGCCTCTCCATGGCTGGAGTCAGGAGTGCTTGCCACCATGCCTGGCACTTTTATGTGGGTTCTGAGGATCAGACATAGGTTCTTGTGTTTGCAGTAGTGAGCTCTTTACTGACTGAGTTATGTCTCTATCCCCAGAAAGGTCTCTTCATCAGACTGTGCAGCTGAAGTGAAGGACCAACAACAGCTCCCTCCTGATGCCTTCCCTCTCATCCACTTCTAGGCTGGTGCGCAGCTAGCAAATGTATTGATAGCTTCAGAAACTTTCCCTGTTCTTGATCCAATGACCCCACATCTGGCAACTTGTTCTCATGAAGTAATTCTAATTGCAGAATATGCATGTCATAGCTGAGTGTGGCTAAGGACACACTCCTTTCTCCCCCAGATCCCACTGGAACAGCCAAGTGAACACGGAAATAAAAACAGTGTCATGGTTACGGACAGTTAGAGACCTTACGGCTAACTGTCCATAACACTAAGGGATTTCTGGGGGGTAGGAGGTCCATGCAGAGCAGGGTAGACCGACAAAATACAACAAAAGTGACATGCTGTGCGGCTCAGGGTTCAAGTACCACCGAGGAACTGCAGAACAGAGGCGACAAGAAGAGCGAGAGGATGGACCTCATGGTGCAGGCGTGAGATAGCCCCTTCATCCTGCACAGGCAGTCCTGTGGACCCCACTAGCAAGTCTTCAGCTGGGTTCTGCTGTGTGCTGGGGCATCCCTTAGCTGTCCCCATGCCCAAGGAGACATCTTTCGCACATTCAGGGAGTTAGAGGCACAGCATGGGGCTGGGGAACTGCATATATGGTGAGCATACAGAGCCTGGGGAGGATGGCGAGGCATGAGGCCGTGGCCCAGGATCCAGGCAGGAAGAGAGAAAGAGAAACAAGAGCACAGGACAAGAGTCAGGGACACAAACGTGACTCCCAGCAATTCCTCGGGAGGGACTGGAGGAGCACCCGAGTGCTGGCAGGATGTACAGGGGGTTTGAGATGCATGTGTGGATTTTGAAGGGACATAGGCTGGGGACACCATAGCACACCAGGACCTGGTCTAGCCCCTGCTGGAGTGGGCAGCAGCCATCCTCATGCCCAGGTTTAGCAGCAGTGCTTGGGGAAGATGAGAATCTGAACACAACAGTGGAAAACCCACAGTATAGAGCGTGAGGTCCCCTCCCCCTGCCGGCCACCCACATCTTCCTCTACTTTATCGTTTAATTCCTTCATTTTTTAAAGTCGGCACACAAAGGGTGGGTTTTGTTATGACTTTTCATACGTCTGTGTCGTCGTACTTTGTTTTGGTTCCTCTTCCCCTGAGGACTTGTTGCCCTTCCCCCTGTCCCCGCCCAGGGGCTTCCTTCCTCACACCAGCATCACAATCAAGTCACACTCACTCCATTACCCTCTCCCTTTCCATCGTCCCCTTTCTAGTTTCATGACCTACACATGTACATACATACATACAAACACCCACATATGGATGAACATGTATGTGTGAGAGAAGCACACAGTAGTCTTTCTGTGTCTAGCTTATTACACTTAGCGTAATGATGTGTGGTTCCATCCATCTTCTTTCTTTGTAGCTGAATACAATTGTGCCTGTGTGCTGTGCTTTCTCTGCTGATGGCCGTCTGCGCTGGTCCATTTCCTGGCTGGTATGAACAGCAGCAGTAAACGTGGCCATGCAGTTCTTGCGGTGTGCTGACTTAGATTCCTGTGGGGGCCACACCTTGGGTTGTCTGGTTTGGTCATATGGTAGCTCTCTTTTTTGTCTCATGAGGAACCTCTGCACTGATTTCCACAGTGGTTATAAAATGCTCTAGGTCCATTCAGGTGACTTGGATCCGCAGGCCTCCTTATCCTGGGACTTCTGAGATGTCATTGCCAGTAGTGCCTGCTTCAGAGCCTGAGGGCTGGAAGAGGGCCAGGGCTGGCAGGTATGAAGTGCTGTTTACCCCCAACCCCCCTATGCAGCAGCAGGCCCTCAGTCCTCCTCTTCCTCTCTGCTCCCTGGCTCCCCTCTTGTCCTCATCTCCCCGCTCCCTATCCTGGCTAACAGTCCCTTCATGCCCTGGGCTGTCCAGTTCCAGCTGCCAGTTGCCTCTTCCCCAACCCCTGCGGATACAAGGGGAACACCACACTCAACCCTTTGTGCATCTAAGGGATGTGGCAAAAACGAAAACACATGTTTGAAGTTACGTGAAGAAATGCTGGAAGGCGGTGTGGGGACTAAAACAAGCAGTTCCCTGTAGGAGGAGCATAAGAGAAGTGGGAGGGGACCAGCCAGAAGGTCGCAAGACTGATCACTGTTTTAACCCTATGAATTATTATCTCACACACAAAATTAAGCAGGAGGGGGTCTGCTCTGTCCTCAGGGTTAGGGATCAGTTTGACATTATCCAGGCTTTTTACCCAGGAAGCTCTCAGTTTTCAGCCAGAAAACCCATAGTGGCGCAGGAAATGGGCTGCTCCAAGTTGGCTCCTTAAGGGAGGGCCACAGCCAGTAGCCATCTGCTCCTCCCGGAGCGCTGGCCTCAGCCACCACGTGGTAGACCAGGTGCCCTGGAAGATAGCAAGACCGGGTTACATAAGAAAGCAAGCCCAGTGTCCCAGAACAGGGAGACACAGAGCAGTCCCAGTCATGGTCAGGATAGCCTGCAGAGCTAGTCTCTGGTAGTCGCTGTTGGAAGCTTTCAAATGGTCCAGCAGGATCCATGCCCCTGACTGACTTGCCCTGTGAGGAGCCCTAGGCATGTGGAGCCTGCTTCTGGAGCATGCTGCCCCTCCCTGCTTGCATACACTGACACTATGCCCTCTGGGCATGGGGGAGGGGCAGTGATGCAGATTAGGATCAGCAGCACACTGGCACAGGTATCTCCTGCCACGTGGGCCCTAATCCTCACGCACACAGAACTTTGACCTTGCCAATTCTCATGGACTTTGTGAAACAGTTAGTGGCACCATCCAGGTACAAAATTGGATGTTCATCAAGCTGTATGTTCACCCCTTCCTTGCTCCTGTGAACCATCCTTAGGGGCCTGGGGAGGCCAGATGCATTACAGCCTTGCCTGTGTGCAGCTGGGGGAATGACCTGAACTGGGCTAAATGTGAGTCATGAGCTGAGAGGAGTGGAATCCTGCTCTCTGGACCCTGGCTGTGGTGTGTCCTCTCCAGGGACAGGGGGGGGGGGAGCACGGGACGGGATGGCATGCTCTGCATTTAGTCCCAAGAGTACCTCTTCCTTCAGCTTCTGCTTGCTGGGGACCAGGAGACCCAGTGGATACACAGATTGGCTAACCAGTCACCTGGGAAACAGTGTGACTTACATTGAAGGCAAAAGTCGTCTTGAGGGCCTGACTGCCGCTGCCCTGGTGGCTGCCATGAGTCTCCTTGGGGAGTTGGGCAGTTTATGGTACCCTAAGTAAGCTCATGGTCTGAGTGTGCACTGGGTGTTTCTGGCCTAGTGACAGATGTTGGGCTCAAGCTGTCTCAAAGTGTCTCTGAGCCACTATATCTAGACAAATGTCACCCCCTGAGACCCAGATCTGGTCAGTGCTTTTCAGGTAGGTAGACACAGGCACCCTGGAGAGACACGGCTTGTCCAGCTCACAGGGAGAGCTCCGAGCAGTGGGAATGACGCCCGAGGTGAAGGCAGTGGAGAGACAAAGGTCCTCCATCTAGCTTTGGGGAAGGGCTCTCCTCCGGCTCTCTGTTCACCGCCCAGTCACCTTGCCAAGGCTTTTCTCACGTTCACAGGTGCCCCAGGCAAAATCCCAATGCTAGAGTAACTTCCTATTATCAGCACAGAAAGCTCACGGCTGAGCAGGAGTCTGAACTTGTGTCTAGCTGGAGCCCAAACGTTACTACTTTCCAGAACATTCCCACAGATATGAATGAGGTAGGGTGGGGGTGGGGTAACCAGCTCCCAGGTGAAGAGGAAAAGGAGAGGCGCAGGAAATCCTGGCTGTGTGCACACACTGTACTCATGGACTCGAAGCTATTTTAAGGACAAGGCCAGGATGCAGCCCAGAATGGGTTTGACGTTTGTTTTTGTTGTTGGCTTTTAAAACACATTTTGCTTGTGTGTGTGTGTGTGTGTGTGTGTGTGTGTGTGTGTGTGTGTGTGTGTGTGTACATGTGTATACATGTATGCACCCAAATGCAGAGGCCAGAGATCAGCATTAGAGATCTTCCTCAGCCACTCTCCACCTGATTTTTTGAGACAGGATCTCTCACTGAACCTGGAGCTTAGTAATTCTGATGAACGGTAGCAAGCCCTGAACAGCAAGTCCTCTGGATCCTTCTGTCTCCAACTTTCCACAGCACTGTGATGCCTGTTGCATGCGTCAGTACTCAACTTTCTGTGTGGATGCTGGCAATCCACACTCAGGTCCTACGCCTGTGCAGCAGGCACTTTCCTGATGATCCATCTCCATGGCCTGTAAAATACATTGTTCTCATCAGTTGGAGCCCTGGTGAAAACTGGGTCCTCCCAAATTAAGCCTTTGACATAAAAAAAAAAAAAACCAAAAATAACAAAAACAAAAAAACTGACCATCAGGTAGCAGAGCAAAAACATGCTCAGGCCTGGTGACCAAAGCCTCTTGTCCTGACTTTCACACAATTTCTGCTCACCTGCTCCTTCCTTTCATTGCGCTGGCTGGAGAAAGTTCCAGAAAGAGAGAACAGTGCTGTTGCTAGTGGATGAAGAAGGAAGAAGGCAGGTACAGCAGAAGTTGGGTTGCCCAACCCTGCAAAGGCCTGTACGGTAGATCAGATATGACTCTTCTATATATCTGTGGGCCTCTACTGCGAGGTATAATTCATGAAGGTTCTGGAACCCTGCGTCTGTTTTGGAATATGGGAATTCCAACTCCAAATCTCTGTGAGGAAATTGGACCCATGGGAGCTGAGCCGAGAATGCCCACAGGTTGCAATGTCCCTCACAGCTCTGGCATGTTGGGGGACCTTAAACAAATGGCTTAATTTCTCTGTGTTTATGCTTCCTAATCAAAACAGAATGTGATAATATAAGCTACCCTGGAGGGCTGTGGTGGGTGACTGACGGCAGTCCTGAGGTGTGCAGAACACTATGCTGGTGAGTGATGCTCTCACCTGCTGCGGCTCTGGAGATGGGGCAAGCTGGGATTGAGGGAGGGGAAGTTGCATCCTCACTATGTGTATCTCTTGCTGTGCTCCACAGCCAGTCCCTTAAGTAAGGCCTCATCACTGAAGTTTTCTGACAGAACACCGAGGCTCACAGAGGGCTCTTACCCCAAGATGGCAGACTTTGGGGACGAAGAGTCAGGGTTCGAGCTGTCCTCATCCAGACTCTGAGGACTGTTTCTGAGTCATTCCACATGTTCCTTCTGAGCACACCAGGCCTGAATCCTTATCCTCACACCTGCTGTGTAGTTTGGTGATTAAAGCACACTGTGGTAGGACCCGGGACTGGGACTGGAGCATGCTCGCTCGCTCAGGACACCAGAGAATTGTGCTTCTTGTTCCTCATAAGCCAGCGGGTGGCCTGTGGGAGCATCCGGGAACATTGAAAAGCAGAGGAAGACAGAAGAGAGGCCTTGGTATCCAGGGCCTGGCAGGAAGGGACTCGCTCCAGCAAAGACATGCCTGTCGTTTTGGTGTGGCCTTTGAGTTATTTTCCGGGAGAGCATGTCCAGGTATAGTAGTGGGTGGAGGAAGGCATGGGGGACGAGCACCTGCTCAGGTGCCTGGGATCCCATTTCATCTCCTCAGTAACCCTATGAGGGGGCGATGAGTATGCATTTCATAGAGGAGGTCCCTGAAGCCCGCACTCGCCCGTAGTGACAAGGATGCCGCTGCTTGTAGGATATGGTGACACTTACTTATGAGGCTGGAGCTGGAATCTAAACCACAGGAACACACGGAGGCAGGGAAACTGAGGCAAGGCTGAGATTCTAGGAGAAAAGAAGATAGTGGTGTGTGTGTGTGTGTGTGTGTGTGTGTGGTGTGTGTGTGTGTATGTGTGTGTGTGGTGTGTGTGTGTATGTCTGTGTGTGTGTGTGGTGTGTGTGTATGTGTGTGTGTGTGTGTGTGGTGTGTGTGTGTGTGGTGTGTGTGTGTGTGGTGTGTGTGTATGTCTGTGTGTGTGTGTGTGTGTGTGTGTGTGTGTGTTGTTAGAGCAGGGGGAGACATAAAACAAAAAAGGAAAACAGATCTTAGGATGAAATCAGATTCCTTTATTTTTTTTTAAATTTTAAAGTTCCAAAAGACCCCAAATAGCAGGACTCCTCTAGCTTAGGCTGTGTTTCCAGAATGTCTAAAGAGCAACAATGACGTTGTTTGTTCTCATCCATGTCTTCAGTGACCATGGTCCATTTTCACAAGGAAATGCTTTCCATGTTGGTAGAATTGTGAGTCTAAACACACCCCACTCTTCCAGGAATGCCCATCCTTGAAAGCAACCCTGGATGATGGCCCACCTTCCCTGATCTGCTCCTGGCTTTCTTGAACACATTTTCCTTGTTCAAGTCCTGTAAGATCCAGGTGATTTCTGTTTTCACCCAGTAACTCCAACCAAAAGGCCCTGCTTTGTTCCCTGGGGTCTTGGAAATAGGGAGGCTTGAGGAAAGAGAGGTTGTGAACAAGCTTTCCAGACGATGCAGACACAGGATACAGGGATAGACCAGACTGGACCAGACTGTTGGAGGGAGTCTACTACATATGCTGGCCAGTGTGGTGAGGCCATAGTACGCACTCAAAGCCAAAGGGACTCGGGTTTTCTTTCATGCAAGTCATTCTGGGTCCCTCCTCTCTGTGACCCACAGCTAGGACTGGCATGCATTCCTCTCCAGACTCCTGTTTCCCTCTGGCCCATGTGTCTGCTCAGGGACTGGTCTGTCTAATTCTCTCATTATCTTCAGGAAGACAGTAGAAGCCAGAACCTTCTTTTGGTCCTCAGTGGGTTTGCTTTGCTTCTGACAGGACCTCACTGCCACCTCTGTCCACGATAGAGGCCAGGCATGGCGCCCACAGTGGATCAGCTAGGGAGCAAGGTCGGTTGGTACCACTGAAGAATGGTGGGCTGCCAGCCATGCACACTGCCTAGATTCAGACTTTGAGCTGGGCATGAGCCAGACTTCTCACATCTTCCAGGTATGTCTTCCCTGCATCTTCTTGGAACAGACTGGTGGCCTCAGCTGAGACCAAGATGGAGCCTCCAGGGGGGTGACCAGAGCCAGGCAGTACTGATGGGCTGAACAAACCCCATGCTCAAGGAATTGCCTATCATCTCCACCCAGAGCAGAAGGAAAAACAGCCCTGGCCATCGAAGGAGTGAAGGAGTGAGAGTAAGCAGGAGGGGAGGGAAGCGGCTGCCTCTGTTGCCATGGGAACATCAGATCCAGTGAGGGGTCTAGGAAGGCAAATAGTGCTTGCCACTGGCTCCTCCGGGCCACTGTTACCGAACCCAGACTGCCTGTTAGAAACACCGAGGAGCTTTGTTAAAAACAGACTCCGGGGCTCCGTCCTCTACCCTTATTTGGCCTTTGTAAGATCTCAAGGTCAGGGGTAGAGACAGCTCGTTAGTAAGGTACATGCTTGCTTGTCATGCAATCAGCTGAAATCAGTCCTCAAGGAGCCACATCAAAAGCTGAGCACTTGGTAATCCCAGCACTGGGGAGGCAGAGGCAGGCCCGTCCACAGGGTTCACTGGCTGGCCAGCCTTGTCTGTCTGGTGGGTTCTAGTGAGAGGTCCTGTCTCAAAGAAAGGTGATGGTGCCTGAGGAGAGACACGTGACATGGTCCTTTTGCTTGCACATGCATGAACACATACGTATACATGCATACACACACATGTGCACCTCCGCATGCGCGCACACACACACACACACACACACACACACACACACACACACACACACACTTTGTGAAGCTAGATATGAAGCTGTACGATTTGACCTCTGAGATGTGACTGAAGAAGCAGGGGTACAGGGAGGACACCGGGGCCCTTCACACCATCTCCTCAGCACTGCTTGTGGAAGTGGGTGCGGTCCTTTTCCACACACCGTGGGTAAGGAAGACCTGTGCTTCCTTAGTGACGAACCCCACAGCACTGACAGGATGCAACGGCCTCCTACTTCTGGGCCCCTCCCACTAGCCAGGATCCGAGTAGACGCAAGGAAGGACTGAGGAAGAGACCCAGACCTCAGCAGAGTGTAGCCTCCCTGTGAACTAAGCATAGATGCAGTTGTGTACACCAAAAGCTCACAAGACAATTCTCTAGGAGCCGTGGGCCGTGGTGACAAGTCCTCCAGGGGCCGCTGCCGCGTCCTCTTTCTCCTGGCCTGAGGCCATGTCCTGGAGAAGTCAAGGTGACCATTCAGTTCAAACGACCTTTCACCTCACTGATCAGGTGCCAACCACGGGCGAGGCTTCTTTGGGTGACCTTTCACCCAGCTGGTGTCCTCCCTGTGCACAGCCGAGCCAGGCAGGCAGCGCGGCGACAGCTCTGGTCACACACCAGGAGCTGGCTCGGCGAAGGCTTGGCAGTCGGCAATATTCCAGGCAAACCGAGGAGCAGGTGGCTTCGCTCCTGGTGTGGGGCGCAGTGGTCCCTGCCAAGTGCCCCCAGCCACCTGCCCTGGGCTGGTCCTCCATTGAGTGTGATAAACATGTCCCTAGGAAACACCCATTGACAAATGTGGGTCCTAAGGGTGGAGGGTTTCCGGCCTGTCGGACTTGTACCTTTTGTTTGCCATAGACCCCGGAGAAAGTTTCTGCAAACAGTTGTGGGTTGTTATTCCAGCCAAGTGAATCCCCTGCATGCTGAAAACAAATTGGAAAAATGTCTGTAGAACCTTTGATGTGTGACTTACCTCGCACCTTTAGGGTCCCTGGCTCCAGGGAGGAGTGCCATGTTATGGTGCTCTGATCCGAGTCAAGTCGTGGAGAGTCAGCTGTGGCGGTACCAGGCAGGTAACTGGTCCCCAAAGAGTGGGACCCTGTGTTCTGTTCTTTCTCAGAAGGAGCTGTCCCCATTTATATAATATGCATATATGCTATATTAATTATATTATAATCTCCCTGCAAGCTGTCCTGGGCTGTGACACAGCAAATCCCCAGGGGACTCTTACTAATCTAGGAGATCATCTTGTCACCAAGCAGGCAAGCAGGACCAATTTAGGGGGGGGTGGCTTTGGGGTCACACTGTCTGGGCACAAACAATGGCTACACTATTTTCTGGCTAAGTGATCTTCACCTTGGAGTTGCTTAACTTTTCTGTGCCTCAGTTTCCCTGTGGGAGTAATAATTGGAGCAGGTCCTAGGATGGGTGTGAGGATTGATGGAGTAGTGTAAGGGAAGTACTTACAACAGGTCCTGCCCACTGTAAATGTGTGTCATCCTACCAGAGGAAACTGGGTTTGGGGCTTAGCATCAAGCTGCTCCCATTTTCTCATCTATCACCCACTTGTCTGTGGTCCCAGGCTGTCCCGTCCTTCCAAGGAAAGCGCGTGCCAGTTCCCTGAGGTTGTGTTCTCATCATTGACCCTGAGTTCAGTTCAATCTCTTTGCCTACTGTATCTTAACCTATCCTGCCCTGCTTCTCCAAGATACCACTCCAGCCTTCCTAGGCTGTTAGCATTGGGAGCTGTATGGTCCCTGTAAGTCTGTCTGGGAGGCTGGCTCCCTGGAGTTGCTTTCTGCCCACATGTCTGCCCTTGGTGGCCATACACACAACACGTTCATATCTCAACCCAGCTTCTCTCCAGACCTCAGCTGGGCCTTTTGGACAGCCTGTTCCTTTATATACCATCTTAAACTTGGTGTTTTAAAACCAGCTTCTGCTCTGTCTTCCCTAGTCTCCCCTACCTCACAGAAAGCTGTGTCTCCAGCCTCAGGGTGGTACAGTTCGGAGTGGTCCCTGGTCTTTTTTTTTGGCTCATGTTCCCACCAGGGGAGCCCATGGGTCTGCCTGTAGCTGTGGATGATGGTCTGTGATTGACAACATGTTTTTCTGATTATTTAAGATGCTGCAAAAATGATGAACATCCAGAAGAAGCATACTTTGATTTTTGATTTTAAACTCTTCAGGACTAGCCATACTATGGCACCAAGTGCTCTCTCACAATGCTGGTCAGCAGCCCGAAGCCCCCTGAAAGCCGTGTGCTCATGAGGAAGGGACCAGTGTTCCCCAGTAGACTGTTGCTAAGTCTGAAGGTCTGGTGAATAACTTGCATTTTGAACTTAAAATATTTCCAATGTACAGTGGCTTTATTGCAAGCCACAACTCCACCCTTTTCCCCTTCTCTGATATCCTCCCACCCACGAAGCCTTCATCCCTCACCCAGGTTAGTACAATGGCTTCTGGTCAGGTTCCCTGCTCCCATCTGTTCTTGCCTGTGATTGACGTCATCGTTTAGCTGGAACTGTACGGTGCTTCCCTTCTCAATTAGAGAAAAGCTAAATTCTGTCACTAGCCCTCAAGGCACTCTGTGATCAGACACTGTGACCCCTGTGTCATCTCTGACGCCCCCACACACTTCTCAGTGTCACCCCATCTCCCAGCTGCTCCTAGGACACTCCAGGGCTCTTGTACACAATGTGCCCTTTCTCTGGATACTCCTCCTTACTCGTTAGGTGTCTCAGTTCTCTCTCAGCCGTTTGGTGGTTCCCTGGCCCCCAAAACTACAGCTAGCTCCATACGTGGAAGTCCTTCTTATCTGTGCTCTCTTTAGAGCTTATCCCTAACTCTCATGCTACTGTTCTGTTTCCGACCCACAGAATGGTAGTGGGGCTGAGGAGTCTTCCCCCAGGAGCCCTGGTCCAGCTCCAGCTCCTGGAAGGGTGCGTGGAAGAAGCATTCAACACATAGTTGTTGAATGGCTGAGTGGATCTAAATATGGAATGGATTGACGTAATACCTGTACTGCACACAACAGGCCCGGGGACCGATTGTCTTGATGGTCAGTCAGTATCTGGACTGTTCCATGTGCTGCCAGCCTGAGCTCCCTCCAAAGGGTCTGAAAATATCCCTGCTGAGTAGTAACTACAGATCAAGTGTGCTTTAACAGGAAGGCTCTGGGAACACACACACACACACACACACACACACACACACACACACACACACACACACTGTTGAGCATACTGAATCAGGGGAGCCAAGGGGTAGCCCTGAGCAGAAAGGAAGCCATTTTCTAAAGTCAGAAAGGAGCCTGAGCATTTTGAGTTAGGGTATCTCAGAAACCAAAGACACCAGGGAAGCTGAGCCACCACCCTGCTGAGGACACTGGCTTTGCTTCCACCTTTACCACCTCATCTGAGGGGTGGTACAGGAGAGGAAATGGCCAGAATTGGAGGAACATCCCTCCAGATCATCCCTGCTCCCAGCCAGTGTAGTGTCTACCACTGCTCTGCAAAGCGGCTCTTCTCAGTTCAAGTCTACAGACTGACATGTGAGTTTCACCATCTGTCTCCCGTAATTCTGAGTCCTATCAATCAGTCCCTCCCTCCCAGTGTTGCTCAATAATAACTCCTTCAAAAGTACTTGAATGCCTATTCATGCGTGTGTTTGTTTGGCAATGAATTGCTGACTACATCGAGGCATGTGGGGGAGAGCCTGTGAGAGGGAAATGGGGAGCAAGGGCTGTTCTTGCTCTCCAGTAGCCTGTGGGTCTGGGCCACTGCCCAGACCATCAAACTCAGAGCGGGGAGGTGTCCAGAGGGGCTGTGAATCTGAACAAGGTGCATCCGAGGCACCCACTCCCTCACCACAGGCCACTCCTTACCTGTCTCTCGGTGACCGGCCCTCCCAACACCCAACTTCCTCCTCCAGCATACAGTTTTGTCTTCTATCACCTGTATTCCCTCCACCATGCCTTCCATGCAGACCATCACAAGCTCATCTCATCTAAGGGCACGACTCAGTGGGTAAGAATGCTTGCCGTGAAAACATGCAGACCTGAGTTCAGATCTCCAGCACCTACTTTAAAAAAGAGAGAAAGAAAGAAAAGAAAGCCCAGACTTAGTCACGTGTGCCTGTAACTCCAGAGCAGGGGAAGGAGGCTCAGAGAAAGGCGAGTGGCGTGAGAGGAGGCCCGCTGGGGCCCGCTGGGGCTCAGTGGCCAACCAACCAACCAAACCAAACAGACAGATCGCGATCTCCAGGTTCAGCGATGCTCCAAGCGATAAGGTGGAGTGATAAAGCAGGACACCCGAATCTTCCCTGGCCTTCTCAGAGCACACACGGGCACACGTGACACTCAACCCCCACATGCACACAGCATACACCACACAGATGCAAATTAAATGAAATAAAGAAATCCAGCCCTGGAAGACAAAGAACAGAACCAGAGCGAAAGATGAGAATCATGTCAAATATCTCCCAGCAAAGGGGAAAGGCCACAGTTGATAACGAAATGATGCTTGCTGCCATGACAACCACAATTGTTCAGCTGCAGTGCCATGGGTTGGGAGCCAATGATATCAATGGGATGCTTATTTCTCCAGCATGACTAGCATCCCTGAAAAGGAAGAAGCCACAGAACAGAGGTCTTGGGGGCTCCACTTGTTACCAGTCAGAGAAGCCAAACACCAGGCAGGGGTTGGCCTTTCTTTCCCTGGTCCGCCATCAACTATGATGACCCTTCAGCTCTGTCTTGTGTCAAACTCCTTATCTCTGGTAACAAGTTTGGATATGACTATGGAGACCGACCAAGACCCAGGTAAGAAGGCTCAGTGGCAGGCTGGGGAGCTTGACCTCTGCCTCTAGGGAAGGACAGAGCCAAGGCCAGCACCAGGGGGTGCCTGTGCCTGGGAGGGCTCCTTACACATACATTAGCCAAGTCGTGTGTGAGGATGAGAAAGGAACTGGTGCTGAACCTCCAGTCACAAAACAGTGATCAAGCAGGGCAGGTGGGGGAGCCGTCTGGTGAGGTCAATCTTCCAACACGGCAAAGCATCATTATCAGGCTGGCAAAGCGTGTGCTGTGCTGCAAAAGCCTGATGATGTGAGCTAAATCCTTGGAACCCAGGTAAAGGTGGAAGGAGAGAACCAAACCCACAAAGTTGTCCTCTGACCTCCACGTGTGCACTGTAGCACACACACACACACACACACACACACACACACACACACACACGACAAACATTTAAAAAATAAGTAAAATAGAACCCAAGATGTTATCTTCTACAAAGTTCATACTTGAGAATCATGCAATTGAGTTACAGCAAATTTGCAGAAGTTAGCATATGGACACACATGCAGCATGCGGCCTGGGCTACTTCTGAGGAAGACTGGCCATCATCTCCAGAGGAACTGCCACTCCCTCTAAAGTGCCACGGGCAGGAGCTAGCTGCACAGCACAAAGACACTGCTTGTTGCCTTCAAATCGGGATGGCCAATGCCTGGCAGAAGGTGACGAAGAATGATGAAGAGGAGTGAGTGAACACCACCCGCCACACTGTGTCCCTTCTCTCATTGTGTGGCATGTGAGGCTCTCTGCACATCATTAACAACATTACCAATTATGAGAACCATTAGAGTATGAAAATGATGCCCGGAAGACAAGGCTGTCACAAGGAAATGCATTTAAGAGAACCCATCTTCAGAGGCCGGGGAGATGACTCAACAGTAAAGTGCACCAAATGCTCTTATGGAAGATGAGCGTGGTTGCCAGCACCCATACTGGGTGGCTCACAACTCCAGGGGACCCAAGGCCTGCATCATATACACACATACACAGAAATAGAAATCAAAACAAATCTTAAAAAGAGAGAGACTCCGCCATGTCTCTGGTTCACACTCTGGCACACAGAGCCTGGTCCACAAAGAGTGAGCATTGGTGCGTCCTGGCCTGTGACAGCTCAATGAAGCCTGAAGCCAGATTTGTGTGGAATCCAAGAAAAGCGACTTACCCTCCAGGACTGTTCCTCCCCGCTCACTGGCATTGTTCAGAAGGAAAAGGTGAAACAAAGCAGAATGTACTCACAGACAAGAGAGCTTCAAAGCCCACACATCAAGGATTGTAGATCAAAACTTCAAGACACAGTTCTGACCTAACATTTTATATTTTCAAAAAAAATCACAAGAAAAAGATGAACTATCCAAAAAGAATAAATTCACTTTTATTTCCATTTAAATGCCTCAAAGCAAAACGTCTAAGGGTTTGGATTGTCCTGCTGCCATTAGGCAGGCCGGGCCTCCCACTCTCTCTTCCGATTCTTCCATCTCTTGTTCAGAGTCACGTTCCACAGTGATGGGGTTGGCACTACACTTATCAAGTGACAGTTGCCATGGAGTATTTATTGCATCAAAATAAAAGCCGAACATTTATATCCAAGTAGCTCACAGATTTATCCATACCACCATTACATGGATCTAAAAACAAACAAAAACTGGCTTTAAAACAAATGCTATTGGGAAAGTTTGGCAGGTTCCTTGAAATTGCATGTATGTACCTACCAGATGGCCAGCCATTCCATCCCAAGGTATTTATCCAAGAAAACAGAAAACATATGTGTAGATGTAACCAACCGTCTTATTAAATAAGAAACACAGAAACAATGTAAAAGAGAAAGCCGAGAAGTCAGAGCTCAGAGCTAAAATCTCACCCTTCCTCCTGCTGTCCCAGCTTCGCGAAAAGAGACCTACTTCCTGTCGGTTCGTTTTTTTATAGTATGTTGTTCTGCCTTCTCATTGGTTGTAAACCCAAACACATGACTGCCTCGTCACTGTCTGAATGTACAGCCCCCTAGGTCTTAAAGGCATATGTCTCCAATGCTGACTGTATCCCTGAACACAGAGATCTTATGGGATTAAAGGCGTGTGCCACCACCGCCACACTCTTGCTATGGCTCTAATAGCTCTGACCCTGAACACACAGATATCTATGGGATTAAAGGCGTGTGCCACCACCGCCACACTCTTGCTATGGCTCTAATAGCTCTGACCCCCGACAACTTTATTTATTAACATACAATCAAAATAATATTTCAGTACAATTAGATTACCACCACACATATGCCCATATGAAAACTTTTCCATGAATGTATATGACCACTTATTTGTAATTGCCCTAGACTGGAAACCATCCTTTTGGCAATCCTCCTGCCTCAGCCTCCTGAATGCTGAGATTATAGGTGTGTGTTATCGAACCTGGCTCATTTTAACACTGTCACTGCCAGCACACATACAAACATACACTGTGCCTGTCTCTTGTTTGTTTTTCTTTATCAGAGGCTGGCTAACCTCTGCTTTGTGATCCTCCAGTCTCAGCCTTTTCTTTTAAGCAAGACTTTTATTTATGTGTGTGTGTATATGTCTGTGTGAGTGGTTGCCACTATCTGTTTATGGGTTCCTTGATGAAGCCTGAAGAGGCAGTTGCAAGACACTCAATGTGAGTGCTGGGAGCAAAACTCAGGTCTTCTGGAAGAGCAGAAAGTGCTCTTAAGGGCTGAATCATTCTTCTAGCCCCATCTGACGTGTTTTTTTAAACATGGGTCTGGGGGTCAGAATTGGGACCTCATGTTCACAAAGCAATCACTTACTGACTGAAGGAAGAGCTATGTCTTGGTAAAGAAGTAGACATGTAGATCTATGGTGCATTTAGAACCCCAACAGACATGAAACCTCCCCACACCAAAGTGCCAAGAGTATAAGACAAAGAAATTATACTGAAAACTACAAGAGAAAAGTGCCTGTTGGTCACTGTGGCTCACACCTACAATTGCAACACTTAGGAGGCTGAAGCAGGATGGTCATCATGAGTTTACAGGAAGAAATCTGTTTTCCAATAACAAAACTCTCCAGAGGGGTTGGGCATGGTACCAACTCTTCTGTGAATATGAACCCATCAGAATACCAGCATGGTTCTCAACAGAAGCTCTAAAGGTCAGGAGATGGGGGAGATGATGTATTTCAAACCCTGAAAGGAAATATCTGCCAACCTTGATTACTATATATAGCAAAGTTGTTCTTCCAAGTTGAAGGAGAAATAAAGATCTTCCAGGAAACTCTGCAGAAAGACACTTAAAGGAATCTCACACACAGAAGTGAAGGTAAACACTAGAGTACAGAAAGAATCTGCTAGAAGAATGGATAAACAAAAGAACTGATCCCCTACAAAACATCAAAATGACAAGAATTAGCACTGCTTTTCAATGATAACTAAATATTGATAGTTTTAATCCTCCAATTAAAAGACAGAGATCAGTTGACTGTATTTTTTTTTAAAGATGATGCTGGAGATAGTTCAGTGATTAAGATCACTGGCTGCTCTGAATTTAATTCCTAAATTTAATTCCCAGCACCCACATGGTGGCTCACAACCATCTATAACTTCAGTCCCAAGGGATCCAGTGTTCTCTTCCGGCCTGTGAGCACAGACATGCATGTGGTGGACAGAGATACACACAGGAAAAACATCCATATACATAGAATAAATAATTTTTAAAAAACAGATACAAGAAACACATCTTAGCAGCAAAAAACGCACAGAGACTGAGTGAAAAGTGGAAAACAATGGTCTGAGAAGATGGACCCCAGAGACAAGCAGGGTGTATTAGTTACTTTTCTGCTGCTGTGATGAAACACGATCAGACACCGTGTATAGAAGGAAGAATGTATTTGGTCACACAGTTCCAGAGAGATAAGAGACCACTGTGGCAGGGAAGCATGGAAGGAGATGACAGACGTGCTGGCAGGAACAGGAAGCAGACAGCTCACATCCTCAAATGCAGGCAGGAATCAAAAAGGCCAAACTGGACATGTGAGACGATAAACACTCAAAGCCACCCCCCCCCCACCCATGACAGACTTCCTCCAGCAAGACCCACATGCCTCTTAAGTCTCCCCAAACAGTGCCACCAACTGTGGACCAAGTGTTAAATATTGGAGTCCATGGGGACATTCTCATCCAAACCACCACACAGTGCTTATACTATCTGGCAAAGCCAACTTCAAGATAAAATTAGAAGAGACAGTGGAGACAGGTAACATTGGTGAAGGAAGCAGTATATTAAGATGATATAACAATTGTAAACATATATGCACCAAATGTTAATGCACTTGGTTCCCTAAATAAAATGCCACAGGAATGGAAAAGTCCTAAACAATAATGAGGTGACTTTAATACACCATTTTCATTATTAAATGAGCCATTTAGCCCAAAATATCTAAAATTCAACCTCAGTAAAATCACACTATAGATTAAATTAGCTTAAGAGATATGTACAGAGCACCCCATCCAACAACTACAGAATTTATTTTTAGAAGCTTATAGGATTTTTTCCAAAATAGATCATAATTTAGTAAGTTTTACAAAGTAAGAAAAAAGTTGAAATAACTTTTTGTGTCATATCATAGCATAATGGAATGAAACCACAAATCAGCAACAAGGGAGGTTATGCAAGAGTGTAGAGATTGAATACACTTTTGGTTAAGTGTGGAGTATTACGGGGAATTTAAAAAAAATCCTGGAATCAAGTGAAAAGGAACAACATAACAGAATCCATGGGATACTGCAAAGTCATTCTATGAGAAAAACTTATAGTTACAAGAGGCTGCATTAAAAAATCAGAGAAGTCTCAGATAAATAACATAATGATACAGCTCAAGGTCTTGGGCAGGGGAAGAACAAGAAAAACACTGAGCCAGTATCAGAAATAAAAAGACCAGAGCTGAATTAGTTAGATGGATTCTAAACAAATAACACAAAGGATCCGTGAAACAAAGAGCTGGCTCTTTGAAAAGATTAGCAAGTCTATGGCCATACCACCCTGAACACAGCTGATCTCATTTACAATGATTAACAAGATAGACAAACTGTTAGTCAAACTAACCAAACAGAAGAGAAGATTCAAAATCATAGACTTATAGACAAAAAAGAAGATACCACAACAGCTACCACTGAAATCCAGAGAATCACTAGGAATATTTTTTTAAACTTATACATCACTAAATTGACAAACATAGAAGAAATGAAAATACTTCTAGACATGTATGAACCAAGGAAATATGAAAAAGCTAGTGCAGATCAATAATAAGTAGTAAAATTAATTAGTAATAAAAAGGTCCTGTGATGATTAATGTTGTCAACTTTATGGGATCCAGACTCACCTTGGAGACAAGCCTCCAGACACTACTGTGAAGTACTATCCAAGTCTGGTTAGCCTCAGGCGTGCTGTGTGGGGTTATCTGAATAAGTTAACTGAAGTGGGAAGCCTGCCCACTGTGGTGGCCCCATTCCCTGGGGTGAGATCCTGGACCGCATAAAAAGGAGATGCATTCAATCATCACTCCATTAGATGCACTGTAACCAGCCACCTCAAACTCTGGTTGCTGACTTTCTCTTTCATGACCACTGTACATGTGAACCCATAACAAGCTCTTCCTCTCTTAAGTTGCTTTTACTATGAAATTTTATCATAGCAACAGAAAAAGAAACTAAGACAGCTCCCAACGAAGAAAAGTCCAAGACCAGAGAGACTAACTACTGAATCTTACCAGACCCTTAAAGATGAACTAATATCAACATCCCTCAAAGCACTCCATAGGCTTGAAAGTGAGGGTAGACATTTCTTGGCAGGCATAGATGTAGCCAAAGTGCATGATACAGGGTTCCATGTTTAGAAGAGTATTGCTTTACTAATGGGGATAAATTAGTCTAAATTAAAGATGGTCTGGGCCTGCCCCTAACAAAGTTGGAAAAGCAAGTGTTGGAAATACCACAGTCAAAGTAATTGTGTACAGAGACAAAGCCTAACACTGTAGGTGAAGTTTTCCTGTGTCCTGGCCTGCTGGCAGTCAGGACAAATCTCTCCCACTTGTGTCCCCCAAGTAAACACACAGAGACTTATATTATTAATCAAACTGTATGGCCATGGCAGGCTTCTTGCTATCTATTCTTATATCTTAAATTAACCCGTTTCTATAAATCTATACCTTGCCATGTGGCTCGTGGCTTACCGGTATCTTACATCATGCTTCTCCTTGCGGCAGCTGGCAGCGTCTCCTGACTCAGCCTTCTTCTCCCCAGCATTCTCCTCTCTCTTGTCCCGCCTACACTGTACTTCCTGCCTGGCTACTGGCCAATCAGCGTTTTGTTTATCAATCAATCATAACAACATATATTCACAGCATACAGGACATCCCACAGCATAACACTCTTAACACTCTTGTGGATGGTGTATGTGTGTGTGTGTGTGTGTGTGTGTGTGTGTGTGTGAGAGAGAGAGAGAGAGAGAGAGAGAGAGAGACAGAGAGACAGAGAGACAGAGAGACAGAAAGACAGAGAGAGACAGAGAGAGTATATGTGTATGTGTAGTGAATGTGATATGTGTGTGTGGTATAGCGTGTGTGTAGTGTATGTGTAGTAAGTGAGTGTGCTTTGTGTGTGAGAGAGAATGTGTGTAGTATATGTGTACATGTAGTATGTGGGTGTGCTGTGTGTGTATGTAGCATAGTATATGTATATATGTAGTGTGTATGTGTGTGCATGTGTGTACATGGAAGCCAGAGGTTGATGTCAGATGTGTTCCTCTATCACTCTCCACTTTTTTTTTTTAACAGCCTCTCACTGTCTTAGTTGGGTTTCCATTGCCTCCCCATGGCCAAAAGCAGCTTGGGGAGGAACGGGTTTATTTTAGCCTACAACTCTCAGGTCACCTGCCATCACTGAGGGAAGTCAGGGCAGAACTCAAGGCAGGAGGTTAACCTGGAGGCTGGAACTGAAGCAGGAGCCGTAGAGGAGAATGATGACCGGCTTGCTCTCCAAAGCTTACTCAGCCTGTTTTTTAATACCACCCAGGACCACCTGCTTAGGTGTGGCATCACCCCCCACCTCGCCCATGGGCTTGGCCCTTCCCCATCAATTGTTAATCAAGAAAACGCCTGACAGACCTGCCTGCTGCTCACTGAACTTGAAGCCCTCCCATTGGACTGGACTGGCTGACCAGTGAGCTTCTGGGCCCACCTGTCTCTGAGCCCTCCTCCCAATGCTGGGGTCACAAACATGTACCCTTGTGTCAGGTTTTTATGTGGGTACTGGGGATCTGAATTCAGGTCCTCATGTTTGTGCATCAGACACTTTACACACTGAGTCATCTCACCACCTTGAAGTTAAACACTCTTTAAAGAAATAAAACAAACTCCAAAGCCAACTCTGTAAACTTTCTATTATCTGACATCCAATAGGAAAGCATCAGACATGCAAACAAAGCAGGAACAGGTGACTCACAACCAGAAAAAAAAAGAGAGAGAGAAAAAGAAAAGGAAAGGAAAAAAAACAAGGAATGGCCAAGGCCATGAAACTTGCAGGGAAGGACATTGAAATAGCTATTCAATATCTCATAAATACATTCAAGGATGTTCCAAGAAACACAGAGTCAATTATGAGAGAAATGGAAGATATAAAAAAAACTCAGATAGAACCGATGGAGGCAGAAAATACAATATTTGGGAAAAAAACAAATCTGAATAGAAATCATTATTTCATGAATACTAGAACATAATTCTAGGCTGTCGGGTGACAAATGAGCCATCATTTCTTTGGGGAACAAACCCAGTATTATGCACTCTTGTGCTCAGCCTCCTCTTCAAAGTGCTTGTCAGGGCTGCAGTGTCTCCATCATGGGGAGGGGCCTACACAACTCACACCTGTCTTCTCCTCTAGTGTGAAGACCATATGAGCAGAGCATGTTTTCATTGATCTCTGTGCTGGGCCCAGCACAGTGTCAGGTATGAAGTCAGTACTCTGTAAGTGTGGCTAGAAACATGTATGTATGTATGTATGTATGTATGTATGTATGTATATATGTATATATAGATGATGGATGGATACACAAATGGGTAGATAGATGGATGAATAGACAGATAAATGGATAGATGGATGAATGGATGGTTGGATGGATGGATAGATGTTGGGTAAATGGATAGATGGGTTCCTGTAATTACTTCATTAAGTGATCCCCCTCCCCACAACTTCTCTCCTTCTTCATCAGCAGTTTATGGCAGTTCGTACCAGTTTATGGACCATGATCCTCTTGGGAACTCATAAGATGTGCTAACTGCGGCCCCATTTGAATCCTGGGTTATGAAGAGTGAAGGGCTTGGAGCAAGCTGAATAAGCTCTCTGACTTTTCTGTTCCTCAACTACTACTGGGATAGATCTTGTCTATACCCCTCCCAGCTGGTTGAGGCCCAGTCTCCAATGCCCCTCCTCCTCTGAGGATCCTTACCTCCTGGTGGCTGTGTCCTGTATGCAGGTTCTGTCTACAATGAGTGGGGCTCTATGGGTAACTGATAGAGTAGGGTGGACAGCTAGGCCAAGTCATAAAGGATACTGGTGTTCCTGCACTCGGTCCCTTGCTCTCTCCTTCTTGCTGCAAGGGGACACCCTTGATGACATCATGAGAACATTCTAACTTCCCAAGGAGAAGCCCTCACAGGCAGATAGTAAGATCTTTGCTAAGACTCCTATAAAAGCCTTCTTGAAACTGAATCATTCAGTTCCAGTCAAGAATTCAGTGAATTGTAGTGCCAGTCATTATCTGACCTTAACCTCATGAGAAACCCAGGCAGTAGCTACCCAGCCAAACTTCTCCTGAGTGCCTGACCTGCAGACTCCATGACAGAACAGAATGGATTGCTGTTTTTAGTCACTCTACTTGGTGATCATCTGTTATGGGGCCACAGTTAACATTCTGGAGCAAAAGACTCCCTCCCTTCCTCCTTAGTTGTTTCTGCTGTGATAAACATGGAAGACAGACATGGTGGCACACTCTGAGGCAGGAACATTGTGAGTTCAATGCCAGCCTGAGCTACTAGAAAAACCTTATCTTAAAAAAACAGGAAGAGGCTGCGTGGCAGCTGAGTTGATAAAAGGCTCACTTTGTAAGCCCAGGGGCCTGAGTTTGATGCCTTGTCTAGAACCCATGTGAGAAAGCCAACACCAGGCATTTGAAACCCCAGCAGTGAGGGGTAAGACAGGTGAATCTCTCTGGGCTCACTGGCCAATCAGCCTGGGCTGTGTGGTAAGCTCCAGGCAGTGAGAGACATTGTCTCAAAAAAATAAAGGTGATTGGTAATGAAGGGATGATGCTGGAGGTTGACCTCTGACCTACACACACACACACACACAAAAAAAAAACTGCACACACACAGCTATACACACACACACACACACACACACACACACACACACACACACACACACACACAGAGGCAGGTGCCTGGGACCTAGGCCAACTGAAGTCTCTCTTCTCCCCTCGGGTCCAGGGGACCCATCATCAATGCTCCTTTCCATGTCCCCACTTTTTTTCTTTTCTTTTCTCTCCAGCTGCCTTCAGTCCAGTTTCATGCACCCCACACCCACCCAGCCACCACTTTCCCGGGTGTTCTTGGGACTCAGCTCTTGCTCTTATGAGTGAGTTCTCCCAGCTTCATAGTTGGTTTGAATACACAGCTAGTGTCTGTGAGTGCAGATCAGACATTATTGTCTGCCTTGGTCTATGTCTTCCAGAAAGCAAGATGGGGCGAAGAAGATGAACAGAAGTTACTCCAGACAATACACTGACTTCCCAGGAGGTACGGCCCTGGGAACAGGGATGGAAGACCAAACTGTCTGTTCACTTAGCATGGGAACCTTCCAGAAATCTTACAGGAAGGGCCGATACCCAGACCATACAGTCTCAAGAAAGGAAGGTAGGAAATCTGTTTCCAGTCTTATATCATCTGGGTCAAAACCACCACTCCAGGGAGCTTGGTAGTGAACTCTCTTGAATTCTACAGGTCCCACTGGCTTCCCAACAAGCCAGATTCCACTCCTGGGCAGTGTCTTAATCCAAGCCAAAGTGGAGGACATCCAGGGTGGGTGAGGCATCGGCCGTAAGGGAGAGCAGAGCTGCTGTGGAAACTAAGAAGATGGTCGAACTGTCTCTAGAGACGCTCAGAACCTCAGCAGCTCTAGGAAGTTCTGGACCTCTGTTGTCTTTGTTGTGCTGGTTTCTTAAATGTGTGGTGTGGTTGGTAGATAAAGTGAAACTGTATATTTTTTGTGTGCTGACCCTCACTGGCTCTGAGACAGATGGATACAAGCAAATCCTGGCAAATCCATGAGAATGGGAGCTGGCTGGAAGTGGGGTCTTATCTTTCAATATAGGGGCCCCTGGGTCATTCACTCAGCCGCCAGTTCAGAAATGGCAGTTTAATAAAGTTGGTTCTACTCTGGGCTGGAGTGTGTGTGCACAAGAGAGAGAGAGAGAGAGAGAGAGAGAGAGAGAGAGAGAGAGAGAGAGAGAGAGAGAGAGAGTTAGTTCATGGAGGCCAGAGATCAATCTCAGTCACCGTCCACTTCATTTTTTGGAGACAGGGTCTCTCACTGAACCTGGTGGTCTTGGATTCAGCTAGACTAACTGGCCAATGAGCACCAGGGATGGACTTGTCTCTGCCTTCCCAGTTCTGGGATTTATAAGTAAGCCATTATGCCTGGCAGTTATTTATTTATTTTTAAGTTTTCTGAGACAGGGTTCTCTGTGTAGCTTTGGAGCCTGTCCTGGATCTCGCTCTGTAGACCAGGCTGGCCTCGAACTCACAAAGATCCGCCTGCCTCTGCCTCCTGAGTGCTGGGATTAAAGGTGTGTGCCACCGCCCAGCCTTATTTATTTTATTAGTTCTTACGATGGAGCTCAAGTTCTCATGCTGGGTGGACGTCTCCACAGCACCTCTGAGCTGATTCTGACACAACTAAAAGGCCCTCAACATCCTTGTTATTTGCTAAGACGGGATATTTCCTCTCAAGAGTTCTTCAAGCTTCAGCTAAGAAGCAGCCCTGAGGAACTGACTGGGAGGGTTTACAGATTCCCAGAACTCTGGTATACCCAGAGGTCCAGACTGGTGTTCTCCATCGAGGGGCAGTGGTGTTGAGTGGCTAGATAGGAACCATGGCTACTCAGCTTTGTGGGGAGCCAGGAGGCTGCAAGGGAGGAAGAACGCCATTGTGGGTTTTGGTGTCTGGAATCCATCTCTGAAGCCGCCTCCCTCACTCTCCCGGCTCATTATCAGCTCCGCGCTGTCTCTTTGCATTAAAGTGACAAGAAACAGCACAGAGCTGACGACAGGAAGCCGGAGCTGTAATTTGCACTGACAGTCACTGGCGTTATCCGCTTATTGCCTGGTAAGCCAAATAGGAGATTTGTCTGATTTTGATCCCGGGAAGAACATGACAACCCGGCTCTGCTCCTGCCACTCAATGCAAGACACCGGCAGGTCCTCGGGCCAAGCTCTGGCCGGCAACGCTGCTGCATGATGCTCTCCAGAGCCATTTCCTCCAGCCGGGACTCCCTTTAACCTGCAACCCGGCAAACAGCAGCTTTGCAGCGATGCTCATGTCATTTTCTCAGCTTTGTTCACAGTGTACTGAGGGGCCCAGGCGACTCTTTGGGGGAACCAAGACCCCGCCCCAGGAAGTCAGATAGTAGCTGAAATACACTGTCTTCTGCCTCTCCAACTCTTCTCTTTAAATACTCCCAGCTACTCAGTCTCCACAGCCCAGTGCAAAGTGACATGGAGTCTTTGTTGAGAAAAAAAGCAAGAGGTTCAATGTAAGGTACTAGCATGGAAAGCTTTGCCATTCTGTGCTTTTCCCCTGACTTGATGTGGTTTAAAAAATATTTATTATTTTAAATTATGTGTGTGTGTGTGTGTGTGTGTGTGTGTGTGCGTGCGCGCGCGCAGGTGTCCACAGAAGTCAGAGGAGTGGGATTCCCTGGAGCTGGAATTACAGGTAGTTATAAGCCACCAGATGTGGATGCTGGGAATTGACCTCTAGTTGTGGAAGAGCAGTATATGCTCTTAACCTCTGAGCCATCTCTCCAGCCCCACTTGCCATGTTTTTAATTTGCTACATAGTGTTGAATTAACAAACACACCATTTACATTTTGTCATTGGCCTTTATAGTTCTCAATATTACTTTCCAATGCACCTATAACAGTCCTTAAGCTAGGTGTGGAACTCCAGAATGACCCAATCTGTATTTTAGCACTTACCCATGAGTGTAAAGTTCATTCCTGTGAGAACAATAGAGCTATTCAATATTTATTTTATTTTAATGTGTGTGTGCGCGTGCGCACGTGTGTGTGCGTGTGTGCGTGCGTGCGTGCGTGCGTGCACGCCCAGATGTATGTATGCATCTGAGTGCAGTGTCTGTGGAGGCCAGAAGAGGGCATCAGATCTCCTGGAGCCGGAGTTACAGGAAGTTGTGAGCTGCTGGACATGGCTGCTGGGAATTGACTCTGATCCTCTGCAATAGTAGCAAGTGCTCTTAACTACAGAGGTACATACACACCCCTAACACCCATAGACATTCTTAACCAACTCCCTTACCTGTGTGTGATTCATCAGCTGCTGCTTTCATTTCACTACTGGGTAGGTAAGGAAGAAAGGAAAAGAAACCACGGTGGTACCATGTCATCATAACAGGAAGTCACGAGAGAAATATGTGGGGCTCCTCAGCTACACTCAGAACATGGTCATCTCCTCTCTCCACTCTAGATAAATCATGGCTGAATGGGAGCATGGCCCCTCTAGGTCACCAGCAGCTGTCAGTTATATGGGTGGCACCCTCCCTGGTATTGCTTTGGTAATACTTCCCCTGGAGTTCGTGCTCATGGGCCACAGAGCAATGACCACACTTGCTGCTCACTTATCTCTGCTCTTGTGCATATGCCATGGACTTCACTGATAAAACACTAGATGGAAGATTAAATTATTGAGATTCCACAGTGGTGACAGCAGAGCATTATAAGAACAAGACACTCACAGGTCTCACACATGTCCATGAAGCTGGAGCCACCTACAGCTGATACTTAGAGTATTTACAGTGCCCAGGAAGTAGGTAAAGCTACCTGCATTAGTCACTGAATCCCGGCAGCCCAGCACGTCAATCAAGCTTTCACCCATACTCAGACGTGACACTTGAGGCTCTAGCAGGACAAACATTCCACTCAGGGTCACAGAGCATGTCGCTGGCCCCACCCAAGTGAAGACACAAGCAGCCTGGCCAGAGTCCATGCTCTGACCTCTAACCACCTCCAGTTGCTCAGGGCAGGTCAAGGGAACTCTGGGGAAGATGCACACTTCCTTTCTCCTGATGCCATGATCAGGTTGATGTGTCAGGCTCTAGGTATCTCTCCCTTCCAGGGAATGACTTCACTTCTTTTACATCGTGACCTTAGCTGGAGAGTTAGCTCAATGGGCAAAAAAGCAGTTTGCATAAACCTGGAATCGCGTTTGATCCAGAGGCCACATTTGCAATCCCGGCATTCCTGTGGTGAGGTAGGTGAACGAGCCTGGAGTACACGGTGAAGCAACAGAGATAGTCAGAGAGACTCTTCCTCAGTGGGGTGGAAGACATACTCCCCGACCCTGACACACACACACACACACACACACACACACACACACACACACACACACACGAGAAATCATTCAATCAATAAATCAAACAAACAAACGCTACTTTCACGCCAGCTCAGGGGATTAGAGACTTTTTTAAGGGAAAACAGCAAGAGGCAGCTCTTGTACTGAGAGGTCTTGAGTTGACTGGGTCCGAATAAGAACCCCAGGAACCCTCCCCTAGCTGCTGTCCTTGTACTGGACAGGGTGGGGGATGGGGGGGGGTCCTACCTACCTGAGAGTGGCTGGATTTTTCTTGTCCCTTAGTAAACAGAATACACACATACATGCACACATACACACATAGATACACACATGCATGCACATACAGAGACATATACAACACACACATATACATATGCATGTACACATGCATATATACATACACTCACACACACAAACACACCAAACACATATGCATGTGGACACATACATACACACACACATATGTAGACACACACATACATACCCAAATGCACACGCATGTATACATGCACACACACACACACACACACACACACACACACACACACACACACCACAGCTCAGTCTCTAGGCCTCACATTAGGAACTGATTGTCCCGTAGCCAGCCCCAAATCTCTCCTTTTCTCTATGTGACTCAGAGCATTCCTTGCCCTCTGGCCTGAGAGGCATCACTCACCAGGTTCATCGGTCAAAGGAGAAGCCCTCTCATTCCCAGGCACCACCCAGCCTCTGCCCACGTCAGCAGTGAGGAAGGACAGCTGGACAGAGGGAAGTGACAACTTCATGTCGCTGCTTGTGTATGCAGAGGAGGAAGTGTTTGAGAGGGCGGAGGAAGGCCAGAGCTCAGAGAGGACTGTGGAGGGCCACCCTGCCCAGTGGCCTTCCACAGCCTCGTGAGGTTAATTCCCAGTCACCCATCTCCTCCTTATGCACAACAAAGCCAGACATTCTCCTTGCTCCCTGTTAACCATTCAAAGAGGGGGGTGCCAGATGAGGGCAGTGTCTGCCACTTGCTCATGGGTCATGAGACACCCCAGTCACCAGCCCTACGAGGACTGACTTATTCAGTTTGGGATGGGGTATTAATTTTTCTCACAAACATTTTCGCTTACAGAAAAATTTGAATGCCCATCACTTAGAGTTGAGAAGTATTAGACAGCTAAAGATGGACTACTCCAGATGGCCCTTGGTCTGGAAGGGAGGGATGGAGGGAGGGAGGAAGAAGGAAGGCCATTGCTGAAGGCACTGGGCTCATTGTTCTAATCGCAGCAAATGATTCACATCCTTCTGGATCACAGGTTTCCTCTTCCTCAGTGTCCTGTGCCCCACACTGCCTGTGGGGAGGTACTTTTTAGCCCAGTAGCCACAGAGGCAGCTCCTGCGCCTCTCCAGCCTCCCCTTTGGGTTATGTGGCTGTTTTTCTCTGGACATATTGTTTGGAAAGCAACAGGCACATAGAGATGCACTGTGATGATATCCCACTGTGCTGCTAACGGAGTACAAAAGATGAGGGATCCCGCGGGTAGACTGGCTTCACATTCCACGTGGCACACATTGGCAGCCGCTCTCACAGCCAGAACCATGCAAGGATTTGTGTCATCACAAGCAAGAACTCTCCCCAAATTGCTGTTTGTCTTCTTCTCAGAGTTCTCTTTTTTTGTGATTGGTCTTCCTTTTCCTCCTCAGAAGTATCTGCTGGTCCCAGGGCTCAGGAACAATAAAACCATCGTTCCCTCTCAACTTTGGAATCTTTTGTTACAAAGTGGGTTTGTGTCTCAGATCAAGTCCAATAGACCAGATCGGCCAAGGACCAGAGGAAAAGCGAGCACTTCCCAGCTGCCACACTGGTCGCTTTGAGAGAAGAGGGCTGGCAGATCTAAGAGTAGTGGAGCCAAGGGCTGCGTGGTAGCTCAGTTGGTAGAGTGCTTGCCTGGCAGCCATGAGGCCCTGGATTTGATCTCTAGCACTGTGCAAACCAGGTATGCCTAAAACTGCAGTACCCCAGAGGACTCAGCAGGAGGATTGGAAGTTCAAGGTCACCCTCAGTTACTTAAGGAGTTTGAAGCAGGCCTGAGCTACAAGAGACCCTGTCTCAAAACAACAAAAAGAATATCTCTTGCTTGTCCGTGTGTGTGTGTGTGTGTGTGTGTGTGTGTGTGTGTGTGTGTGTGTGTGTATCTGTGTTCGTATGTATGTGTGTTAGGAGATAGCCTTGCTAAGGAGCCCAGGCTGGCCTTGGACTCTCTGGACCCTCCCGCCTCAGCCTCCTGAGTGCCACGTGGGATTCCCATCTTGTACCACTAAGCTGCTTGATTGTCTTTTCACAGACACATGAAAGAGATTCTGTCAGCTTGTGCTGGACCATGATGGAAGTGCAGTTTTTAGAAATTGAACATTTTTTCTTTCTTTTCTGTTAGTATAATTTTTAAGTCTTCAGCAAAAATTCTGATGCTGTGATGGGTTACTTATGTTGGTCAGGGTTGGCTGATTTCAAGTTTCCTGAGGCTCACAGCAGGGCTGAGGCATTGCATGCCAAGCAATTGGAAGCTGACCTCTGGCTGGCTGATGGTCCCCACTCTGAGCTAATCTTCACCAGCCACCCATGAGGCAGGCAGTGTCACTGTGCTGTATGGCCATCGAAGACCATTCTTTTCAAGTTGTTGTGAGTTGCCATGGAAACAGGAACATCTTAAGAATAATTTGCTCTGAAATGAAAATGGCTTCTCTCTAAGGAAAATCAACTTGGAAGCTGTTTGAGTCATTCCCAGTTGCCTTGCCTCCTGTGCCCTGTGCCCGGCCCCTGTGCCCTGCGGGGGGGGGGGCGCCCAGTGGGCCCCCCCTCGCCCCAGCGGCTCCCCCCCCTGCCCAGTGCCCCACCCCCTGTGCCCTGCGCCCTGCCCCTGCGGCCTTCCCTCCCCCCCCATGCCACCCTCCTTCCCATGCTTGCCTAGAGGCCTTAATTTTGATGATCTATGAGGTGTCAGCCAGAAGGTCTTGTGCTCTGCCACAAAGCACTATAAAAAGGCAGATGTATGACTGTGCCATCCACAAATACCTTAGAAAGTTGTGTTAAGCGAGTGTTAATAATAAATGTTTTTTCTCCAAAGTAGGTTGGGGCAGCCTCACCCTCGCCCCTGAAAATATCACAAACCAATAAAATGTCAGGGGTTGAGGACACCTGACTTGCCATTTGAGTATAATCAGAAAAGTTACCAAATGCTATTCCACCTTGTCTGCCTGAGGAGGAACAGGCATGCTCCTTCTCCCAGTGCTTGGGTCTTGTCTCTATAATTAGAGCTCTTGGGGCCAGGACGAACGCAGCTCGCCTTTGCAAAAGTCTTTGGAAACATGGCTGTCACCACTAGTTCAGCGTCCATACCTTCTTGTTACCAGTTCCCAGCTCTGAAGGAGAGGAGGCCAGCACGCATTTGCATTTCGGCCTTCCTGATCTCCCCAGGTGCCCTGACTTGATCTGGCCTCCCAGAGGGTGAGGACGTTTTCTGAAGATAGCTCACAAGTGGATGCCTCTAAGAAGGACCACTCACCTGTGTGCAGAAGACCTTGAGGTCTCCATGGCAGCAAGTCCTGGCTGTGCTCTCTTTGCTGAATTACAAGTTGAAATGAAAGCACATCTGTGGGTGTGTGCAGGTGTGTGCAGGTGTGTGCGGGTGTGTGCAGGGGCATGCACACATGGAGGCCGGGGGACAAACTTGAGTGTCATGACTTAAGAAGTTATTTTTAAGAGTGGGTTTCTCACCAGCCTGAGCTTGCTGTGTAGGCTAGGGGGCTGGCCACTAACTCCATCTCCCGAGGGCTGGGGTCACGAGCAGCTAACACTGTGCCTGGCTCTTATGTGGGTTCCTGGGATCCAACTGTAGTCCTCATGTGTGTACAAGAATTCTATCAACTGAGCCTGAGTCACCTCCCTAGCCCTGGTTGTTTTCTATCAGAAGGTCCTTCCTGCTCAGGAAGGAAAGGGTCGACGTAACTGAGAAATGAGCTGTGGCGGCAATCTTCCAACGCTCCCAGTCTCTCCCCAAAGCATGCCCTGAAAGAAGATTCCAGAGAAAATGATTCTCTGGGAGGTATTCTCTGGAAACACTAAAACAGAGTTGGGGAAGTGAGATTGGGGAGGGTTCTGGTGCGCTGCGATGAAACATTCTGGCCAAGAGCAATTTAGGGGAGGCAAAGGTGTGTTTGGTCACATTCTGTCACTGAGAGAATCAGGGCAAGAACTCAGACAGGAACTTGAAGCAGAAACCATGAAGGATGCAGCTTGCTGGCCCACGCTCAGCTGGCTTTCTTAGACAGCTCAGGACCGCCTGCCCAGGGGATGGTTCTGCCCACAGTGGACTGGGCCCTCCTGTGTAAATTGGCAGGACAACGGCCCACAAGTATGCCCACAGGCCAGTCTTCAACTGAGGCAATTCTTCAGTTAAGGTTCCTTTTTCCTAGATGACTCGAGACCAGTGGTTCTCAACCTTCCTAATGCTGAGACCCTTTAATACAGTTCCTCATGTTGTAGGACCCCCAACCATGAAATTATTTTTGTTGTTACTTCATAACTATAATTGGGCTACTGTTATGATTCTTAGTACAAATATTCACGTTTTCCTATGGTCTTAGGCGACCTCTGTGAAAGGGTCATGACACACACACACACACACACACACACACACACACACACCCTGAGGGATCGAGACCCACAGTTTAAGAACCACTGCCCTAGGGTTTTGATGTCAAGCCAAGTCCCCTTGAGAATGTTGGAACAATCCTTCAGTGAGCTCGGGGCATGGCATAACCAGGTGGTCCATAAGGCATGGGGTTTCTGGGTCCTTTGTATCCCCGCTGTGAGGGAAGCCTGCAGTGTCCACAGGCAATGGCTCCTGCAGCTTATTGTCACCCCATGACAAGCACAGGTACCATCAGCCCAAAGGGCTTGTGTGTTCAAGGATGGGAAAAGGTCTGAGGACTTGTGGACATGAGACCCTCAATGTCTGCCACCCACTCTAGCCGCAGGAAGCCCAAACCAAGGACAGACCCCAGAGTTTTCATCCAGGTTTCATCTCTCATTAAACAAATATTTTTGAAGTACTCACTGTGTCCCAGACATGGTGCTCAATGTTGGGATTTGCAGGCTGCAGAAGGCAACCCTGACATCACCCTTGAGAAGCTACCAGGGTAGGGTGGGGAGTATGTACCAAATGCCTGGTACACAGGTCAAGTTCATCTGTTCTTCACTTATGTCTCTCTTGAAAAACCTGCCTGTATAGTTATATAACCTGGGGGTTAGAAGGCTGTGCGGCCTCATGCTAATGCAGTACCTAGATATCCTCAGATGAAAAGCCCAGCAGGATTGCAATGTATTATTAGTATAAAAGTAGTGCTTAGTAATAGCAAAATAAATAAGCTGGTACAGGAGTCCCACTCTGCATTTAGGGGAGTGTTCTGGGTCCCCTAGGCCTTTTATCTATCAAATGCTCCCAACAGCTATAAAACATTCCTGCCCTGGTTTGTTTTATGACCTGAGCATTTTTCTGGCATCAAGCTTTGGTAAGTGCCCTGCTGGTTCCAAGGACTGTGGTTGTGTGGGCAGTGTCCCAGCAGCACATGGGTTACTGAAGGTCACATCTGGTGACTGCAACCCGCAGGTTAAGACCTGGGAGGTGGGCAAGAAGCCTGATCTCTCAGCATTTCCCTTCAAGGCTAAGATGGGTCAGGAAGATGCCAGTATCCTCATGCCTGTCCATTCCCAGGGCCAAGGGCTTAAAGATCAAAGGGGGCCCCACTTAGGCAGAGACACCACTACCAGACAAAATATGGGGCACAGTTAAATTTGAACTTCAAATAAACAACAGATGTTTTTAAGTGTAAGCATGCCCTGAATATCTCATGAGATGTACTTATGCTGAAATATTGCTTGTTCTTACCTGAAAGTCGAAAGTAAGTAGACGCCTTGCATCCTTAGTTGCTCAGTCTACAACCTTGCATCCAGGGCCTTCTGTGGGACTTGTCTCCTCCAGTTCGCTGCCAAGGTGCAGAGGACGGACAGTATCACCATAGAGAGCTCAGATTCGGGTCCTTCCAGTTGAGACACTAGTCTGATGTCAGCTGAGATAGCTTTTTAAATTCCTCCCCCAAGTGTTGTGGGATGGAGATTTTAGCTGTCAAACTTAAGTTTTATTAAGTCATATCAAAATTCCCCAATGTCAAGCAGAAAGCCAATCCACTGTGAAGGGACAGCTGCAGAAAAGGCAGTGAAACGGAGGAAAGAGTGACCCACACGGAGCTCCAGAATTCCTGTTTCAACGGGAGGTCCTTAGGTTATTTTTGTCTTCATTGATACTGTAGTTTAAATGTGAGATGTGGGACCCAGGGCATGGCTCAATGGGAAAATGCTTGTTGTCCAAGGATGAGGCTTTGAGTTCAGATCCCCTGCACCCACGTAAAGCCAGACACTTATCTGCAACCTGAGATGGGAGACAGCACCAGGGCAGTACCCAGAAGTTCATGGCCAGCTTGACAGCCACATTGACAGTGAAATCCTGTCTCAAACACAGAAAGCGAGGCCCCACACCCGAGGCTGGTCTCTGACCTCCACACATGAGCACTGTGCTCACTCACACTCACAAACATGCACACATACACATATACCCTTCCTCAAGATTAAAAGTAAATTTAAACACGGAATGTCCCCTGTCATCTCGAGTTTAAATACCTGGTCTCCAGCTGGTAGGGCTGTTTGGGAAGGTTGGAAAGCCTTTAAGAGATGGATGAAGTGGGTCACTGTAGAGCAGTGCTTGAGATTTAAAAGGCTGGCCCTGTTCCTCAGATCCCTGCTTCCTGCATGTGGATACAGTGTGACCAGACACCTCACATCTCCATGCCATGATGTCTCTGCCATGATAGTCTGTATCCCTAGAATTGTGTGAGCCAAGACAAACTTTTCATCCCTTATGTTGCTCCTATGAGGTATTTGGTAACAACAATAAAAAAGTGACTGATACAATTGCTTATGGATACAAGCAATGGCTTATTATTTTTAACTATGACAAGACAAAAAGCTCACCTAAAATTAAATGCCATGTGCAAGTTATAAGGCCAAAAAGAAGCAAAATACCACCAGACCTCTTGTTTGCTCCAAACCTTTTTCCTAACATGGAAACTTCCCAGGAGTCATTGCTTTTGAGCATAGACTGAGTCTGGGGACAGGCTGCACCAAAAGTATCCAGTCTCGACATGGGATGTAAGTAGAAGGGCATGTCGAGGCCAGTGAGGGTGGGACAGAGCCTTAATCATGGCCCAGCTCTTACCATTGGACAAGTAGAGAGGAAGTGAACCTGGCACCTGATTCTGGATTTTAGAGCCAAATTCTAGGATACATGGTTTAAAGATTTCAGACGTTGTCATCCATAGGGTACCTGGTAGAGCCCACAGATTTATTCACGTATCTTTGTGGGTCATGTACAATGTATCAGACATGATCCTGGTGCTGGGGACGTGCTTTGGGCTAGCACATGAGGCTTCTGCCTTTGTGGGATTTATGCTGGGGTGGGGCAGACAGATAATAACCTAGTGAATGAATTAGTAAACCGAGGTCAGATATTGACAAGTATTCAGGAGATGTGGATGGAAGTTATCACTGAGGGGTGGGTGCTTTGTGAAGGGCAAACCAAGCTCTTTCTGAGAGCAGTGTCTGAAGAGTCAGCCAGCTTCTTGTTCTGCTTGGGATCTTACTGCAGAGACCCCAGTGGGAAGTGAGCTTGATGTCTGAGGGGCAGCAGGGTGCTGTGGGATGGTCTGTATGTCAAATTACCCTGATTGGTCAATAAATAAAACACTGATTGGCCAGAGGCTAGGCAGGAAGTATAGGCAGGACTAACAGAGAGGAGAAAAGAAAGAACAGGAAGGCGGAAGGAGTCACTGCCAGCTGCCGCCAGGACAAGCAGCATGTGAAGATGCCAGTAAGCCACGAGCCATGTGGCAAGGTATAGGTTTATAGAAATGGATTAATTTAAGTTATAAGAACAGTTAGCAAGAAGCCTGCCACGGCCATACAGTTTGTAAGCAATATAAGTCTCTGTGTTTACTTGGTTGGGTCTGAGCGGCTGTGGGACGGGTGGGTGACGAGATTTGTCCTGACTGTGGGCCAGGCAGGAAAACTCTAACTACAACAGGGTGTTGTGTGATTGTTTGTGCTTTAACAAATAAAGCTTGCCTGGAGACCAGAGGGCAGAGCTAGTCACTAGTTAACCATAGAGCCAGGCAGTGGTGGCTCACACCTTTGATCCCAGCACTTGGGGGGCTCACACCTTTGATCCTAGCACTTGGGAGGTGGAGACAGGACCTCAGCCCCATTTGGCCACAGGATCCGGAGAGGTAAGAAGTCACTGATGTCTGCTCCTTTGCTTCTCTGACCTTTCAGGTTATTAACCCGGTATTTGACTCCTAGATTTTATTGATAAGACTAAATAGATTCACCCTTACAGCAGAGAGCAGGCCCAGAGTGGACACATGAGATCAGGGGCATGGCCCAGGAACCTGACAGCCTTGGGCCTTGGTAGGAATTTGGATTTGACTTGAAGTATGGTGGGGGAAGTTTCTAGAAAACAAGTCTTAACCTGGGTGCTCACCTGTGGGCGCACGGTCCACAGATGGCAGCCAGTCTGACTGTTCAGGAGCTTTGCCTGGAAGAGGAGGGGAGACACCTGGCTATGGCCTCAGCACAAAGCTAGCTTGGGAGTGGTCCCAGGACTTAAAACCCAGCTTCCTCAGAGCTCTGCGTGCTTCACCAGGAAGAGACTAGATGCCTTGATAAGGCGTCAGACCCTGTGGTAGCAACGCTCAGGCTCTGGCATCTTTCTAGTGTAGGCGTCTACTTCTGACTTCATGAAGAAAAGACAGCCAAGCCTGACAGAAGGTGAGCAGAGTTTGGCCCTCACACAACAGCCAGCTCCTCAGACCTGGAGAGGTCAATCCTGTATTGTCAGGGACAGATGAAAGCATTAGACAGAGGTTCTCAAACTGTGGCCCCAGACAACAGCATTAGCAGCTGAGACCTTGTTAGAATACTAAGGCAGAAGACCCTGGTAGCCACACTTACTGTCTGGGTTGAGGAAGCACTTCAGATAATCCTGAGCCTCAAGAAAGTTTGAGAACACCACTTCAGAGGGCTGTGGTGGTGGCTCCGTGGTAGAGCATTTGCCTGGCATGTGTGATGCCTTAGGTTCCATCTCCAGGACCACGGAGAGAACCACTGGTTCACAAAGAGACAGATGGACAGCTTCTGTTTTCTTTAATTTAAGGCTATATATTTGCTGAGACTTGTCTCTCAGTGCAATATCACATCAGAGCAAAACCAGAGTCCATCCGGGCACTGGGATGCATGGCCTCTCCTCTGCTCAAATCTCTGCTCAAACTCTGTCACCCACAAAGAAACCTGGAAGTGGAGACACTTGGTTCTTCTTCCTCAGTAATTTCTAAGGCCCTCATTTGCTTGTGGTATGCTCTAAATTCTTCTGGGTCTTTCATTCATTCTCACACTGCTGAAGTCACAAAGATAGTAAAATTCCACTTCCACGATCAGGGAGTTTGTGTCAAGGACAGGGGTGTGACTTCTCTGGGAAAATAAAATACAGAGTAACTAACTCTGTAGTAAAGCAGGGTGGACTGGGGAGGACCAGAGAGGCTGGAGGGAGGAGCCTCAGCCAGGCAGAGGGAAGATGCACAGGCTTGATGAGCAAACTCAACCAGTCTCGTGGCTGGCGTAGTCAGATGAAAAACAGGCATTCAGGTTCCTCTTGCTCTTGGAGAGAATGGTCTGCAGGCATGCCCCAGGCCACCATGGACCAGAGTGGATCTGGAGGCCCAGGACAGCAGAGCTGACCACAGAGAGTGACCTAGCTGTCTTGACGGTACTTTCCTATTGTCCAGGGTTCTCACTGGCTGATTGATGGGCCCCTCCAAAGCTCAGGATCTCTACCTCAAAGGAACTCCAACCCCACTGACACTTCAGGACCTTGCCCATTTAAAAGTGCTTTGGGTGGGAGCCTAGCTCATTGCCAAGCTCTTTCTAAACATGTGCAAGTCCCTGGTGTAAGTCATAGAACTCAAAAAAATTTTTTTAATTGCGCCAGACAGGACCAGAAATACATTTCTTAAAGTCAACACTCAACCATTCTGGGGCTGAGAATCTGTGACTGTCAACTTGACAGAATCTAGAATCACTATGGGAACAAACTTCTGGGTATTTTTTTTTTTGAGGGAGTTTCTAGATTGGGTTAACTGAGGTGGAAAAGCCCACCCAAAATGTAGGAAGCACCATCCCATGAGCAGGGATCCTGGGATTCCACTGGTATCCACAACGTGGAGACTTTGGCAATCTGCTCATCCATGACTAGGCCCTGGCCCAGTGGCCCCTGGTGTTATCCTGCTATTGACAGGAAGTAAGCAGAAAATTTGAACCTCTCTAGAGATAAACAAGGCAATAATGGATGGTCCTATTTCACTGATCAAAAGAGCAATACTTTCTTTCTTTTTTTGTGTGTTTTTGTTTTTGTTTTCCAAGACAGGGTTTCTCTGTGTAGCTTTGTGCCTTTCCTGGAACTCACTTGGTAGCCCAGACTGGCCTCAAACTCACAGAGATCTGCCTGGCTCTGCCTCCCGAGTGCTGGGATTAAAGGTGTGTGCCGCCGCCGCTGCCGCCGCCGCCACCACCACAATACTTTCTTTTAAGGAGCGTTCTTACTGCTAGTGAGGAGGCCATAAGACAGGGACCATCAACACTCTTGGTAGTAACACAATGGAGACACCCTGCAAAGCAATTCAACAACATGTAACAAACATAACAAAACAACAACAACAAAACACCTGACCTAAAAAATGCTTAGCCCAGGAATTTTTATCTACAAGGTTGTTCTAAGGAAGTCACAAGGAACTTAGGCAGACTTTTATACTAGCTTCTATTATGATCATGCCACGTGTCACGCTGAGTGGAGAATTTATCTCTCATATCAACAAAGATGTTCACCAAAACACTGTTTTATCAGTAAAAAGTTATAAATGCACTACATGTCCAAGGCAACTTTGGAATTAGTACACAGAATATAATACTATACATTGAAAACTCCTTTTTTAAAGATTTATCTATTTTATTTTGTGTGTGAGTATTTGGCCTATATGTATGTCCACGCACCGCGTAAATGCAATGCCCACCAAGGCCAGTGGAGGGTACCGGGTCCTCTGGAACTGGAGTTCAAGATGATTGTGAGTTGCCCTATGGGTTCTGGGAATTAAGCCTTGGTCTCTTGCAAGAGTAACAAGTGCTTTTAACCTCTAAGCCACCTCTCCAGCCTCAAATTGGAAATTCTCTTATAAACTGTTAAATGCCATGGGAATAGCCCTTAAACATATACCATGTTTCTAATCGAATAAATATAAGAAGTATACATACATTAAAACAACTAAGGGCTGGGATGTACCCCAGGAGGTGGAGTGCGTTTCTACCTGGCACAAAAACCCCGTGTTCATTCCCCAGCACTGCATAAGCCAAGCCTGGTGGTGTCAGGCCTGTGATCACCGCACCGGCCGAAGGTGGCGGCCGGAGGACCCCAAGTTCAAGGTCGCCTTTATATACAGAAACAATTTGAAGCCATCCTGGAGTACATGAGGCCCTGTTTACTTTGTTTTAAAAAGAAGAGAAATAAAATAAAAATACCACTAAGAACCAGGGGTGATGCAGACCTGTCATCCCAACACTTGGAAGCCTGATGCAGGAGGATCCTGAGTTCAAGGCTGTGTAGCCTGGGCTACAGTGAGACACTATCTCAAAACAAACAAAAATTCTACTAGATAGATTATGGAAAACTTCTATGCTTTCTGTATTTTTTTTTTAAACTTTCAACAGTTAGTATGTACTCCCTTGATGATAAAGGCATTCTCAAAATTCAAACACACACACGGGTGTTATCTCCCATGGTATCAGGAATTCATCTTAAATTTCCTTCAGATAGATAGCTGCTTCCTGGTCCAGTCCCAGTGAGTCACTACACTTGTCTGAACTTATTTTCTCTTTGCCAAATGGATGTCACCCTCCCCCCTCCCCCCTCATCCTAAACCGGTCACATGTTGCAGCTACCTGCTGCTCATAAACCCCAGGTGAGTGCTAATGACTATTATTTTTAATACTCTGCTGCTTTGGGGGAGAGGTGAGTCATGGAGATTGTGACATCACCAGCGAGGCTCCCAAAGAGAGGAAGAGGACTTCACTTGAGGAATCTTCTTCCCAGGACCTTGCCTGCATAGGTTTCCAAATGGAAGGTGAAGTGAGCTTCATCAGCTCCTGCTGATGGCTGGGCAGCTCCATGCCTCAGTAGACTCCAGCCTCAGCTCCTTGCTCACACATTGCATGCAGGTCAGCAAGGTTTACCTGGATCAGCTGGCTTGGGCTCCCAGGTCCACCCCTGTGGCTTCTCTTAGGACCAGTTAGGCAGCTGGGGCTTCCTTTTCTCAGGGTAATGGCTGAGGCATGAGGGACATGCATGGTCACGCAAACACAACCCTAAACATTCTGTGCACGCCTGTTAGCCTTCATGGCTAAATACAGTTAAAGGACAAGAACGAATTCTGCATCCCTGACTGTAGTGCAGTACATCAAGTCTCACGGCAAAGAACGCAGATGCAGTAAAAGGCGAAAAACCAACCCTGGCCATTCATGGGGGTTGGGCAGGCAGCATGAGCCATACTGATGTCATCAGACTGCAAAGACCAAGGGAAAGGGGACGGGGTGGCCAGGGGTTCAGGCTATGTGACCTGCTAGGACACCTAGGACGTGCCTTTGGAACTAGCAGCCCCCTAAAGCAGTCAACAAATGTTACTAAGGACTGGGTGTTGGGCTAGTAAAAAGGTCAGCAGGTAGACACTTGCTACTCAGCCTGCTGATATGAGTTCAGTTCCTGGAGCCCACATGGTGGAAGGAGAGAACAGACTCCTGTAAGTTGCCCTCTGACCTCTGCACATGTGCCACGCTTTCGTTATTTTTATTTATTTTATTAATTCTTTTTTAAGCCCGGGCTTTAGAGTGTGACGAGGCTCTGAGCTGGGTACCACTGGTGAAAGTCAGAGCCAGATTCTATTTCCTCTCCTTTAACACTGAGACTTCATTTTCAAACCTGAAGTCCATATCCATCCTTCAAATGCACTTTAATTTGCAGGCTCTCGCCTCTTGTGTTGCTATGGTTTTAAAAGGTTGGGTATATTTTTATAATCTGGAGCTTTTCTCCCATGTGTAAACATCTTGATGATCCGAGTTCTCCCAGGAGAGAGAACAGGGGTGTGTCGGGGCTGAGGATGTGGCTCATTTGGTAGAGTGCTTGTCCAGCAGGCAGGATGCTTTGTGTCCAATCCCCAGAACTGTATAAAACCAGGCATGGCGACAGATATCTGCAATCCCAGCACTCAGGAGGTGGAGGCAGGAGGAGCAGATGAGGAATTCAAAGCTATCCTAGGCTACATAGCGAGTTCCAGGCCATCGTGGAATATATGAAACCCTGGGCTACCTCGTCTCATTTTTTTTTTAAAGGAAGAAATAAAAATGGAAGTGTCTCTTTTCTGCACCACAAGGATGCCTCCTCTTATGGTGTCAGTAAAGTATGAGCCAACTGTGTGAGGAAGGCAGGGTTCAAATTCTCCACAGGGCTAATAAAAGAGTACCCCAGCAGAGACCACAGACTTGGAAGGCTGCAGAGTCTGAAACCGGGAGGCAGCTGTCAGCCTTGCTCTAGGTTAGGTGGAGTGAGGCAAAGGATTAAGGTGGCAAGCAGAACCTGAGGAGTGAATGTACAGGGCAGACTGCCCCCCCCCCAGTGTTCCTTTTATACTCCTCTGTGTGATGCATCCCAGCTGAATAGTGGCATAGAGCTGGGCCATGGGTTTGCAGAGCCCACATACCCTGACCCTCCATCTGGAGCATGTTGGAGAGGAAGAGACTGTCACAGGATGCCTAGGGAGCACACGAGCCCCTCCTGGTCCAGGAAGTTCTCTCAAAAGCACAGTCCTGAACCTTGTCCAAGAAACCAGAGCTTGTCACAGGTCACCTTCCTGGACATCTATGGAAGAAGCTCCACAGCACAGTCAGAACAGCACATCCTATCTGGGCTGCCACACAAAACAAAAGCCAAGGACTTCAATGAGCATCCGAATGATGATGAAGCTAAGACCACCCCCTCCGTGCTTTACTGGGGAGCCCCCTTCTAGAGTGCTTTTTCATTTGTTAAAAATCCTGAAACACTAATAAAACATGCCTTTCATGGTGTGAAACCAGGTCATGGGAGTCAAGAAGCAAGACCCTGCTTCCTGTTTGGAAATGGGTTTCAGTCTTTCATACTCAGTCTGACTTTAGTATGTATGCTTTTCACCACACCAGTCCTGGGCAACAACCTACACGGGCCACGGGCCTAATAATACTCTGGGTTTTGTTAGTGCCCAGCATTCAAAGGCCTCTGAGGATCTGGCAAAGAACAATTTATGAAGTCATCCGCTCACTGCAACTGAGTCTTCTAATCTCTAGGGCAGCCTTGGCAGAGAAGAGACTACAGGCTGGAAACATCTGGCCCAGTAGTCATATGACTGGCGTTTCCTCTTTACGTTTGTTTAAAATATGGAAACATCGACAACCATGGCTCAGACACACAAGGCAGATGCTTAAGATTGACTACAACCAGAACTGACCAGTCAGAAACGATGCTTGCCATGATACCCAATTCGATCCTCGTCTATAACTTCTCTCCTTTTCAAGTTGGCCCTAGCATTGCCCTTCAAGTCACAGAATTAGGGTGGAGCCAGGGTGTTCCAGAGAAAGGTCCAGGTCAGTGGGTGTGGGGAACCATGGCTCTTACAAGAGTGATATGAAAATAATTCAGCTAAAGTTCATATATATTCTGAATTCCATAAAATTGCAGAGCCACAACACATTGCCTGACATAGGCTTGTCACTAAATGTCCAGAATGCCTAACCGCAGGCAGACAGAGAGCAGAGGCGCTTGGATTAGAGACATGAAGATTGCATTTGGTCGCTTCTCTCCTCCTCTTTGGTCCTCTTCCTGAACAGATGTAGAAAGAATAAGAGAAGGGGTACAAGTCACAGTGACAAGCTGGGAGGTCCTGAGTCCAAAGGGCAAATGTCCTTAGGGGTCACAGCCAAGAGACAGGATGGGAAGGGAAGTCACTGGTCAGATCTGAAGACGAAGATGGGGACTACCAGAACACCATGAAAGGAGGGCCTTCAGAGTTAACCTGGGATGGGGGCAGGAACCTCCTGTGATAACATGTCTACAGATGTGCTGCTCACACAAGTTGTCCTCAGAAATGACAGCACAGATGCCATAGCCCACAAATGAGAAGGACATCATCATTGGAAGGGCTGCTTGCCACCAGGGGTAGGGTGAGGTGGTCAACCAAAATCCCAGGATTTGGGTACAGAAACTTTTCTACAGCAAAATCTCAAAACTTTAAGACCTGGTGCAATACAACTATTTCAAGTCATTTTCTAAGCTGGCCTCTGAGGCCAGTGGTGGCCAATTCTCTCCAAACACATAACTCTTCTGTTCTTCTGAGTGAATACCACAGTCTTCCAATGGTCATTTTTGTGGAGAGCCAAGCACTTCTCACAGTGGCTTATCAGGAGAATCATTAAGGGTAAGCTTGGAATTTGTTTACCCAAGGTACTTGAATTTGCTGCTCTACTCCCAATTCCTGCTGTGTGTGGTGGCTAAGTTCCCAGTGGGCATGCACACCTGTAAATGGCTGCCCTTGCCTGGGCAGAATCAGGTTTTGTGACCTCGCTTACCAGGTCCTTCTGTATGTATAAACCATGTAGTCAATGGTGAGTTACCTATCTTTCTGACCACGGCCAGTTTCCTGTACTGATCTCATCAGTACTAGGGCCCTGTACATTTATTTTTTGAGACAGAGTCCCATTACATAGCTCTGGTTGTCCTGGAACTCAATATGTAGACTAGGCTGGCCTTGAACTCACAGAGATGTACCTTCCCTACCTCCCAAGTGAGGGGATTAAAGGTTTGTATGCTTGGTGGGTCCTATAATTTAATTCTTCTTCCTCCCTCCCTCCCTTCCTTTCCTCCTCCCTCCCTCCTCTCTTTCTCCTCCTACACATCCCACCAATCAGTGGTAGTCCAGGTAGCCTCAAACTTGCTATGTATTCAAGGCTGGCCTTGAATCCCTGAACCTCCTACCTCTGTCTCCTGTTTCTGGGATTACAGGCAGGTACCTCCATGCCCAGCAGGGTACAGGACCAAACACTTACATAACATCTCTCCATGACTAAAGCCTCATTCATACGATGACATTATTAGAGAGACTTAGACAAGTCTCACATTTTCTGCATGTGAAAGTAGAATAAATGGACCTAAGGTTTTTGCTTCATTATAAGTAGATATTTTATTGTTTTAAGTTGAGGGCTATTGCTTTCCTTAGGAAATGTAAATATTTTAAATATGTAACATCATTTTTGGATAGTTACAAAACCTTAGGATTCTGAAGTGAAACTGATATTCAAGGACTGATGGAGAGAAATTGCTCCACTGCTGCCTAGTCCATTGGGTCTAACACCCCCTTCCCCATGGGCTGCCACTTCATTAGTTTCCTATGAATTCTTCCAGTGATGTTTTGATGGAAATAGAGAAGAATTTTTAAATACTTCATAAACACGTAAAGCTCCTCTGGTCCCACACTAGAAGGTGAAGTTAAACAAGACAGATAAATTCAGAAATGACCCCCAGATGACTGAGGCTGAGCCTGGAGTTTTCCTGTAATAATGTATCAGTGAGCTGGCATTTTTCTTTCCACATTTGGCTCCTGAAGGGGTGAAATAGTTCTCTTCCATCTCCTTGATTGTGCTCCGACACCCCTCTGCGCCTCTGTGGGTCAACGACTCCATAAGGGCCTCTGACAAAGCCCCACTCTCGTCTATGCCCACCCTCGCCTTCCAAGAAGCACACCTGTCTGACGTCCCCTCATGTCAAGGCTTGTGGGGACTAGGAAGCCTGATGAAGCTAAGTAGTCAAGGGCAACACTCCAGAAGGACTCTCACTGGGGAAGCCATGCTGGAGCAGGGCTCAAAGGTGTGACCTTGGACAGCAGGTCCCAGGTGGAAGGTAAACAGGATTCTGTGTAGTCATGAGGTCCCAGGCTAGAAGGGAGTTATGCACACTGTTGTAAGAACCCCAAAGATGCTCAGAAAAATGATTCCCTTGATCAGGATGCACAGGTCAGTGAAAGCATGGGAAAGCCCTCATGGAAGCTGAGACCAGAGAGGTAGGAAGTGTCTGAAGTGTTGCATTATACACAAAGATCTTGGGTTGGACAAGCCATGACTTGTACCTAATTCTCCACCTTCCTTCCCAACTGGGACCTTCTAGAGATAATTCTGGTAGCAAAGGAATGGCCGTCATAGAAGACTGTAAGCAGTCATAGCTGGAGTATCTTAGAACATGGCTTGGTATAGCAAGACCAACCATTTAATGCCTTTCGCTTGGGCTCCCAAGTTCATCTTAGTCATCACTTTGTACATGGCTTTGGAAATCACAAGGAGGCTCTCGGCAGTGGGTGATCTAAAGGAAAGGCCTTGAAAAATGTCCCTCAGGTAAGTACACTTGTTTCATGACAGGAGGCAGAAGGCTTGCTCAAAAGAAGAGGCTGAGGCGGGCTGTTCACAAAGCAAGGGCAGCTCGGGGCATAACCAGTGGGTGGCAGCGAGACTTTATCATCCATATGCCCAAAGAAGGAGGCTGGGGACAGTGACCAGAGCCAAGCAGCACAGACTGGCTTGTTAGGTGCCCAAGTCCCCTGAGGAGCAGTGACATTCAGCAGGATGTCTCACTAGGGCAAGTGCTCAGTTCTGCTCACCATCCTACAATCAGGCCTTCTAAGTAGCCACACCAGCTCTAGAGAAGGTTCAAGCTGCTGCTGGGGCTTCAGCACAGAGGGGTGGGGGTCATGAGTCTAGAAGGGATGGAGGGAAGAAGACAGAAGGAAACCCAAGTCACCCAAGTCCTTGATGTAACTCATAACAGCAGGAGACACAAGAAGGTTGTCTTCCTCTTCCTCTTCCTTTTCTTCCCCCTCTTCTTCTTCTTCCTCCTCTTCCTCTCTTCCTCCTCTCCCTCCTCTCCATCCTTTCCCCCTCCTCCTCTTCCTCTCTTTCTTTTTCTTCCTCACTCATCCTTCTCCTCTTCCTCTTCTTCCTCTTCCTGTCTTCCTTTTCTTCTTCCTCTTCCTCTTGTCCTCTTCTTCCTCTTCCTCCTTCTCCTCTTTCCCTCCTCCTCTTCCTCTCTCCCCTCCCTCCTCCTCTTCCTCTCTTCCTCCTATCCCTCCTTCTCTTCTTCCTCTCTTTTTTATTCCTTTCATCCTTCTCCTCTTCCTCTTTTCCTCTTCTTCCTCCTCTTTTTCTCTTCCTCCTCCTCTTCCTCTCTTCCTCTTCTTCTTCCTCTCTTCCTCTTCCTCCTCTTCCTCTCTCTCATCCTCCTCTTACTCCTTTCCTATTGCTCTTTTCTATTTCTTTAATATTCTCATAAAATTATAGATGGCTCCTGACATCAGAGAAACTACTCTTTTCTCTCGTAAAATGGAAAAACCTAACCTGTAAAGAGAAATGTATCTCAAGGAGAAATTTTGTAACCAGGCAGGAAAGGAAAGCCTCACAAAAACCCTGGTCTGCTTTGAACATCATCTTAAGCTTCCCCTGCTCAACAATAACCACATATTCCTTCTGCGTCCTTCTTGGTTCCCATGGAGTCTGGTGTACTTGAAGAAGAGTCTGGAGGTTTTGTGGCTAAAGGTCAACGTAATTGCCATGGAGAGCACACTACAAGTGCCCCTCCCAATACACTCACTACCTCCTACCCTCTCACCATCACCCTCAGGAGAGGAATGAGGGTGTACACAAGCTGGATCTGTAGGCCACTGTGCTGGCTTGGAAGTATGGTGCCATCTTCTCCTCAGTGTGTCCTCTGTGGCCTGGCTTGCAACTTGAAGCCTTCACACTGGAAAGGGATGAGTGGGGTAGGATGGTGGATGCAGACTGCTTGCCCCAGTAATCATGGCAACATAATAAGCAGGGAGAAACAGTTATAGCTGGGTTTATGGTCACAGCAATGGGGATGTTAACACTCCCTCATCAAAGAGAGGCAGAGGGATCACAGGACTCTCACCTGGGATTCCAGACCTTGCCTCCACAGCTGCATGTGCTCTCCGAAGGTGCTAGAGTATATAGGAGATAAAAGGTTAATTGCGGGCAGGGCTCTGATGCATCACCTGTGATAGGTGGAAGTTTGATGATACAGCTCTTTTGAGTCATCATGCCCTATGAATAACCCCTTACCCATTCTCCTGTGAGCCCAGCCCAGTAAACTGATTCACCAAGTTGGACTTGAGTGGAACCATAGCTTTGGTCTGTTGCTGGTGCCCTACTAAGGGGGGGATAGGTGTTCACGTCTCCCCAGGAAAATCACACAACAAAATCTTGCTGACATAGCTCAAAGTGCTTGCCATGCAAGTATGAGGACCTGAGGTCAGAACCCATGTTATTGGAATGGTGGAGTGTGGAGCACACTTGTGATTCCAGTGCAAGAGGGTGGTCTATCCAAATCACCAAACTCTAGGTCCCAGTGAGGGACCCTGTCAAGAAACAAGGTCAATAGCTCCCAAGCAAAGACTCTTGAGGTTGACCTCTGACCTCTACATGCATGTACACTTGTGACTTACATGTGCATCTGTACAAACACCCCTTACTCCCATCATATACACAAATGAAAAGTAAAAATAACAAAAACAGAAATGCTCACCACCAACAACACTTTAGCATGGTGTCTGGAACTGCTTCATGACTCCTTCATGACCATCCCTCTATTCACTGTGAAACCCAAGGGAAAGAGAGGAAACCACTTCTAATACCTGCGTGGGGGGTCAGAGGAACCCAGGATGTGGAAACTGCAAGTCTCCTTGGCCTCTGTGCTTCAGGGAGGTGAAGAGCCTGAGGCAGGCAGAGAACAATGAGGGGAAGGTGAGTGCAGAATGAGCGTAGAGTAAACCTTGTAGATGGTTGGAGGCCAAAGGCTTCATTAGCCTTAAATGTCCCTTGCTCTTCTGTCACTGGTGTTCAACGATGCCTCCTTGAGAGATGTGGCTTAACCAGCCACCCCTGAGTAGCTACCAACAGTGAGAGTTGATTCCCATGTCTATGGGTCAAAAGATGACGACAGTGTCACTCACAAGCTGGGACCAGCTGGTGGCTGGGATCACTTCTAGGCTGTAGGACAGGCTCAAGTTGGCTGTACTCATGTTTGTTAGGCACCAGGCAGAAAAGACAGTGTCATCCAGGCTTCATAGCTGAGACAGAAGGCACAAACCCCAGGACAAACCACAGCTGCAAAGTCCTCATCTGACTCCTTGTCTACTCACATTCCATTGATTGAAAGGTCAAACGGGTGAGTTCTCTACTCATGGGTGAGGCAGTGTGTGTTGCCCATGATGACAAGGCACTTCATGGTTAATTGGCAAAGATGTGCAATCCTATTACTCGGAAGAGCAGAGCATTGAGGTTGACAATCCAATTTACCACAGCCATATAGTCCTTCCAAGCTAACTAAGCTCCTGGATGCACACAGAGAACTGGGTTCTCACTTGGTGAGCTGTGGCTGGGTCAGAGGAGACTGGAGTTCCATGGCCAGAAGCTTCATGCCTTCTAACATCCACTCAATGAATGATGATGCTCTGGGCATTGTGCTGAGAGCAAGAGAAACAAGGAAGTTTAAGAAATCACCTGAAAACCACTTTCTGGGAGAGACGGATATTAAACTTATAAGAGGAGGCACCTGGGTAAATACAGTGGAATAAGAGTAAATTAAGGCCCTGTAATCTGGACTGGGGATATGTTCCATTAGCATGTGCCAGCATGAGAATCTGAATTCAGCCCCAGCACTGTGTGAAAAGCTTGGCTTGGCAGCATATGTTTTCAGTCTCAGAGATGAGGAGTAGAAACCGGAGTCTCCATAGGGCTCACTGGCCAGCCAGTCTAGCCAGATCGGTGAGCTCCAGGTCCCAGTGAAAGACCTTGTCTCAAAAGCCATGGTAGACATTCCTGAGGATGACACCTAATGTTGACTCTGTCCTTCAGAAAAGAATATGGTTCTCTCCTAGTGGTGGTTAGGACTTTAAATCACTGTTACCAAGTCAAAGAAAAACACTTACCTCCTGTTCTGTGCTGTAGCTGTGTTTCTGGGCAACTACATTGTTTCCTTTCAGAAAGATTCCCACTTTAAACACAGAAAGACAGAATAATGGAATGCCACTTGTCATCCTTAATGAGACAAAGGCTTTAGGAACCTGTTGCTACTGGATGCTCAGAATATAAACTTGTCTGCTATTGTTCCATGCTTTATTATGAAAACTTCAAAAAGTAGGCAATGCAGACAGGAATAAATAGCAAAAGCTCAGGCAGTCCTTAGCCAGCGGTTAATGTTGTCCTCTGATCTTCTGACCCCACTGCTTCCTGATGGCCTGTCTCAGAAACAGTGATGGGAATGAATCTCAAAGGACGATGGGGCTGGCACCCCCAAACCCACCACCTGTCGCTGTGAGATCAGATATGCCTGCTTGTGGAGGGGTGTGGCGTGCACAGTGCTGACGAGAACCCATGCTCGCCTAAGAGAGTCAGACCCAGAATCTCATCAAGAGTCTAGATCCTCTACCAGCTGATAGGAAATCTAGAGGGCTGAAGGGCACACTAAGCAATGCTACAATGTCACACTCCAGAGTGTAGGACGTCCTGCAAGGCAAAGGACCTAGTTTGTTTAACAAATCAATGACATGGAAAAGAAAGACAAAAGAGGTAGGAACTGTTTCTATTTTTTAATTAAAAAATAAATAAACTTCCTATGCTGTGATGTGGGTGAGTTAATAGGATGCCTAGGAAGGGGATCAGAATAGTGTAATTACACTATCTGTTGAGTAAGGAGTGCCTGGGTTTTCCTTATATGTTTCTGTCTGTGTCATATACTTCCAAAAGTTTTGAGAGTAAAACGTTCAATGATAACAAACAATTTCACAACTACAGTTTTTGGGAGTGTGACCTCTCCTCTGTGGGGCTGGTCTCTGCTGGTGTCCACAGCTGATGTGGACAATTCCATGCAGGCTTTGGTCAGAATGACTTCCAGAGTGACCTGTGGCATGAGATCACAACTATAGACTTCTCAAGACCTACCACAACCCACACTTCTGCCCAGCACAGCCAAGGGGATAATTCATACAATGAAAAGAGAGCCCGGCCGGGCAGCAGTGGCACACGCCTTTAATCCCAGCACTCAGGAAGCAGAGCCAGGTGGATCTCTGTGAGTTCAAGGCCAGCCTGGTCTATAGAGTGGGATCCAGGACAGGCACCAAAACTACACAGAGAAACCCTGTTGAAAAAACAAGAAAGAAAATGTATAAATATATCTCATAAATAAAACTTTAATTTCTTTTTTAAAAAAGAAAGAAAGAAAAGACAAGCAGCCCATGGACAGATTCAGAATCCATATGGCTGATAAGGAGCTAATATACAAAAGATAAGCAACTCTTATAACTCAATGGCGGGGGCAGGGAGGGGCACAAATAACCTGACCAGAAGAACGGGATGCCAGCTGGAAAGGTGGCTCAGTGGGTAGAGAGCCTGCAGGGCAAGCATGAAGAGCTGTGTGAAAGGATCTGTGTAAAAAGCTGTGTGTGGTGGTACATGCCTGTAACCCCGGTGCTGGGGAGGTGGAGACAGGAGGATCCCCCAGGGCTCACTGGACAGCCAGCCTGACTCCAAGTTCAGGGAGAGACCCTGCCTCAAAAGACGTGGTAGAGAGCAGCCGAGGAAGACATCAGTGTCGACCTCTGGAACACACACACACTAATTGATAATAATATTAACATTACTACTACTAAATAAATAAATAAATAAATAAATAAATAAATAAATAAATAAATAAATAAATAAATAAATCAAGACATGAACCTGAACAGTCATTTTCCCCGAAGAATGTATAAATGGTCCTCAGATGTTTGGACAGGTTCACCTCAAGAGGAACTAAGAGGGCAGGGAAATTCACACCTGCCAGGAAGGCCAGCACCAGTGCTGGTTGTAGCGGGGCCCAGCTGAGACCACGATTGAGGGGCCCTCTGTCCCGACAGCTGCTCGGTGACAGAGCAGGGCTGGGGCATCTACCTCGATGTCTCCCCCACACTCAGAACACAGCATGGCCCCCAGAGGGCCTCAACAAGGATGCTTCCCATGATGAGTAAGTGCCTGAATGAAATAACAGAGATTGTAACGCCACACACAATGAGTGCTGGCGAGTTCTAAAAATAGGTCCAATTTGTTTCTCGTGACTGATTTTTACATCCCAAAATATCATAAGAAAATAAGTAACTAGGGCTGGGAGGTGGCTCGGGGGATCAAGGGCCTGCTTTGCAAGCATGAAGATCTGAGTTTGGTGCCTAAAACCTACACAAAAATGCTGAGTGTGGTGCCACTTGCCTGTAATCCCAGCTCTGCTGAGAAAGATCAGGCAGAACCCTGGGCTTCACCAGACAGTTGGCCTAACCTAACCAGCCGTCTTCAGGCCAATGAGAGACTCTGTTTCTCCAAACGAGGTAGGTGGCACCTGAGGACCGATATCCGAGCTTGACCTCCAGCTTCCACGTGCACACACGTACCTGCACACATGGAAACTAAAGGGATAGCATCCTTCAGCCATGGCCATATACTGCCACATACATCCTGACACACTTGTCTTAGCACTGCTTCGTGCTTAGCACACATCATGAACACAATGTCCAAGTGTATAGATGCACTGCAGGCCGGTGTGTGCGCTGCAGGCCAGTGTGTGCGCCGCAGGCCGGTGTGTGGGTTCCCTCTTGTTGCTGATAGAAACAGCACATGATCTTGGAGAATCTCTATTATTTCAATCAGTTTCAACCCCAGGAATCTGGAAAAACACTTGGAGCAAGAGCAGGACCTTATTTTTTAAGATAATTGGCATTTCCTTCCAACCCCAAATATTTTAAACATTTAAATAAGCTTGATAGCACACAGAGGCAGCGTCACAGCCCAAGCCCTGGTGATCTTGGGCATCTGGCATTTCCCGCTTTGACCGCACCCTCCCCTTCAAAGAGCTTCCATAGATTCTGTAGGATTATCAGGAACTTTCAATATGCTGCTTGACCACTGGGTTAAAAGGTGTAAAAATCAAGACAGGAAACATCTGTCTGGGGAAATGGCAAGAGGAGAGCCATCTAAGCGGTGAGTGTTCCCACTGCATGGGTAGCATGTGTGGCCAGGTGGTACTGAGGGCCAGTAAGGAGATAAAAAAGGTCCATGTTCAATCCAGCCCAGATCACAAATGACGGAGGATTGGTAGGCCATAGAAGTGAGAAGAGGTGTAGGAGGCAGTCGCGTCTGAATTTGGTTTCAATTTGCCTCATTTCTTGGTGACCTCTGATCCTGAGTTTTTGCTTCCTGAGCCGGGCCCAGCAGTGTGCACACCTGCAGCCCCATCACAGTAAGGGGAGTCAAGATCCAGGGTCAACCTGGGCTATCTAGTAATTTTCAGGCCAGCCTGGACTACCTAGTAAGTCCCAGGCTAGCCTGAATGATATAACAAACCCTGTCTAAAATAAAGTTGGGGCGGTGAGGGGAGCAACCATTTTGTATAGACAGATCTGTAATTGTGAGCTGACCCCCAAATTGCAGAATATTGCTGATTTTTCCAAACTTTAAAGAGACAAAGTACCACATATAAACTAGATTGTAGAGTCCCTTATGTACAGATATAAGTATAGATAATTATGACTTTTCCATGAGTTCATTCAGCCATATGCACACAAACCATCTGAAACATTATAAAGAAATTGCCCAATATTCTACATCCAGGAATTTTTTTTTTTTTTTTTTTTGGTTTTTCGAGACAGGGTTTCTATGTGTAGCTTTGCGCCTTTCCTGGAGCTCACTTGGTAGCCCAGGCTGGCCTCGAACTCACAGAGATCCGCCTGGCTCTGCCTCCCGAGTGCTGGGATTAAAGGCGTGCGCCACCAACGCCCGGCTTTACATCCAGGAATTTATCTTAAGTAAATAATCAAGAATATCACCCAAACAGAACTTTAAAAACATGATAGTGTAATGGAATATCAGCATGGAGAATAATGTTACAGATTCTATTGTTCTAGAAAGGTCTACTGTATGGTGCCAAGTAACAAAAAACTAGCTATAAACAAGCCAGACTGTACACACACATGTGCACAGACGTGTGACTATAACATAGATGAACCCATCATATGTTCTTAGTTATACGAAAAGTAAACCCTGTTATCCCAGAAACAAATTAATACATGTTTTTGTTTGTTTGTTTTCTAGTCCTTTGTGATAGATTGATTGGCATTTACTCTGCTGTTTATTGTTCAGAAGTGTGGTTTGAATGAAAATATCCATCATAGGCTTGTGAATCTGAACACTTATTTTCTAGGTGGTGGTGCTGTCTGGGAGGTTATAGACCCTTTAGGAGGTGCAGTTTTGATGGAGGAAGTATGTCACTGGGGGCAGGCCAAGAGAGTGTATAGCCTTGTCCTGCGTCGTTTGCTCTCTCTGCTTTCTGCGCATTATTAAAGGTGTGACCTACTAGCTTCCTGTCCTGGCTGCCTATCGTCATGCCTCCCTCACCATTATGAAATCTGTCTCTGGAAACTCAAGTCAAAATAAACTTTTCCATAAGTTGCTTTTGGCCATGCTGCATTATCACAGCAATAGAAACAGAATTAAGCAAAAAGTTATTTAATTTTTTATTACATTGAGAAGTGGGGGGTGGGAGGGTGGGGCTAGGTCAGAGGACAACCAAGGTGGTTCTCTCCTTCTACCATGTTGGTCCTAGAGATTGAACTCAGGTCATCACTTTGAACTGCAAGCGTCTTAACTCACTGAGCCATCTTGCTGACCCAAAAAGATACTTGAAGGCAAAAACTAGGAGCTTTCCAGTGTAGCACATAGTGGCCATAGGCGGGACAGTGGAAGTACAGACACAGAAGAAGAGTTCTGCAATGAAAAGGGGGTGGGACCCTGGCCTGTAACGAGCCTTGTGCTGCAGAGCAAGCAGGTCAGTAACCACACTCGTGGTAATGAGTGCTACCCATAACACAACTGTACTTCAAGAGGGAGATGTCCTGATTTTGAAATATTTTTCTGAAATATGTAAACTCACCCACTCCTCCATGCCCCATAAATTCACAATGGCCTCTGTATAACACCCCTAAAACCTAGGACTGTGAAAGAAACCATTTTAAATGTTGTATTAGCACATTTTAATTATGCATAGTGATGGATTTTGTCATGACAATACATGCATATAATTTATTTAAATCAGGTTTGCCTCCCATTGCCCTCTCTTGTCCCCCTCCAACTTCTGATATCTACTTTCTCTTCACAACTGCTCCCTTTCATCTCTTCCCAATGTGTATGGCCCAATTTTTCCCTTTGGGTTTGTTTACAGGAGCATAAGCACCATACCAGTAGCTACACCACTGACAATGTCTTTCCCTCCTCCATCAACTATTAACTGCATATAAATTTTCTGGGAGGAGTGGGGCCCCACAAGTCCTTCCCCATCCCATGATAAGTTAAAGAACACAATTTTAAAATCACCAATCTAATTAAACTAAGGACAGCTAGCTCTTTCCAATATCTACTTCTGTTTTCCTTCAGGGTAACAAATTTATGGCTCAAGAGCTCCTCAGAATAGGTCTTATTTCCCAGACTCTCTTGCAGCTATGAAATGGATTTTAACTGGATGTGCTGAGTGTGATTTCCAGTGGTGCCATTTAAAAAGATGGTGGTCTAGTTTGCTTTCTGTTGCTATGATAAATACTATGATCCAAAACAACCTAGAAGGAGTAAAGAGTTTGCTTCAGCTTATACTTCTAGGTCACAAACCATCATTGTGGGAGGTCAGGGACAGGAACCTGGAGGCAGAAACTCTGAAGGACTGCTGCCTTCTGACTCACTTTCTGGTTCATGCACAGTTGCCTTTCTCATACAGCCTATGAACACCTGGGTGGAAACTGTATGACCCATGGTTGGCTTAGCCCTCCTACATCAATTAGAAACCAAAATAATGCCCTACAGACATGCTCATAAGCCAAATTTGAATTGAAGCAATTCTTCAATTGAAGTCCCTTCTTCCCAGGTGACTAAGGTTATATAAAATTGATGATAAAAACTAACCAGCACAGGTGACATATGTTTTTGGATAGATGGCATACATGTTGACCAAACCATTTGAGCAATAGCACCATGTTAGATTAAGAGGCAAAAGACATGTTTGGAAGATGGTAGAGCAACAATACAGAAGGAGCCTGGGTCCTGGATGGTCATGAAGCTACCTTGCCTGTATACTTTGCCCTAGGTTTAACTCATGGGAGACAGAATAACCTATATTTAATAAAAGTCAGTGTTGCTTTGGTTTCTACTATAGCTGAAACAAACCCCAATTCATATATAATCCAAACCTTTCATTTGCAAGATTAAGAATGAAGGAAGGAACTGTAATAGACCCAGGCTGTGGTGCTCACTCTGTCAGCTGTCTGGAAGCTTGCTGAATGAGGTAAAGGATGTGAATCAGTTAATGGAAATGGTGTATTTTTGGATACATTTTAAGATTCATGACACAAAAGTAGACAAAGGATTTGAATTTGGGGGGAGGAAGCAAAGGTTTCAGAACAAATGAGGCAGGATCTGGGGCACTGTCAAGAAAGGGAACAGAAAACAGAAACAGCCCTCATTTCTCAGGGTCTAAGCTCCTGGATCTGTGAGTTGTTAAAGACTCCAACACCCTCGGTGATGTCATGGTCCATTTTTAGCAACTGGCATTTCTGGATGCAGAGACTGTTTGTAGAACAGCATCATTAGTAGATGCTTCATGGAAGTGATTGTTGCCTGTTCAATTATTCCTTAATAGATTAGATAGATGGAGAGACTTCTCTGGAAAGAGAATCAGCCTCGCTTGTCTCCCCATCAGAAGAAGTGAGCATCCATAATTCATTAAAATTATCTCCTTAGTTTCATTTCATACGCAAAGGAAATACATGCACCTGCTGAAAATATATGGATTTCATTCTCCCGGAGTCTCTCAGGAAAGGGGAAAAGGTGATCATTATCCATTGAGTTAGCTGAAGACAGCCCATCACCTAAGCAACCGGTCACTTGGGACAGCTCTTCCAGAGAGCCCCTGGACTCTGAAGGATTCGTCAGCCATATTATTTGACATTCATGGCCTTCAGCCTGCTTTTCTCAATTTAGTAAAACTGATTTTTTTTCTCTATTGCTTATATTGGTTTCTATAGCCCCTATTTTGGCTAAAGTTTGAATTTTAGGGGACTGGAACATGACTCAGTTGATTGTTTTATAGGCACAAGGACCTGAGTTTGTTCCCCAGACCCATCTAAAAAAAGGTGGGTGTGGTAGTGTATGCCTATAATCCCAGCTCTGAGGAAGCAGAAATAGGAGGATCCTTTGGACTTGCTGGTCAGCCAGTCTAGCTGAATCAATGAGCTTCCTGGATGGAAAACAGGCTCATGCCAAGATGAAGGACATACTTCCATTTATCCTGTCTCTTTGATTTCATGTTAGCCTCTGGGAGGCCACACAGACCATCAGAGTTTGACCCTGCAGCCTGCACAAGCATTTTATAGTGCAGCCTTCTAGGGCAGGCCTCTATTTCTGACATCTATTTGCATTACAAAGGAGAAACTTGGACCCTAAAGAATGTTGGGGAAGGTGGGGTAATGGGAAGGAGTTGAGGAAGGAGGACAGCATATGTGTGTGTGAATGGGCCGGATAGGACCAGCTTTAGCCCTGTGTGTATGGGACATTCTGAGCTAACTTACTCTTTCTCATCGGTGGCTAGCCACCTTTTATGTGCTCTCTCCCCCCACTCTCTCTCTCTGCCTCTGTCCTGGGTCTCTTGGGTTCCAGCTCTATATGAGTGGCTGCACCCTGATTCTCCCCAAGTGAAGGTTTCAGGCTTCACTTCACCAGTGCTGTCCTGCTTTGAGATTCAGTCCCACAGATCTTGTACCAAGGACACCTTCAGCAGCATCACTTTGGTGAGGGCAGTTACAACACAGATATCTGCAAACCCTCCTGATGGGGCTCCACCACCCCAAGCCAGTTGTTAAACATCTGCTATTGTCTTTCCAAATAAGGTAGATGCTTAGCTCTACTCTCTGCCTTAGAAAAAGAGGTCTCCGACCTTCATAAAATAGGCTTAATTACACAGTGTCGCTTTGTTTCTTTCCCCTTCTTCATCTGGTCTTTCCCAGCTGCACTTCAACAAGGCTGATCAGCTGGAACTTTACTGACCATTCTCTGCATCAAAATTTAGCTGGACAATGTTTCACCTGCTGGGAATGTTTTATTTCTTTTGGAGAAGTATATATTTTAAATGGCACTTTTAGCATGTTTGTTTTAAGGTATGAAGCCAGGAAATGTCAATGGTTCCAGCAAAGCTAGCAAATATTCAGGGAACTGTGGAACCAGTTGCTAACTCCTTAGTAAAACTTGCATTTTTATTTCAATAAAGAACTACAAAAAGCTAGAGCTACTTTGGGAAAGAGTTTGGCATTTCTACAAGGTGTTAGACATAGAGTTACCACGTGACTTGGAAGTCCCACTCCTACATATATACCCAATGGAACTACAGCCAGCATTTACACAAAAATATACACATAACTGCTCACTGTCAGCATTATTCATAAGAGCCAAAGAGTGTATACAACCTAAATGTCCATCAACTGAATAAGCAAATATGGTTTATCCAGTCAATGGAATGTCACCCAAAGAGGGGATGAATTAATGGTACATGCTATAAAGTAAATGAACCTTGAGAACATGATGCTAAGTGAAAGAAACCAGACACAAAGGCCACATATTTTCAGATTCAGTTTGGATGAAATGTCAAGAATGGCTAAATCCACAGTGACAGAAAGCAGATGAGCAGCCACCAGGGATTAGTGTGAGGGGAAATAGGGGTGACTGCTGCTGGGTGTGGGGCTTCCTCTGGTGGTGATGGCAACACGGCTCTGAATGTGATGGAAAGTCAAGAATCACCTATACCTTATCACAAGTGCCTTAAATTGGTGACTTGTGCAGTGTGTGGATGCATAGGGAAGCTTTTATTAGGAAAAAGGTATTCACTGACCCCAGAAACGGCTCAGCAGACAAAGGCACGCATTGAGGAAGCCTGGTTATCTGAGCTCAATACTGAGCCCATGTAAAAGTGGAAGGAGAGAATCAACTCCCACATGTTGTCTTCTGACCTTCACATGCATGACACACAAATATACACATAAAAATAAATGTAATAAAACATTTAACGGATACACAGATTTGGAAGGAGAAAAAAAAACTATCTTTGCTTAGCAACAAAAAAAAAAAACAATTATTATCTATGCAGAAAATCCTCATGGACCCGTAAGTCTGAGGCTATGATTACCTGGTTCTCTCGTACCAACTGCACAAACAAAGCTGCATTTAGCAATGCATGCCTTAGGCAGCATGGGAAAGTGTATGCATCAGCTGGAGTTGAGTCCCACTACAGGCCATGCTTACATGCACACATGTGTGTGCTTAATCACACACATGTGCCTGCCAAAGAGATCAGGAGTGCTAGAAAATATCTTTACCATGTGCCTCAGCCAACCAGGATAAAACAAAAGAAAACAAAACAAAAAACCTATGCTGGAAACAAATCCAGAGTCCCCAATGCCAAGGAAAGATGACTGGGTTCCTCTAGGGGAAGCTGCACTTGGTTCCAGCAGACATGGCTCCCACCTTTAGTGTAGGTTTTTTGTTTGTTTGTTTGTTTGTTTGTTTGTTTGTTTGTTTTTTCACTTTACTAAGACAAGTGTTGTTACAATGCACAGTTTTGTTTTTGAGTCAGGGTTTCATGTATCCTAGGCTTGCTTCTAATTGGTTATGTAGCCAATGACCCTCCTGTCTCTACATCTCTGGAGTGCTAATATCACAGGTGTGTGCTACATGCCTGGTTTCTACCTGGCTGGGGACAGATCCAGGTGGGGACAGATCCAGGGCTTCACGCATATGAAGCAAGCACCGTACCAACTGAGCCGACGTCCAGCCCAATGTAGAGATTTTGTTGTTATTTTCTACACAAACTGCTGAAATGGAAAAGGTTCTGTACTAAGGACTCCAGACAAACCTCAATTTGAGACCCTGCTGATCAGTGGATTCCTGGCCCTGACTCAAACGTCAAAGCAAATGGAGAAAGCTTTAAGCCCTTCACCAAAGACCTCTCTCACAAGATTTCTTAGACTCTAAGCCTTCACAGATTCTGTAGAGATAGTGTAATCACTCTTTGCCCTCCTACCCATAATAACCCCCTTTGCCCAGACCCATTTTATACGTTATATACTTATAAAGCCCCATTTCATGTTTATAAGACCACACAGCTTTGGATTATATTTAGGGTCCTTCTGGCCTTTGATTCAAGACCTCACTCAGGCCAATTCCTCCAACTCCAACTCTCTTTAGTTATTAATCCAGAGTTCTCTTTCTGCCATGCCTTGATGGTGTAAGGAAAGCCACAAAATGGACACAGGGCAGTCTGTAGTCTTGGACACCCATGGAGCCTTTCTTCTATCCCATAATGAGATTAATAAAAACTGTCAGTTTTATCTGCCTTGTGGGGCTGTTGTGAAGATCAAAAGAATGGATGTCTATCCAAGCTTGAAGTTTGCTGTCAAGCCTGATACAAATGTTCCTTATTATGATCCATTCTCACATAATTTCATTTCCAGTCTTACACAGTGTCTTTAAGGATTATTCAATAGGCAATTCTTCATGTTTCCTCATCTAATGAAAAAAGGATTAATGCAACATGTTTCTAAGCAGAAAAGGAGGGATGTGTCCTTAGATCCCTCTCATGAAATGCTCATGTAAGGAGGGCACGTAGGCTTGCATGGATATATAAATCCCAGTTAGCATTCCCACTTGGGTTGTTAGCTGTAAATCCAGTTCCTACCCATGTGAGAACTGTTGACTTTCAATTTTCATTGGCTTTGATTTTTCTATTCGTCTGCCAGCCGTCCTCCCTTCCTCCCTCCATCCCTCTCTCCCACCCTGGTGTCACAGAGTGATGGAAAACTTGGCCCACAGGGCTTCAGACAGGCCTTGTGTATAACACGCTCTCAGGCTCTACTTAGAGAAGTCACCACAACCAAGCAGATTCTGAAGGGCCTCCAGAAACCTACTGGGACTATTTTTACCCATTCTGCTGATATTTTGAACAGAGCCATTTCCATTTTTCCTATGGCCTTGCCTATGGATGTGATGTGATACCCTGTCCAGAGTCAAGTGTCAACTAAACTATCAAAGGCAAAAAGAAGCTCAGTCTTAGGTCTTTCACAGAACATGGCTTGGAATCCTGAACAATCAGATATCTGATGGTACAGAAAGTCATCTTGGGAGAGCTGCAGCAGCCAAACCCCAAAGAACTCCTATTAAGACACTTTTGGTCGCTGGTAATATGATACAGACCTGGAATCCCAGCACTCAGGAGGCTGAAGCAGAAAGATCATAAGTACAAGGTCAGCCTGGGTAAGACCCTGTCTCAAAAACAAAACCAATAAACTAAAATAACAAAAACCAGGTGAGAGCTCAGTGGGCAAAGTGACTGGCATACAACCCTGAGAACTGGGGTTCGGATCCTCAGAACTCACAAAGAAAGACATTTTTATCCTCATGGACTAAGCTCCCCTCCCCGTCAGCTAATTTCTGTAGTAGGAAACTGAGCCAAGCCACTCCAGTTCCCACTTCCAGTCTGGGATGTTTTTGCTCTTTGTATCTGACAGGATGTGTTTAGAGGAGAGATTTCCCTGGCCACTGGTGCTCAGAGAAAGATGGTGCCCAAAGAAGAATGAGGGGAAGCAAGAGCCTGTGTGACTCTCACGGCAGACAGGGAGGCCGGAAGCATCCATCTGGAACACGGTCAGAAACAAAAAGCAAACAAAACCCTTCGCACTGCAGAGATGGAGAGCCAAGGCTTGTCCTTGGGAAGGAGCCGCCGGCTGGCTGAGCTTTGCTGATGACAGACGTAAAGGGGAGGCAGGGAACAAACGGAAAATGGGAATACTTAAAACAGCTAAAGTGTGTGTGTGTGTGTGTGTGTGTGTGTGTGTGTGTGTGTGTGTGTGTGTGTGTGTGTGTGAGAGAGAGAGAGAGAGAGAGAGAGAGAGAGAGAGAGAGAGAGAGAGAGAGAGAGAGAGAGAGAGGAACCCCAGGTTCTGTTGTTGAAGAGGCTCCAAGTTTAAAATTCAGTCCACAGTCTCTCACAGTTCCTTTCAGTGGGGTCCTGGCACTAGATTCGAGCCCTAGAAGCATTTTAGGTGACCCAGAGTATAATAGCATGGGAAGAAACCTCCCATATGTTTTAAGATCTGTGAATGCTTCATAATCGAGTCATAGTGAGGAGGAGAGGTTGAACTGCACTCCGGGCATTATTGTAATTCACCTAGTGGAAAATTATGGAAGCATATTTGATATAATTAGGGTCAAGAATGGATTTGGCATAACGAAAGGGAAATGCCCTGAACACAAAGCCAGTTCAGCTGGCTTGATTTCTAGTCTGGAGAACAGCAAAGTCTGGCAATAATTAATCAAGCAAGAGGAAGTGGTAGAGACCACAGTTTGGCTGTCCTCTGCACAAACCAAGGGCAAGTGATTGGGGAACTCCAGCAAGGAGCAATGGAAGGGCCCATTGAGATCATGATGCATTGTGGGTGAGAGCTTGTTCTACAGCATCTTGGGAAGTTTTAAGAATGCTAATTTACTTGTGCAATAGGGCAGGGAAGTGAGGAGTCCTTGTTTTTCCAACAGTAGGCATGTGGGAGCTGGATGTCCTTGAGGCTCACCAAGGACCCTAGAATGAGGTGACCTGGAATGAATTGCTGAAAAACATAAAAAATAAAACAAAGGGAAGAGAAAAGAACAACCAAAGTTATTATGAACATAGCTGATGAGCAAAATCAGCTGTTACAGCAGATCTATGATGCTTAGAACAGAGGTTTCCAATCAGGATGAGAGAATGTGGAGGGAAGAGGAGGAGGAAGGTGTAGTTTTGTTGTTGTTGTTGTTTATTTTTAACTCTTTAGGGGGCCCACCGTCCAGCTCCCAAATAAATCCACAGAGACTTATCTCTCTTATGAATGTCCAGCCTTAGCTTGGCTTATTTCTAGTCAACTTTCCTTAACTTATCCTGTCTACCTTTTGCCTCTGGGCTTTTACCTTTCTCTATTCTATATACCTTTCTTTCCTTCTTACTCCATGGCTGGTTATGTAGCTGGATGGCATCCTCCTCTCCTTCCCCTTTTTCTTACTCTTCCTCTCTTCTCTTTTTCTCCTATTTATTCTCTCTGCCTAACAGCCCCACCTATCCTTTCTCCTGCCTAGCTATTGGCCATTAAGCTCTTTATTAGACCATCAGGTGTTTTAGACAGGCAAAGTAACACAGCTTCACAAAGTTAAACAAATGTAACACAAAAGAATGCAATACATCTTTGCATCATTAAACAAATGTTCCACAGCATAAGTGAATATAACACATCTTAAACTAATATTCCACAATAGGAAGAAGAGGAGGAGGAGGAGGAGGAGGAGGAAGAAGTTGTACTGTGCCTAAGATCTGTCAATCTGTGTGCAAGAACAGTAACGAAACACTCAAACTAGCTCCAGTTAATTCTTAGACACCAATCTGACAGAGAGACCAGCTCTTAGTGTGCAGAGTTAGTGGAGAAATAAGATTGATGTAGTCTGGGTCAGCCCATCATGAAGCCATTGTGTTTGCACTGGATTGCCTACATGCAGGTTGTTATATAAGAGAGTGTGATTCTCTCTTATAGAACACCGAATCACTGTGACTTGGGTTGTTACACTCTGTTGCCTCTGTGTCTGCATCCATCCTTCTCTGTCCAGCCATTCATCTCAATTATTGTTTATGTAGAAGCTGGTGTGTTACCTCCTGGTACAGCCCTGGGAACGTGTCCCAAGACCACTCTCATAGCCCATATCCTCAGGGTATCTGGTGGGATCAGCCAAAGGAAACACAAAGAAACTATAACAAAGTCCTAAGGAGCCTTTGGCCCTGGCTTCAGGGCACCCGCCAGCAGCCAGTTACTGAACTTGAATCTCAGACTGCACAAGGCTGTAATCACTGTCCCAGCCCCTAATGTCCATGCTGGGTCAAGAGATCAGGATGCCATGGACCAAGTATTCCCACTTTACTTTATGCACTGTGTTTTCCCTCTACGCTTTCCCTTGAGTAACACTTCCTGTAGCTACTATCTCCCAGAGACCCCCGAAGGGTGGTGGCGCTGTCTTACATGCCCTGTGATGGCCCCCAGGAGCATATTTTTTAGTTCTGTGCCCTGGTCTGTAAAACACACTTACAAATTAAGTCCAGAAACCAGAAAGTAATTCACTCACTAACAAATTCATATTTATTTTTTAAAGTGTATTTTGAAGATTTTGATTTATACGTTGTTCTTGGAATGACCCACATGGTTTTGGTTGAGCTGTTGACACAAGTCCGAAGGTATTCGTTATCAAGGAAGTCAAATATAGGAGCTGAGTGAGGGGGCCAGAGAAATGGCTCAGCCGGTAAGGACATTTGCTGCACAGACCTGATGGTCTGAGTTCCATCCCCAGACAGAGCCCAGAGTGCAAGGAGAGAACAGACTGTAGACAGTTGTTCTCTGACCTCCTCTAGTACACCCAGCATGCATGCATCCTCTCCCCACCACACAAACCAATAAACAAAACAAAACTATTCAAAAGTTGAGTAAATCCTATGATTACAGTTCAGCACCACTAAAAGTCACTGGCTCAGCAGCCCTGTTTGTTACAGTGGTTCAGAGCTGTGCCTCCAGACAATATGGGTGGATTTCAAATATGAGGCTAAGTATTGATTTAGATGTAGTGGTGTTCACTGATAATTCCAGCACATGAGAAGTGGAGGCAGAAGGATCACAAGTTCAAGATCATCTTCAACTACATCACAAATTCATGGTCAATCTGAAGTACATGAGACCCTGATTCAAAGAAAGGAATAAAAGCTTTTCATTGTACTCATGATGGGTGGAGGTCAGTGGGGTAGAATCTACCAGAAGAAACATGCCCTGATGACTTGACACTCAGCAATGGCTCTCTTGAGCTCACTGGATCTAGATTTTCATCAGGGGTATAAAGATGATGGATAGGGAAAGATAGCCACTAACAGACAGTGGGTGTGGGAGCCAAGTAAATGGTGCTGAGTGGTTGCAAAGTAGAAGACAGGATGTTAAATATGAATGCTGGGGGCAAACTAATCCTGCAGGAGCTTGGATGAAGCTTCTCGCCTTCCAAGAGGAGCACAGTCTGTTGTGTTACAGAGCCCTCCTTGATTTCTTAATTAATCCCCAGAAACTCAGGGAGGGCCTTCCAATATTTCTCCCATCTGAGACTCTCTGCAGATATCCCAGCATCAAGTACGGTATACATGTCTCCCTTCATCACCTTGGCATGGTGTGGTTTCTGCCTAACCCTGCCTGAGACCCTCTTAGTATTCCCACCAAGGCTCTTCTCCCTCCTTCCTCTGCCAGCCAGCTCCATCTCTCACATCACCCTTTTCTTTCCCCTTTCTCCTGCCCTCCACTGGTCAGGCCGCTGTGCTGGCCACTCTGGGTTCTCGCTCTGGCCATGAGCAGCCGTCTATACATCCTTCCCTCTCTCTTCTCCTGCTGCCAAACCTGCCGCTGAGTCCTACCACCTTCCAAATTCAGTCACAGTGCCCAGCCTACCCTTCCAGAACCCTCTCCTTCCAGGCCCCCTCAACCTCATTGGCTAATACTGCCACTGTCTTCTTCTCATTTAAAATATTTGCATTATGAAATAGAACATTAAAGTCCCACTAGGGATATAGAAAAAAAAAACTCAAATGTGTATCACCTCTGCCCCAACAATGAGTCATTAGTCTGGATTACTCTTTCTCTTCTTATAAAGCAGTGATGCCATCGTGGGGCCCTCTTCTCAACCTCACTGAATCCTTACTACATCCCTAAAGCCTGACCTCCAAATACCAGCAGCATGTGCACCTGAGGATTCTGCTTCTAGCACAGGAACTTTTGGTGTGGATGGGGTAACATTTGAACCACAGCAGACTGTCTCTGTACTGGAGCCCATCTGACCTCTGCTTCCCTCAGGCAGGATCACAAGTTCACTGAAGTCCTCTGACAGCTCAGATCACAAGGAAACCAAGTGAACTAAATGCTAATGGTGAAAAAAGCCCTGTCCAGAGATACGGGACATGCGCCATTTCACCTCTGGGAGAGCGTGCGAAGAAGAGGTCATATTGGGCCACCATAAGCCATAAAAATATACAACAGCATGGAACATGCTTGTAAAACTTCATGAATTGTTGGACAATAAACACCTCTGTAGTCACCACCCAGGTCAGTTCCCCATCCCTGGTCCCTGCCCCTCCAAGGGGAACCTCTCCACTGGGCATCTTGGTGAAATGCCTGGGTATTCTTTAGTTTTTACCTACTGGGTATTGGCTTCTGATCATTCCAGTTCACTTTGTCTTTTAAATGAGATAGAACCCTGCAACAGAACCTCTTCAGGAAAGGGTGTCTCCATTCAGTACTGTGCAAATGAAGTTCCATCACAATGATACTGTAAGCCTTAGTCTTCCTGACCATCCACCATGAAAATGTCTGTCTCCTGTATTCCCATCCCATTCCCATACTTATCTGTCAAATTGTCACCCATCCTTAGAATTCTGTATATTTCTCTTTTCCCTCTGAAAAGCCCTCCAAAGAAGCCTGTCTAGGAAGCCCTAACACACAGGATTCCTTCACCACCTTGAACTTGGAGCCCTGTGCACCCACAACACTGTGTTGACTATGATTTGAACACCTGCCTCATGAGCACAAAACCAAACAGCAGGGCTGTTTTCATTTATATGGAATCCTGCTGAGACCTTAGCACTGTGCCGGGCACATGGATGTGCAGTGGACACGGTATACACTTTCATCATTAAATTTTGCCTGCAAGGGACAGAAGACTGATGGGCTCCACTAGCCAGATCCTAGCTGCTATGATTTAAATATGTCCTCCTAAAGTTAATGTGATGCCAACTGAATCCTCACCTGTGTGTACTGCTGGTGTTTGGAGGATCGACTCTGGAGAAGTAACGAGGTTTGCAGAGTTAAATAGGGGACATCCCATGATTGCACCACGGTTTTTATAGAAGAATCTGGGTTAACACATTGTTCTGCCTTGCCATGTGGCACCTTCCCATATCATGATGCTGGAAAAGGGCCCTTGCCAGATGCTGAGAGTGAGGGTTAGTTTCCGTTGTTAATCTGATTGGATTAATAAACACCTAGGGCATCACTGAGGCACACCTTTGGGTGTGTCTTCAAGAGTGTTTCCAGAGAGTACTGAGTGGAGAGGAGTTGCCCTGAATGTGGGTGGTGCCGTCCCATGGGTTGGGTCCCAGGAATTAAAAGCACAGAAAGGAGAAGTTTTCTCTCTCTGGCTCTGGATCTGCTGAAATGTGAGCGAGCAGCTTCATACTCCTGCGGCCACAGCTTCCCAGGTGATGGACTGAACTTTCAAACCAAAATCAGCCCCTCCTCCCTTGAGTGGTTTCTTGTCAGGTATTTGGTCTCAGCAACGAGGAAAGTAACGCTGCACTAAGCTGGCGCCTTGTTACTGGACTTTGCTGCCTCCAGAACAGTGAGCCCAAACCTTTTTTCTTTAAGATGGCCCTTTTACTGTGCTGTCTTGAGCTCTGCGGTTCCCGCAGTCCTCCCACTCAGCCTCCCGAGAAGAGGAGGGCACAGGCACCACCACTGTGCCCAGCCCCATCTTGATAAGTTATTTGTCCTCAGCTGTTTCGCTAGAGCAGCAAAGACACAAGCTGGCAGGTTGTTTTCTTCAATGCTTTATCACCTTACATGGCCTCTCACCAGTGCAGACGGGGCCAGAAGCAAGGCTGCAGACTGCCCACGGGGAGTGGCTTTGGGAACTAACTCTCCAATCCAGTCAGTTTCCATCATGTCTGTCTCTTTCCCAGGACCGTGCCATGCCAAATAGCTTCTGGCTCTTTGAGCCTTCTTATTATTTAGATTTGGGGTAAACAGGAGTTTCCTCTCTGGCTTTCTCAGATGAAACAAGTTGGTGTGTGTATATAATTTTTTCATTTTGAATGAAAACAGAGCTACGTCTCTGGTGTTGCATTTTGAGGAGTGGAAACAGGAGGGAGAATATCAGCACAGTGACGACGTGACTGGGAAGGACGTGGTGGAGAGATGGCGCAAGCCTGCCTCTTTGCTGCTCAGAGGGACCCTAACCCTGAGTCTCCTGCCTGAGCTCCCGGGGGGCCCTGTTGCCTAATAGGAACATTTGCCTGGGCTGTGAGTCCCTTGACCCTGTTACTGTTTTCACCCTGGAGTCTGGGAGTGGAGACACTGCAGGCTTCAGAGAGCGGAGACTCCACCTCCCTCCAAACGCCAAGCAGAAGAGACGAGCGGTTCTCAGTACCAAACGGCTAGCGCTCACAGACGGACTTTGGAAGGTGTGTGTGTGTGTGTGTGTGTGTGTGTGTGTGTGTGTGTGTGTGTGTGTGTTTCTGTGTTGTACTTTTCTAATTGTTTGAAATTCTATATAAAAAAATCAAAATATTTGCTAAACAGAATGCAGGAAAGAAAGAGTAATTCTAATTTCTTGGTAAACACGAAGGTATTTACCTCTAGATTCCCCCACCTCTCATTCAGGGTCACACGCCTCGTACCCTGCTAACTCTCCAAAGCCTTTATTCCACAAAATGCCTCTCGACTTCTCACCACTCCTTATGCTCTTCCTGCCACTCTCCAGGCCATGGCGAAGAACCTGGCTTGACATGGCAAGAGCATATGGTTTTCCTCCTCCCCAACTTTCCACGCCTTATTCGATTCCGTCAGCCAAAGGGCCCGCCTTATCTAGCAGTCATGTTTGAGAGATTAACTTATGGTGAAATATGAATCTTGAGCTTGTGCCTAAATGTCCTGCCCATGCTTCCCCCTGAAGCATGCTTTGGGAGTTACATGCTTGTTCCACCGTTTACTCTAATAATCCTACTCAGTGCCTTGCCTCGGTCCCCATTACCAGTCCAGAGCATCTGCCCCTCTGCTAACACTGTAAACCGCTCACATCAAACACATGGAAGGTTTGTTCTTTCCACCAAGGACATCTCTTAGCCCATGGCCTGCTGAACTTTCTTTTTGCTCAATGTGGGTTGACTCTGGTTTCACCCATGCCCAGGGTTCCCTGCAGAGGCATTTTGAAGCTGATTCCAGCAAAGACCCATCATTGCTCTATACTCTTTCCTTTCCTCTGTCCTCATACCCTCGTGAGCCTGAGTCCTCACTCAGGCTCTGGTTCTGGGAAACCTGATCTAGGGTACAGGAAAAGGCTTCTAGAAGAGTCATGGGAATAGAGTAAATAAGCAGATGTTGGTGAGGGTCAGCACCTTGAAGAGTGATAATTGCCAACTTGACATATTCTAGAATCATCTAGACAATAGACCTCTGGACACATCTGTGAAGCATTATCTAAGTGAGGTTCCTTTCTGAGAAGGCCAGTGGGAGATTCTCTTGATTAGGCTGGTTGAGGTGGGAATACTCACCCACTAAGGGTGGCACATTCCCTGTACTGGGATTGTATAAAAATGAGGAAGTGACTTGGGCACAAGCGTTCATTCATGGATCTCTTCTTCTCATTTGTGAATGTGATGTAAGCAACTGCCTCAAACTCCCACAGCCTTGACGTCTCCACTGTGGTGGGCTGAACACTTGAACCGTGAGTCAAAATAAGCCTTCTCCCCTTACGTTGCTCTCATGGGGTATTTTATCACAGTGACAAGAATAAGAAACTAAGAATGAGTTAGAACTGAAGGAAATACTGGCTTTTCATTGTGAGCTTCTTTGCTGGGGAGGGGGTTGGTTTGTTTTTATTCATTATCATGTGCTTCTGTCGTTATAATTAAAATACCTTAAATCTTAAAATCAGATTATCCCCACCTCCAAAGCGACACAGTGGTCCTGTCTTGGATGGACATCTGGGTTTCATTTTAGAAAGCTGATCCAGAAAATTCATAAGTTTTGTTGGGCCTGGGGCAAAAAGTATCCAGGTGAATTTACCTCTCTGTCAGTAGGTAGACAGAATTTCTATTGGAACTTTCCTATATGCTGAAAACAACCTAGTCATAAATCAGAACACAGTGGAGAAAAATAATGCTCCAATTATTTGTTACTAAGTGACAAGACATTAAGATTAAGCATCCAGTGGTGTTAGCATTTGAGGAGGAGGACAGAGGGTTTGTAGAGCATGCTGGTCAGCTGAGCAGAAACCCTGAAAGTCCTTGACACTGAGGGGTGACCCGGAGGGACAGTATCTGTGTCCCTAAGTGCAGTGCAGCTCTGTTTGGGAGGAAGGCCAGATCCACTGTGCAGTAGGGAGGAACTTTGTAGCAGTTTTTGAAATGATAAAGGCCGTATTTCCTGATTCCATGTGGTACTCGTTCTTCAAGCCATTGTTGATGGTGCAACCTCACATAATGATGCCTTGGCCAGGGAATCAGTGTCCAGTGTATGGGACATGGGAGAGGAATGGCCTAACATGGTTGAAAAATGGCACAGCTAGAAGCTGTGTGGGAGTTGGAAGGCTATTGTCATCCAGAAGACACAGCAAGAGCTGGACGGTGGAGACAAAAAATGCATAAACAATGTCAGCCTTTGCCATGAAAATAAAGAGATCCTCAAGGCCAGCCTTTGCAGGTTCAGTTCACTGTATTGCAGCCTCTCAGTTCCCCACTAACATTTGACCCACCACTGGGACACTTAGAGTTAGGTTAGACTCCATGTTCAGACATAGTCTAAAAACAGGAAGGCTTGGGGTCTGCAGAAACAGCCATGGGAAAGGACTTGCAATGCGAGCATGAGGGCCCGAGTTCAGATCCCCAGAACCTGTGGGAAAAGCTAGGTACGGTGGCACGCATCTGTAGTCCCAACACTGGGTAGTCAGAGACAAGGAGACCCCTGGGGCTTGCGAGTCAACCAGTTTAGCCAAATTGGTGAGTCCTGGGTTTGGTGAGAGACCGTGACTCAAAAAATAAGATCTATTTATTATTTTTATGTGATTTTGTAATCACCTCTTTCACATGTTTTAAATAAAGTGTATTTTTTTTCTTAATGTGGAAAGATGTTAAAGAATATACTCTAGCCAGTGAAAGAATGCAAGTAATCTCTACAGATACTGTGCTCTTGACCCCAGGGCCAGAGTTTGGTTGGTGACATCCTTGGGATAGACTCAGCCTTGGGTAGCAATTCCCCCACTGGGATGGATGAGCATCAGTTAAAGACACTCTTAGACAGACACATGCCAACCACTGGAGCTGGTGGTGAGGACCCAGGGCGAGCCCCGCTCCCTGTAGTGGGAGCTGTGTGGAAGAGCCTACTGCAGGTGTGTTTGGCTCTATGCTGGGAAAGCCTGCAGGTGTGCATCACCAGCTGTGTGTCTGCATGCCATGCTTTGACACCAGACATCACCAACATCTCTCAAAGAGATATTTTCCCACAGAAGGTGGTTGGAAGCTTGTGATGTGACCACACAGGACATAAGAGTCACCATGAAAGGAGTCCCATTGTGGCTGAGTTCACTAACATGTAGGACCTCCTTATTTGGAGGAGCTCTTATTTTCCCTCAGAGGGTTACCATCATCAGAGTAGTCATAACACTAACAGCATCCAGAGCATTATTGGGGGTCCCCAGGGCTTAGGTCCATACTGTATACTTCCTCAAAGCACACAGTGTACAGATCTTTGAGTTGAACACCAATAGCCATAAAAGCCTGAGTAAATGCCTTCACCTGTGTATCTTAGTTTCCTCTGTGCAGACAATAACAGGACAGCTTCCTGAGTTGCTGTGAGGGATGAATGTGTTCTTCTAGTCAGTTACAACAGGGCTTGGCTTACGGTGAGAGTTCTGGGTCTGTGAAATAAGTGTTGGAGGGAGGCCTGTGTGCAGTTGACTGCCAACTCTGGGCCTTGAGCTAGGCCTCCTGACTCCCAATCTCTATCTGACTCAGCCAGGAGCATGGGGGTGATGTTCTCACCTTCTACTGTGGTTCCTTTAGGAACGTCCACACCCTCAGAACACAGAAGCCTGGATGGAGTGCTTGCCAGGCGCTCCCTCTGAGTCAATGCCACACTGGGCATGTTGTCCTTAATTACTCTCTCAACAAGGATGCAACAACTTTCCCAATTTCATGTCTAAAGCTGCAGCTGCTGGGGAAAAGAACAGTTCAAACAAACTTACCAGTGTTGAAACAGTTTTCAGGCCTCTGTGGTCTCCCAACTTCTAGCAATAGGCAACTGGGATTCAGTAAAATATCTGACTTATTGCCATACAGAAAACTTAAGTCTTCTCTACCTGAGCAAGACAGGTCTTGGGTCTGTGTGATTTCTGGAAAGCTAGGGGAGGCCCTTATCTTGTGATCCACTTTAGCTTTCCCTCACAATCTCCAGTTCCTTCTGGAGATGACGTGAGACTCATTGCCACTGGGTTTGATGTGCAAATTCATTAGTTCAAGAGCTCTTGGGAGTCTCTGTCTTCTAAAGCAGAGGAGGGGAATATCAGAGCCAGAGTGAAACCTTGGCTGCTCAGCTTTGCATGTTCCAGGCAAAGGAGACAGTGTGTTACAATGTCAGCCAACCGGCCAAGCAGTGTCAGCTGTCTTCTGTGTGCACATGGGAGTCATGGTGCATGTGCAGAGGCCAGAGATTAATGCCGGGTGTCTTCCTCTATCTCTGTCTCCCTTTCAAATGATAATAATTATTATTATAAATATATAATAAATAAATAAATAAATAAATAAATAAATAAATAAATATTATATGAATATTGTTATTATTATTTGAGAGATGAACTCACTGATTTATCTAGAATGACTAGACAGGCAGCCCCAGGGACCACTTGTCTTCATGTCCCCAGTGCTGAGATTACAATGACCTACCAGTAGGTGCTGGGGGTCTAAACTCATGTCCTTTGCTTGTACACCAAACACTTCACTCTCAGAACTGTCTCCACAGCCCTGAGTCAGGAGCCTCCCAACTGACTGATCCCCAGCTTCTCTTACGTCCTTTCCAGTGACTACAAACAGTGTAACCCAGACATGGACATTGTATTCCATTGCCCACGATTCTTTCACGACCCCATCATCTGGTCGGATGGTTTCCGTAGGACACTCACGATGGTGGGAAGGTTCTCTGTCTGTTCCTTATCCGCTCAGTGTAACTCCTGCCCACATGTGGTGATTGAGCCCTTGATACATGGGTAGTGTGAGGTTTTGAATTTTTAAACTGTATTTTAGTTTAAATTCAGTTGTTACCTATAACTTGTGGCTACCATATCAGAAAGCACAGGTCTAGAGAATTTAACTAGAAGCCTGATGTTTCGGGAATGATCTATCCCTCACTATGTAAGTAGCCTTAAGTTTTCTTGCCAAATTGGAATTCCGGCCATAAGAAATGACTTGCAGCTCCCTAAATGTTGTACCTATTTTACACCATCATTCATTTACATTGCTTGTTCTCTCTGCCTGGAATGTTCTCTCATCTTGCCTAAACTTGCCCACAAGCTTCCTGCTAGCCAAACTTCAAGACGTAACTCCCATACTGCCTCTGCTTATCAGCTTACTCATGCCCTGCCCTCCCCAGGCACAGAGTACTGGTGAGTTTCTCAGTGGTGTCAAACCTCTGCTGGGGGCTGGGGGTGGGGAGAGCTTGCTCAGTCTGCAACGTGCTTGCGATGTAAGCATGAGGACACAAATTCAGACCCCCAGCACCCACAAAAAGAGCCAGGCATGGTATCCTGTGCTGGTAATCCTAACAATAGGGAGGTGGGGCTCAGAGGGTCCCTGGAATCAGTGAGCAGTCCAGCTGAATCAGCTCCAGGTTCAGTGAGAGACCCTGTCTCAAAAAATAAGATGGCCAGTGCCTGAGGAGGATGCCTCACACTGACCTCTAGTCTCCATACACACAGGAACACACACACACACACACACACACACACACACACACACACACACACACACACCAGCAATCAGCCCACACCTGGAGAGAACCAAGATTCTGTGTCTTGCTCTCCTTCCTGTGGGAACTCTTAAGACTAGGTGGGTTTGGATCCCAGCAGGCAGTCATAAGACTGAAGAGATATAACAAGAGTAGTGGCATGTACAATTGCCTTGCATGTGACTTCCTATGTGTATTCTAACCCACCACTCTTGGGGGTCTCCTTTTGTGTGTTCTTGAAAATTGGGAGAATTTAATTCCCCTCTCTTTGCCCCAGGCAGCCTTCCAGAGACTGATGAGAAGTTATAGGATGTGGCAGGACCAGGGCAGATAAAGGTCCTATTCATCAGAGTAGCAATGTGACCAGTCCATTTCTGTGGCCTCACCTGCAGCTCCAAGATTGGTTCCCCAGCCTGCTGTTAAATATAGAGCCCTTAAAACCTTCAAAAATTCTCTGAGCTATTCCTGGGAGTTGACCAAGTGGCTCCCTTCACTTCCAGTTCTCGGAGCCCAATGTACAAACCTGTGGTTTCAGCTAGACAGAAGACCGCCAGACAGCTTGGAGGATCCATGTGACACTGGAGAGTCACCGCATTGTCAGGATAACTGGCCATGTCAGGAGCTTAGACCATGCCCTTAGAGCAGAGTCTCATCCACTTCAGCCAGGGTGACTAGGAAAGCCAGCCGGCTGTGTGCTGCTGGGCCATCTGTGGACTAGAGGGAAGGTAGGTTTCCTGGGAGACCCCAAGAGGTTTGAGAGGGACACGGAGATAGCAGGGCTGTGGCGGGCTTTGGGGCTCTGCTGCAGGAGTGACAGGTTTATAGTCTCCTGAGCAAATGTCCCTTAACTACACCATGACCAAGAACTTCCTTCATCTGTTCAACCAAGGGCCTCTGGATGAAGGACCATGTCGGCACACTTTCTGCTCTGAGCCTTGTTCAGGTTGTGTCCTCTTCGAAGACTGCCCTTTTGGCCTCATCTGAACAGCATCTATGTGTGGTTGTTGGAGCTCAGCTTCCTTAATCCCGGTTCTGTCTCCTGGACTCTGCGACCTTACCTCTTAGCACTGAGCAGAGCTGTAATTATGTAATCACTGGTGGGGTCACTCAAAACAGCCTGTCTTCCTTGCTAGGCTGAGGCAAGAGCTGACCTATTCATGCTTGTATCTCATAAGGCCAAGGCCTAACCATCAGAGAAGGGGAAGGAGGAGAGGGGGAGTCCGGGAGCGAAGGCCGCAGAGCAGCCCAGCAGCATCTCTTCTGTGTGCTGTGTGGCTTGTACCATGACGCCTGACTTGGCTTTTGCTCTTTGCTCTTTAAGGGGGAAATAACAAATGGCCTCCTCAGGCCATTGCCAGGGTCCCCAGGATCTGCACCTCCATCAAGGCAACATTGTTGCCATCCCCTCCCTGCAGCCTCACACCTGATCTTCTGCAGGTCAAACCCCCTGTGATCCTGGGCAAAGACAATTCCAAATAGGCTCCTGGCCTTCCCCCATCGCCAATGGAGCAAGGCACACACACCGTGCTTCATTCTACAGCTCAGAAATATCAAACAACGTAAACACAATGTTTTCTCAGTAATTTGACATTATGTCTGGGGAGGCATGAGGCAAAAGTGGAGCACAGAGTCCATCTCTGTGCACCTTGGCTGGGATATTTGTGGAAAAACTGGCAAAATCTTAACAGGTTTTGTGGTTTTGCTAACACTGTTGTACCACCTGTTAATTTCTTAGTTTTGACAAATGGTCTATAGTTACATAAGATGTTGCCATTAGGGGAAGTCAGGTGAGAGGAAATGAGAGATATATTATGCCTGAGACTTCTAAGTAAATCTAAAATTACTCCATCAAGAAGAAAATTTAAGAAAAGACCTTACCTAGTTTCTTTTTAAAGTGCCACAAAATATACATTTCTGGGTAGAGAAATGATTAGTGCCTTTAATGATATCCCTATTCCTTCATCATTTCCCATAACTGCATATATTTCTTTTCAAACAAAAAAAGTGTTTTATTAAAAATAATTAAATAGTGTGATTTAGGAATTGTATGTATGAACAGTTTTGCTTTTAATTGAAGAAACGTTCAAAATCAAACTGTAAGAGACAAATGTAATAGCCTGTAATTCATCACCACAGTCTTGCATGTAGCTGTTCACACACAGATGCAAGTCTCAGATTCTGTGATGGTCAGACACCAGTGCAGCTGTCTGCATGTGTGTCTAGCAGGTGCGATTAAAGCAGATTGTGTGGTCATAGTTCCCCACTATACAGCTGCCAGGGTAGACCGAGGTGCTTCTGACACGTCACACCACTGTTGCAAGGGAAGAACACCATGGTGCTGAGTACCAGTTTCTTCTGCACTGACACATTCCTTCTGGGAGTGTGGAGAGACTCCTGAGACTCAGGAAGCCAAGGAAACGAAGAAGGCTCAGAAAACTCAAATGTTCCAAGACTCATAAGGCTCCTTCCTGGAGGAATACAAGCAGTAGGCGACTGCTGGGGCCAGCTCTCCAGTGGGGAGTTTGTGGGACGCAGCTTTTGTGAGTCATCACCTATTTGGGGATGTGGGACTTAGTAATGCAACTGCTTATGAGACACCCATTTTTTTTATAAGTAACCTTAATAAACTCATTGGCTCACTTACCTCAACTTGGGTAGAATTGTTCCATTGATCAGTTGTTGGTCCCCTACATTTGATCTGCCCAGCAAAGCCACACAGTAATGGTCTGCCAGAGAATAGGGAGGATCTCTGTGCCCATGCATCCCCAGAGCTCAGCCACATGAGCTGCCTGCCGGGAGACTGAGGGGAGTTGCCTAGGGGCAGCTGGGGCATTAACGGGGCGCTTTGAAGTCACTCTATATAGTTTGGATGACAACAGTGAGTGGAGTCACCTCCTGCAGAACAAAACAAAATGAAACAGAGAAACAAGTGAACACTATAGAGTCAGGCAACCTTTGGAGAAATAGTCTTCATAGTTAGACAACCTCCAGAGAAACAGCCTAACTCTTCAGGGTCAGATGACCGTCTGGAGAGTCTAAGAACACTGAGGCTCTTCAACGCTCTGCCCCAGCCTCATCCCACCTCTCTCACCCTGACCATAGCCCTCACCCCTCTCAGAACTCTGTCATGTGGAGGCTTTCTTCTTGTGCCATTTTGGGAAAAGTACTATTTTACAGAGAGAAGTGATGCTGGCTGGGGTCCACGAGTATGGCCGAGTGTTGTCTGCTGCACACAGCAGCTCGGAGGCTTCCTCTGATTAATTTGGGACTAGACTTCGGTCCTCAGAGAGAAACCAGAGCAACTTTTTGCTTTCTTGGAGGTATGGGGACTCTGCTTGCAGAAAGCCTTAACCTTGGGTAGATCCTGGCCCAGAGGCTGCTTGTTGGACCCTTGTGCCTGGACCATAGCTTTAACTCTCCAGGCTCCACCTTACGCACATCCACTCCTCTTTTCCAGCTGGAATGCTGGGATCATTCTCTCCAGAAAGCCACGACCAGTTGCTGGTAGTCCAACCACCAGGTTCTGAGTCCAGTATTGTCCTTGTGCTCCAGGCTCTCACTACCCTTTCCTTCGGACCAATCCCCTGGCTCCATCATTTGCCCTGCAACATGGCTGTTCCTCCTCTTCTGAGTCTTTCCTCACTGATGACTTGCTGTTCATTTGAAATTCTCCTTCAAGTCAAGCTTTACAGACTCCGCCACCAGCAGCTAATCAGAGATACAAAATCTTGGCCCCACCTCAGGACCCTCCCAGGAGAATTCAACTTCAACAAGACTCCTAAATAATTTGTGTCCTACACTGGAAAGTGGAGATGAAGCATCCGAAAGCCTAAGCCTTGTGCCACCAGTGGCGCACTCTAACTACTCAAAGCACAGGTTTCTGGGTTCCGTTTGCAAACTAACATCTGTCGGTAAGACCCAGGAGTCACCTGCACATTAGTGGACATTCCTATGTGATTGTTTCAATCTTCATGCACAAGAATTGGAGAGATGGCTCAGAGGTTATAAGAGTGCTCAGTGCTCTTGCAAAGGACCTGGCTCTGGTTCCTAAAAACCGTGTTGGGCAGCTAACAGTTATCTGTAACTTCAGCTCCAGGGGATCTTGTACCTTCTTTTGACCTCTGTAGGCACCTATATGCATGCAGTGCACATACTCACACACAGAAACACATGTGTATACACAAATAAAGATAAATCTAAACTGCATGGACAAGTATTTATTAAATTTTATAGGAAACAAAATTATATAAACATAAATTACTATAATAAATGTCTTTAATACATCATTTTGAGTATATATTTTATTATATTGATCATGAATTATTAAACACTGTCATATTAGATATATAAATATTGGCTATTTTATGGCGTGATTTTACTTTGTACATGAGATACATTGTAAAAGAGTTAACATTTCCAAGATGTCTGACTTCCCATTTGACCTCCCTTCCTGCTCTATCCCTGGTCTATTTCAGGAGCATTGTTGCTTAATTTACACAGACACATCATCTGAAGAGATCATACATGAATACATAATTACTTTGTATTGAGGTTTTTATATACAAATGGTACTTGTGTTATTATTATGAGGTTTTCTTAGCCAATAGCATGCACTGAGGAACCTTTTATGATAACAGCAGAAGTCTACCTTATTATTTTCTGCTGTGTGATGCTTCCTTAGATGGGTAGGTATTGTGGGAACCATTATGAGTTTGGTTTTGAATCGTTCTGTGTATGGTATTGGATGTGGTGCGAACCTCAAGGGGCGGGTCTAATGGCAGGCCTTCAGTCACTGACAGTCCCCTGGAAGGGACCTGTGGAGCCCTGGCCTCTTCCTCTCCCCCACTTCCCCACTGGGAGGTGAGGGTGTTTGCTTTGCCAGACACTCCCTCCTGCAAATTTGCTGCCCCACTTCAGGTCCGGCAGCCGTGGGGCCAAGCAGTCATGGGCTGGAAGCGCCAGCACTGGGAAACAAACCCTGTCTCTGTCTAAGCTGATTATCTCAGGTTTGTCGTGGTGATGGAACAGACTAACACCGCGGGGGGTTAGGTATTTACACTTTTCCTGATTGCACAAGTAACGCTTGTGAGTGTGCTCAAAGACACTCCCTTGTGCCAAGATGTGTGGTTTCTCTAAGGTTAAGACTGTGGCAGGCTGAGTGGAACTGCTGGTTACAGGAGGGTGAGTGTTTCATGTGATGTGTGAAGCAGCCGCAGCTCTCAAATCTTCCTGTCTCCCAGTCTAATCCCTGTGTTTCAGGGTTGAACATTATGTGCTGGCATCAGAGCTTCTGCTCTAAGGAGGTTTAGATTCACTCCCTAGGATCAGGGAAAGCTCACACTGACCTTCCTCCATGGTCCCCAGGATTTCAGCTAATTTTCACCTTGCAATGCTTGGAGGCAGGGCTTGTCAGCATACTCTGAACTAAGGCCAGTCAACAATAAAACAGACTTACGTCTGTCACAGTCAGTGTCTGATGCCTGCCTGTGGCAGCAAAGGGTGTGGTCTTGTTGAAGTAGGTGTGGTCTTGTTGGAGGAAGTGCGTCACTGTGGAGGTGGGCTTTGAGGCCTCATATATGCTCAGGTCATGTCCAGTGAGTGAGACCATTTTCTGTTGCCTGTGAGTCAAGACATAAGGACTCTCAGCTCCTTCTCCAGCTGCATGCATGCTGCCATGTCCCACCATGATGATAATGGACTGAACCTTTGAAACCGTAATCCACCCAAATTAAAAGTTTTCCCTTATAAGAGTTGCCGTGGTCATGGTGTCTCTTCACAATAATAGAAACTCTAACTATGACACTGCCCTTTCTGCTCTTCGTGGTTCGTAGGGGCCAGGGACACTACTGGAATAAAGCTGCTTAAAGACTAGTTTAAGGAGCTGGAGAGATGACTTGGTGGTTAGGAGCACACACTGCTCTTACAGAGGCCCGAGTTCTGCTCCCAATACCCATGTCAGGCAGCTCACAACTTCCCGAGACTCCAGGGGGATTCTATGCCTCTGACCTCTGTGGGTATTCACACCCATGTGCATACCCCACACAGAAATATACATGTATACATAATTAAAATAATAAAGAATTCTTTTTTAAAAATGAACAGACTGAATTTTGTTTGCAATAGCAGAGGTCAAATCTGGAAACTCTCGCAGGCTAGGCAAGCACTCTACACTGAGCTGTATTCCCAAACTTAGGATCGTTCATACAGGGGCTTATCACATAGCCGAGGCTACCCCAGACTCACAATGCTCCTGACTCGATTGCTGAGTGCTGAGATTACAGCAATGTACCATTGTTCTGGCTTTTAAGGCTGTTTTGACCTCCACATATTTATAGTGGACTCCTCAGGAATTAGCTTGTAGAAAATCTGGTAAGATTTACACTGTGGAAGTCCTGGCACATAGCTAAACTGCATTTCAGGAACTTTATCTGGAGGTATATAAAGGGGTAAGAGTTCCTACAGCCACGATACAAATTTCTGGAACGCCATCCTAAGTGCTATTACAACACAGGCAAACCATTGCTGTGGCTTTCATGGCCCCGTGGATGAGAGTGTGCTCAGGCCTCAGCATTTCAATCTCTGCGATGTGACGTTTCTGTGACATGGAACAAAAGGACACTGACCTGATGCACATTTTCCAGAGAGAGTTTCTTCCTGGTTCTCTAGGGCTATCATGCCATGTACTGAATTCTAAAACAGTCCTTATCCGCAGCTCTTCAGAGACACACTCATTTTTTTCCTTTGACACTTTTTACACTAAGAAAAATGTGCGACTTTTCTTGATGAGCAAACAGCCAAAGGTGTTTGGGAAAGGTTTGTCATTTTTTCTGGTGGCGAGACACTCTAAACCAAATTAATTAGCTGGGGAACTTTAAAATACCCCTGACCTATATAAACTGCTTCTTACATCCTCTGTCAACATGAGGACACAAGCTGGAAACATGATGGCCGCAGAGCAAGGCTGTGGCATGGAAGAGCAGAAAGGAGCTTGGGGATTATTCTCTTACTGGAGAAGATGATGACGTCCACACCCCACTTCAACTCCTCCTAAGAAAGCTATAGTTTTGTAAATAGTAATCACCTCTTTTGGGGCATTAATTCCAATATTATTTTTAGCTTTATGCATTTATGTCATTGAATCATGTGTTTTCATATTTTCCTACCTTCTAGAAAATCTCAGAGGGACATTGGGATAGGAGTTCAACTGTGTTCTGAGTAGTTAGAAGGAGTCACATGCTAAATGCTGGCCTGATGACTGTCACTTCAAGTCAGTTTGCTCCTCTCCACCTCAGTTTCCTTTTCCCATATCTAAAGGACACAGTGCCAGTCATTCATGTCTGTCTGTGTCTGTGACACTGGTCTCTTAAGTCCACATGTACTTATGGTAGGTCTGGACTCTGTGCTTTACACCAGTGAAGAGAAGTGTGGAGATACAGTGACATAAGATTACCCAAGGGTCCTGCTTGTGATGGTTGCTCTGGATTGTCAATCACGGGGTCCTTAGAGTTACCTAGGGAACACACCTCTGGGCATGTCTGTGAGGGAATTTCCAAGAAGTTGAAGTGAGGAGGGAAGACACATCCTGAATGGCATCATCCCACCGGCTGAAGAAAAAGGGAGAGCACTGGGCACCCTCCTGCCGCCACGATCCCTCTGCCATGATGGACTATGGCCCCAAACCCTGGTCCAGAACAAACCCTCCCTTCTCTAAGTTGCTTTGGTCAGGTATTTTGTCTCAGCAACAAGATAAGTGACTGACACACAACGCTCTTGAAGTCTGTCTCCTGACGAATTTACAAGCCTTGCAGAGCCAAACATGCTGAGGTGTCAAAGGCAGTGCATATGCCTGCTTATGGGGACATTTCCATCTCCATTTAAAATAAAAGCCTTTAAATTTCTACACTGCATGTTGGCATTTATGACGAATTGGCATCAAATGGACTGGAATCTGGTAAACAGCTGAGAGTTGTCATATCCTAGTGCTTAGCATTATGGAGTAGCCACCTCTGAGCCTTGAGTATGACTTTAAGCCCATGAGTCCCCAGGATCTCCTTTTCCCAGTGGCCCTGTAGTGGGACAGGTACTGTAGACGTTACTAAAATGGCAGTGGACAGTGCCTGTCCCACCAAAACTAACAATGAGTGACTTGAAATCTGTGGAAAAGATGCTCTTCATAACAGTAATGCTTTGAACTCTTCTGGCCTGGGTTTATAAACATGTGGAGACAGTGCATTCCACATTCATTTAGTCTAGCGAGTCCCTTCCTCCCTTAGTTTATACCAGGAACAACAACCTTGGAGAGCTCTGGATTGGGACAGTTGATTGATTTCATTTGGTGTAGGTTTAGACAGCGCTCACTGTGAGGAAAAGAAAAGCTGTTTCCATCACTTTGGATTTGAACGTGGTCTGTCCCTTCTCTTGAGTCTAAGCACCCACCCCTAAGTGCTCTCTTACCTTGAGTAACTGAGAGCTTAATGTGGGGCTGTCGTGAATAACTCGGGCCCTTTGCAGAGTGAACTCTAATAACCAGCACCAGGTCCAGGCAGCGGCTCTTGTCGGGAGGGGCGGAGGCACTGATTAGGATCAGAGTTTAGTCACCCTCTGGTGAGTCAGGTTACCATGTACCTTAAGGCTGGAAGTGCTAGAAAAGGCTTGGCCTTTGCCTCCAGTCTTTATCCTCTTACCTCTACCCTTCCCCTCAGCGTTCCTGGATTTTTTCTATGATTTACTGGTTATTTTTATTTATGTGTCTGTGTCTACATGTGGGGAGTACTGTTGCCTTTGAGGCAGAGTGTCAGACCATCCTGGAACTGGAGTCACAGTTGTGAGCTGCCTGGTGTTGGTGCTGGGGACCAAACTTGGATCCTCTACAAGAGCAGTGTGTGCTCTTAACTGCTGACTTATCCCTCCAGCCCTTTCCTGGGTTTTAGAGGCAGAGGGGGGCTAGGTGAGGACAATCAGTCCTCAGGCTGCTCGTTCCAGAAAAGGCAGCTTCTTGATGGAAGGAAGAGGAGCTGGGGGGAGGGCACACAACTCAGGCCATCTTTCCCACAGACCTTTCACTTTCTGAAGACTATTATGTTGTCTCCCCTCAGCATAACTCCTTTAAATTAAGACATGTGGATGAGTTCCTTTCTTAACAAGTAGGGTAGTCTGCTGGATGTTTGAACTTCAAAGTTATTTATTCAACTACTCAGTCCGTTCACTAAAATATGTTTAATCCACTGTTGCCAAATACGAGGCACCAGGGACCTAGAGCTGAAAGTCTGGCAGTCCCTAACCTGCTGAGGAGTTCACAGGCTAGAGTGAAGTTAAGGAGCCACCTAGAAGTTCACTGACAGAGCTGCAGCAGCTGCTTGTGATGGGTTATGAGAGCAGAAGGTACCAAAGAAGCCACTAAGCCAGATGGGAAGTCATAGCTGTGACACTGATGGCCAGGACCTGAAGGGACTTAGAACCTAAGCAACTAGGGCAAGAGACAGATAGGCTGGATTTCCCTTGATGACTATTGGAAAACAGTCCTTCCTGAAGGCTGGTGACACGTAGCACTGATGGCAGTCTCAGACAAAAGTTTGGCTTAAGTGACCAGCATGGCTTAGAGAAAACTAAGGTTGGGGTGAAGGAGGTATTAAAAAGGATATGCTTGGGGCTGGCAGAAGAGGGTTCCCTGGGTCAGGCACGAAATTCAGAAGTAGCAGATATGGGAGCAGGAACTGCAATTTTTGGGTCAAAGGAAATGCTCCTGTTCCAGACCAGGAATCTCATCTTTTGGGGTTCTACACTTCCTTGGATATAAGACATAGTGACTTGGGTTCTGTTTTTCCGTTGCCCAGTTTTGGCCTTTGCCTCCAGTCTCTGTCCTCTACCTCTACCCTTCCCCTCAGCGTTCCTGGATTTTTTCTGTGATTTATTGGTTATTTTTATTTATGTGTCTGTGTCTGCATGTGGGGAGTAGGATTTCTGTTTGGGATCTGACTCTTTTCCTCTGGTGTAATTTAACTCTTCCATTTCCTGTAATTTGGATTTGACTCTTGGTCAAGAAATGCCATGGGAGATGCTGTGGACTTTGTGAATATCCCACTTTAAGAGATAGGAAAACAAACAAACACAAACAACAAAACAGTTTCAGTTCCCAGCTTGTCCCATCTATTCTAGACAGTTCTGTTAACTTTACCCAGTATTTAGTGATGGTTAATGACTAGTTCACCATTTTAGGAGGTGTTGCAAAGTGGTGGCTTTCTAATCTGTCATTCCTCCTGTCTTAAGTAGCTGAAGTTCTCCTATAAGAACTTGTCATTTTTGTGGTGTGTGTGTGTGTGTGCATGTTCATATGTGTGTAGGTATGGGTACACATGGGTGTGCATGGGTCTGGAGCCTAGAGGACAAGCTTAGTGTAATTCCTTGGGTGCCATCTTTTATCCCCCCCTCCCTCTCTCATTGGTTTGGGACTTGAAGCCAGTGAGCTTTGAGGATCTCCCTGTCCCTGCCTCTGTCTCCACAGTGATGGGATTACAAGCATACACCACCACCCTCAGCCTTCATGTATGGGTTCTGGCCATCAACCCAGGCCTTCTTGCTGTCATGGCAAGCACTTTACAGACTGAACATTTCCCTAGGCCTCTGCTTTGAAAATCAGGGAAAGCATTCTATTTCCCCCTCTTTACCCATTTTTGACTAATTTGTAATACATCATAATCATCATTTTTTTTAGTGTTCAAACTGTTTCCTGTTTCCTTCTTTGTGAACTAAAGTTCCTCTGCATCATTTCCATGTCTTTTTATCTGGCCATAGTTATCTGATCGTCCCCTTGCTTTCGGGAACAATGAGCACCCATGTCATCTTCCTGACACGTGACTGAGACCTGGAGCACCCTTACTGTACCTCCTTCCTGCTTATCCATGGCACATGGTGGTTCATCTTAGTTGGGTTGGTTAGAATTGCTTTCAGATATAGGTCAACACAACGGACAGAGTTTTCCATTTAGACACAGAATGGAAAGTCTGGAGCAGGCAGCTGTTAGCATTTGGTCAGCAGCGCACGCGGTCCAGAGCCAGCATCACTGTGATTCTCCCAGCCTCTCTCACTTTCGGGAGAGCAGCCCCAGTTCCAGGCAGTGTGCCCACAGCCAGGGAGGAAGGAAAGGGAAGGCCAGAGCCAGCGGCAGCTGTCCTTTTGTATGAGAAAAACAAAAGCTATTCCCAAACCCACCGCCTTGGCCCACAGCTGAATTCCACCTAGATACCGGCCAGAAAAAAAAAAAAAAGGCTGGGAAAGCGAGCAATTAATTATTCTGGTGCCACAGCCCAGGCAGGCAAGGGAGTTAGTGTTCACGGTAAATGCAGGACTACTGTTTGGTCTGGGAGGCTGTTCTTAAGGCCTGGATCAGCTTTCTTTATTCTGCTTTTCATTGTTGTTAATATTTTACATATCTTTGCTCCTGATTCTGAGGTATAGCAGCAAAGTTAAGAAAGAATTGCTGGGGTTTGGGAAATAGCGCAGTCAGGAAAGTGCTTGTCCCCCAAGTGTGAAGATGAGTTCACTCCCCAGGACCCATGTAAAAAGTGCTAGATGTGGTGATACATGCTTCTAACATGTGGCGGGGAGGCAGAGACAGGCTAGGCACCTAGACTGCTTAGCCTGTTTCAGGTCAGTAAGAGATTCTGTCTAAAAACCAAGGCAAGTGGGACCTGAAGAATGTCAGTTTGTCCTGGCCTCAGCGTGCACGCCTGCACACACATGTACACTGGAATGCACACACACACACAATCGTGAACTAGAAATGAGTAAAGCTGTATTTGCAAGGCTACCCTCAGGAAATGAGTTTTGCTACTCTGACATTTGTGCCCAGATGGCTCAGCTCAGTTCTGCTCACTCGTCAGATGCCAGCTCCAGCCACAGGCTCTGCACTGCCTGTCACCCTGTCACCTCCTGTCTGTATTGGGAAAGACCAGTCTTACCTTCACCATGACAGACATGGCCTTGGAGCTTCAGTGGCTCCTCAGGATGACAGAGCACCCCATGACCATGGACTCAATATGGGCTGCCCAGCCATCACACTGTGAGCCTTGATTTCCTCAAGTCTAATTATTAAGTTTCTTCATAGAAAGCTTAAGCCATTCTGATCTCATTTTCTCTGCCTTCAGTATTCAGTCTGTAAGTGAAAGCAGAAGAACCTGCTGAGTGATTTCATCCATATGAAATTGAATAAAAGGCAACATGTATAAAATCTGTTCTGTAAAGTCAGGTGGTTGCTTGGGGTAGATACTGGTGGGAAGAGCTTGAGAGCTTCTTGGATGCTTATCTTGGTCCTTTTTGAGACCTAGATGTTAAATTAAACCTGTGAGTCACTTAATCCAAAGTCCATTCTCCTCTTCTTCCTGTCAAAATCCTCCTTTCCTTGTTTGGGCTAAGGGAGCATGTGGTTACCTGAAAACTACATTTTTCAATCTCTTTTGGAACTAGATCTGGTCATGTGACATACTGGGACAATGAGATGTAACCAGGCATTCTTGGTGGGACTTAAATAACTCCTTGAGGTGGACAAGCTTTGTGATTACATCCTTCAGTCTTGCTAGGTGCCACAGGACTTAGCCATCTCAAGGGCTTATTCATATGCTCCCAGGGAAATCTCTCCCCATGCTGTTGGTTCACTAAATCAAACTTACTGAGTACTCACTAACAGTTGGCATGTTCTGACCCAGGCCTAGGAAATGCCCAGGTGATAGGCAGATATGAACTGGAAAGCGCAGACCTTGGCTACCATGGAGGGTGTGAACAGCCACTGGTCAGACCTTGGCTGACAGGAGGTGTGAATGACCATTGATTAGATCTTAGCTGACAGGGAGGGTGTCAACAGCCATTGGTCAGACCTTGGCTTACTGGGAGGGTGTGAACAGCCATTGATCAGATCTCAAAGTTTGGGGCTTCTGACTTTTAAAGAGAATCTAGAATCTTATTTTATTTTTTGAATTAATTCTGCCAGGAGGTAGGACTTCTAATTTTGACAGAGTAAAACCATATTTGCCTTTTAAAATATTACTGCTCTTATCTCTTCTTCTCCTCATCTTTGTTTGTTTGTTTCAAGACAAGGTATCATGGAGCTCAGATGCCATCAAATTCACCATGGAGCCAAGGGTGACCTTAGGATTCTTGATCCTCCTGACTGTGCCTCCCAAGTGCCACAATTACAGGTGTGTACCACTGTGCCTACCGATTATATTAATTTTCTATTGCCGCACACCAAATTTCCACAAACGTAGCAGTGTAAAAAACATGTATTCGGCCAGGCGGTGGTGGTGCATGCCTTTAATCCCAGCACTTGGGAGGCAGAGGCAGGCTGATCTCTGTGAGTTCAAGGACAGCCTGGTCTACAGAGTGAGTTCCAGGAAAGGCGCAAAGCTACACAGAGAAACCCTGTCTCGAAAAACCAAACCAAACCAAACCAAAACAAAACAAAACAAACCAAAACAAAACAAAAACAAACACACAAAAAACCCATGTATTTGATGCTTAATGTCTCAGCAGGCAGACTAAAGCCAAACTGCCAGTCAGAATGGGGTCCGAGACTCCAGAAAGAATTTGCTTTCAAGCTCATTCAGGTTGCTGAAAAAATTCTGTTCCTCGCAGCTGCAGGAATGATGTCATGTGTTCTGGCTCTTTGTTAGGGATCACAGAGCTTCTAGAGACTTCCTTTAGGTCCCTTCTATGTGGTTTTTCCATGTTTAAAGTGGTATTCCACCAAACCTTCTTGTGCTTTGAATTACCAGATTTCTCCTTCTGCCCACAAACCAGAAGCTTTCTCTGCTCCCCCACGTGTTGGAGGGGGACTCATGGTTCCAAGAGGATCATCATATAATTTCTGTTTCAATATTATGTAATTATAGGTGACATCTCACGTAGAAAGGTTTCATTCATATTTAGGAAGGAAGGGATTATCAATGTTAGGCCCTAAAACAAACCCCAATATTATTCAGAAAATCAAAATCATCACAGCATGTTCTTTGAGAATGACAGAATAACAAAATTCGAGGGCAGAAATAACTGTGAAATCTCAAATGTTGAGAATTAAGCAGCAGACTCTTAAATAAGCCATGGGTTGAAGATGATCACACAGCAAAGTAGAAGTTTCTTGAAAGGATTAGAAACAGAATCACAGCCCCTCAAACGTAGGGGATGTGGAAAAGCAGAATTTCAAGGTAAACATAGTTTTTAATGACTAACTCAGAAAACAAAGGGTCCTGGAAGAATGCAAATTAAATCCCTAACAGATGCTAGATGATAATCACCAGAAAGGAAATTGATAAAAACATGAAAATAGGGGAAAAAAAACATGAAAATAGGGGAAATAATAAAAACAAAAGTCAATTATTGAAAAAGAAAACATAATTAAAATCTTAGCAAGTGAGTGATGTCACCATCAGCCCAGCAGAGGTGAAGAAGTGCTAAGAGATGGCGTGAAGAACAAATTCGGTATCTTAAAGGAAAGGTAGGTGACACTCTCAGAAACAGACAAACAATCTAAGCTAATTTGAGGAGAAACAGAAAGTCAGAACAGAGTAAGTAAAGAAATTGAATTACTAATTACAAGTTTTTCCATAAAGAAAAGTCTGGGCCCTGATGGTTTTCCTGGTGAATCCTGTCAAACATTTGAAGAAGAAAGCATGACAGATGTTAAAGAGTTGAGGAGAAGACACATACTTTCTGATTCTAAGACCAGAGACATTGGAAAATAGCATGTGAACACAACAAACTCACAACAAACTATGACATTTATCAACCAGATAAAAGGCATCTGTGGCAAGAACATCACACTCTATAGTGACAACCTTCAGGTGCATATAAGCTTGAGGAAAAAAGACAAAAATGCCCTTCTGCTTCCAAGTTCTGTTTAATATTATACTGGAAGTTATAGCCAGCCAATTAAGTAAGCAAAAGATACTAAAGACATCTGGATTGGAAAAGAAATAAAATGCCTGCAAGTGGTATGTGCAGAGGGTGTGCAGTTCCAGAAAACTCCCACTTCAGGATGGAGTGGGACAGCAGTGGGTGTCCCAGAGGTGGCTGGGTTTTAAAGCTGGATGTGGATTTAGAGTATTCAAGGTTGGAAGCAGCAGAAGCAGGTGGTATTTTAAAGTAGAGGGAACAGAAAAGCAAAGGCTTAGGGTGAAACAGCAATTCTCTTTCTGAGAAGTAGGAAAGTTGGAGGCTCACAGAAACTACAGTGAGCACCAGGAGTATATAATTTCTCACTGAGCCTGAGGTGAGAGGATTATGAGTTTGAGGCCAACCACAGTTTGAAGATGAGAGAGAGAGAGAAGAGAGAGAGAGAGAGAGAGAGAGAGAGAGAGAGAGAGAGAGAGAGAGAGAGAGAGAGAGAGAGAGAGAGAAAGGAGAGGAAGGGCAGGGACCAGGACATAAGGGGTTTAGTAGGCTATATAGAAGTTTTGGGCGAGTAATTATTTGCTATAGGAGCAAAATGCACACGTCATTGGGGAGGGGCATAAAACTGTATTTTGACAACACCATGCTGTGTTGTTTTTATAACATTCTCATTGATATACTGCTTACAATATGTTAGTACAGTCTGAAGTTTAAACTCAAACCCATCAACAGTTGCTCTCAAACTTTATTTCCACCAAAAGCACCTGGAAGTCTCCAAACAGAAAAACTAGAATTTCTGACTTAGTCAATCTGAGAGAATTAAAAATTCAGCCAAGGTTCCCAGGAGAAGTGGATTCTGCTGCTACAGGGAACCTGGTTTAAGAAATACTGTTTTACATCACCCTTTGAGAGAGTTACCATTACTATGACTTGGAGGGAGATGGCTCAGGCAGTAAGTATTGGAATGCAGGAGATACTGAGTCTGGATCCTTAGAACCCATGCACAAAGCCAAGCATCATAGTGCATGCCTGTGATCCCAGCACTGGGAAGGCAGAGACAGGAGGGTCCCTGGGGGCTCCCGGACAGCTATTCTAGCAGAATGGGTGGGTGGACTCCAGGTTCAGTAAGAGATGCCACCTCAAAATACAAGGTGGAGAGTGATTGAGGAAGACATCTGATGTGTGACACACAAACACACATGTGTGAGAGCACATGCATGTGCACATGCACACAAGAACATAGGCATGCACCTATGAATGCACACACACACACACACACACACACACACACACACACACACACACACACGACATTAATTCACACACAGGATGGAAGAGCTAGGAGGTGTTAACTGATGCCAGAGAGTGAGGAAGGAATCTTTGAGGAACTCTTGAGGCTATTCCAATGAAGAAGTATTTCTGTGAACTGGGATGAAGCCAGGATTTACAAATGCATTAGGAAATTTAAAAATGTATTAATGTACAAAATGACTAGTTGAAAATGTAAGAGAAAAATCAATAATCACAACTCAAAATATTCACTTTAGGTGGATAATCAATATTTGTTGCTTTAAATATACTTACTTTCAACTTTTTTTGTAATTGATGAAAATAATACTGTCTGAATAGGGTAACCTTGTTAAACACATTGCTTTTGAGGGTCAAGAACAAAACAGTAATTCTTCATGAATCTGCTTGGTTCTCACATCTTGATCTAAATCATTGCACCTCCCTGGTTTTCTTCTAATAAACAACGTCTTCCTTAAATAGTTGCCACTCTGTTGTTTTTGAGATCTGAATCAGAGACTGTAACACAAGCATGCGAGCTCTGTCTTGTCATTTTGTACTGTGTATCTAATTAAAGCTTCTTGCAAGTTCATGAAAGATCTAACATTAAAAAAGCAGTGTATATCAAAGACAGCCTTGGGGCAGATTCGAGAAGGGGTTTCTTCATTAAACTAAGCAAGTTTGATTAAAAGCCAAGTAAAGTAATAATAATTTAATTTTTATTTAAATATTTTAAAAATATTGCTCAAGCATAATCATCTCATGTTAACTAACACATTGAAGGTATGGGACTGAAAATGGGTCACTTCTTGTCACCAGTGTCCAAGCCTCCCAGAACACCCTGCAGGTGAGTAAATGACTGACCTGTGGACAGCACTGTGTGTTCATCCCAGGAAGAGAACTGGAGCTGATTTCACTGAAATCAGTTTATAATGTTGACTCACTTCAATCTATTCTTTTGGTCAGAGTCTGTGTCACACAGCAGCAACATGAACACCCCACTTTAAAGGGCTCATGTGTTGTGGTTATTGTCCTGTGATTATGGATGTCCCTTTGGGGTACAGACTTGAGGACAAAGGCCACTGGACTTCCCTTGGGAGACCGTTAGAGTGATACTTTTACTCTGCTCTTGGCCACAGTGTCCCCTGACTAGTGATAGCTCCCAGAGGAGAAAGGTCATGGTATTTCAGCAGAAGAATGAGTTGTGAAAGTCTGAGTTAGGAATTAGGAGCAGTTGCTCAACACGTGTCTAAATTAGAATCTCCCTGTCAGGGCCTCTGAGATGGCTCAGTAGGTGGAGGGGCCGGCTGCCATGATTGGTGACCTGAGTTCCATCCCAGGGACCCACATGGTGGAGGGATGGAGGGACAGAGCTCTCTCTCTTTCCTACAAGTTGTCCTCTGACTTCTACATGGATGCTGTGACAGAGAGAGAGAGAGAGAGAGAGAGAGAGAGAGAGAGAGAGAGAGAGAGAGAGAAGAAAAAGAAAAAGGAAAAAAGAAAGAATGAAAAAGAAAAAGAAAAATTCCGTAACAAAATGACACTGTCCTTTCATAATCTTAAGTCAGTGACTGCAGAGGTGGGGCCTGAAGGAGCAGAGCCAAGCTTGAGGCTTTTCTACACGCACTCCAGCACCCAGTGCTAAACAGATCCCCATTTCAGCAGAAGATCTTGTTATTACCCAGAGAGACCACCTTCCCATCCATTCCACTTCCCAGCCATCTTCAGGCATGCAAAGTAGATGTTGTAGTAATAAATAAATAACGGAAAAAGATTTTGACATTTTCTGACCAACAGAGAGATTGCTAAAAGCCATTTCGATTCCTTTGTCCAGGCAGTTGAGACAACCTTGGACACGTAAGAAGCTGTTTTTGCTCCTGTCTTTCTTTATTGAGGACCTTTCTTAGGGGATGAGGGAACAGCAGGGGTGGGGTTGGGGGTTGGGGGGACTCCTCTTCAGGAACCCTAGAGGACTAGTCTCTGTGGCTCACCATCCTTCCAGGAGTGACAGCTGGGAGTCCTCTCCCTCTTGTCCTACCACCACTAAGGTCCCTTCCTGAGTCACCTTGGAGCAGAACCATGAATGGCCAAGTTAATGTCTGATGTGTACTTCTCCACTTTGTTTCCAGAGGCTGGCTGGATTGGCCAGTGTCTTCTGCTGACTTTGGAGGCAAGCTTGCATTTAGGTGCTGGGTTTTGCTCCTTTCTGTTAAATAGTAACAAAATCAACAGAATTCTTCAAACGGATTCCCAGAGAGAAGAAACAGTAAAGGAAAAAAAAAAGTGTGTGTATATATACGTGCATATGTGTATGCATGTTTGTGCATATATATATATGTGTGTGTGTGTGTGTGTGTGTGTGTGCGTGCGTGCGTGCGTGTGTGTGTGTGTGTGTGTGTGTATGTGCATATGTATATTCGTTTTGTTGTCTCGCATTGCTTAATGCTGGACAGGAGATGGAGTGAACCTTCAGGGAAAAAGCGCGCGTGCTCCCTGCCCTCCACCCCAAGATGCAGTGCCTGCCCTCAGATGTCCCCTGAAAGCTCCAGCTGGAGCTGCTAAATCCTGTCGCTGTCCATCGTCCTGGTGCTTCCTCCTGTGCAATCCCTATTCTTCTCCAGCGCCCCAGCCCGCCGCAGTGGGCTGTGCTCAGGCCGGGGCCAGGACGCCCTCCAGCAGGGCCCGCGCTGGCCTGCAGGTGCGCCCCGCCAGCCCCGCCCCGGCCGGCCCCAGGCCCCGCCCCCACACCAGACCCCACCTCGCCGCCTTCGTCACGGTGACGTTAGGCCCGCGCATGCGCAGTGCGGCCGCACCCCCGGCCGCTCGCTCGGTATTATGATTAGCGCTGGGTGCGGGGTTCCAGCGGTCGGGAGGGAGTTGTCGACGCCGCGGCCGCTGCGGACCGATGCCCGCCTGCCGGCTGAGGTAGGGCGAGTGCGGCGCGCCGGGCGGGAGCGTGGGCCGGGCCTGCGCTTCTCCTCAGCGGCCGCCTCAGAGGGGCTGGGCGGGCGCCGCCGCAGGCGGAAAGTAAGTTGCGCGCTCGGCCCGGGGCGCCCTGCGCGGAGGACGCGGCCCGCGGCGCCACCCCGGCCCCGAGCTCGCCGGGCCTGCGGGCCTCGCGCAGTCCGGCCCTGCCCTTGCGGCCGCCGCGGGATTGCGGCAGCGCGGGAGTCGCCGCGGCTCCGCGCCGTGCCCGCAGCGGGCCCCGGGCGGCACGGGCTCCGCGGGCCTCAGTTTCCCCGTGGGCCTCGGGGTCCGGCGGCTGTGCTGGGCGTCCGCGAGCGGCCGCCGCCTCACGATAACAAGGAGACGCGGTTGTCGTCTGCGGAGAAGGGCGCCGGGCTGCGGAAGGGGCACAGTGCGGCTCCCCGGGGACTGCTCGGATTTTTTTCGGGTCGGGAGACGCCGTTCCTGTTGATTTCTTTCCGAAGCATTTAAAATAAAAACAAACACCTTGCTGCCTTTTGCTTGGATTCGGGGACCAGGAAAGTGGCAGCCCTTGATGCTTAGGCTTCCTCGAGCTGTGTTATTAACAGTGGGATCAGCTACAACCTAGGAGCTTCGCTGTGAGTTCGGGTCAGGTGCGCATTGGAGTAGAATTTAGCTCCGGGGTTCCTAAGACTATGGAAGTCAAAGGCTGTTGGGTTTCTTACTCTCCCTTCCATTTAAAAAGCATATTCTCCAAGTCTCAGGAGCCTGGGTGAAGCCACCTCAGCGCTTGAAGGGGAAGTAAGCGATGGACCTACAGGTGTAAGGCTCCTTCTGCAGTTTTCCCCAGATGACTGTCCAACATCAAAGGCTCAGTTTGGATTCTTTGTAGGGCTTGGGACACTCTGTCCCAAATCGGTCCTTCACTTACCACCCTATGCATCGGGGTAGTCAGAAGCCTAGGTTGTCAAGGATTATGTAATCAGCTTGTTAATTTCTAATCTTGTTACAGTGCTTTCCAGATTTATAGAACCATTCCCTTCAGAAAATCTGTCTTCAACGTCTGCTTAAATATTTCTCTTGGAATTGGGTTCTTGAAGAGGAATGTTCTGTATGTGTGGTGATTAGAACGTACTAATTAGACAAGTTTCTTTGAAAGAACACCACATACATAGCAGTTCTTCTGACTGTCGGTGTTCTGTAAAATCGTCCCATTTTACAGAAGTAGGAATGAAAGAAATTGCATGGCATTCCCAAGGTCACATATTGAAGCTGGGTAAAAAGTCAAGAGCACGGCACAGACTTTTATTCCCATCTTCAAGGCTTTCAGATCAGAAACTTTCAATGCCACTTTCGATCTTTAAAGTTTTCACAGCCAGTTACTATTTTACTTTATGCACAAAATTTTCTCTTATTAGTAAAATTTTATACTATTCTGAGTGTTTTAATAAATGATTTCAGTATGACACATGAGTTTAAACAACCTTCCTAATGCTGAAACCCTTTAATACAGTTCCTTATGTTGTGGTGACCCGCAACCATTGAATTATTTTCGTTGCTACTTCATAATTGTAATTTTCTCCTGTAATGAATGGTAATGTACATTCTGTGTTTTCCAATGGTCTTAGGCGACTCAGTGAAAGGGTTGTTCAACCCCCCCAAAGGGTCACGACCCACGGGTTGAGAACCAAGGGTTTAGACTAAGCACTCAAAAGTTGTACTAATTTTTTTATTTTTTTGCTTTTATAGACTAGACATACAGATTGGGTCTTTATTTGGTGATCATGTGACTTAATCACATAATGATAAAGGGAAGCCTTTTAAATGTCTTTTAATTAAAATTGAAGGATATTTATGTTCTTTTTACTGGACATATCTACACCAGTGAGGGTACCTCCCTCATGTTGAAAGTGAAACTAAATAGAAAAAAAAAAAAAAACCACGGTTGTTTTTGGGGCAATATTGAGTGGCTATGGTTCTAAGCACTGGTATTAAATAAGATACAATTTCTTCCCATTTGTACCTTTCTGAGAATCGGCTCATCACACTGCCTAGGCTGAAAAGGGACAAACAGCCTGAATTTTCCAACTTAAACACATAGGTGAGAAATATTGAAGGCCTAATTTAACAGCATCTCAGCTACAAGCTAGAGTTTTTAGCTGAAATGTTGTTGTAAGAAAATAATTCAGCATCAAGTAGTACTGGTACTTGGGAGGCAAAGGTAGGAGGGGCCAGAGTTCAAGTTCAGACTAGGCTGCATAATGAGTATGGCATCTCAAGAACAAGAGTGTGAGATAACACACACATATAATCCCAGCATTTGGGAGAATAAGATAAGAGGATCATGAGTTTGAGGCATGGGTCTTTTAACAAAATCCTGTTGTTCAGAATGCAGACTCCCCATTATGTGTAGGCAAAATCTTAGGTCTGCTTGGGTAGAAAGACTGAGTAGATTTGGGAGGATAAACCTTTGATGATGTATTCTGGGGTCTTTTATGTGTTTGGGAGGCTGTTGTGCTTAGAAGTTATTGTAGACCACCCAGGTAAACCAACCGACAGGATTGGCTTTGGACAGGAGTAGAGACAGCCCCACAGAGCATGAGACTGTGAACAATAAATAAGGGGTGCTTCTCACAGAAGGCCACAGCTGAGCCAGTCTCTCATTTGTGAGAGAACTCAGACTTAAGTGTGTGGAAGGGAGTCGAGGTAGACACAGCACAACTGCACATTCTTTGAAGCATTTGTAAAGGAAGGAGGGTATGGCACCAGCTTGGGGTGTATTTGCTTTTTGTTGTGGTTTGGGAAGAGCCACACTGTCAAATCTATGAGGTCTGGTGGCCTTGGGAGTGAGCACTAGAAGTGTGGTGTGCTTGGGATGGGCTGGATCCGAACCGTTATTTTCACAGAATCATTTCCTCATCTTCTTTTCTGCACATCTGTTTTGGGTTGTGACCTTGTACCCCTTGGGAAACCATTTCTTGCCATTGGTAGTAGAGAACCCAGGCTCCCTGAATATTCATTTCCACATTGTTACTTCAAGAGCATCTCAAGAAATGACCTTGGCTCCTCCATAATTTGGCCTAACTGGCCTGTGTTCAGTTAGGCTCTTCCATGCAGTTCAGGCCTCTGTCCCTTTCTTAGGCTGTGACCCCCAATCTGCTGCCAATAGCAACTCAGTCCAGGGCAACTCAGTGACAGGGCATGATCTGCCCATGGGACATGATGCTTTAAGTGTCCCCACATGCAAAGTAAGAGGGTGCATCCATATATTTCTGTTCACCTCTGAATTGCAGATTTGCCTGGACCATTTATTGTTGGGTACGAAGTCAGCATTCTAGAAGCATTGACTACATATGGTAACTGGTCAAATCACAGCCTCAGTGGGCCTATTTTCTCAGTTGTTGACATGTGGTTACTTTCTCAGGCAACTCCTTGAAGGCTGACTGCTTTTGTCTTTATATCCCCAGGTGGGAGTCATGCCTGATACAGTATGTGCACTCAAGAAGTGTCTGGGTCACTTAAAATGACCTTTACAAGCCTATTAATGGAAACGTGCCTGTTTAAACACAGCTAGGCTGGATTTTACTTGCTTTTTAGTCATACAGTTTTGGAGCTAGAAAGAAATCTTCCACTCTGCCAGCGTATATAGATGCCGGCCTCCGTTCTGAGGTTGGCACCACCACCTCTCACTCTCCTCATTCCATGTGTCCCTCTGCCTTGCCCTGGGCCCTGTGTTCTTGGATTCTGCCTCTGAAGTGAGTCTTTTCTCTTCCATCCTCACCATCACTGTCCAGATTCTGGCAGCACTCAGTTTTAAGCCATTGGTAATAATTTACTGGAGACATTTCTAGTAGTCTCAGCTGTCTCCCAGCTCGGTTTTGCACTTTCAGGAGGATCTTTATTTTGCACCTGGACTAATTTCTGAAGCCACCATCTGATTGCTGTTCCTTTACCTAAGACTCCGTTGGCAGCTCATGTCTGTTTTCATTTGTTCATGTAATACAATTGTTTGGGTAGATACTATACCTAACAGTTACTATACATACAGATACTATACCTGGGTTACAGAACTGAATAAAACAGACATAATTCCTACCTAGTCAGTGAAGATGAGGATTAATGACTACATAGTCATACAAATTTGTGACACACAGTTGTGATGATAATGGTATAGGATGTTGTGATGCCAGTGAGTATGGGGGCTGGTGTGTGACAGGAGGTGAGGACAGCACCGGAAATGATCAGTGACCTTTAAGCTGGTGGTAAAGCATGAGTTAGGGCCAGCTAGAGCTTAGAAAAAGATAATTTGGTACCAGGCCCTTTGGATTTGTGTTCCACTTGTGATACTATACCATCACAGTATGCTCTCTTTCCATCGCAGTAAGGGATCTCTCCTGAAAGCCTCTTCCCCACTTCATGATTTCAGTTAGCTCAAGTACAGACAGATTTCTCTGGGATGCCTGCCTTCTCTGAACCCTCCAAGGCATATTTAAGGGAAATAGCACCTCTTTATTATTACTTTTTTTTTCATTTTTATTTTTATGTCTGTCCCTGCAAGAGGTTATAAACAGCCTGAGGCAGAGATCTTCCTAGTTGGTGTCATGGAGAGTTGTTTAGGGGGCAGTTTGTTGTAGTTACTAGGGAATGTAATAGTAGGTTAGGGAACTAACTTTATAGTTCTTCTTAGCACTCAAATCTCTTGGAAGGAAGGTTGAGAAGCTGGGGGTGGGGGGGGGGGATTCTTGAGTGGCTCTGATCCCTCTCACACCTGTTTCTGTGTTATTCTGTAGAACTGTCCAGGCTGGTGATTTTTCTCTATAGACAGTGTTGAAGAAACTTGCCTTGCTTCTTCGGCCCTCGGGCCTTAGATACCATTCCTGCTGCTCCGCTATTTGACGCTGCATACTTGCCGAGTACATGAAGTCCAGCTATCCCTAAAGTGAACCTGTGGAGATGCAAGGAAGGAAGAGCTTACCAAGTAACACTTTGAAATATGGAATCTTAAACCACTACTAGCTCCTTCTCTCTGTACCTTCGTGTTGTCTTTCACTCACTGTGTTGGATAGCTGGGAGAAAAGTTTGATCTGTGAACCTTGGTTCACTATTTAACTCTGTTGGCTCTGTGTTGGAGAGTATGACAGGATGACTTGTCTATGAAAGTTCATTTTGGATATAGGACAATGTGCTAATGTGTTCATAAATAGATTGTGATGCTATATTGTACAAGAGGATTGTGAGTCTCTTTAATGATGATGTACACATGAATACGAGCAGAGAGATTGGATTTTAAAGCTAGTGTTCTGGTTTATGTGGCTTTCTGTAGGTTAAGTAGTTTTCTGTTGATATGAAGGATTATAATAGTGCTAGAGAAATTTGAATGACAGTGTTTAGTCTGGTTTCAGGGATTAATTTATACCTCTGCTTGATGAATATTTACCAATCCCTTAAGAAGGAAACTGCTTTTTTGAAACAAATGGAGAAAAAAGTGATTTGCAAAGTACGGTAAATTTGTATTTTGGGAAAGGATAAAGTTTTAAGAGGTAACTAGAACTTGCTTGAACTCTTGACTTGCTTGCCTGGTTTGGTTTGGGAAGACTCTTGCTGTCCACAGATGTGGAAAAGAAATCATAGGATGTTGTTTTCAAGTTGTTCCATTTTTAGGTGACCTACAGTAATGACCTAAGCCTAACTTCTACATAGTTGTTTATTCTTCTTTGGTTTTTCAAGACAGGGTTTCTCTATGTAACAGTCCTGATTGTCCTGGAACTCACTCTGTAGACCAGGCTGGCCTTGAACTCAGGCTGACTCTGCCTCCCAAGTGCTGGGATTAAAGGCATGCGCCACCATTGCCTATCTAGTTGTTTGTTCTTAACTTTTCTTTCTTAAACACAGATTCTCAACATCTGAAAAATTATTTGTTAATAATGCTTATCAGGTGAGCCTTTGGTGGCACCAGTAGTTCTTCTGGTTAGTGACTGCTGGGGCCAGCCCTTTCATGGCATGTCAAAATTGGAGGAGACCAGAAATCCACTTTAGTACTTTGGTTTCTCTGGGAATTAATGAGGCCTGGGTTAAATGGGAAGCACTGCATTATTATAGGAGAAATTTCTAGTCCTGGGTGTGGTCAGTGGGCCTGGAGTCCCCCAGGCAGCTCTCACCAGGCACAGGAGGGAGCAGAGGGGCCCTTCACCTACCTTTGTGGCCCTGCTGTCTTATTTCTCATTAAATGGCCAGTGTGAGGATTTTAATTATAAAACAAATGTAAAAAGACCCTTATGTACATAGATTCCCAGTAATTATGGTTCCTTTTTTGTTGGTGGTGGTGGTTCCCCCCCCCCCCCCAGACAGGTTTTCTCTGTCTAGTTTTGGTGCCTGTCCTGGATCTCGCTCTGTAGCCCAGGCTGACCTCAAACTCAGAGATCCACCTGGCTCTGTCTCCTGAGTACTGGGATTAAAGGCATACGACACTGCCGGCTGACCTGGTTCCTCTTTTTAGTTGTTTAAATTATATTTATGTGTACATGTGTGCTCATGCTTGTGCATGTGTGTAGGCTAGAGTGCAGCTTGCAGAAGTTGGTTCTGTCTGTCCAGTATTGAACTCAGATGGTCAGGCTTGGTGGCAAGTGCCTTTACCTGCTGAGCCACCTCAGTTGGCCCTTGGCTTACCATTTTAAGCCACTTCCAAACAAACTGAAATTCATATGAACAATTTGTTGCAGCAAGAGACATTTTTAAATTTGAAACAAGACAATAAAGAAGTCACTGGTTTTGCCATAAAATTCACTTCTATCTACACAGAATAAGGTAATAGAGTAGAGTACAGTACTGCCTACGGGTGGTAATGGGAGATCTAATAAATTAACAAAAATTAATGTTTATGAACCACTGAAATTAGTTTGAAACTTTTGATGATCTTATTCTTGGTTGCTTCCTGTGGATCCTAAAAGGTTTTTCTTTTCTTGAGACCTCAGATCAGCTCTTTGACAAATTGCCTTTCCTGGGCATTTTGAGCACTTTAATTAATGACACTTTGACTAACCTACTAAGTAAATGGTTATCCATGGAGGACCCTTCAGCATCAGCCTTCTTCTCCTTAGCTTACAGAAGGTACTTCACTTCTCCCCAGTTATAACTTGACTCAGTGTTTCCCTGAGTCAGCTAAGCAAATGCTCTTCTCTCTGCTGCTCTGTTGCCTCTGCAGGAGCCTTGGTCTGTGGCTGCCCATGACCTTCTTTGGTTCCCCTTCTCACCCTGTGACATATCTGAAAGCTGCTGCTGGGCTCTTTCTGAGGATCCTGTTTTCTTTACCTATTTGTAAGGTTCCATTTGTAATGACAAGGGTGATGCGGTGTCCCCCACTAAGGCACAAACTGTCGCTTAATAAAAGTGACTTCATGTTCTTGCCCCCAGCTCAAAAGAGCTGTGTACCTGCTCAAAACACAGAGCACAGAGATCAGCCTTCAACAATATATTTCAAGGAATATGGCCTGTTCATAGATCTCTTAATGCAAAACTACATTGAATTAATAATTATAAACAGAAAACAAAAATTATAGTAATCTCTTTCTTGGGTTATAAAAGCAGTACATATTCACTGACACATTCTAAAAAAACAGGAAATTATAAAGAAGGAAAATACATTCTTTTTTTAAGACTATTACTGATTTAACATTTTAGATCCTACAGTATATACATTCAAACAAAGTACATAGTTATTAAAAGTTGGGATGGTATGCTATGAGACTTAGTGAATGAATTTTGTGTGTGTGGTGGGGCATGTGCATGTGGAGGCTAGAGGTTAGCAGGCCAGCAAACCCCAATAACCCGCTTGTTTTTACCTCCCTGGTGCTGGGATTACGTATGTGCAACCACATCTGGCTTTTTAACATGGGTTTTGGGCATCGATGGTGCTTATGTGACAAGTACTTTACTGACTGAGCTGTCTACGTAGCCTCGCCTCTGAACTTTTTTATTTAGCATTACACAACATAATGTTAATACTGGGTAGACTGATTTTTTTTCACCATTTCCATATTACAGACTTCTATGTTATTTCTGAGTTTTGGCATATTTAAACATTATTGAACATTATAAAATGTAAAGTATTTGTCCTCATCTTTATTTTAGACACATTTAGAACAAGTTAGTTGTCCCTTATCTGAAAAGCTTGGGACCAGAACTAGATTTTGGAGCTTGTTTCCTTTTTGTTTGTTTGTTTGTTTGAGGGTTTTTAGAATGTCTGAATAAATATCATATTTGAGGGGTGAGATCCAGCTCTAAACTTAAAACTCATTTATGTTTCATGCACAACTTAGACACATCCTGAAGATAATTTTGCAAAATTTGTAAGTTTGTGGAAATTAGTTTCATGGTGTGAAATAGTCTCCTGTGCCACTTGGATGGTTTGGGAGCATTTCAAGTCATGGGGCTAGAGATGTCTAACCTGTGATAAGGCTACTAAATCAAGGACATTATTTTTGTTAAGGTTTTTGATACATACACTGTGAAATTGCTATTCAGAAAGTTAGCATTGAGCCCTACCCCTGCAAGAAAATTCTAGTGATTCTGTTAAGTCAGAATCAGCCAATACTTTTAGTCTGCAGATGAATTTTCTTTTTCTGTTCCAGCATTCTTTTGTGACCATTTTTAAATGGCCATCTTCATCCAAAATCAGAGAAAGAAGGGATAGAGAGTTAAAATGAATTTAACAGTGTTTGTACAGGCTTTAAAGGAGAGGAGTTTTAAAATATTAAATTTAAAATTTCCCGTGACTTCTGATTTACATTCTGTGTTCCTGGGAAGAGTGAGTAATGGTGGGTTGGCTTTTCTATTTTGTAGTAATTTCCACACATAAGCTTTTGTTTAAGTCATTATTTGTTATGTAAGCACCTATGCCAGATCTGTCACCACACCAGTTTAAGCTCACTTACCCTCAGGTGGAAGTGATAGCATGCTTAGCCAAGAGGCAGGTTCTGCTAAGGTGGTTGCTGCTCACAGGCTTGTGACTTGGTGTCAGAGCCACCTCCACAGGTCACCTGCTCAGCATTATTGGCACTGGCCTGGCTCCTCTGTATGTTCTGCATTGACCACACAGTAGCTGCCTTGAGAGACTGGAGCAGGCCTCTGAGATGGCATTGCTGTCTTGTCAAGGGCTAAGAGTCCGTTACAGTTGCCTACTCAAAAGGAAATTTAGAACATGATAAAAAGTCTATTGATGTCATTCTTGTTCAGGTCTTGTTTAGCAGCCATATTGTTGAGGTGTCAGAGTAGAGCTTCCCTGTCATTTCTGGGGGACATAATCACAGAGTAGATTTTCTGGTCTTCTTAACAGGCTTTCTGTCCTCTCTTCCATGATGTTCCGTAAGCCTTGTGCAAGACTTGTGTTGTAGATGTATCCATTGGAGCTGGGCACCTCAAGATCAGTTGTTTTCTCTGCAATTTGATCAATTGTAGTTTCCTGTCATGGTCTCCGAAATCCCCCACTCCTAGGCAAAGAACTATAGTCAACTAAGGGATGCTGAGAAAATGAGCAGAAGAATTCATCTTCTCAGGGACCCCTAATTAGTTGTCCATTACCAAGTGGTCAGCCCAGAAATCATAACATACATGTAACATTTAATGAACTCAACAGGCCCGCCCTCCCTCCCTCCCTCCCTTCCTCCCTCCCTCCCTCCCTCCCTCCCTCCCTCCCTCCCTCCCTCCCTCTCAATCTCTCTCAATCTCTCTCTCTCTCTCTCTCTCTCTCTCTCTCTCTCTCTCTCTCTCTCTCTCTCTCTCTCTCTCTCTGTGTGTGTGTGTGTGTGTGTATAAAATATGTATCAGTAACAAAAAATAAGAGCCATGAATTTGAGAGGGAATAAAGGGAGTCTTGGGAAGGGTTGGGGGGAGGAAAGGGAAAAGGAGAAATATTGTAATTGTATTTTAATTAAAACAACAAGAAAACTTGGAGCATACTTAGGCATTACCTTACTTTGCAAAGTCCTTAGATTTGGAGGTATAACTTTGCCTGTTAGGACATTTCTAATAGGAGTTATTGGCTTAACTCTTAATTTTAATGCCACAGAGATTCCATCCAGTGAGTGCAGACTGAAGCTGTTGTAACCCCATAGTAATTTTCAGCATCCTCCACCCCCAGTTCTTCCATGACTTAGGGCCTGTTGACCAATTGTGGGTTTTGGTCTTTGATTTATAGCTTGTATTGTCATTCCCAGGAGGAGGAAGTACACTCTTATAAAACTGGAGTATTGCTTGCTTTGGTTAAAGAGAACCATAGAGAATATATGATAGGGCTGTGCTTACTGTGTTTGACCTGAGGTTCCTGATATTACTGAAGGATTTCAGTACAGTCTTCCTCTCAACCACTGTATCACTTTTGTTGATAAGGTTTTAGCAAAAAGGCAGATCACCTTGGTAATATTCACTGAGTGTTATCTGTACCATGACTTCAGTTGGCTCTTTATAAGGTGTATGTTTCAGTCTGGTTGATCCTAATAGTAAGGATTGTAATTTTCATTTTTTGATATTTGTGGGGAAAAAAATACCAGCTTGTTTCTATGGGAAAGAAGGTTAAATTCAATGTCAGTTCAGCTTTGCAAAAACAGATCTTTTGGTTGTCTGTATAATGTGAAGAACTACTGGTCTAGTTTGTTTTGAGTTTTTTCTGGTAGTTAGTACTTGTGAGAGATTTTGTGTAGAATCTAGAATATTGGTTGTCTCAATTGAGGGAATGTTATGTTCTAAACAAAATGCTGAGAGACTTAGGGGTAGCCTGATTTTTGCACATGGCCTATTTTGTTTGATTCTTAGCAAGCTGTGAGTTTGTTCAGTTGTGTGCAGTGCCGTCTTTGATCACCTCTCCTAGGGGAGAAGAGTTGGAGGAGATCTTTTTGACCCAAAGACCTCACTGCAGCAGTGGTGATGTCAACAAAAAGCTCAGTGTTTCAGTGAGAGTAACCGTGGCTTCCAAACTGACAGTCAGTTTAGCAGAGGCTGCTTCTACAACTGTTTCAGCAGCTTGCAAAGCGTGTGTAGGGCCACCCACACTTCCTTCCTCCTCTCCAGCCACACCTCTGTGCTCAGTCATTTCTGCTTGCTTGAGCTGGGAGAGCATCAGTATATTCTTGTAACACCTACCAGCACTTGTTTCTCAGACGGGAGTTTCCATATTCCAAACACTCTTGACTTAGTTAGTCTGCTTCATTTTGGTCTAGCCTAGGTATGGACATGTGTGAGCATGTGCCTTGCAACAAGGCTGCTTTAAAAGGGATGGTTTCAGTGATTGTTCTTCAGAAAGCTGTCGGCTCAATTATGGAGTTGTTAAAGATACAAAGATACTGATTTTGAAGAGCTTAGCACGAGAAAAAGTTAATTTATATTCTACAAAGACAGGAACTCTTAGTCATTGCATTTAAGGTATTGGCTTTGTAAGAGTGTGTCAGGTTTGGTGTCATCCTCCAAGATAGATTGCAGGTGAGTTTTTCCTTTTGCAGTTTTGCATTTTCCAAATTTGATAAAGTAAACTATTAGTTTATTCAGTTTGTTTTTGGGAGAGAAATATTTAAATAGTTAAAAGGCCCCCTCTTTATCCATGACAGTTTCTCTGTTGCCTTGTGTATTTCTGCCAGTGTATTTTAAAAATTATATCTGGCCGTGTACCTAGAGAACAGCTGCAAAGCTGTCCTGTCTGATTTATTACCAGAGAAGAGATACAGATGATTTTTTTCTTAGTATATTCCCAACTCTTTGTGCCAACCTATATATTATAATTGAATTTTTCTGAAACCTAAACAGATATGTTTTTCATAATTGAAATTCCAATACTAGAACACAGGTGAGTGCTCCGGACTGAGGTGAAGGGAAGCTGTATAAATGTGAGAGTGCCATAGCTAACCGTGCCGATGTCACTACAGCCCCTTTTCACTCTTTTTAAAACTATTGTAATTTCATGTGCATTGTGTTTTTGTCTGCATGTATGTCCATATGAGGGTGTTGGATACCCTGGAACTGGAGGTACAGACAGTTGAGCTGCCATGTGGGTGCTAGGAATTGAACCTGGGTCCTCTGGAAGAGCAGCCAGTGCTCCTAGCCACTAAGCCAACTCCCCAATCCCCCCTCTTTTACTCTTGAAGTTAAAGCTTTCTATTCTGTACTTTGCAGCTTTGCTAGAAGAGTCTATTACTTTAAGATGGCATGATGATGCAGCCCTATAATCCTGGCATGTGAGAGGCTGAAGCAGGAGGTTCTTGAGTGGAGGCCAGCCTGGGCTACATAATGATACTAAATCAAATAATGGGATGGAAGAAGCAAATACTTTTTTTTTAAAAGGCATTTTATTGAAAATCAGATTTTAGTGTTGAGTTAGCATTGTTGTTTTCTGTATCTCAAGATTTGACAGTACTGGTTTTCCAGTTTGATGTGTTAGGAAAGCAAGAGAGGAGTGCTAGTTCAGTGAGCTCTTCTCTTGTCGTAGATGAACACCATAAGGAACAGCAGGAATACTGCAGCTCAGCATGCTGAACAGTGTAATTGTATAACTTATTTGATCTAAACAGCCCTTAAAGGCTTATTTTTATTGCCTTTAATTGTGTGCGTGTGAGTGCAGTGCCACAGAGAGCTTGAGTTTCAGGTGGTTTTTGGAGTTACAGGTGGTTGTGAGCCATTTGACATGAGTTGTTGGGAATTGAGCTTAGGTCCTCTGCAGGAGCAGTAAGAACTCTTAACTGCTGAGCCATCTCTCCAGCCCCCTTCACAGCCTTTAAAGTTTGTGTGTTTGATTTAGTTTGATTTGGGGGTGAAACATGGTGGTATTTTATACAAACCATGCTGGCCTTCAAACTCTCAATCCTTCTTCCTCTGCCTTCTGAGGTGTTGGGCTTACAGACAGGGCTGTATTCTTGTTACTGACATTGTCTAGTGAGGAAATTAACTGTACAGAAAGGCCAGGTAACTTGCTGAAGGCCTGTGGCTTGTGATTGGTGGTCTGGATTCATATCGGATAGTTTTCAGAACCAGTGCTTAACCACTAACCACGATGCTGCCTTGCCACAGAAACTGAATGGCTGTTGGAGAGAGAAGCAGGCAGGGGTAGTGGGAGAAGCTTTCATGTCCTACTTGGGGCTGAAGGGGCAGGCAGGCAGGCAGGTAGGTGTCTATCTGTACAGATCTCCAGACCTCTATGGTTAACTAGCACTGGAATTAAAGGCGTGTGACACTACTGCCTGGCTCTGTTCCCAGTGTGGCCTTGAAATCACAGAGATCTGGGTGGATCTCTGCCTCCTAAATGCTAGGATTAAAGGCATGTGCTACCACTGCCTGACTTCTATGTTTAATATAGTGGCTGGCTTTTCCCTCTGATCCCCAGATAAGCTTTATTGGGGCGCACAAATAAAATATCACCACATGTGGGCTCACTGATTGCCCAGACACTCAGTGTCTTTAGGGTGGAGTCTGAGTTGTGTTGGCCTACCAGGAACATTCAGGCTTTTCACTTATTTGTGTGGTGTTTCAGGTTTGTGAAAACACATAAGCCCACCTTGGAAAGGACCTCTTACTATACTAGGGACTGGGAACAGTGCAGCTCCTTTGCTTATAGTGATAGTTTTGTTTATGCCTGGTAGTCGACGTGAAGATGTTTCATGTGCTGCCTGTTGGTGGCATCATAATGCATTTCTGCCTTGCATGGAAGAGTGTCTTATACAGGTTCCTCCCCTCAGCTGCTATAGTGGGAGCTTGGTGAGCTTGTCTAGGGGCTGCTGGAGGTGGGATAGACTTTATAGGCAGGCTAAGCAGGATCCCAGGCAGAGATCGCTCAGATAAGTGGAGCTTTGTTGTGCCTACCTTGCCAGGTGTATAGTCAGGATTCAACAGATGTAGGTTCAGGACCTTTTACCCAGGAGGTCTTAAGAAAACGGCTAGTGTTCTTTACCACGATTTCCATAAAGCTGTGATTCAAGCTAGGACTGAGGCTGAGGGGCTAGGGCCAGGTCTGGGGCTGGGGGCTTGGGCTGGGGCTGGGGCTAGGGTGAGGGATGGGGCGCCAGAAGGCTGCAGGCTGGGGATTGGGACTTAGTGACAGAGAACTTGCCTAACATGAGCTTCAGCCTCCAGGAGTGGAAAGGGAAAGGGGAAATGAATAGAGGGGAGAAGAAATAGGAGGAGACGGGGTCACTGAGGACAGATTTGCTGTTTTCTGGTTTGTCCTGTCTTAGAATATATAGTTTTACTTTAAGCAAAATTGAAACAAATAGAATACACTAAAATCATTTTCTGTATTTTTCTTTAGGAGAAAGAAGCAACTAACAAGTAGTGGTAACAGAGTAATTTGGCATGCGGTTTGCAAGGTATGGCCTGGAGCCGGCACAGACTCACCTACACCTCTTACAGCTACCTCACTAGTGCAGTGCCTGGCATGAGAGAGGCACTGAGATCCTCAGAGATCAACAATTTCTAAGTTCTGTGTATGTATGTACATGTTTGCTGTATGCATGTGTGAAGGCCAGAGGTCATCATTAGTGTTTTCCTTGATCATTATTCAGCTGATCCCCCCAAATTTAAACATTTATTTATTTACTCTGTGTGCGCACACACAGACATTCCACAGCTGTCTCTTTTGAAGGTCAGAGGACAAGTTCTGGGAGTCTATTCTTTATTTTTATCATGTGAGTTCTAAAGATAGAGCTCAGGTTGTCAAGCAAAGACCTTTACCCTCTAAGCCATCTCACTGGCCCTCTCCACATTATTTTTTGAGACATTCTCTCACTGAACCTAAAGCTCACTGATTTGCCTTGGCTGGCTGGCCAGCCAGTGATCATGAGCTTCAGGGGTCCACCTGTCTGCCCACCCACTCCCCAGCCTTGACATGCTGAGGTTACATTGTGAGCCACTGTGTCCAGCTTCTATGTGGATGCTGGAGATTAAACTCAGATCCTTCTACTGTGTGCAAGCACTTTACCGGGCCTTTTCCTCAACCCCAGGGTTAACTTTAAAAATCCTCAGATTCATTTATCTAATCTGATCTATTTGCCGCTTTTCAGGAATACATCTAAGCAAAGATAATAGAGGAAAAGAAAAATGATGAAAAAAAAAATGGGGCAGACAGCCCAAGAAGCCTGTTTGAAGGTGAAAGTTGAATTTGCAAAAATATGCAGCATACACTTAGACAGGTAGGAACAGCTGAACCCGCAGAATTAATTGAAGTTAAACAGAGTCTCTGGCCTAATATTTATGAATTGAAGCTTCTTTAGGGGACCTGCTGTCCAAATGCAGAAACACTTCAATTTAGATTTCTCTATTTATTCTGGTCATTGAAATTATTAGTTCAGATGAACCAGGTTAATCAAGAGTACAGAAGAAATTGGTTCTTTTTCTAACATCTTTCTTACTAGTTTTTTTTTTTTTTTTTTTTTTTAAAGATTTTATGGGCTGTAGAGATGGCTCAGCAGTTAAGAGCACTGGCTATTCTTCCAGAGGTCCTGAGTTCGATTCCTAGCACCCACATGGTGGCTCACAGCCGTCTATAGTGGGATCCAGTGCCCTTTTCTGACATGCAGACAGAGCACTCATATATAGTATATATAAATAAATATTTTATTTTATTTTGTATGTGTCTGTCTGTCTGTGAGTCAGTCCCTCTCTGCCTGTGTCTGTCTGTCTGTGAGTCAGTCTCTCTCTGCCTGTGTGTGTGTGTGTGTGTGTGTGTGTGCTCCTGAGTATAGGTGCCCATGAAGTCCAGAATAGGGTGTCAGATCCCCTGGAACTAGAGTTAACACTGGTTTTGGGAACCAGAACCAGGTCTGCTGCAAGAGCAGTAAGCATTCTTAACTGCTGAGCCGTTTCTCAAGCTCCTGTACTGGCTTATTAATTAAAAATCCTAGTAGAAACAGGACTAATTCAGTTTACAGAGAAACAGCACAATAGGTTGTTTTAAAACATTGACAGGTGTCAGATGCCCTGTTGAATCCAACTCCTCCTTATCCTAGCCCTGCAACCTAGGCCAACTTTTTTTTTTTTTTTTTTTTTTTTGCGTCAAAATAGAGTGAGTTGTCCCTGTCTCTAAGCAGTTGTGAACCTGGGAAAGGATCATGTAAAGCTTGCTATGTGGCTGCTGTGCAGTGCTCATTCAGAATGGCGGTGCTGAGTGTGGTGACAGTGACTTCTAAAATATGGAACATGCTAGTGATCATGTTATTGTTGGCCTGTTAAGTTTATTGTCTGTAAATTTTTGAGGTGGCCCTAAGTAAGTGATTTGGGTAATTTTGGAAGTGTGATAATATGATAATGATTCCATGTGTCTTTTTCATAATTGATTTAAACGCTTACTGTCTTGGTGTCCCAAGTGTAATGTGACTGGAGTTGTCAGATTCATCAAGAGTGGGTCTTGAAAGCTGAGGCTGTAGCTCAGTGGCAGAGTGCCTTCCAATGCTCGACTTTGGGGTTGATCTCCAATACGGACTTTGAAATCTGAGTTATGTTGGATTTTAGCTTTAATACCACCTGTCACTAGTATGTTAAGTTTCCTTGGCTTCAAAATGAAACAATCTGACCTCAGGTACCAGTGACACAATACAGTCTCACTTCTGTAAATGTCTGTGGTAGGATTTCAATAAGCATGGGCTTTTGAAACATAAAGGAATGGTAATGCTAGTGCTTTAATGCATTATTGCCCTAGTGTGCCTAAGTTTTAGTTTGAGGCTATGTGCACCTCTATCATTAAACAGCGCAGATAGTGTGTCTGCTTCTATAGCACACGGCTGGGAACATGCTCACCAAAGTAACTTGTGCACATTAATAGGCCACAACTTGTCTAGGAGGTCAGCACACTCTTCACTGGCTTCTGGTACTCATTTCCAGAGTGGTGGTTCAGCTTATAGGATTTAAAGTGATATTTTAACTGGTATAATTTTATATATTTGTTTTTTCCTGAGTCAAGGTCATTTTATAAGAACATATTTCTATGTTAGAGGTTTGTATTAGAAAGGTTGAAAATTTTAAGCATGATATGAAATTGGCTTCTAAAACCAAACACTCTTTGAGACTTAGATGGTCTGTAAGAGTGCATGCCTATGTACTCTGAGAAAGTGAGCAGCCATGGCAGTTTATGTGTGAAAACTCTCATGGTAATGGGCACAAAGAGTGAGTGATCTCCAGCCAGAATTATTTATTAAGTACCTGCTATGTTCAAGGACTGTCTAATCCCTGCTGCAATGAAGCAGATAGTTGCTTGGTAAACATTTTGGGAAATAAGTTGCATTTCAAATGTAATAAGATAGTTTTGATTGTCCTCTTTGCGTAAGTATTGATTTAGATTTGGGGAGATGGAGAAAATGGTTTTCAGAAACCTTTAGATACTCACAGATTACATGGTATCACTTGGAGATGCACAGACAGAAGGTAAGAGAAGGCTGTGCTAAAGGGGCCTTTGTGCAACTTCTGCAAGTATGGCTATTCTCTGGATGACAGGAAACGGTTGCTGGGTTTCTGACTATGTTTATTCTTTGTTTCCCTTTCTTGTGAGTGCTCACCATGTTTTTAAAGACTGATAGAATTTTACTTCTGAGTAATATTTATCATTTAAGCATAGCTTATCAAACTTGCCAGTTTCTTATTTCTGATGCCCCTCCACCCCCACTCCAATGCTTCCAATGAGCTGCTACTTTTTGTTTGTGGAATGTGGTACTTAACTTCTCAACCTCTGTTTTGAATTGTAAACTCTTAAGTATATAAATAGGTTTTTAATAATGACCATGATTCATTTTGTATCTCAGTTGACTTAAGGCTCTCAAAATAAAACAAACAAATAATTGGAAAGAAAGAAAATCTAAGTGTTGACTGTCTCTCTTGTTTTACAGGTATCCATTGCTATGATGATAATGAAGGCCTTATTCCCAGCAGACATGTTCATATGAGAAGACCTAATTCAAGCACTTTAAGTATTTTTCCCTTTGTTGCACCAGCATGGCAGGGTTCAAGCGAGGATATGATGGAAAAATTGCTGGATTATATGATCTGGATAAAACCTTGGGTCGAGGTCATTTTGCCGTGGTTAAGCTTGCCAGGCATGTGTTTACAGGAGAAAAAGTGGCAGTGAAAGTTATTGACAAGACGAAGCTAGACACCCTAGCCACTGGTCACCTGTTCCAGGAAGTGAGGTGCATGAAGCTAGTGCAGCACCCAAACATTGTTCGTCTTTATGAAGTCATAGACACCCAGACCAAGCTGTATCTCATTCTAGAACTTGGAGATGGAGGAGATATGTTTGACTACATAATGAAACACGAGGAGGGTCTTAATGAAGAGCTGGCCAAGAAGTATTTTGCTCAGATAGTTCATGCTATATCTTACTGCCATAAACTCCATGTGGTTCATAGAGACTTAAAACCAGAGAATGTAGTCTTTTTTGAAAAACAAGGTCTTGTGAAGTTGACAGACTTTGGCTTCAGCAACAAATTCCAGCCAGGAAAAAAGCTCACTACAAGCTGTGGATCTCTTGCCTACTCTGCTCCGGAGATCCTGCTTGGTGATGAGTATGACGCCCCTGCAGTAGGTAGGTGACTGCCCAGGGCCACCCACTGAGGCTCTGCCAGCTGCTGTTAGCTGGTTGAGTTGGTTGTTTATAACTGAAAATAATTCCAAAGAAAATTTTGATTATATGTGTTTTACTTAACAAATTTGGTTTCATGAATTACGTGTGTTCCTAAGCCAAAAGGTAGGTTATTTCAAACTTATAAGGGCAACTGTCTAAGAGTATTTTCAAGACAGAGATAATGAGATTATTGTTGAAGGGAACTTCTCAGGGCACCCATTGTAGCTTTTTTCTTAAAGTGTAAATTCATTTCCTTCTTGTCTTCTCAGATTGTTTTCCGGCAGTGGCCCTGGCTGTCCTTTTCCTGCAAATGTCCTTTAACAATCATGTCACACCCACATTGGGGCAATAACATAAATATTACAGTATTAAGAATTAGAGATTGGACTCAAGCTAACTGTGACCCTGAATACGTAACTGACCTCCCTGCTTACTTCTTCATTTGTAAAATGGATAGCTTTCCTGTGCCTCCATTTTGTTTGCTTTCTCATTGTTCAGATTGGAACTTTGCCCCAGTGCCACAGAAACGAAGGGCAGAACGGGAAACTGCTGTGCCACATGCCTGTCTCTGTAGGTTAGGGTAGGACCAGCCCTTAGCATTCCCAGCTGCCCTTGCCTCTCCCCTAGCGTCCTGTGTACCCTTGTGCAGAATCGCCTGTCTGTGGTGGAAGCACTTGCTGCTTTTCAGGTTCCATCAGCTTTGCCCCCTTGGGACTGTATCAGTTGTGAAGGTCATACAAGAAATTGTTTTGACTTGAAAGAATTTGTTGAACTGAAGGTGTCGTCAGCTTTAAATTTTATTTACTCTCAGAGAAGTGTATTCTGACATTACATGCACATGACATCAAACTTCATAGGCTAGTGTTACAGTGTGAACTGCACACAAGAGGTAAGTGCTGACGACGACATGCTGACAGGTTAGATTGCCTGTGTCACAGTAAAACACACTGGCAACCCACGGGGTTTCCTGTTAGACTGTTGTGTTCTGGAAAAGAAGGGACATGGTTGGCCTCTCCCTTCAGAGCCAACCAGGTTTCACTGCAGCCTTTGGTTAGAGTATTTTAGCCAAAGATTTTGGTGAGTAAAGCCATTTAAATCAGAAAATAAAGCTGGATTGACAGAATAGCATGGATGTAAATATGTAAGATGCCTTCCTGCTTTCCACATCTGAAGTGAGACCAAGTCATATGTTGTGAAATCAGGAACTGTTACATAATTTAGAAGACAGTTTGGCAATACCTTGGTAAAGAAAGTTGTACACATCACGTGACTAAATAGTGTGTGTGTGTGTGTGTGTGTGTGTGTGTGTGCGCGTGCACAAAAAGATGGAATACTAGCCTGATGGCGATGGTGCACATATCTTTTTTTTTTTTTAAGGTTTATTTATTTATTTATTTATTTATTTATTTATTTATTTATTTATTTATTTATTATGTATACAGAAGAGGGTGCCAGATCTCAGATCTCATTACAGATGGTTGTGAGTCACCATATGGTTGCTGGGAATTGAACTCAGGACTTCTGGAAGAACAGTCAGTGCTCTCAACCTCTGAGCCATCTCTCCAGCCCGGTGCACATATCTTTAATCTCCGCACTTGGGAGGCAGAGGCAGGCAGATCTTGGAGTTTGAGGTCAGCCTGGTCTACAGAGCAAGTTCCAGAACAGCCAGGGCTACACAGAGGAATCCTGTCTGGGAGGGTGTGGGCCGTGCAAGGGGAGAGGCTTTGGAACATAGCCTTGTGCGTGCCTGGCCCAGGCACATCCCACCCCACTCAAGAAGCATGATTACATTACTGCTGAATAAATTTTCCAGTATTCTACTGGGTTTTGTAGGTTGGTGAAAATGCAGCACATATGTCATAGTGATGGCTTTCCTTAAGTGTCTGTAAGGTCAGAAGGCAAACTGTGTAAAGCACAGTGTGATGGCGTGTGTTGAAGGCCATGCACATACCACAGAATGAACATGGGAAGTTTTGTATTTCTGTTCTACTTGGTATTGGGCATTTCTACACTGATGCTCTGGCATTTTCATTGTGTATTCTCTTCTCCCCCTTCTCCTCCTCTTCCTCTCTTCTTTGTCCTCCTTCTTCTATCCTAAATATCTCATAATGAAACTTAAGAAAAGCTAAACAAAAAGAAAATGTTTGGGAGAATGTTGCCCCAGCTGGCTGATGGTTACCTTGTTTGTGTTGGTGAAGTGTGCAGTGGTTTGGATTCATAAGTTACTTCTTTATCTTTATTATTTGTGTTGGTTTTAACTGACCCTGTGCAGTGTGATAGGGATAAATACAAAATTGCTCTCATAAATGAACCAACCATTTTCTTCCTATTAACATGCTATCTGTTATGCCAAAATTAGTGATGTTTTGGCAAAATGACCATAGGCAAACCTGCCACTGTGAAATGGCAGGTGTTGCTGGGTGAAGCTGTGCGCTCTGCAGTTCTTTGTGGTACGGGGTTTCTTTGCCTTAAGGCTTAGCTCTGTTTTCACTTTATTCTTCAGGGAATCAGATTGGTTTTAATTATTAGCTACACCTTTGTTTTCTGTGTAAATTCTCCTTTCCCTGATACTTTCCAGGCTTGAGTTGCCCCTCTTTTATGGTGTCTTGGAAACTTCTTTTGTCCCTTCATTTCTGATACGCATTAAACTGGTGCTGCCCTCTGCTGCAGTCTCTGCCCTCCCAAGCGTCTCACTGTGGAGCTATTGTTCCACTGTTTGATTTCCTGTTGTGCATTAAAGCCATTTAGAATGAGTTCTTTTTTTAATTCAAGGGCATAAAATTTGCCTTTTAGCTTATTGGTTTTTAATACCTAATTTTAGTTCATTGAAGTTAATGAATATACCCAATTGGGTTTTGCTTTGGGGAATATTTTTGGATTTTTTTTTTCTCATTGGCTTGATCATAGTAATTTTTACAGTGGTTACTTGAGAGTTCCCTATGTGATTAAAGTGTTTGTGTTTTGGGTGCATGAAGAGTTTTATACATGAAGATGTCCATTGTGTGATCTGTTCCTCTGTAGCCTGTCTTTCCCAAAGGAATGATGGCATTTCCCACTCCATCTGTGAATTGTTAGGATTAGCTTTCGCTTTGTGCATGCTGTTTTTAAGCTGTGTGAAGTTTGAGTTATAAGTCTATTTCCCATCATGAGCTACACCTTTGCTATTATAAAAAACAACTTGTGTGTATGGTTACTCAGCTATACCTCAGTTCTGCTTATTCATCTGTACTTTAGTTATTGGTGTTTAAGTTTCTATCCTTTTAGTAACATACAGCTTTTCCTTTTGCATATAGTCTGTGAGTGTTTTAAGGAGGTGAATTTAGTCTGTGTTATTGCTGGAATATTTGAGTTGACTTGACTCTTTGTTGTTGTTCTCTTATGTGTCATCTTTCCCCATTTGGTTAGATTACTGGGGTTTCTTTTCCCAATTGTTCTTTTGTTTCCTTTTCATTGGCTTTTACTCTCAACGCCAGAGTTTCTCGTTGTCTATATTATTTCTCCTCCCTTGCAGTTAAGAAACTAGTAGTGGAATTTTGAGTTGCTTCTGTTTGTTTAATGTTACTTTTTACTTATTTTTACAAATGTCTTGTTTTCCCTGTCCTTCACTTGGATATTTTTTTTTTGTTTCTTTTCTTTTCTTTTCATAATCCTTTCATGGAGGATTTGTGAATGGTTCTCCATATCTTTGTCTTACCCAAAAATGTACTCACAATGATACTTTTGCTGGTTATAGAAACACATTCTAATTAATTTTCCTCCTAACTTTTAGATATTTTCTGCCACCCTTTTGCTTCTAAAGTGCCCAGCTGGTGTCTGGTGTGAGACTGGTTTTGTTTCTTGTCTCTGGTTCTGTTACTCAGCTGTGCTGTGTTTTCACTTGTCTGTAAGCACTCCGTTACGTGGGTTTATCTGGGTGTTTGTTCTGCTGCTTTGTGACCCTGATTCTTCTTACACTCATTTTTCTTGGGTTTGAGGGGACATTAGTTGTTTGTTATCTTGTGTTTCTGAGGTTTTCAAATAGCTTACCTGTGAATACGTTTCCTTAGTGTTACAGTCTCCTTGTAGTGGATAGAGAAAAGCAGGTTGTGCACCTAAGGGGGAAGTCTTGGTTTTTGGACTTACTGTATGGCAGGTTTGGTATATCCTTTAGATGCCATCCTCTTTTGCCAGTGCCCACGGTCCATTTCTCCTGCCTATAGCATAGGTCTACTAGGGCTCCTATGTAGTTGGAAGGTAGAAAAATCAGAACACTATCACTTGGTTCAATTCCTTCCTGTGTTCAGTGTAAGACTCTAGAAAGGAACACTATAGAAAGTCCTGTGAGCTGGATTTGGGATTCCTCCTTCATTGGATCCCACCTACAGCCCCTTTTCTCCCAAGTCTAGGGAGTGTGGGGGGGTGGGGTCAAGGACTGACTAGATCACATTCTGAAAACTAAGTTCCTCTCACCTCTGTGGGCTTCCCGACCGACCGCAGTGTCAAGGTGACTTCTTGTTGTAGAGGAAAGAAAATGATGGTGCTCAGGAAAGCTCTGAAATCTTGTTGAAGTCTTGGGAGAACTGTGGGGAGGTTGCAGGGCGGCAGGGGAGAGTGGGCTACCCTGTGGAAGAACAGGCAGGGGTGCACTAGGATTAATGGGGAGGAGGGGCCTGGCTGCTGGAGTATGGGAGTGGGGCTTCACGGGGATTTCTGGATACGCTTTTTTATTTCCCCAAACAGTGCTAGGAAAGCACTTACTCTTTAAACTGCTTTCAAGTTTTAGAACTCCAAGCTGTGAAACTCTGACATTGCATAGGACTTCTCATTATCTCTAAAAGTTTCAAGTTAAAATTAAAATTGGCATTGAGACTTTTTTAAATCTCTTTTGAGATTTGGAGTCTTCCTGGGGTTTTACATTTCTTGTTCTGAAAACTTGTAGTTGTTTTGTTTTTGTTTTTGTTTTTTTTTTTTTAAACTCTTTGGAGACCTGCCACCCAACTCCCAAGCAAATACATGGAGACTTATTCTTACTTTTGAATGCTCAACCTTAGCTTGACTTTTTTAGAGCCTGCTTTTCTAACTTAAATTATTCCATTTCTCTTGAACTACATTTTGTCTCTGGGCCTTTTACCTTTCTTTATTCTATAATCATTCTTACTCCATGGCTGGCTGGCTGGCTAGCCCCTGTGTCTCCCTCTCCTCCTTTTCTTGATCCTCCTCTACTTTCTAGCCTAGAATTCTCCTCTGTTTAGTCTCTCTACCTAGCAGCCCTGCCTGTTTCTCTCTTCTGTCTAGCTTTTGGGCATTCAGGTCTTTATTAGATCAATCAGATGTTTTAGGCAGGCAAAGTAACACAGCTTTACATAGTTAAACAAATGTAACATGAAAGAATACAACACATCTTTGCAGCATTACAAATATTCCACGGCATAAATGAATGTAACACATCTTAAACTAATATTCTACAACAAAAACCTCTATATTAGATGTTTCCAAGTTTATGGACAAATATCTCAAAAACAAAATAACTAGTCTCTGCATTAATTTATTATGACCAGTTGTGGAGTAAATAGAATGAAATCTAAATTACTTTAAGCATGGCTTTAAATTAATATAATTCAAAAGTTTAGCTTTAGATTAAGCATGTAGCTCTTTTGGGGGAAAATACCTATGTATGTATACTCTGCAGTGTTTCTTATATTCATGGCTCTGCATTTAATGATGATCATCCCATCATGAATGTGTGTACTCATACATACTAATAAACAAAAGGTAGAATTCTTCCTAAATCTGTGCTCCATCCTGCATCTAAGTACTGGCTTTACCTGCTGTCTGTAAACTGTGATATAGCCAGGAGCAACCTCAGCCAGAGCCCTGTGCATTGTGGTCCTTTACTGTGAGGATTGAATGCTTTGTTCCTGTCTTCAGAAACAAGGCATGGGTGTCTAACTGCTCTTCCTAACAGTGTCCCAAAGCATAGTGGGGAGGGAGAACTAAAACTGTCTCTACTTGTAGTTGACATGTTAACTACCTAGAAAATCTCAAGAAGTCTATGGAAAAATTACTAATAAATGAGTTCAGCTTATAGAACTTAAAAATCATAGAAATCTACAGTTCCATAAAACAACACAGGGAGGTCAAAATTTAAAATAGTAGTATTTATAATGAAATACTTAGGCATGTGTGTGTGTCAACATATCTAACTGAAAGTGATGAAATGCTAATGGGAAAAACCAAAGATCTGAGTAAGTGAAGAGCATGCTCCATTCACTGGGGAGTGCAGTGTAGATGTTCACCCTGTCCACAGTGATCAGGTCAGCATAGCTCTCAGCAGATGCCACACAGCTCTTTACACATCGAGATATCTTAAGTCTGTAGGGAAAGGCAGGGGGCCTAGAACAACTAACCTGGAAAAAAGTAGTAACCAGGATCATGGAAGAATCACTAATACAACCAGACTTAGGAAATTATGGCAGCTTCTTAGAAAACATGTATACTTAACCATGCAGCTCTGTAGTTACTCCTGGTGTGCCCCGGAGAAAATAGCTATGCTCACACAGACCCACAAGTCCTCTAGTGGGGAGATACACCACCCACACCATGGGGTCTGTGCAGCAGTAAAAGATGCCCACTCTCTCCACCTTATTCTTGGGATAGAGTCTCTCACTGAGCCTCTGTATGGTCTGTTGCTGAAGGCAAGTATTCCCATGGAGGGATTCCTGGATCTGGGTTGAGGCTGTAGTTTCAGACAACCACTTATCATGTGAAAACAGTGTGATCCATTTCTTGTAAAATCTGTTAGATCCTGGGCATTGCTTAGAGACTTTTATCTTTTAGTCAGAAACAAAACCAGACTGCTTCTGGGCATCATGGCTCATGCCTGTAATCCCTAGCACTAGGGAAGCTGAGACAGGACTGTGGTGAATTCAAGGCTAACCTAGGCTGCATAGTGAATCACAGGCCACCCTGAACTGTAGAGTGGTCAGCACAACTCTCAGGATTGGTTTCCTGTCCCTTCCTGACACACGCACTCTCTCTCTCTATTAGGTGGTTCTGATTGGATCTGCTGTAGTCACTGCTGTTGATCATACTCTGGGCCTGGGTATGTCTGTGGACTTTCTCGTCTCCTGTTCCTTTGCTTGGAACAGAATAGTCTTGTCTAGGATTCTCCTGAATATATGTCACCAGGCCTGTGAGGCCCTTCCCCATAGGTGGAGACCCCTGCATGACCAGCTCTCTGTGCTATGTTACCTCCTGCAATTCCTGACACAAAAGCCCTCAAGACCACTGATGTAACTGCCTCAGTACTTCCTCTTTTGGAGAGTCCCAGAATGACTTGCTCTGTACTGTGGCTGCTGTCCCATGGGGACATTTGGCCTTAGTTCCTGGCTGCCTCTGGCTGTGGGAGAAAGGTTATCTGAGGTGCTCTCTACTTTGGAAACCTGCCCTCAAGGGAATTTCTACAATGTTGGCTGCCATGGGAAAATGGGGAGAAAGGGTGAGTCTGGGACCTTTGCACACATGTTTTCCCACATGTTGGTTTTAGTTATATTTAACTTTCAGAAGGTTGTTTACATAGGCATACTAGGTCAGCTTTTAAAGCTGGTATCTTTCTTCCCCTTTAAAAAATGTAAACTAAAAAATGAAAGTGCTGGTATTTATTTCATACTTGACTAGTCTTTATGTTTTAAAAAAAAATGTAGCTTAGTTGGTAGAGCACTTGCCTGACATGCACAAGGCCCTGGGTTCAACCCCCAGTGTTATGTATAACTGGATTTTGTCCTGACAAGGCACCCTGGAATCCCAGCACTCAAGAGATGGAAGTGAGGTTCAGAAGTTAAAGATCATAACCTCTGCACCCCATCTTTCTATTCCATATCAGTGTGGACACGGGGCAGGCCAGAACTTCAGAAGCATTTTCAGAAGAGGCAGGCAGCAGCCATTTTAACTTAGATGCAGAATGGACTCAATTTTATTCCGGATCCCATGCTCAACACACACACACACACACACACACACACACACACACACGCACGCACGCACACACGCACGCACGCACGCACGTTTGTTGAGATGGTTTGGTATGTAGTCCAGGCTGACCTCCAGCTCAAAACCATCCTGTCTCAGCTTTCTGAGTGTGAGATTGTAAGAGTGGGACTGTGTTTTCTGTTGGTTTTTTAAGCTATATTTATGTATGAAATGTAAGCCTTTTGACAAAGAAAATTTGACAAAGAAAAACTGGCTTGTGAAACAAAGAATTTAGTGGTTAGAACAATTAAATTAAAACATTTGAAGTGCCATATTCTGTAGGTCTCTGAAGTGTTCGAAGACCATCTATCTATCTAAAATATATCTCTATTTGACCTTGAAAACATACCTAACATGGCCACAGATTTGATTGTTATAGATAACTAACTACTAACTATTAGGTTAAAGCTATTTAGGATAATTTCTAAATATCCTAAATAGCTTTCAAGGACTAGAACTTTACATTACATTTTTAAATGAGCTGCATAAGTATACTACCTTAAACAAGAGTAGAAGCATATCTATAGTATATTCTAACAAAAATAACCTTAAATTTGTATCAATATACAAAAATACCTTAAACAAGAGTAGAAACATAAATGCAGTATTTTCTAACAAAAAATCTTAAATTTGTGTCAGTATAAAAAAAACCCATCCAGTGTAAATATTTGAGATTAATAGTTGATTTCAAGTTTAAAAGTAGATTAAAAAATTTACACTTTTATTCTATCATTCCTATATCCCCCTATTTTCTTTCCAGAAAGAGATCCCTGAATCTAATCTTCTTTGCTTAGTTTTTTTCCCCTGGCCATGACTAGTAACAACTTGAAACCAACCCCTCCCCGCAAAAAATGGTAAACTCCCACTGAACAACCAGAACCACCCACTCTACCTCTTGGGAATGTGGGCATTGTGTTCTTAAAATTACTTCCTGTTGTCTGGGGATGACAGCATCTTTAGGGAACTCTGAGAAAATTGAGATAATAGTCAAGTCCTAGGAGAGCTAGCTGTATTGTCTTTTGTTCAGTCTCTGTGTCATGGGAAAGTGTAGGTCTTATCCGAAGTTCTGGTTAGCATAGTCTGTGAGGCTGGACCATCTCAGCTAGCAGATTTGAAGTTGTTCTGGATGCAGATTTTTGAGGAAACTGCAACAGAGGCATTCTGAGAGGCTGGATCACCTGGGCTACTTGTCTTCATTGATGTCTGGTCTTTTTTTCTGAAAAAAAAAAATACACATCTGCATTAATACAAGTATGGAATGTACAGTGTGTACAAATCAGCTAAAGATAATTTTTTGTTCTATGTGTGAGCAGGTAAGAGGCATCTGTCAACTATATAAGTCTGTTTAGACTGCATAACCAAACTATAATATAAATTTCCAGCCATGCAATATGAAAGGATGACATATAATAACAAGTCATGAAGACTCTGTAGTTAGCAAGATTTATCTTGTCTCATTCAGTCTTAGAGCTGTTCCCATGTCAAAGGATCAGCTTATATGTCACCTGTCTTGTAGTTTTTCTTGGTTTCTTCCTTCATGTCTGTGGCCAAGATCAAATCTGGTCTTTATTAATTTTGAAGGAATCCATAGCTCTTTGTTTCCTGTGAAAACAAAGGCATAATCTCTTCCCCAATGTAACACATTTTCTGACTTCCACTCTGAAGTTAAGACATTCTTAAAATACATAAGCTGATCTAATTTAGTGGTTCCCCCCCCCCCATAATCTAGTATCTCTCAGCAACTGCTGGTTTTTGTTCATTAGCATTTAAAAAATTCCAAGTCAACAAAGCACCATACAGGATCCAGACGACCTGTGTATTTCCTATCCTTACGTGGCTTATTGTAGCTTATTTTTATATTACTTTACTCTTTCTTTAAAGATTTTACTTCATTATTTATAAAATGTTTATTTTTCTATGACTGTCTATACCCAATTTCTTTTCTTTCTTCAGCATCTAAGGACATTTTTAAGCATACTGCACCTGTTTAGAGGTTTTTTTCAGTGGGGACCTGGGTTTACTAAGCATCTGCAGCATTCTTTGACCACATGAGCCAAGCCTTCAACTGCTAAGCTATGGCTAGGCTACCTGCTGTGCTGCTTTGCTTAGTACATGGTGCTGGCACTCTGCCCCCTTCAGGTTCATGGCACCAGTGATAGCCACACCTAACCATCCCAACTCTGGGAAGTTGCTGAGCCCGCTTTTCAGAGTCCCTGTGAGTGTCAGCCAACTGTAGTGAGTGCTTATGGAGAGGCCCAGGAGGTGACTGCAGTGCTGGCTGACGTGACGTCTTCTGTATTCTCGTGCCACACGTTGGAATGCCAAATGTAGTTGGACTTTCTTTGTGACTGCCAGCTCCCCAGTAATGACATAGAGACTTATTACTAATTATGAAAGCTTGGCATTTAGCTTAGGCTTGTTCCCAACTAGCTCTTACAACTTAAATTAACCTGCTTCTGGGCTGGAGAGATGGCTCAGAGGTTAAGAGCACTGGCTGTTGTTCATCCCAAAGTCCTGGGTTCAATTCCCAGCAACCACATGGTGGCTCACAACCATCTGTAATTTGATCTGGTGCCCTCTTCTAGTGTGTAGGCAGAATACTGTATACATACATACATACATACATACATACATGCATACATCTTTTTAAAAAATTAACCTGTTTCTATTAATCTGTGTTTTGCCACGTGGATTTTTACCTCTCCCATTCTGTGTATCTGACTTGTTTTGCATCTCTCTCCACCTCTCTTCTTCTCAGAGTTCCTCTTTCCCCAGAAGGTCCACCTATTCTCTCCTGCCTAGCTGTTGGCCATTTAGCTCTTTATTAAACCAATCAGAAGTGCCTTTCTGCACAGTGTGATCAAATGTCCTGCAGCAGCTGACTGGAAGGACAGTGTACTTGGGAGAGGGGAGATACCAGACCCTTGCTATGCATCTGTCAGATGAATCCTAGTTCAGTTAAGGGTCTGCATATGAAGACTTAAGGGGGAAATTGGAGCACTAATCTAATTGGCCTTTCTGAGCAGATAGAGTCTCATTAAACAACTTATATAAGTAGGCACTGTAGAAGAAAATGTTTAATCTTACAAGTGATTGTAGTATTCAGGATGTAATATGAAACTATAGTGATCAAGATTGTGAAGAGTAAATATAATGAAAAAACAGAGTGGAAAGTCCATAAATAATACACATATATAGTCAGCTACTTCTCAGAGGAAAAGGTGCCAGTGTGATTCAGTAGAGAAAGACAATTTTTCAGTATGGTTGCAAACAATGAAACAGGGTTCAGATAGTATTTTACACCATTTGTATAAGCTCACCTTGCCTCATAGGTCAAATGTAAGTCTAGAGAACTAGAAGAAAACATGGCATTCTTTGTAATCTTAGCTTAGCTAAAGGTGTTTTAGATGCCACAACAAAAAAACATGATCCATAAAAAGAAAAATATAAACCGGATTTCATTAAAATTGACTCCAGCTTTTTAAATGGTATTGAGTCATAAGCTGAGAGAAAATACTTACAAATCACTTATCTGATAAAGAACTTGTTTCCAGAATGTATTAAACAGTCTCAGCTAGTGGTAGTTGGGCATGGTGCCTGAAGCAGGAGGATCATGAGCTGGAGGCTAGCCTGGGCTATACAGCAACATTCTGTCTCAAAACACTATAACAGCAAAAAAACAACTCAGTGGTAAAAGGCAGCCAAACTTAAAAATGGGCCAAAGGCATCACCTTTAATCCCAGCACTCGGGAGGCAAAGCAGGCAGATCTGAGTTCAAGGCCAGCCTGGTCTACAGAGTGAGTCCCAGGATAGCCAGGGATACACAGAGAAACCCTGTCTCCAAAAAAATAAATAAATAAAAAAGGCCAGAGACTTGTATAGACAGCTCACCAAGGAAGAGGAGATGCCAAGTGAACACACCTAGGCACTCTGTCCCATTGGCCGCTCAGGGAATGCAAGCTGAAAACCACACCTGTTAGGATGGCTGTCATTTTTTAAACTGATAATAGCAAGAAGTGACAGGAATACTCAAGCTCAGCTTGAGTTGACTTGAACGGAACAACCCAAACTCTGGCACATTTCTGGTGGAACCATAGAATCACGTTACCTCTTTGGAACTATCTCACATTAATAGTCTACACTCACCTAGCAAGCACCCAGCAAACAGACTCTTGGGCCTTACTCAAGTCAAGTGAGCATTTATGTTAATATAATTGTCTGTAAACAGCTGGGGATGTGGCTCAGTGGTAGTACTTGCCCTGGGTTCAGTCTCCAACACTGCCCCCCAAAAGCCTGTAAGCAAAACCAATGCCTTTAGCTGTGTTATTCACAGTTGCTACAGGCTGAGATAAATGTAGAATAGCTATGCAGTGGAGTGCTCCTGATCAGGAGTCTCATGCTCTAAAGAAACCACACGCCCGCAAAGCTGAGAGGACACAAAATAGACCATGGGGTTGCATTTTGGGCAGGGGTTGACCACAGGGTAGCACAAAGGAACTATGTGGGGTGATTCAGTGAAGCTGCTGTCCACCTGACTGGTATGGTTATGTAACTACATTTGTCAGAACTTGCTGAATGTACCTTATAAATGGTGAATTGGCATGTGTGTAAATTACACCTTAAAGAACTTGGGGGGAATGACGAGCATTATAGTATCTTTAATAGGCTAGTATTCAGGATTGTCTATGACATAAATGAGCTTGGGGGCCTCCCAACAGGCTGCCAGTAGGCCTATCTTACTGGCAATAAATATTCTTTACTTTCATAATCAGAGAACAGTAAATGTTCACTTTCAACCAAGAAGTAGGTGGTTATTTTTGAAAGAGCTTTCTAGCTAAATTTTTCATATGAAGACGCGATCTGAAGGAGTCAACCAGGTTATATATTTGCTATAATTTCTAGAAAGACATATAGATTGTTTTTTGAATAAACAAACAATGTACATTTGTATGCCACGTGTCTAGTTAAGGTGTTAGATGTGGAGAATTGACCCAAAGAACCATTTCAAGAGTGAATACATTGATGTGTGACTCTTGTAATACATGGTTATTTTTAAGTTTATTTTTCTTTCTCTTCAAACAAGGAAGTTGTCTTCTGGTGACTTGAACATTATAAGTTTTCTAGGGCAATGCTGTGTCCTTCTTAAAGGCTGCTTCAGTTTTCCCAAGCTTCATTTTGTTTAACACTTGTGACTTGTAAAGGAAGCCTATTTGTCTCAGCTGAATGTTTCCATGTAAAGGATTTCTGCAGCTGATACTTCACTGGCTTTTCAGCTGTCTTGAGTCACACCTTAGCTTTTATGCAGAGTACAGTTCAACAGAAGCAGACGCCACCTGTTAAACCACAGCATCAAGTTTGCACAGACTCCCAAGTTTGTCAGGTGCCAATAATGCGTACCCAAGTTGTGTTGTACTAACCAGACAAATGGAATTGGACCACATTTGTACTGACTTGAAATGGTTCTACTTTGTGTTCAGAGTCACACTGGTTGTATTGCACAGCACTTGTGGGGGGTTTGAAGTGTTTAGTTACTACCTGGAACCAGATTTGAAGTCACTGTGTCCTGACAGCATTCTCCAGTGGGTATCTCTTTGAAGGAGCATCCACACTGACACATCATGAAAGAGCACGCTCTCTGTGTGTTACTGTGCCCATGCCCTTGTCTCCATGCTTTTTACTGTGATGATACAGACTTCTTAGACTCTTGAAATCAGTATTACATTAGTATCGAGTGGTAGCTAGATATTCTCCTCTGGAGCTCGTAAAAGGAAGGTAGTCATCAAAAAGGTCTAATTTTGTAAAAGTATGAATTTGTAACTGAATTCTTCACTGTAGTCTTTAGAAATATCTTGAGGGGTTATTCTGATTAGGTAGAGAATTTGAAGTAATCAAGGCATTCAGGTGGACTTTGTCTGGTAATGTAGCTGGGTAGCTTCCTGTGTTTGCTCTAGCTGTGGTGTCCCCTTCACCAAGAACATGCGACTCTCTCCTGAAGAGGGGAATAGGAGTAGTCAAAGCAGCCACCAGCACTGCCTGACTGCTTCCCTGGTTAATGAGCATGGGATCAGTTCCCTCCACATGGTAGTATTAAGATATTACACACCCATACACACACAGACATAGACACATTCATATGTATACATACATACAAAGATGGTCAATAGTCCTGGATTTAAAAAAAATTTTTATGACAGCTATATATTTTTGTAGAACACAGCTGGGTTTATCATATGAGTTTTCTTAATCATTGAAGCAATTATTTGCATTAAAAATTGAAATAATTCTTCTATTGTTATAGAGAGATTGATCTGTGAGTCCCTTAAGGGGATCCTACAGATTACTCCATCACACACGGAGACTCCCTGTCTCCAAGAATACAGGCTATATTGAGACTGCCTTCTTCACAACCCTTTCATTCCTGTAAAGAATGTCACTCCCTACCCCCAGTCCTGCTCTGTAGCCAGAGGCAGCTGATATCCCCAAGAAGTTACCAGAGAAGTGGTGGAAGAAAGGAGTCGGCTCACAAAGCTGGTGAGTTGGTAAGATGGCTCTCGCCCTGGCAGATGTGCTCCTCGCAGGAAGCCGTGCTGTCTATCTCACCTTCGTTTATGAAAGTTGTTCCTGATGGTGCTGGGTTTGTAAAGTGGGATGTGAAGGAATGCTGAGTTGTTGTCTGCTGCCTGCGGGGTATAGATGTGTGTGTGTGTGTGTGTGTGTGTGTGTGTGTGTGTGTGTGTGTGTGTGTGCGCGCGCGCGTGCGCGTGCGCGCGCAAGCTTACAGTGTGGCTGGTAACTCTCTGGCCTCTTGAACTTTTCCATTTTGACTTGAGCAGACAAGTTTGCACAAGGTGGTACACAGCTGACTAAAGCACACTTGAGGTGGTCTTCTCTGATCACCCTCTGCAGTCACTGCAGGCCTCTTAGACTCCTTCCCGTCTTCGGGTTTGTTTGTTTGTTTTGTTTTTTGAGACAGGGTTTCTCTGTCTAGTTTTGGTGACTGTCCTGGATCTCACTCTGTAGCTCAGGCTGTCCTTGAACTCACAGAGATCTGCCTGCCTCTGCCTCCCAAGTTCTGGGATTAAAGGCATGCACCACCACCGCCTGGCCCTCTTCAGTTTGTTTTTTGGAGGCTAGGAATAAGCACTGCCTGACCTTGCAGTCTGGGGCTTCCTTTTCCACAGTATTTGCAGAGCTGTGTTCTCCATGGTCTTAAGTTCACCCTAGTAGCCTGCTCAGCTGGGTCCAGGGGATGTGTTCTATATTCAGAGACCTCTGCACAATGGTGAAAAACTCTAATGACAACCCAAAGCTGATATTTCCTGGTGGTAGGTCTCCAAGCTAGAGGGCAATGTGAGGGACCTCAGGGAAGGTGGAGGTTGTAGGGGGAGCTCTTTGAGAATTTAAGCACATGGCAGAATTGTGTTCTTGACTTGGGAGTCATAAGACCTGTAGAGTAGTGGTCAATGTTGTTTCCTTAAGCTTAGACACAGTATAGAAGTGCCATGGATGAGGCCGGGCTGCAGATGGGGACAATTTGGGGCCAAGTCCATAACTTAATTCAGGTAGCACTGATTTTTAGTTTCTAGGGACATTTAGATGCATTCAGGTCTCGATGGAAAGGAAGTGTGGAGAAGTAGGCTGGGATGATCATATTCCTTTTGGCTCTCTTAAAGGAAGGGCATTTTCCCTTGAAATCATGCTTCAGACTAGAGAATAGCTGAAACTGAGGAGACAGATAGCTTGCTGCATGTGTGAGAGACCTGTCTGGGTTCCTCCACCCTCTTGGGCTTTGCTCTGGGTTTGCCCTTCAGTGCAGGGCATCAAACCCAGGGCTCTGCATATGCCTGACAAGTACTCTATCCCTGAGCTGCAGCCTTGGCCCAGCCTCACTCTTAGCAATCTGTTAAGTAACCTGATAGTTCATTTGTGTGCTAGCCCTGGTATCCTTGGGACTAACCACAGACCTTGTTTGGAGCAGGAAAGAGTCTTTAGTAACCAGCGCTCTGGGTGATTTTGGATACAGACCAGTAGTTCTTGCTGGGTAAATAGGAATTCAGTGTGGTAAACCACAGGCAATTAGGTTGCAGACTGTCACACAGGAAACAAGGGACCCAGCATTTATTGTGGGTCCCCAGGGTCTACGTACTTCTGAAAATAGTCCTGGGTGTCTTTGCGCTGGTCACATATCGGTTGCTAGTGAGTGCTCTTGGAGGAAAAGAATGCCATCTTAGCAGCGGTAGGTGGTGCTATAGGTGTTGCTGTTTCGTTAGCAGTGGTTTTGGACCATTCCAGTTCTGTTTATTTATTGACTCATGACTAATTCTGTTAAAAGAAAGCTTGAGGGAAAATATAGCGGTTTCTATCAGAAACTTGTCATTCTTCCTATTTTTATTACTTTCTAATCTTTATTTTAGATAACTTACTTATAAATGATTTTTTAAATTGGCATGTTCTTATGTCTTTTTTTTTTTCATTTTGATCTTTTGGTAGCCTGCCTAAAAAGAGTTTCTAATATAAACTCTACACCAGCCTGAGAATCAGCATTGTTCAGCTGTATTGTGATAAATAATCCTCCTGTGTATCAGTAGGGGAGACTGCAGGACTCATTTGGGAACCATATTTCTAGTTCTAAGAGCAGCCAGTGATGCCCATACTCTGTAACATCAGACTTTGGATCTGTCCACTTCTTCGTGTGTTACCATGAAGTGAAAGACTGTTTTACATTTACTAAGTGACTATTTTTCTGTTTTTGTTAGCTAAGAGCCTTTATAGTTGGGTCTGAAATCAAAATGCCACTTGAAGTAGTAATATCTTTATTTGGTTTTATAGATGCTTGCTGTTTGTTACCATATCTGCACAAAATCCCATTAATGAATTATTTATTTATTTATTTATTTAAATGAAGGCAGTGTGGTGTTTCTCCTCTGTGTCCCACTTTCCAACAGTCTGGACCTGGATGGTGGGTCCTTGCAGTACCAACACCTCAGGCTCAGGCTGTCAGCTACATCTTGAAAGTTTGTAGAGGAATTAAAATTTTTAATGAAAAGATAAAATAGGACTGAAATGAATTTTTATTAAGATAATGTCACCTCCCTCTCCGACTTGTGAGAAGTAATTTTTCTGGTGTCATCTTTAGTGGCCTTCATGTTAGGCGTCTGTTCCTGGGGACCTAATAAGCTTTTTTCAGCACCGTGATCAGATGACCTGAAAGAAGCAACTCAAGTGAGGAAAGGTATGTTTTAGGTCATGGTTGCAGGGCATTTCATTATGTCATACCAGGGAAGGTATGGCCTAGCAACTCTCTGGTGGGAGTGTACAGCAGAGCTGCTCACAATGGTGAAGGTCAGGAGCAGAAAGAGTAAAGCCTAGAAGCGGGGCCAGGTGTAACCCTCGAAGGCCTGTTCCTGCTGACTTACTTTTTCCAGCTTAACCCCTAAAGGTGCCACAGCCTTCAAAATAGCACCATAAGCTATAAGTGCTCAGAGCATGAGCCAGTGGGGAACAGTCCAGATTTAAGCCAAAGACTCATGACCATCTCTGATGTAAGATGTGTTTAGTCCCCATAGTCACATCAGTCCCTACACTTTTCTGAGGTTCAAAGTTCCTTTGAGACTAATGTGTCTTAGCTATGAACGCTGTGTAATAAAAAAGAAAGTGAAATATTTTCAATATGCAGTGGTGTAGAGTGAACATTCCCTGTCTGAAAAGGAGGCATAGGAGGAGAAAAAGGAAAGATTGGACCAAAGACTGAACCCAGCAGGCAAAACAAATCTGATAGCCCCATGTCTGGCAGCTGGAGCATGTGCTGGCATCATCTGTGTTCCTTCTTGTGGCCCTACCATTTGCAATACTTATTGACTCTGTGCTGGGTAATTTTATGTCAGCTTGATACAAACTAAAGTCATCTGAGAGGAGGGAACCTCGATTAAGAAATGCCTCCATAAGATCAGCTGTAGGCAAGCATTTAGGCATTTTTTTAATTAGTGATTGATGGGGACTGGCCCAGCCCATTGTGGGTGGTGCCATCCCTAGGCTAGTGGCCCTGGGTTCTATAAGAAAGCAGACTGAGCAAGCCGTGAAAACAAACCAGTAAGCAGCTTTCCTCTCTGGCCTCTGTATCAGCTCCTGCCTCCAGGTTCCTGCCCTGCTTGAGTTCCTGTCTTAGTTAGGGTTTCTATTCCTGTGAAGAGACACCATGACCATGGCAACTCTAATAAGGAAAACATTTAATTGGGGTGGCGCATGGCAGCATGTAGGCAGACGTGGTGCTGGGAGTAGTAGCTGAGGGTCCTACATCTTGCAGGCAACAGGAAGTTGGCTGAGACACTGGGCAATATCCTGAGCATAGGAAACCTCAAAGCCCGCCACCACAGTGACACACTTCCTCCAACAAGGCCATACCCACTCCAACAAAGCAACACCTCTTAGTGCCACTCTCAATGAGACTATGGGAGCCAATTACATTCACACTACCACATTCCATTCCTGGCCCCCATAAGCTTGTATCAATATCATATGCAAAATGCATTTAGTCCAACTTCAAAAGTCCCCATAGTCTATCACCGTGTCAACAATGTTTAAAACTCTAAAGTTCAAAGTCTCTTCTGAGATTCCTTTAATCTCTTAACTGTAATCTCCTGTAAAATCAAAATCAAAAAGCAGATCACGTACTGCCAACATATAATAGCACAGGATCTACATTACCATTTTAAAACACAGGGAAGGGAGCATAGTGAGGAAATACTGGACCAAAGCAAGACCAAAAACCAGCTGGGCAAACTCCAAACTCTACATCTCCATGTCTGATGAGAATCTTGTCAAGACAAAGAGTCACTTATCTCTGCCTCTACTGTGCTCAGGATAGTTCCTGCTATTGATGAGTAAGGGTGCCTTTGAACATTTGTGTTAAACACTTAGCAAGGTTTCAGTGTTTATCCTTTCACTGCCCATAGCAGCTTCATGGGGATATAGGTTACTGTCACACATTTTTTCTATGTGTGTGTGGTGTGTGGTTGTGTGTGTGTGTGTGTGTATTCACATATATGTGGATGCCCAAGGTTGATGTGCAGAATTACCCATGATAGCTCTTCCACCTTATTCAGTGAAACATGGTCTCTTAAACAAACCAGAGTGCCCTGATCTGGCTAATCTCTAGATATGGCTAATCACTAGACAGCTTATTATGGGGATGCTATCTCCACTTTCCAAGGATAGATATAGGAAGGCTATCATGCCCATTTGACATTTATGTAGGTTCTGGGGATACCAACTCCAGTCTTTTTTTTTTTTTTTTTGGTTTTTCGAGACAGGGTTTCTCTGTGTAGCTTTGCGCCTTTTCCTGAAACTCACTTGGTAGCCCAGGCTGGCCTCGAACTCACAGAGATCCGCCTGCCTCTGCCTCCCGAGTGCTGGGATTAAAGGCGTGCGCCACTACTGCCCAGCTCAACTCCAGTCTTAATGCTTTCAGAGTAAGCATTTAATCACTGAGGCATCCTTCCAGCCAAATCCACACATTTTAAAATCATTTGTGAATATTCCAACATTTGTTTCATGGTCTATTTGTTGTCATTGGTCATTGTTTTGTTGTGAGATGAGTTCTCTCTCGATCTGATCTCAACTTGTGGCCTTTATACCTGCATCAGCCTTGAGTGCTGGTATATTAGGTAGGTGCCACCACGCCGGCCTAGTAGCCTGTTTTTATCATTTTCCTTTGGCCCTTATATTGTAAAAAGTAAAATCATTCAAGGACAAAAGAGAGAAGAACAAAAAATCTGGAATAGAAACACAGTCCTCGGTGTCTACAGAGGCTCAGTTCCAGGACACCCCATATCAACTCTAGAACACTGAGTCCTTGTGTATCTATGATAATAGTACTGCTATGCGACTGTCTTAGCATTAACTGTCAACTTGACACAGCCTAGAATCACATAAAAGAGTCTCAGTTGAGTAATTGTCTTTATTGGGTTGGGCTGTGGGGCATGTCTGTGAGGGATTGTCTTATTAATTGATGTGGGAGGGCCCAACCAACTGTGGGTGGCATTACCTGGGCAGGTGACCCTAGGCTGTATAAGAAAGCTAACTAATCATGAGCCAGAGAGTGAGCTAGCCCGCAGTGTTCTGCCTTCAAGTCTCTGCTTGAGTTCTGGCCCTAACTTCCATCAGTGATGACCTGTAACCCAGAATGTCAGCCAGATGAATCCTGGGCTCTTATAAGTTGCTTTCTGTCAGTGTTTGTCACAGCAACAGAAGGTCCTAGAATAGGCCTTCACAGACATCCCTGTGTATCTACTGTAGGGGTCTGTAGATTCCTACATGATGCTGTGGTGATAAATACAAACCTGTGCATCCCTCTTCTTCATGGGAGGGCTGTCTACTTCTGAAGCTGTCTGCTGTGTTACCATGTGGTTCTTACTGAAATGCTTCAAAATTTTGCACATTACCTAGTTAAGGCTGTATTCTAAGTTCCTCGGCTTCTAAGTGGTTCTGTATAGAGAAACGATAGAAGCACTAGCCAGACTGTGGGGTCTGCTTGTTGTGTTGATCTCTTTCTTAGTTGCCCCTCTAACCATGCAGTAGACAAAAAGTGTTCATGTGCTAGAGAGCAAGGCAACTTATAGGAGGAAGATTTTATTGTGGGCTTACAGTTTCAGAGGGTGATTCCATGACTATCATTACGCTGAGCTGTTTGTAACTTCAGTTCCAGGTGATCCAACACTCATCTGACCTCCATGGCACTGCATGAATGTGGCATACATACATACATATAGGTAAAACACTCGTACACATACATATAAATCTTTTAAAAGTTGTACAAGGAGAGTTTAAATTAAAAATCAGTTACATACATTTCCTTTAAAAACCTTATTAAGATCTGACTAGAATGGAGATTTTCAATACTTCTCAATGGCTATTTGTCATTACTGGAGTTATTTAAGAACTCTCTGAGGTCCAAGACCAAGACAGCCAGTGTTGAGAGCAGGGCCAGACATGTCCTAGGGAGTAGACTGAGTGGTCTGTGTGTGTACCTTAATTTCAGTGGCTTTTCATGAGCACACCCACAGCAAAGTGCGACAACACACCCGAGGTGGATTCTCACTTGGTGCCCTCCTTTTTCATTTGGACCAAGGAAATGATATTTGATTAACAATTTTAATTTTCTTAGCTTGGAACTTCTATTCTTTGGGGTGTTTTAGGCTTACATGAAAACTGCAGTTGCCTATTAGCAGGTATGATGGCATGGCAGACCTCACAGTGCTTCAGTTCTCCTCTGAGCCCATGTATCCAGAAAGCTGCCTGAAATGTGTGTGAGCAGATGTTAGTTCATGCAGTTTCACACTGGGCAGGGTCCTGTCAGGACAATAGCTTGTCCAAAGCTGGGCAATACCTGGATAGTTTAATGACAAGAAACTTACTCCTTCTCCTTTAAAACACACACACACACACACACACACACACACACACACACACACACACACACTCTTCTTAAATAACGTGTGTTGGGGGATGCACATATGAGTGCAGTGCCCACAGAGGCCAAAAGAGCATCAGATCCTCTGGAGCTGGAGTTACAGGAGGCTATTAACCACCATGTGGGTGCTGGGACTCAAACTCCAGTCCTGTGCAAGAGAAGCCAGTGCTCCTCACAGCTGAGCTGTCTCTACCAGTCCCACGTGTCTTACCCTTTCTGTTGAGCAGCTCTTACTGTTTGCAGGCTGAGCTCTTAAACTTTGAGCCTTGTTCTACTGTGTATATGGCACAGACCCAGTTTGGGCTTTTGTTTGGTTTGTGTGATAGCCATATTTTGCTTGCCTTTGAGCTGCAGTTTTTTCATCTATAACTCTCAGGAATTGTGTGACCCAGTTACCACCCCAGAGTGAGGTAGAGAACAACTGAGATAATGGTGACCTCAGGCAAATCCTTTTCAGCCTCACAGTTTTAATGCTGGGTGTGCTGTAGTCAGTTGGGGAAAGCAGACCTTGTCCCTTGGCTTAGAAGCCTGGGCACACTAATTTCCTAGTTCTCCTCCTATTAGACAGGCTAATCCCTCTGGCTCTGCTGAGATTTTGCAGTTTGCTTTGTATATTTTTACTTTAAGGATAAAATACTTGTTAGCCTACCTTTTTCCATCCTAATGTTCCTGGTTTTCTAGATACTCTGGTATTTAAATGTTTTCTTTGGTTTGTAGACATATGGAGCCTGGGTGTGATCCTTTTCATGCTGGTGTGTGGGCAGCCACCCTTCCAAGAGGCCAACGACAGCGAGACATTGACCATGATCATGGACTGCAAGTACACCGTGCCGCCCCGTGTGTCTGCAGGGTGCAGGGAGTAAGTAGAGCATGTGCACATAGCACCACACCATTAAACAGAAACTGTTGACTCACCCACTCACCAAGAACACCTAACATACCTTCAGCATGCAAGGATTTGAGTTCATTTACTTTATGAGATTAATGTTTCTACTGTTACTGTTTGGGGCCACCCAGTAGTGTTTGATAAGAAATTCAACAGAAGAGTACAAAACATTCTTGCTTATTAACCCATGTTTTCAAGAAATCCATTTTGCCTTTTCAGCTTCCAGAAGTGGTGGTTAAGACCTTTCCTGGCAGCTGCCTTTTTCTTCAGTGGCAAAAAAGCAAGACTGTTTGGAACTGTTTGAGATTCCAGAAAAGAGTTGGCTTTCCTTTTTGGCAGGAGCATGTCATTGCAGGGTTCCTCCTGACGGTCTTGTGGTAGCATGTCTTAATAGCAGCATGTCTTATAAGCATACATCCTCCCACAGCAGAGTAAAGGCTGTGCTTTGGTATGTTCCTCTGTGGGAAATCAGCACTGACTGGCTTTGGGGTTTCTCCCTTTGAGTTTTCAGAATCATAGTGCCGTCACCTGTGCAGTGAGGGATGCAGTCATGGAAAAGAGCTGTTTGAAGTTGGTGATATTTTTAAATGAACCAGCTAAGATTGGAGTTACCAGTTAAAACATTTTTTTCTGCATCAACAACATTTTGAGTTTTTCCTGCCAGCTGTAAGGAAGAGCTCTGACAGATTGGGGGTTCGCTTTCAGGTGGAGTCCCAACTTGGGCATTCAACTCTATGGATTCAAATACTTATGTGAGCGTGGTACAGTGTCCTTAGCAGTTACTGTGAAAATTATGTGAAGTAGAGTAAAGCGTGTAGTTTAGGCTAGAGCATAGGCAGGGCTCTGTGTATGATGGTGCTGGTGGTGATTTGGGGCTGGAGCACACGGAGGCTGTTTATGTGTTGCTGGTGGTGGTGATTTTAGGCTGTAGCATATAGGAGGTTCTCTGTGTGTTGGTTGTGATGGTTTTAGGCTGGATCACATGGGCTCTTCCTGTTTGATGGTGGTTGTGATTTTAGGCTGGAACACACAGAAGGCTGTATGTGATGGTGGTGATTGTAGGTTGCAGCACATGGGAGGCTCGGTGTATGTAGGTGTGATGATGATGATTTTAGCCCAGCTCACATGGGAAGCGCTGTCTCCTGTATTGGTGGTTGTTTATTTTAGGCTGGAGCGTGTGGAAGGCTGTGTATATATTTATGTTGGTCATGATGGTTTTACACTGAAGTACTCAGAGGTCCTGTGTGCTTGTTGCTTTTGATTTTAGGTTAGCTCACATCTGAATCTGCGAGTATCTTTGTTGTGAGTGTGTGTGTGTGTGTGTGTGTGTGTGTGTGTGTGTTGGTGATTTTAGGCTGGGGCACATGGGAGGCTCTGTTTATGTATGTGTATGTTGGTAGTAATTTCATTTGGAGCATACTGGAGGTGTGTTGGTGTCTGTGGTGATTTTAGGTTGGAGCACACTGGAATCTGTGTGTGTGTTTGTGTGTGGGGGGGGGTGGGGGGGTGGGTGGTGGTAGTGGTGGTATTTAGCTGTCAAAAATGGCAGGCCATGTGTGTGTAGGTGATTTTGTGCTATAGGACAAGGGAAGCTAAGTGTGTGTGTGTGTTTGTATGTGTGTGTGTGTGTGTGTGTGTGTGTGTGTGTGTGTGGTGGTGGTGGTGGTGGTTAGTATTCAGGCAGCTGTACTGGCTTGCCCTTAGGGTCCTGACAGGATATAACCTCAGCTGCAGCCACTAAGAGCACCCCCAGTGTGCATTCAATGTTTCCTTATAAAAGGTGGGCCTTTGCCCACCTCCAGTCTCTTTCTTTCTCTTTTCCTTCACTCTCGGTCCCCGGTCCCTGCTCCCTTCTCTGCCCCTTCTCTCTCCCCTCCCCTCAATAAATCTCCTACACGGGCCCTCTTGTATGGTGTGACTCCTTACCACCATTTTAAAACAACAGTTGTGGTGGTAGCTTTAGGTTCTTGCTCTTACTCTTCCCCTAGGAAGCAGGTCTACACCAGGTGCAGGTTGGGTATTTGTAGCTCAAGATTCTCTTCTCAGTCCCCAGTTGAAAACAAACAAAAACAAATCTCACTTTACATCAACTGCATCACTTGAAAGCCTACAGGTTATAGAATTAACATGGATGCTCCTTTTCCTAAGATCTGAGATGTTGCCTCCATGTCTCCCTCCTAGGAGGATTGTTTTTAATAACTAAACAAAGCGACAGCGGGCGGTGGTGGCACACGCCTTAATCCCTGTGCTCCTGAGGCAGACGCAGGCCTTCTTGAGTTCCAGGCCAGCCTGGGCTACAGAGTGAGTTCCCGGACAGCCAGGGCTATTATACAGAGAAACCCTGTCTCAAAAAAACCAAACCAAAACAAAACAAAAAAAACCAACTCTTTCTAGCGTGTTTTGCTAAGTAGTGTATTTTAAAGAACTTGACCATTAGCTTTTCAAGGTCCTGGCCTTGAGGATTTGGTGCCTTGACTAACTGGAGTGCTGTCGTCTCTGTGCGGCTTCCTGTTGTTGTCATCAGGCTGAAGCCAGGGCCTCCTCTGTCTCTGTCCAGGACTGGCTTCTGATGCTTCCTGCCTGTCCTGTTGGTGCTAATTCTTCTCCCTGACCCAGGAGCTGACTCTGGTATTCTGAACCTTGGTTATTCAGCTGCAGAATTTCTTTTACCATTAAAATATTTAGGACTGTAAATTGCTTCTGGAACAGGTTAGCTTCACCAGACTGGATTTGGTCAGTAGTCTCTGTTCATTGTCTTGTTTGATGCCTGTCTTGTTTACAGGTGGTTTTATTTCTAGTCAGCTGTTGCTTTTGATTTCCAAGTTACATTATAGTCAAAGAATACAGTCTGTGTTGCCATGTTTTCAAATTTTTGAGGCTTGTTTATGCCTATCATGAAGATAATTGTTAGAGTCTTGTTCTTGATAGAGTATTTTCAAGTTGGGGTCAGAGGTTTGTATACATCTTTGAGGTCAAGCCCATTAGTTATATTTTAAAAAAATTGTTTGCATCCAGAGTTTTCTTCACCTACTGTGACTGTGGCTTTATTTTATTCCTTAAGGTTTATCAGTTTTTGTTTTGAGAGTTTTGAGGTAAAGTTATTAGATGCAGGTAGGTTGAAAACTGTCTTCCTGATGAATTGAATCAGCCCTCTGCATCAGTTTATATCAGAGAGTAATGCTGCTTGTTCTGTGTGTGAATTCTCACCTTTCTGAATAGTCTGGACCTAGGACTTCCTTGATCTCATTGCAGTTTCTGTCTTTTCAGCTTTGGAGCTTGTTCCATATGCATTTGTTGTGGTCGGTGGGAGAAGTGGGTGTGGTCGGTGGGAGATGTGGGTGTGGTCGGTGGGAGAAGTGGGTGTGGTCGGTGGGAGAAGTGGGTGTGGTCGGTGGGAGAAGTGGGTGTGGTCGGTGGGAGAAGTGGGTGTGGTCGGTGGGAGAAGTGGGTGTGGTCGGTGGGAGAAGTGGGTGTGGTCGGTGGGAGAAGTGGGTGTGGTCGGTGGGAGAAATGGATGTGGTCGGTGGGAGAAGTGGGTGTGGTCGGTGGGAGAAATGGATGTGGTCGGTGGGAGAAGTGGGTGTGGTCGGTGGGAGAAGTGGGTGTGGTCGGTGGGAGATGTGGGTGTGGTCTATCTCTGTATACTCCTCCTCTGACCTTACCTTCTGCCCTGGAGGGTGGTGGAGATTTTCCCTTTTCTGTCATTTATCTCATGTTCCAGCTAACTGGGGAGTTGTAGGCTATTATTTTAGTTTTAAAAATCTACAATTAATACTTCTCTCTATTGTCTTCTAAGACATTTTAAACTCCTAATATTTTAACTATCATCTAATACTTCAGTAATCTTTTCCTAACTCTACAAATTATTTTACATAGTCAGAAATTGTTGATAATCTTCTAGATGTTTAACATGAGCATTGCTAACACCCTTCTCAGTTGGAATTACGCTCTTCCACCAAAATTACATCCTTCATATTTTCTTTTGCTGTTGGTGGTTAATGCTTCCTAGGAATGTCTTTATGCTGTGTGTCCATGAAGGTCATCCCCTGACTAGAAAGCCCTGGGCCCTGGTTCTTCTTTCTCTGCTCTGGATGTCCTTCCAGTACATCTCAGAATCCATTGCTGCATTGAGAAGTCAGCTGTCTGCCTTACAGCTCCTGCTTTAGAGTTATGCTTTTCTCTTGGAGTGTCTGTGTGTTGTGCTTAGACTGTGTTAAGCTCCCTAGCTTATGATTTACATTCTTTCATGAATTTGGAAAATTCTCAGCTACTACCTTCGCAAATGTGCTTTTTTTCCTCTTTTTTCCTGCCCTCTTGGAACTCTGGTTTATGCCTGTTAGCTATTCCCACTCTGTCTCATGTTTCATTCTTAGTATTTTCTATCTCAGCCTACAGACAAAAGTGTCTCCTGGGCTTTGTATTTCATCTCATGAATTCTCTTACATTTAATTTCTTAAATGCGTCCATTGTTTAATTTTTTCAATTACAATGGTTATTTTTCACTTTTAGAAGCCCCCCCTTTTTTTTCTCAAGACTGTCTAGCATAATTTTGCCTATTTTCAAGTTTTGTTTCCATCAGAAGCACAGTGAACAGTCAGTCTGTGCTGCCTGTTCAGCATTATGATTGGCTGTTGAGGTCTCGTTGATGGCTCCCTTATTTCCTTTGTGGGTTTGATCTGTACTAGTTTTTGAAACGTTGTTCAGAAATTCCTTTAAGTTACATTCTACAGAAAGAGTTGTGTGCTTTCCAGAGCCAGTGCTGTGCTCACAGGCTTCCTTCTCATCCTGCTCTGAAGAGCAGCGCTCTCTCATTTCTCACTGGGCACTGAGATGGAGTCAGTCCCCTTGCTTTCCAAGAGCTTTCCATGACCTACCATCACTGGTCCCTGCCCGTTGTACTCAGTAGCATGAACCCAGTGTGGCCTTCCACGCAAAGCAGGGAACAGTTGAAGCTACCAGCTGTTTGTCCCCATGGTTCCTGTTTTCAGTTATCAAGTACTCCTTGTTTATTTTTTGTCAATACATTCCTTAAAAGTTTTTACATGGCATTATTTTCATCAGGAGAGTCATTCCGTCCTGTGAAACAAGCTGGAATGCTGTGTCTGATGTGTACTAGGCCAGCTTGTTATTAAGGGGCAGAAACTGATATCTCCAGGTACTTTTAAACTGTAGGGAGTTGTGTTCCTCAGCAGTACACCAGGCGGCTGAGATTGTTTTATTTTATAAATATGGTGGCACCAGATTCTCATTTGTCAGTGGACCTAGAAACTGGGACTCTGTAAGAAACAGTGCTTGTTGGTGACACTCGTCATTACTGTTCTTTGCAAACAGTTTGCTTCCCTCCTTCACAGCCTGATCACACGAATGCTGCAGAGAGACCCCAAAAGGAGAGCCTCTCTGGAAGAGATCGAAAGCCACCCTTGGCTCCAGGGAGTGGACCCCTCCCCAGCCACAAAGTACAACATCCCCCTCGTGTCCTACAAGAACCTCTCAGAAGAGGAGCACAACAGCATCATCCAGCGCATGGTGCTCGGGGACATTGCAGACCGGGACGCCATCGTCGAGTACGTCTGTGTTTGTCAGTACTGGAGACAGAGGTCTAGGGTTCTCAATTCTCCATAGACTTTAGACGCTGACAGGTCATGCTGCTTGCTCTTCTCATTACTGTGACTGAGTAGTGCCTGACAAATGGCATTTGAAGTGAGGAAGGATTTAATTCTGGCCTGTAGTTGAGGGGATATAGTCCATTTTGGTGGGGAAGGCATGTGGCAGGTTCAGGAGGCTGACTAGTCACACTGCGTCTGCCAGCAGGAAGCAGAGAGTAAACAGGAATTGGGGCCAGGCTATAAAACTCCAAGGTCTGCCCCCAGTGGCCCACTTCTCCAGTTCTTCACTTCCTAAAGGTGCCATAGTCTTCCCAGACATGCCATTAGTTGGGGACCAAGTGTTCAAACACGAGCCTGTGGGGACATTCCACATTTAAACCACAGCATGGATGGGGTTCATTGGCAACCATTGTATCATTGTCCTCCAGCATTCATGGCCTAGGATCTGGCACTTGAACTTCGTTTCCTCTTATTCTAGTGGGCAGGTAAGCCATTGCCAGATGGTGTCAGTGGGTTAGGTACCCTGGCCTTTCTTGATGCCTGTAGAGTGGTGTGGAAGAGGACGGGTCGTGTCTCATAGAATGTCCCCATCGTTCCTCGGTCTCATTGTGAGTGCAGAGGTCAGGGCGCCATGGCAGGCCCAGGCATGCCTTGGTGTGTGGCTCCAGTGGGATTGTTATGTGCTCTCTGACTGCATTGTACTTAACAGGACAGAGTGGCCCCAAGCCCAAAGGATTTGCTGTCTACTCCTTGGGGTCTCTGCAGCATCCTGAAACCTGCATATCACATAGTTGCTCATGAAATCCATCAAAACAAGAGCCGTTTTTGTAACTTCAGTAGTGCAGAACTTCAAGAAAGTGCAGAGTGACAGTACTTCTGCTCTGTTCTAGTGATGAGTCAGTTTGGTAAGAAACCCTGTCTGAAAATAATAGAGCACTTCCACAGATGAAGAGCAGCAGTTACTTAATGTGTTTAATAAAAAAGATGCCCCAACTCAGGGAAGCAAGAAAGAAGTAACCATGGGGTGGCCACTTGGGTCTGCTGTGGATCGCAGATTCCCTGACCTGGGAAAGAAGTGGGCACAGGCTTGACATGGAGACCTTGTGTGTTGGCTGTTAACAGACGTGTCCAGTGGGAGCTCTGGTCTCTGGGAAAGATATCTGTAGAAAGGACACACCCCTTTAGAGTAGCGTTAGTACAGTAAAAATAAAGGTTTGCAGAAATAAAGCCAGGCTTTTAATCTTGGCGATAGTTTCCTGCAGGATCTCAGGTGCTTGTGAGTGTCCCCTGGTTGGTGTCCACCCACCTAAGTGACCTGATCAAGTGCGGGACACTCGCTCTCCAGGGTGTGTAGAAAGCATTTTCCATTTTTGGAGTCGCTTATGTAGCTATGTGTGCAGTGGTGTGTCAGACCTGCACACTCTTACAAGCCCACAGGTGACAGCTGCTTGCCAAGTAGTTGGCTTCCAGTCTCACTTCTTGCTGACTGCTCACGCTCTGAGAATCTGCTTATTCTGAGAGCAGTTCCTGAGTTGAAAGGTCCACGTGTCTTAAAGGCTGTCCCCTGAACACAGACAGCTGCTTTCTTAAGAACCCATCTGAGAAGTCTCTCTTCCCTGAGTCTCACCCCAGGACTCTTCCCCAGCAGCTGTGCCCTGTATGTTTCAGAATGACCTTGAACCTGTATTTCTCATGCATACTGCAGTTTTCCTGAGCCAGAGGCTTCCAGAAACCAGAGCTGTGTGTTTCTAAGCCTTGTGAGGTTGTCCCATGACAGCCAGCTGCAGGAGGTGGGCAAGGCCATGTGCTGTTTGTTATGTCTCCAGCACTTAGCCACCATGGAGCCTGGCATGGTGTCCTGTGAGTACTGTTGTTGAAATGGATGAACAAACACATGATTTTACTCAAGGAAAGGGAGAGAGCAGCACCCTCTAGATTGCATTCAAAGTAAAAACATCTCCAACCTCCTGATTGACCATGGCTCACAGGGTGTCTTTAGTCCATTCTTCTCATGGAAGCAAAGGATCCTCCTCAGCAAAAATCAGTTCCACATGCTAGCCATGTTTCCAGAAAACACACATGCTCTTAGAGCCTGTTGCCTTTTCTTGTGTCTGGAATGCTGACATTGGTCCAGCTACATCGGCAGTTTGCTCTTTTCTCACTGATCTGAACATTTTTATTCAGTTGCTGTTTTTGGATTTCAGTAACAACCTAAGTAACTACAGGGTTTAGTTCTTTCTAGTTTATATTTTTGTCTTGTTTTAAAAGCTTCCCAGATACTGGATTTCATTAGGATGTATGTATGTATGTATGTATGTATGTATGTGTATATATATGTCTCTCTCTCTCATATGTGTGTGTGTGTGTGTGTGTGTGTGTGTGTGTGTGTGTGTGTGTGTATAATCTTGTAAAAACCTAGCTGTGTGACTTCTGATTGCTCTTGCTTTGTTTCTTTAGAGCCCTGGAAACCAACAGGTACAACCACATCACAGCCACTTACTTCTTACTTGCTGAAAGGATCCTGAGAGAAAAGCAAGAGAAAGAAATACAGACCAGATCCTCAAGCCCCAGCAACATCAAGGCCCAGTTTAGGTGAGAAAAACACCTGTTTGATATTAGTAAGTTAACGTTTTGAAATAGGGAACTGTCTGTTGATGCTTCATAATTCTGCAGGTTAGGAGGGTCCTCACACTCGTGGGGATGACAGCTGCCTCCACAGAGGGGACACCTGCTCCTCGGCTGTGTGTTGAGGTGGGTGGTTCCCAGTACCTGGTGCCCCACCTCTTCCGTCCCTTAAGACTTCCTTCCAAGAGCAGTGCAACTTCAGTTACTTGGAAGAATTTTTTAAACGGGGCATTTAGGATTTCAGAGATTGGACAGCTAGATCAGTTAGTTGATTTATTAGCTGTTGGATCTCAGGAAGATATAACATCTCTGACTTAGCTGAGTACCACTGTTGACCTCCTGAGGTGAGGAGGGGCTCAGTGGACTAGGCAGGGCTCCTTGTTGGAGCCACCGACCAGAGAGAGCCTTCACTGATGGAGTGAAGCCTGCCCTGAGGGTCAGCAGTCACTGTCCTTCACGCCTGTGTGACCAGTCTTGGGTTCTTTACCTGCAGAAGGAAGTAGCTAGAACACCTCCTTTGTGGATTTCAGAAAATGGCCTGCACAGGCTCTCAGAGGCTGACATGAGTAAGCTCTCCCTCCATGCACTCTCCATCGTTTCTTTTTCAGTTTCATTTGCATTTTCTCTAGTGGTTTTTCTTCTCTTCCATTAAGATATGATCTTTGCCCTGTTGGCTGCCAAGTGTCACCATTTTGGACAGGTGAGTCATGTGTCATATGCTCAGGAAAGGTGAGCGGCCAGTGTGATTTTTTTCACAGTGACAGCCAGTGGTGGAGAGAGTGTTCACCAGGTGTTTGCCAAGGCTATCTCTGGGTGTGGCTCCTCGGTGGGTCCTGCCATGCTGCTGCTGCTCCTCTGTGGCCTGACTGCAGGGCCTGTGCTCAGTGTCTGGCTGGTTCTTCCCTCACTTGGTGGCTGTAAGCTCTACTGACCTCCAGCAGTGGCCAGGGCAGCTGGTGGCTCTTCCCTCCCACAGCTGCTGAGAACCAGTCTGTGCAAAGATACTCTACAGCTGTAGTTTTAATTGGTGTGAAATGAAGAGGTCACCATGAAGGCAGCTGCTGTGAATACAGCCTCTGGTGTCCACCTTCCCTCAACAGAGAAGAGCATCAGGAACCTCAGGCAGTCTAGAGCCCTCCCACACCAGCACCTCCAGATTGAAAGACAGACAATGTCTAATTAACAACTCTGCTATCCGGTACCCTCGTGTGGGTATTGAGACCTAAGTGTTTATACTAGCAAGGCTGTTAATTACAGATTTGTCTGCATTACTCTGCGTTTAAGTCTGCTATCCATTTCTATGTACTCTGATCAATGCCAAGCTTTCATACCCTCCATGAAGTCTGCGTTGGCATTCCAGGTGAATCTCATCTGGCTCACACTGAGAGAGCCAGAGTGTGTGTGTGTGTGTGTGTGTAGATGGTATGTGTGATGAGCATGTGTGTATATGTGAGAGATTATATCTGGATGTTTGTATTTAGGTGTGCATGTGTGTATATGCGTAGATGATAGTGTATGTATGTGAGCATGTTTGTATGTGTGTATATGAGCATGTATGAAGGTGTACGTGTGTGATCATGTATGCAGGTGTGCATGTGTATGCATGGGTGTATGTATTCAGGTATATGTGGAAGTGGGTAGTGAGGTTTAGGGAGAGCTTGTGTTTCCCCAACGTCTTTGTGCCCCATGTTCTTTTCTGACAGCTGTGGTGTGATGAAGTTGCCACATCTCCCCTCTGGTGTCCTTGATGATGGACCTGAAATGCTTTTCACATCTGTGGGTTTTGTCCTGGCTCTGTGTGTATGCAACTGTATGTGGGGGGGGCATGTGTATGGAGGGCCTCATTTCTCCCACCTTGTTTGAAACGGTTTCTCTGCCGTGTGTGCAGGGATTGCTGGGCAGTGATCCGGAACTAATCCAGCCTCCATCCACCATGGCGATGGTGCTGGGATCACAGGGGGCCCGGAAGTCAGGTCCTCACACTGGGCCGCTGGGGAGCGGTTTGTCCTCGTTAGGCCAGCGGCCACATGACGGTTGTTTTTCCTGTCACACAGGCAGTCATGGCCAACCAAAATCGACGTGCCCCAAGACCTTGAGGATGACCTCACTGCCACCCCTCTGTCACACGCCACAGTCCCACAGTCCCCTGCTCGGGCTGCTGACAATGTCCTTAATGGACACAGGGGCAAAGGCCTGTGCGACTCGGCCAAGAAAGACGAGCTCCCAGAGCTGGCTGGGCCAGCGCTGTCCACCGTGCCGCCCGCGAGCCTGAAGCCTGCTGCTGCCAGTGGGCGGAAGTGCCTCTTCAGGGTGGAGGAAGATGAGGAGGAGGACGAGGAGGACAAGAGGCCCGTGTCCCTGTCCACGCAGGTGGTGCTGCGCCGGAAGCCGTCGGTCACTAACCGCCTGACGTCTCGAAAGAGTGCCCCGGTGCTCAACCAGATCTTCGAGGAGGGCGAGTCCGACGATGAGTTCGACATGGACGAGAACCTGCCGCCCAAGCTGAGCCGGCTGAAGATGAACATCGCCTCTCCGGGCACCGTGCACAAGCGTTACCACCGCCGGAAAAGCCAGGGCCGCGGCTCGAGCTGCAGCAGCTCGGAGACCAGCGACGACGACTCCGAGAGCCGCCGGCGGCTGGACAAGGACAGCGGCTTCGCTTACTCATGGCACCGGCGCGACAGCAGCGAGGGGCCGCCGGGCAGCGAGGGCGACGGCGGTGGCCAGAGCAAGCCGAGCAGCGGCGGTGGGGTGGACAAGACCAGCCCGGGAGAGCAGGGCACGGGCGGTGGCGGCCAGGGCGGCTCGGGCGGGACCCCATCAGGTGCAGCAGGCTCCTCCAGGCGCTGCGCGGGTCCCGACTCCTCTTCGGCCTCCCCAGCCTCGGCCTCCGCCGCTCCACGCGGTGCGGAGCTTGTGCAGAGCCTCAAACTTGTGAGCCTGTGCCTCGGCTCGCAGCTGCACGGCGCCAAGTACATTCTGGACCCGCAGAAGGCCTTGTTTTCCAGCGTGAAGGTGCAGGAGAAGTCCACGTGGAAGATGTGCATCAGCACCCCGGGCCCCGGCCCCTCTGCTGACCTGGACCCCGTGAGGACCAAGAAGCTGCGGAACAACGTGCTCCAGCTACCTCTGTGCGAAAAGACCATCTCGGTGAACATCCAGCGCAGCCGCAAGGAAGGGCTGCTGTGCGCCTCCAGCCCGGCCAGCTGCTGCCACGTCATCTGACCTGTAAAGCGCGCTCGCTCACTTCATTTGTTCTGACGTGACAATGCATGGTCTTTGTGCATGCTGCTACACGCTACTTTTCTTTTCCAGCCGAAAAGTCTACTGTGTGATTTTACATTCATGATTTCAGTGTGGATGACCAGGATGAAATTGTATATCTGGAACCCAGCGTAAATGGAGCGCTTAGAAATTCATGTTCTGCACTTAACCTGGAGGGAAAGTGCTTTCGTTTCCTTGTGAAAAAGCCCAAATTCCCGTCCTGACCTCCGGTGATAGGGAAACTCCATGCTCTGAGGCACACTGGTGCCCGAGACAGAACCAAAGCAATAACGTGGTGATGCCCACAGGCCTGGGAGGAGCACCAGCCGCTGCCAGCCACCCAGGGCCGTGCACCAAGAACCAAGCCACGGTTCGAGCGCCCACACCTGTTTGTCTTAAGCGATAGTGTGAAAACAGTTGGGGCTCTCACATCTTCATTGACAGAGATGTCTTGTATGTAGTAGGTGAGGTCAGCCACTCAGCTTTGTGAGGCAGCTTCCCCGTAGAATACAAGGAGACAATCTTTTGTGAGGTGATGAGGTGAACTCTTGTCTTAACTCTAGAGTGTGTCTGTCTGTCAACAGAAGAGGCTCTGTGTAAGTTTCCCCTGCAGGACACACAGCAGGGTTTCCTTCAGACCTGTGTGGAGAAGAGAGACTGGAGGGCCTGCTGCAGTAGCCACAGTGCAGCAGAGTCAAGGCTGACACTAAACAGAACTCCCTGGGTTTGTTCAGGAGCTTGGTGGCAGGTGGCCTCGGGTTTCTTCCATTCCATGGCAGCATTGGGCTCAGCTGCAAAGAGCAGCTGAGGGGAAACTACGCAGGAAAGGGTGGTGCTCCATAGCCCGTCTGTGGCACTGTGCCGCCTTCCTGCCACACACTGATCAGAGTTCTAGTCCGGACTGATAATCATCTCCCAAGGCATCTTCTCTGATGCACTGTCTTCCCTGATCTTGGGAAGCCCAGATGCTGGTTTTGTTTTTTCACTGTGCCCTAGAGGGTTTGAAAGCAGTGCTTAAGTGACCTGTGGGACAGGTGTCCGGGGCCCAGTGCCTCCCACTCTCCAGCTTCCTCTCCTAAGACTCTGAGTGGTGACAGAGGTGCAGCTGACCATGCACCTCAGAGCGGGCAGGGCACAGGCAGTCACTTTCTTCCTGCTCAGACTCGGCTACTTTAGGGTTAATGTATATTACTCAGAACTTCACAGTATAACCTGACTATACTAAGTAAAATGATACTTAAGATACTTCCTAGACCTAGGCTAACTGCTTGTGCTTTAAGCTACGTCCCATTCAGCGTGACATTTATATAGTTGAACGCGATGAAGATAGATGTGTGGGTGAAGCCATAGAACATATTTGCTTGAAATTCTTAAGCAGGGATCTTCAAAGGGCCAGAAACCAGTGTGGTTCACAGAGACAGTGAGAACCACGTCTGTGTGAGCAAGGAGAGACGTTTATAAGGGGCATTGCAATAAACTTTGTCGCAGCTGTTTTCCAAGTAATGTACATACTCCTCTGTGGTCACGTCCAGCCTCGGAGTGGCGCCTCTGAACTCAACTGTATGCGTTTGGTCTCCAGTGGTTTTTATATTCAGGTGTATATACGGTGCTCACTTTAGATCAGCAGTGTTGGCCATTTATGCTGCAGAGCTGTATCATAGCCTTATTAGTTGTGTGTGGTTGGTGACCCTTTGGGTACATAAATGTCTGTTGAGTGGTGTCTTACCCATTTGTTGACAAGTGGATGTCTGTGCATGTGTTGTATGTCGTGGGATGTTGTCACAGGGAGGGAGCAGAACACCATCACACCAATAGTGGACCAAACTACTTCTTGCTCTAACCAAGTGACTTGTCCCCTAACCTGTCTTCAGAAGTCACATAGAGTTACAGTAGTGTATAAATTAAATATTGTGGGAAAAGTTAGTCTTGTATTTTTCTGTGTGTATATATATATAATTATGTACTTCTGGAATTCTATCTGTATTTAAAGATGTGACAATCTTGACACCGATTTTAATAGTCATGAGACTGAACAAAGATGTCCTACCGAGCCAGAGTTGGTGTACGCCGAGAACACAGACTTGGCTGATTGGTCAGTTGCCTCTAGTTCTGGCCAGTCTTTCTCCTTGTGTGAGCACTGGCAGGCTGTGACAGGTGGGAAGTAATCCAATAATAAAGTGACATCCTGGTGTTCAGCAATAGAAGCCGAGTCTGTGTTGTCTCTCATGAGTGTAGCTGTGCACATGCCAGTCCAGCACAAGGAGAGGAGTTGGCTACCTGCAGTCCCATCGCTTGGTGGGGCTGGAAGAGTCCTGTCCACCAGTGTCAGGTGGCCTCAGAGTGGCCTAGTGTACTATCCAGAGGGCAGTGTTTCCTTCACAACTGTCTGAGCAGAAGGGATGCAGACCTGTGGCTGTCTGGTCTGCCTTTCCTGCCGCAGCTCATCCCTAACTTAGCAAACGGCGAGGCCCTGCAGCCTTCCTTTGTGCCTCTGCACACGTTCCGCCCTTCTTCAGCCAGTGTGGTTCCAAGGTCTGCGCTCTCTCTCGGGCAGCCACGTGCCTTTACCTCACTGTCGGCCTCTCTGCTCCCCTGCAGCCTGCTCCCCTCACAGTGGTGGCATGCTAGGTCCCTCCCCCTACTCAGTGTCCTGGCCAGATGACAGTTGAGTCACCATAACCTCTACTTGCAAAGCCCAGGGCACAGATCTGAGGGTGGCTTCAGAGGCTCCTCAACACGGCACACTGACTCCCACAATTCAGTGGGTCTCGGAGCATTCAGTGCTTTGTGTAACCATTTCCGTAATCCATTTTCACACATCCAAAAAGAGGTCTTTGGTTAATATCTTTTTCCTCAGCCTTCCCGCTGGCCCATAGGCGGTCACTGTCCAGGATCCAACTTCATTCCCGTATGAGAATGGTAAGTTGGGCTCTTCAGACTGGAAAAGGCCCATCTTTCTAGACTATTCCTCCCTCCTCAGAATGGGGTGAGTCAAAGTTTACTTCACCAACTCATGCAGGCGCAAAACTGTGTGCCAGCAAATCTTCCAGACATACCCACCTCTCTCCCAGGGACACATTTGAGACCCCTCTTTGAACACCTAGATGTATCCAGAGAGCATTGGAGTCTCCCAAGCCCCAAACAGATTTTGCCTTGACATTCTTCCTGTCCATTAAATAGCAGCTGCAGAAGTTCTGTGAACCAGAATTCTTGGTAGCAGCCTGCATTAGCGACCTGTCTCATCCAGCAACAAAATGCCTGGCCGGCAGCCTGAGGAAGGCAGGGGTCAAGCCCACCGTGGCAGAGAAGGCATGCAGGCAGGAGCTTGAGGTCGCTGATGATGCTGCTTCCACAACCAGAAAGCAGAGTTGAAGGCTGGTGCTCAGCTCTCCTTTACTTGTCCACAGTTAGAGTAGGTCTTTCCACCTCAGCTAATCTGTAATTCCTCACAGACCTCCCCAAAGGCTAGATACAGACAACCCTCACAGGTCTGGGCAGGGGATTGTCTCCTAGGTGACTCTGGACCCTGTCAGTCTGACATTACAAGTCTACCCCTTGCCAACTTGATGTCCAAACAGCAATTTTAAGTCATAACTTCCTACCCCTTTCCATAGGTTCATGGCTACCTCAATGCAAAATACATTAGTCCAACTTCAAAAGTCCCCATAGTCTTTAACAGTTCCAACATTTTTCAAAAGTCCAGAGCCCACGTCTTATCTGAGGCTCAAAGTATCTAACCTATAAACCATTACATGCTCCCAACATACAGTGGTTCAGAGTAAACATCCCCATACCCAAAGAGAAGCATGGGTGCATAGTAAGGAAAACCAGACCAAAGTGAGACAGACAGACATAGCCCCATGTCTGGCAGCTGGGGCTGGTAATGAAATCTCTGGGCTACAAAGGGCTTCCAGCTCTGCCCCTGCTGCACATACAGCCTCTCTCTCCCCAGCAGAGGTCCTGCTTCTGAACTCAACATCCTTGAGTCTTCACTGCAAGTACGGTTTCATCTTCACAGCTTCACATAGTAGCCTTTCAGGGCCTTCTAGGGACGCTGACTGCCACAGACTGCCTGGCCTCAGCAGTACAGTGTGAACAATGCAGCCAGCCAGCTCTGCAGCCTGGGGCCTTTGCACCACTGGCCTTTGTGAGCTGACCCTGAGCAGGGGACCCCTCCTTCAGTAGCGTCCTAAGCTTACACTCTCCTTTCACGAAGCAGACCCTTCCCAGGGCGCGGGCTTTCCCTGGGGCTCCCTACCTAGAGCACCAGTTTCTCCTCGGTGCTCAGCAGCTACAGCAGTTGCTGTAGGCATGCTCTTTCCGAGACTTTTAAAATTGCTTGAATTTTTCCCCATCGAACCGTGAATTTTTTACATCTTGCCTTGCTTGCTCGTTTTTCACTCTGGGTATGTTAACTGTGGTAAGTAACCATGCCATAGCTTGAATGCTCTACTTTCTTCGGCTTTCCTCCATCAAACACATCAGTCCATTTCCTTTTAAGTTCAGCTGCACTGCAGATCTTGGGAGATGGACAGAATGAAAAGGATTCTTTGCTAGAATAGAATGTGAATGGTCTCCAGCCCAGTTCCTAGGATAGCCCCTGTCCCTCTGGAACCTCACGAAGGGGCCTCCACTGCCCTCATCTCTCTCAGCATGCATGTCTTCCAGGTTCCTTCCAGAATAGCCTATTGATCTCGGCTTATAAGATTCGAGAGATTTTCTGGCCCAAAGTTTCAAACTCACATTCCTGTCTCAAAACAGTCCCAAAGACTTAAGGAGCACACTGTCAAGTGGATCGTGGCAATGAGCCTAATTCTCAGTACTGATTTTCTGTGGTCATTTGTATTGTTGCTGAGATAAAATATCTGATAAAGACAGTTTTAGATTAAGGTGTATTTTAGCTCACTGTCCTGGCCATGATGTCACGGCCTCAGGAGCTTAGGAAAGTGGTTACAACAGGATCCAAAGTCAGGAGGCAGAGCAACATATGCTGGTTCTCAGCAGTTAGGGGGATCTTCCCACCTAATCCCTCAGGCTGAGGCGGGAATCCCACCTTAACAACGGGCACTAATATTCATTGTTCTCTAGGCTCCTGGGGATTCTAGACGTGTTAACAATCACATTAGCCCACACAGCCTCTCTTCTTTCATCCCAACACTCTACTCTGAACGCCCCTTACCTGCCCTTTGTGCTGCCCCTCTGGGCCTCTACTGCTGGCACACGGTCTGTGACTCCACTCACTGAGAGTTCCTTAGGGTTTCTCTATTTCTGTCATCTGTTCTCTACCCAGAAATGTCAGAGATCCTTCCACAGTAAACCACAGGGATAGAGAAATGGCTCAATGGTTAAGAGCACTGGATGCTCTTGCAGACGATCAGTGACTCCAGTTCTAGAGGATCCAGTAGCCCCTTCTGGCCTCCTTGGACAGACATACACGTGGTGTACAGACATACATGCGGGCAAATACTCCATACACATGAAAATAAATCTTTAAATTGTGATGTTTTACAAGGTGCTGAATTTCCAAGTATTGGGATTTCCCGTATCAGTCCCTGATGAATTTTCTAGCTGGATTCTGTCTTCGTCAGAATGCAATCGCTTCAGTCTTTTAAAATGTACAAAACTTTTTTCTGGGACAATGCACAGCCTGTTTTGGTAAATGTTCTGTGTGCAACATTGGGTGTCCTACTCCTGAGTTGGTTCTTTGCCCAATTCTCCTCTGTCCTCTCTCACCTGCTCCACTCTGCCTCCTTACTAGTCCTGGAGGGGGAGACCTCTGTTCACAGTCCTGGTGCCCACTTGAAGAAACCTGGTCAAGACTCTTCCCAGGGCTAAGAAAATTGTCTTCCTTCTGTTTTGTGGTTTGGAGAGAAGTGTGCTCCCAAACTGAAGGCAGAGAAACATGGCTGCCCCAGCAGAGGCTCTAGGTTGTCAGGTCCCCTTCTCCTTAGATCACCCTTGAGTGGAGCATGAAGGCAGGCATGAAATCCCCCAGAGCCCACATCATCTGGTCACTGACGGAAGCACTCCTCCATCAGGCATGGTACTCATAGGCTCCAGGGTTTGTACACTTAGCGACTGTCTGGCCCTCATCCTGTGACCTTTAGCCTTTCCCCTGGATGTCTGTTTCCTGCTGGAAGGAGGCAGGAGCTGCAGGGCTTAGGGCTGGGGACACAGCACTAGATGCTGGGAAGGAAATCTGTGAGGTGCAGTGCTGTGGGCAACGGGCACCATCCTGGTAGCTGGCAAAGGGTAGGTCACTCAAGTTCTGTGTGCCTGCTTCCTCGCCCATCCAATGGATCCAGTGTGAGGCAAGTGGAGGAACCCTGGCTTTCTACTTTGAAGTCTGGCTGGGTTTCTTTTAACATTGCTTTTATCATATCAAAGCTTGTTCTGAGTCTGAGATACTGAGCTGCTAGGAAGGAGTTAATGGAGTGCTATATAGACAGACAAATGGGAGGGGACGGGGGACACCCCATCTGATACCTTCCCACCCTAAGACCACCTGGAGCTGCCAGCACAGGTCTAGTCTGCCTTGGAACCACCATGGGGTGCTCTGGACTTGCACTGGAATGCCCAAGAGAAAGAGCTTCAGTGAGGGGTGAAATGGGAGGTGCCCAGGGTGTGTCTGGGGCTCAGAAACCGATCTAGTCATGCACATTGGGCTACGGGGGTTTGACTGTGAAGTGACTTGGCCTAGGGCCAACCCCACTGCCATCCAGTTCTACTCACCTGTGGGACTTGGTGGCAATTGTGTCTCACACTTGAGGGAGGCAAGTTGAGTTGCATGTGGTGGGAGGAACCAGTCCTCCAGACCTTCCTTAGTTAGGCAAAATGAGACCCAGGCTCCAAACCTCTGGGACAGTGGGTTAGGTCTCCCTGTATCTAGGATCCAGAGTCTGGGACCCTGGATGCAGCCCTGGCATCTTCTGGAACCTGCTGGTGCAAGGATTTGGGCACTGAGGTAGCTGTCCCTAGGAGCACTTCCCTCCTGGTGAGGGCTGCATCCAGTCAGCCGCTTCATGTCCCGTCTTGCTGGGAAGCCTTCCAAGCAGGGCCTGTGGGGCAGGCTTGTGTGAGAGAATGAGCTGACACTTGCCTCCCTTGGGCCTGGGGCTCTTGAAGCCAAGGCTTTTTTCCCACGGCTGCCTGGCCTACATGGTGTGTCTCCCAATGACTTTTGTGGAAGACTATGGGTGGCTAGGAGAATACTAGGTGTGGAGTCCAAAGTCCCCTCTCATTTCCCAGGGTGGACCTGTCCCTTTTTCTCCTTGGGCCTCAACTGCCCTGCTCTGAGAATATGAGGTTAAACTTTATTCTGGCTTTTATAGACCTGTCCCTGGTAGTTACCACTATCCTGAGTACTGACTCATAGTACTCCTTATCCCAGCCAGGTGGGGGCTGACATCATGTCTGAGCCTGTTGATAAGAGCTGGGGGGTCCCATGGCTCTTGGTAATCAGGGTGGGCAAAAACCAAAAGCAGAGAGTTTCCACCCAGGTGATCCTCAGAGGCCAGGCAGAATGGCAAATGGGACAGTTTTTCTTGGGTGTGAGTCATCATGGAGGCTAGGGTTGGAGTAGGGTAGGGACCCCCAGGCTCACAGGGCAATGTCATGGCTGGTATCTGAGGGCTGAGGTGAGACCAGCAATGAGGCTGGGTGGATCAGTGGCCGGGACTGAGGTAAAGAAGGAATGGGCCTGGTGGGGCGGGGGCGGGGGGGGGAGGGAGCAGGGGGCGGGGGGGCCGGGGGCACAGGGTGGGCAGCACCCTCCCAGATGCCCCCCCCCCAGTCCAGTGACAAAAGACAACAGGAGGCGGAAGACTACTGGGTTACCCACACTTGCTCTTTCACGCACACCACAGCGTCTCAAATGGCTGTTGTGTACAACACACCACCTGCTAGAGTCCTGGGGACAGAAACATACGGGGCACAGTTACAATCAGACCAATGCCTGGTGTGCTCCTAAATACGTCTTCTTCTGTGGTCACAGGCCCAGGGCACAAAGGAGGGCACAGGGGGCACAGGAACACCAGTCCTGCGTGCAGGGAAGCCTGGCCGAGCTTGCACAGCCCCTCACGGCAGAGGTCCATCTGAAAAGGGGCGGCTGGGGCCACATGAGGGCAGAGTCACTGACAACAACCCTGTTCCTGTGACTGTTCCTAGTTCAGGCTCTGTGGGGGACCAGGAGCCAGGGCTAAGGAGACTGGACTAAGGGGAAGATCTTGGGATCCCAGGGGTTTCTTTAGTGGCTGCCATTTACTTGCTGTTTAAAACGTGAGCCTGATCTAGAAAGTTCCATCAGGAACCCAGCAAAACCAATGCAGTACCGTGCCCTGGAGTGTCTCTCCTTCCAAGGTAAAAGTCAGGGCTTCTAAAAACAAGTGACACCGAGGCAGCTGCCGCCTGTTCTCTGGGTACAGTGGGGCATGCAGGTGCAGCCCACTAAGTGTATGGAGCAGGCTACCCCAGCCCTTGCTGGGGAAGAGCTAGACAGCTAGACTGCTGCCAGGAGAACTCCTAGGGTCCAGCGAGGGCATCAGCTCCCACCCTTAAGGGCCTTGCTTCCTGGGTGGGCTGTCCTACCTCGAGTCAGTGGACACTGTAGGTTCACTGGGGAGGCAGGCAGTTCCGTGGGCAGGAACCATTCCGCTGCTGCAGGTTCTGGCCCATGGGGGCTTCCCTCAGGTGTCAGCAGCAGCAGCGGCCCCCCAAAACCTGAGCCTGGCTGTGAGCTCTGGGGATTCCCATGGCTCCTGGGATTCCCATCTCACCACCCAGCTCTGCAGGCAGCGGAAGCATTTGTGGAGTCAGGGAGGATGCAGGAGTCAGGGAAGGCTGCCTTTAATAGCTCAGTGAGTCTGTTAACACACTGCATACAGAACCAGAAAGAGTCAGGTGTGGGGACCCCCCTCAGCATGGCTCCTGTGAACTGGTATAATGCGCACAGACCCTAAGCCACCACCCCATCATGGGGCCCTGGTGGGGCTGGAAGTGACTGGTACCTACTATGGGTGCCATGTGGAAAGCTGGTGACTCCTTAGGGATGAAGTCCAAGGGCAGCCAAGGCTCTGGAGCAAAGTGAGGCAGCTGGAGGGGTGTGTGGGGCCCTGGGAGGGTCCAGGTGAGAGGGCACCAGGGAGCTACCAAGGGTCCCAGCCTCTTCTCCCATGGAGCCAGACCTTGCAGGGTAAGTGTGCCCACTGTGTTTCAGCCACTTCCCACAGCCAGGCATCTGGCCTGAGATCAGGCTGGTATGCCCGCCCTGTGCAGGTGTGACGCAGGTTCCTCAGTGGAGGCTGGGGACAGACGGCCGCACGCTGACTCAGGTAGCTTCCTCTTCCTGGGACTCCTCCTTCAGGCTTTCTGCCACCAGCTTCATCTGCTGTTGAGAGAACACAGGGCACCAGATGAAGCACGCAGGTCTCGGGGTGACATGGATAGGGCAGAGGCAGAGAGGCAGGTCTGACATCTGCAGACCCTCAGGCAGAAGAGTGGAATCCCAGGAAGGAGATGCCCTGGGCCACTGCCCACAGCTTACTTCCTGACTTTCTCACCTGGCGTGGAAAGAACGGTAAGTATAGGTAGAATGCTGCTGTGAGCCCGAATACTGGGGGTCTGAGAAACACCTGGCTTTTTCCCGGATGGAGTGGGAGGGCAGGGCCCCAGAAAGACTGGACACCAAAGTAAGGCCAAGTCTTTACTCTGTCGCTATGAGCTAAGAGACTGGGAAGTTTGGACTCACGACCCAGGCACCCCATCCATGCAGACAGTACTGTGCTCAGTTTCTACTCCCACAGCCAGGGTACCCCCCACAAAACCCAGAGCCCCCTGGGGACACCTCTTGCTACAGCACTGGAGAGCATGGCCTGTTCTGCTCTGCCCAACTTGCTAATCAGTGAACACTGGAATGTGGCTTACAGCAGAGGGTGCTGATAACAGCCATCTACCTATGAAAACCAAAACTCTTCAAGTATAAACAGGGCTGGCCTGCTTGTACTAGGCTGTCCCCCTGGACCTGCATGTCACAGGCAGAAGGGCCTCTCAAGGCCATGAACAAGACTCTGTGCCTGCTCTGACAGATCTGTGGCGTGTGCGTTTCTCTGAGGCTTCTTGTTCCTCTAGCCTGGTCTATCTTCTTCCACATGACGCCCCAGAACTGTTCTGCATCCACAGGGACACAAATTCTTTTGGGGGGTGGGGGTTGAGACAGGGTTTCTCTGTGTAACTCTGGAGCCTGTCCTGGAACTCAATCTGTAGTCCAGGCTGGCCTCGAACTCACAGAGATCTGCATGCTTCTGCCTCCTGAGTGCTGGGATTAAAGGTGTGCGCCACCACTGCCCAGCTAACAGAGTAGTTTTTGATGGGGGAGAGGCAGGTAGAGTTGGGTTCAGGGCATATGTTTTGTGCAAGGGCCTGGGCACTGGTTAGACACAGGATTAGGGCTGGCTTAGGGCCATCCCTGCCCAGAGCCTCACAGTTATGGCGTGTCCCCAGAAGAGTGACACAGCTGGTTTGAATTAGTCCACAAATCACAACATTTTGTGTGCCTTCTCCTATGTGAGACCTTGGTCTGTCACCTTTTCCATCATCAGCATCCAGCTTCTCACAGCCCACCAAGCCTGTTGGCTGCTGATGTGAAATGCCCCAGTCAGGGAGACCAACACCACAGCCCGAGTTCACCCTACAGTAGAGTTCACCATGACCCTACCAGCTGGTGTCACCAAATAACCATGAACGTCTAAAATGTCTTTATGACCTGACCGAAAGAGTGAATGGATAGGTGGAAAGCATCTATTTCCTGGTTGACAAGTAACCACAAGAAATGGAAGATTGTGTTAATCTGGAGTAGAGCAGTTGAATCTAAACAAACCCTGGCATTTCAGGCAGGGAGAGAACTGGGCAGCCTCCAGGGCTCCTATAAGGTGCAAGCTGTTCCTTGTGTATCTGTGGCTACACCAGGACCCTCATGGTGCAGATGACTGACACACAGTAGCAGGACACACAGGAGTCCACCGCTCTCCTGGAAGGAGCCCCTGCTGGGATTCAGCCCAAGGCAATGGGATTTCTTCCCTGGATGACACACCCTAAGAGACCCTTGTCCCCATTTGACCCTGTCATCGCTGTACCCATGGGGGTGACCCAGCGACCACAGTCGCTCTCTCGGGCCCAAGGTCAGCGCAGAACAGGCAGACTGGGTTCCCCTACAGCCTGTCTGGCTCAGGACTGTCCTAAGGGACCAGTGGTGTCTGAGGTCTCAGGGCCATGCTCTCTGGTGTGAGGGTGGTCAGGTTTCACAGACAGTCTGGCCTTTACTTGCCCCAGAGCAGGGCCATGAGCAATGGATCCTGGTGGCTCAGCTAGCTAAGCCAATGTCACCCCTGTGCCTCCCTCTGTGGCTGGTCCCTCAGGATTAGGTCACCCTCACTGGAGATCCCTGATTGAGTTGGGCCCTAGCTAAAGGGCATCTCAAGGTTACTCTTCAGCTCTTCAGTTTATCTGTAGCAACTCTGGCCCAGGGTATGTGGGGAGTATGGGAGCAAAGTCACCTCTGTAGACATCAAAAGGACTCTTTGGAGACCCTGAAATTAAATCCTGCATAAACGTCAGGCAGCATAAGATAATAGAGTTGACCTTTCCCTATAAAATAGCAATAGAGTGAAGAAAGAATGGAATTTTTTTTTTAAACTTGTGACTCATTCAAACACTCATGCTCCAAATGGTCCTTTGAAGTGTAGGTAGCTTCCTGTACCTAAGCTTAGCCTGGGGGAGATGTGTTGCTGGGTCCCCCTCTCCCTGTGAGGAACTATAGAAAGGTCTTCTGAGACTGCCGATATTTCCCCGCGACCTGGACAGCTACGGTGGACCCTGCCGATCTCAGACAGCTCCTTTGGGCCCCCAAACCCTAGCTAAGCCCACACTAGAACTCCAGGACCTCTGTTAGAGCACTTGGAAATTTGCTTCTTGTCACAGCTATTGCCCAGCTTAAAACTGCTCAGCACCCTAACACCTGGTTCCCAACAATCCCATTCTGAAGGAATCTGAGCAACCCTAGGCTGACAGGTCAAAGCTCAGTGTTGTTAGAGGAGAGAACCACGCCGACGGCCTCCTGGACCTCCATCCCTTAGAGCACAGAGCCCCGTGACTAGATGGAGCTGGGCACCTGGTCTCCAGGGACTTAGGTGAACAGTATACTCTGAAGGAGGTCCTTGAGGTGGTTTGCTTAGTTGAGCCATAACATCTGGCTCTGCCAAGGCTTCCCAGGAGGAGGCCGCTAGCCTGGGATCTCAGCTGACAGTCGCTCAGTGCTCACCTCAGTCCTGATTTGACTGATCTGGAGGAGGGGCAGCTGTCTGGGATTCTGAGCAGATCCTAAAGGCTCCTATGATTCCTTCTCAAATAGGTAACACAGTGGCAGCTAGTTCAGTATTCTAGATGAGACATCACACACCACCTTTGCCCACCAGAGAGAAACAGGAGGCTGGGCTATTCCTTATGCACAGTGAACATAGGTGATGCCAGGATCATCCAATTGTGGTATATGACTAAGAAAGTATTATAAATTCAGAATGATTGGGAGCTAGGGCTAAACCATAGGAAGAGCAGTGCCAGGCATGATTCACAAGGCCTCTGAAGTCACCGGAGTGAGAATCTAGTCCCAGATACACTTCTAGTGTCCATCATCTACTTAAACCATGGCTTCCACTCTAACTTTCTCACACATGATGCGATGTGCTTTGATCACATCCAGCCCCTTCACTTACCTCTCGGCCCTCTTATGCTGGTCTTCCCCTTCTGAGGGGGTGAGCCTAGGAGAAGCTTGGCAACCTGCGGCTCCTCTCGGCTGGGCCCTCATCTGTACTGGGCTGTGTGCACACCCTCCTCCAACAATGGAATCCTTTCCCTTTCCTAGCAACTTCAGTAAGAGCCCTTTTGTGGTCAATTTTCACTCAAACATGTTCTGAGAATCCTACTGGGGCATAAGAGAGGTGAGCATGTATGGGGGATTGAGCCTGAATTGACCTGGGGTGTCTGTGCCATCAGACGATCTGTGTCCTCTGAGTACACGTTTAGGGAAAGCCCACCCCCCAATTTAGCGTCTTATGCCTGTGCACAATTGGATGTGCATATGATTAGGATCAGATGCATTATGGAAAAAAACATGCTCACTGAACAAAAGCTTGAATAATCCAAAGCTGTCAATCAAAAAAGAACCATCTACATACACCTTTAGCCGACAGTAACTCTTGAGCGCGGCGACCCTTAAGGAGCAGAGCGCACTGCAGCCATCTCAGCTGAACCACTACCGTCTTCAGTTCTTTGAAGACCCCCAAGACTCCAAACTGCCTGCTCCAGACAGCAGCCCCTCAGTAACACTTCTATCTTCCTGCTTTTCTGAAAGCTGGATTCCACTTAGGAGGAAAATGTGCATCTGTCTGTGTCTGGCTTGTTTTGCTAAATGACTTTTAATTCCACCCACTGTCCTGTAAATGACAACTTCATTCATTTTTATGGCTCTCCCCTTCTCTCTTTCTCTCTCCTTCCCCCTCCACCCGTGTGTGTGTGTGTGTGTGTGTGTGTGTGTGTGTGTGTGTGTGTGTGTGTGTGACACTTTCTATCTGTTTCTATGCTGATGGCTCCTGAGCAGGTCCCATTCCTTGACTGTATATATGAGGCTGTGCATGTGTGTCCCCTGTGTATTGACTGATTTCTTGAGGTCTATGCTCGGGAGTGATATCTGTTTTCAGTCTTTTAAGGAACCTTAACCCTGATTTCCTAGTAGTTACACTACTGTACATTCCCTCTAGGGTACGAAGGACACACACACCCCAACCCTGGCCATCATTTGTTTGTTTTTTTGAGGACAGCTGTCCTGAGTGGGTGAGATGGAGTCTATTTGACTATTTCCAAAACTCCTGATGCCAACTTCACTGGCTTCTTCTCACTGCTTCTAAGGGGAGAGATGCCCCTGAACTGAAGTCTGTAGCAGTAGCTTCCTTTTCTGTTTCCATCCCATGCTTTGTAAAGCTGGAACATTCTAGAATGGCAGCTGAACCACGAGAAGAGTGCTGTTTTTGATCTGCTCTTTGGCCAAGAGACTACAGTGGCACTCTGGGTTATGCCAGGGCCACTGCTGCCGAGAGTCACAAGCCACAACGTCCAGGTCCTAGCTCTTGCTCCACCTTGCTTTTCAGATAGATGAGCTTATCCATCTAATAGGGGTGTGCATGGAACCCCCCCCCACACACACACACACTTCAGCAGAAGTCTCTGGGGTTTGTCTTCCAGGGATGGGTCTCATCTCACAGACCCACCATGGTATTTTAACAGGAGCTATGAGGACTTATCGCCCGGGGGTGAGGTGGGGTGCTGAAGACTCCTTCATACACACAGCTACCACATGGACACTGCGAGAATGGACTCCAACTTCCTCTTAGGTCTCCTCTCCCATTACTATTATGGCCACCCTCTCTGCCCTCCAGCTGGGGAAACTCAGGGCAGGGCCATGTGCAGGCCCCTTTGGGACACCTCCTGCTTTCTCGATCTTCTCCTGGGAACACCAGTAGCACTCTGGGCCTCCCTGAGTTCTTTGTCTGTGCAGAAGCCATGGACCCCAACTCTGAGAACAGTCCTTGAGCTGGGGCTCTGCACACTCTACTCTGCTCTCACAGGCCATGCTCTGTGTCCTCAGTCCTGGTGTATAAGGTGACAGGGTGCCTGCCACCTAGTTGCTGGCCTTCTTCTCACACCTGAACCATAGTCCAGCATTGGGAGAGAGCCAAAAGCAGACCGAAGAGGCCCTGTCGGCAGTGTGCCACGAGAACAGCCGCCTCTGCTCTTCACGAGGGCCCAGGGACGCCCCCTTCTTCCACAGGTTGCTGAGCAAGCTTGCTTCTTTCATTTACCCGTTTCCCACTTCCTAGAGACCAGTGCTTCAGCTGGAGGAGGGACAGGGTGGTGACTGGGAATTCACATGATCTCAGGGGACAGTTTTTTACACTAAGAAGTCAAAGTGCAATGGGCAACTGCCGATGCCCCACCCAGGATGAAGTGTCCCCTCTCTACAGAGTCCCAAACCCGAGGGATCATCTGAGCACTGTCTGTACAACAAGTAACCCATAATTCTCTTTTAAGTAGGTCTTCCAAAGAGTTAAAGAATGTATTTTCACAACTTAAAATGTGGTATTGTTTCAAACTGCAACATGGCGCAAAGATCCCAGACCTCCACACACGGATGTGCCAGCTGCGTATGCCTCATGACATGGCATTTTCCAAACCAGCTGAGTATGTGAATCACCACCTTTCACCCCTACATGAGTCAGTGTAGGGTCCTAAAAACAAGACTTTTTCTTATAGTCACGAAGAAAATTTCCACTTAGTGATTCTTAACAGTGAAGTAATGATTGGTTTCCTATAGTATTACACTTTCCAAACTGTATCAAATTGTCAGAATCTAGGAAGTGCAAAACAACAAAACAAAAGTGAAGCTGGGTGTGGTGGCACACACCCATACCCCAAGCACTAGGGAAACCGAGGCACAAGGATGGAGAGTTCAAGGCCAGCCTGGACTACATAGCATGACCCTGCCTCAAAAAAAATAAAAAATAAAAAATAAATAAACCACACCAAACTAACTAAACAGACAAAAACACACACACACAAATTCCAGACCAATATCCCTAAAGTCAGAAGAAGGACCCAGGAAGACTGTGAGCCCCTAAACAAAGTTCTCCCAGTGAACTGGCTGCAACAAACAGGAACCCCTGAGGACTGATTGGTCTCAACAGCTAGGTTTTAGGACATGGGTCAGGCATCCCTCATGATTCTCACGACCATCACGACCCTGCCCTGGAGTTCAAGCCTTTTGTGGAGCTTCCTATCCTGCACTGTGAGCTAGACCAAGCCACTCATTTTTAACCAAAAGAAAGCGGGATAAGATCATGGTGGGTTCCGAGACACCGATCTGTGTCCTAAGTCCTTGCCCTCTCCTGCCTGTCCTTTCTTCCCACCACAGGCAGATGCGCACTTCTGTCCACACCACACGCAGATACGCACTTCTGTCCACACCACACGCAGATACGCACTTCTGTCCACACCACAGGCAGATGCGCACTTCTGTCCACACCACAGGCAGATGCGCACTTCTGTCCACTTGTGCTTCTTTCTTCTCTCTAGTTCCCAAAGCCTTTTCAGACAAGCTCCTGGCTTATCTCACTTCCGTGAAATGGCTCCCCATAAGGTAACCCACCCTCCATGACCACACTAGCACAAACAAGGGTCTTTCTTGACCATCTTAGGTTACAGCACTTGGCATCCTCCACCCCAGGCTGGCCTCAAACTCAAGATCCCCCTGCCTCTACCTCCTGAGTGCTGGGGTTTCAGCTATGTGCCACCAAACCTGTCCATCTCCTTGAAATTCTTTCTGCCTGGGCTGTTTGGCTTGTCTTGCAGGCTCACACTCCTCCAGTAGGCCCTCAGAAAATGGCATCTCTCAAAAGCCTATTCTAGGCTTCACTTGTCTCCATCAGAACTCTAATGATGGAATGTTCTAGTAAATACCTACAGCTTGTATAATACGACTGAGAGCCTGGATGTCTAGTATGGCTCCATCTGAACGAGTTCCCATGTCAACAGCTGCAGACAGTTAGGGCTCCTGTCAGCAGCAGCTCTAGATGCTGAGACCACCTGTGCCCATGGCCTTGGCCAGCACTGATGCTCATACCATATGGATATCTACAACTTGGACTTCCGGGATTGACAGCAGCCTATGCAAGGCTGGTCTGTGTTAATCTCAGGCCAACCCTATCCTAGTTTCCCCCTCCAGCCATGCTGGCCACCTTCTGTTCCTTGCAGCTACCGTGGAGGGATCTGATGGCCTCCTTTTTGGTCTCTACCAGTGCCCAGTATCCCCTTTTCTACCCTGGGTGCCTACACCATGGTGCTTCCCAGAAAGCTGCTGAGTGAAGGATACCAAACAAGAAGAGCCCTGCTCAGGACCTTGTCCCTAAGCATCTGTCAAACAAAGTCCCTTCCATAGAAAGGTACAGTGGGAGGGACTTGGCACCTGTCTTCCACTGGCCTTCCTGCAGCGTATATCCTCCAGCATTTCCAGTTAAGGGGGTACTCTCCAAAGTAGGACCACCATAACCACCAAAGCTGGTTCTGGTCAACATGTTAAGAAAGGTATTCATTATTCTGCCATATGTCCCCTGAGCTCCTGGCTAGTGGTCCCAGAGAGCAGCTCCCACTGATTGTACTCAGCTCTCTTCGAGACTACTGACCCCTCCTCTCCTAGCTCCATGAGGTGGATACCATCATTGTTTCCTCTGCTTTAGAGGGACAGTGTTTGGCCTCTGTCTCAGAGCAGGCCCACCTCTTCTGAATGCCTCAGTGGAGAAATGCAGGTCTGGACGCATCCACCATCCAGGTCCTCATCTTACCAGGTGTGCTCCAAGGCCCAGGGCCTCACTATCGCCTGGGAACCTGACACATGGCAGGATGCAGAGTTCATCCAGACCCTGAATCAGAATCTCCACTTTAACAGGATTCCCAGAGTTGGAACATTCTCTACTCAGTCTTTAGACCGGCCAACTCAAGGGCACTAAGTAGCTCCTCCTTACACCCTGCTCTGTGAACACACCAGGGTCCCCAAGTCACTCAGTGTGGAGTCTGGATTCCAGCAGCACAGTCAGGCTGAGAGCCTGGGCCCAAGAACTCAATGGGAACACAGGGTGGGGCTCAGCTCAGCTCAACCAGGCAGCCTGGAGTAGCCTGAGACAGGCTGATCTCAGAGTTTGAGGCCAGCCTGGTCTACAGAGTCAGCCAGGGCTATGCAGAGAAATCCCTACCAGAAAAAAACCAAAGGGGGAAAAAAAAGGAGGAAAGGAGGAAGGAAGGAAGGAAAAAAGCAAGCACACAAACAAGTGAAGGAGTATGTCAGTGCAGCCGGGAGAGGGTTTCTAAACAGTGAGTTGTGTAGAAATGGTGAGGAAGCCATGATTCAGGTGGGAGAGGACCCAGCTGGCTCGCCAGGCCTCCCTTGTCCCCAATGCAACCTCACTTTTGACTCTGGTCAACCTGCAGCCAAGACCCACTGTGCACAGGTCTGCTCTGCTCAGACTCCCTCCCTCCCTCCCTCTTCCTCACATCCCTTCATTTCACTTAACTTCTGTGACTGATGAAAAAATTAAAATGAAATACGAGATGTTTGGTCCTGACTGGTTGTGACCTGTTCTGTTCTGGCTCCTTCTGGAGACTGCCAGCTCTTCCTTTACTCAGCACGCACCGGCATTCCACCTGCAGGCTTCTCCCATGGGGTGCACTATTTCTTCTGACACCCAGAACTTCATATTGGAGCCTGTGAGGAAATCTCCCTGCACTTCACGGTGCACGCACCGGCATTCCAAAGTCTCCAGTTCCCCGGTTCCTGCTGGGTACGCCCCAACATTCTGTCTTCAGTTTCAGGTTTTTCCCACTGTGTGCACATTTTCCTGACACCCACAACTTCTGATTAGCCTTGTGTGCCTCTCAGAACAAGATTGCTGCTCCTGCTGCTTGCCCCCTGGAGGTAAGAGCCCACATTTCACACTCTAAGTCACACTGTCAGGTGCCTTCCCAGTCTCCCCAGTCACTGGATCCTGGATGATGGTTAAGTGTGGGTCTGCCAGGTTACCTCTCCTGTCTTTGGAGATGGGCATAAGTACGTGGTGCCTGCAGCAGTGGAAGCCACCGTGATACCATGATGAAACAAGCGTGCCAAGGACGGCTGGATGTGAGAACAGGAAAGGCCTTCCTAGGCCTCAAACAGCATTGCTCATCTGCTTCCCAACCTCGGGAAGGGTTGGTGTGTGGACTTCTTTCCAGTCATGTTCACTTAATGATTTTGACTCTTCATATGGAAATCACCCAGGGCTATTCCAGGCTGTCAAAGCCCTAAAACATCTCATTCTTCTGGAAATCACTGGGTACCCTCTCCACTGAGCCAGTGGGCACAATTCCATGGACTGGGAAGGCCTGTCTGGCTCTGTGCTGTCCTTGAAAGTCCTCAGTCACATTGCCGATTTTAACAAGCCTGTCCTGGGGGCTCTGAGATACTTTCCCTGGCCCTTGGCGGCTCCACAGGCTGCAGCTCTTCCCCCATCTCTGCTTCCACTGCAGGGAGATGAAACCTGGCTCAGCACCTCCCCCTCCCCCCTCCCCTCTCCACCCTCCCCACTCGACCCTCCCCTCTCCACCCTCCTCTCTCCCCACTCCACCCTCCCCTCTCCACCTTCTTGACCCTCCTGACTCCACCCTCCCTTCTCCACCCTCCCCTCTCCACCCTCCCCTCTCCACGCAGCCTCATAAGCAGAATAGGAGTTCCCAGGGGCTGGAGCCAGACACAAACTTTCGACCACAGGGTGGTTAGGTAAACTGGCAGACTAGCTGTCAACTCTGGAAATCCCTGTCCCGGAGCCAACTGGCTTCCCAATGGGCCTTTCCTGGAGGCCTTTTGTCCTGGTCCTCAGACAGGCACCTGATGGCCGTCCCCAGGCTTCCTCCTGCAGGAGGCCTCTCTCTTAGTGCTCAGCCTCCCCTTACAGAGCCAGCAGCTTCCCTCACAGCAGCTCTGGAGTTTTCTCTCCCTCTGTAGAATTCTTTTCTCCTGGCCTCTTGACCCTTAGCCTCTTCTGGATGTTTATTTTCCTGGCTTCCTCTCTGAACTTTTTCCATCTTGCAAAGGGATACATAATCTTCTCAAAACAGTTAGAGGCTGTGCACCCCCTTCTACCAAGATTGGCTAGAACTTAAGGGGAATAATAACCAACCAACATCCCCTGAATTTCCCACCTTGGTAGTTTTCTGCTGAAAGACCGCACGTCCTAGCTTTCCCATGAACTACAGAAGCCGTTTCCACTCCTAGAAGGGGCCACATCCCAACTTCCTCTGTAGGCATTTTGGACATGGAGACACACACACACACACACACACACACACACACACACACACACACACACACACGTAACAAAATGTTCCTTCACCGTGAACAAACACGAACCTATCTAAGGTCAGGTCAAGCCTCTCTTTCTCTCCAGAGGCCTCAAGATGCTTCCCATGCCACAGATTCTGTTCAGGAAGGGCTGTTCCTCGGAGCTCTCTTGCTATCTGTGGTTTCTGGCTTTCCTCTGTGGATTTCACTAAACTGAAATCTGTGGGGACAGTCTTGACAGGCTTCCATTCCCACCAATGTGGCACACAGTAGAATGCACAGAATGCCAGGGCAGGGGCACCGACCTCCAGGGGGTGGGCGACCCAGGCAGATTCCTGCATATTCTTCTGTCTCCCTCCACTTTTCCCTTCCTTCTCTTTCTCTCTCTCTCTCTTTCCAACAGGATCTTACTACGCAGCCCAGACTGGCTTCAAACCTTTGCTCTTCCTGCCTCTACCTCCCCAGTGCCAGGATCCCTTCCTTTGCTTGTGGCTTCTTCTGCACACAGACAAGATCTGAAGTACCCTCATGACTGATATCTGTTCTTAGTTTAGGAATTCTATGGAATCCTGTCTGCTACAAGGTCTCAAAGATTTGGCCTTCTTTCCTCTAGGACTTGCACTCAGGTCATGATCCCCTTGGGGATCAAATGTGGGTCTATATTGATTTCCTGTCTGTTGACATCCAGTCCTTCCAGAGGCATCTACTGCCACCATCACCCTGCTCACCTGCAAGTCTTTGTACAAGGCCAAATGCAGCACTGGGCATGGGCGGTCGCTTCTGCTCTGCCCTGCCTCTGCTCCCAGACTGTCTTCACTGTGACTCTACTACACTCTGAAGACATTAGCATTAGCCTCCAGTTGTGTTCCTCTCTTTCAGAGTTTGGCTAGTTTCAGGTCCTTTATTTTCCATGTCAGTTTTAGAATCAGGCTTATCAGCTTCTACAAAAACAGGTCAGGGGCTGCCAAAATCCTCGTGATAAGACAGTATTTTTTCCAGTATCCGTCACAGGAGGACCCTGCTGTTCTATGAAGGGACATAAGCACAACCTGTCATGAATGGGCAGTCATATTCCAGGCTCCTGGTGCTCTCCTGCAGGCTTAGCTTACACACACACACACACACACACACACACACACACACACACACACACACACACACGGTCAGCCATCTGTGAACAAGAACCTGTGCTTCTTTGTGTAGATATCCTGTGTCTTTTTCCTCTTCATTTCTTAGCTTGACTTCAGTACAATATTGACTTCCCTCCTGTTGATCCTCACAGCGAGGTCCAGCAGTCACCCACTCCTTAATAAGATCGTTTATAGATTCACCATCGATGACGTCCTTCATCAGGTTGAGAAAGTTCCTGTTGCTGGACATCCCACAGTTCAGTGATGTACTATACATTTCTAAAATTTTGTCCTCTCTCTTGGCTTCATTTTATGTTTATTGATGTGTCCTTAAATTTACTAATTTTTTTCCCAGTCTACCATCTTGTCCCCTGTTAATCCTATTTACTATGTTTTCTGATCTGAGGCTTTAATCTTTAGAAACCAGCCCCACATGTTTAATCATTCATGTCTTTGTGTAACTGTTATAACAGATGGAATACAGCTTTAATGACTCCATTAGCATCCTTGCTGACTAATTCTGTCATGTGCTTCAGCTTCAGGTCAGTTCAAACTGATAACCAGTTCTCCTCACAAGTGTGTGTGTGTGTATGTCTATATTCATGTAAATTTTTGTGTTGTTCTGGGATGTGGTTTGTTAGGTGGGTCCACAGGAGGGCTCAGCTAGGAGTTATTCCCTACTGACAGGCAGGCTTTCCTGAGTGTCCTCCCAGCTCCCCATGAGTTCTGACTTTTCTATATGCTACAGAAGAGCATTGTCTAGCCCTGCACACCAGGCTTAGTCCCCTCTACTGACGGTTCTTTCGCTGGTCAGTTTGCACATGCCCTGCTGGACATGGAACTGTCTTGGCGGACTTCCGGGGCTTTCTGTACACCCAATTCTTTCCTGGTTCTGTCTGTCCTGGGATCCTCTACAGCCCTGGCCTCCCTGACTCCTCAAGTGGCAACCCTGGGTTCCAATAGATTAAGGGTGCCCACTTGTCTCTGGAGCACTGGGCAGGTGGAAAGCTCAATTTCTCAAGTTAATGACAAGATCTTTAAATTATTTAAGTACTTCTGATATTCATTCTCCTGTAAGTAAGTATCAGAGGCTGGGGTATTTTGACTCTAATGAGAACCACTGGCCTCTTCCTTGCTGCTCTAACCCTTGAACAAAAGGACTGTCAGTCAAAAGTCTGTGTCAGCAGCAGCCATCTTGAACATTACACAGTGCCTTGATGACTACAACTGAATACAGCAGCTACTGGAAGCACAGTCCCAGCCAGGGCTGCCTTAGTGTGCACTAGACACATGGGGGTCACAATGAGATCTAGGTGACTCTGCAACCATTTCTACCTGGGGCCAAAGTAGGAGCACTTCCCTTGGTGGCCTACAGAGGCACTTCTGTCATGGGTGCTAAAAGGCAAGGACTGTGATTGGTGCAAACAAAAACCTTCATCTGCATATGAGGTGAGCTCCTGGTGCTCCCTGCTCCTGTGAGCGCTGCCTGGAAGCCCCCCCCCCCCCCCCAGCAGCTCAGGCCCACTCCCTCAGCTCTGGTTCCTATCAGCCCTTATGCTGCTTTCCATTTCATAGAAACTTTTCGGTATTCAGGTGGTTAGCTGATAGTACTTTTGTTTTTCAACATTCTTTACACACACACACACACACACACACACACACACACACACACACACACACATATATATAAAACTTTGTTTTATATGCATTGGTGTGAAGGTGTCAGATCTCCTGGAATGGGAGTTACAGACAGCTGTGAGCTGCCATGTGGGCGCTGGGAATTGAACCCAGGTTCTCTGGAAGAGCAGCCAGTGCTCCTAACCCCTGAGGCATCTTTCTAGTCCTGTTTTTTAATATTCTTAATGGATTTATGTTTTCATACATTTCCCCTTTTAAAACAGAGTGGTTTATGGAGGAATAGTTGAGGATAGTGATTCTGGAAAGAAACCAGCAGCTGTGAGAGATCTTCTTAAACCAAAGGTTTCTCCTGAGGAACACTGGCCTGCAGAAGGGAGAAGTGAGGTGGTATAGGTCCACTGATGGAGCCACAGTCAAGGCTGCAGATGCTGCTGAAGGAGCGGAGTCACGGTCCATCCTACCCAGAGGCTCTGCTCTCCTCAGACGTCTTTCACGGTGGCTTAGCCTGCCTGCCTGCTTGTCTCTTGGAAGGAAAGTGAACCCAGGTATGCATCTCTAGTATCAAGCCTGTTGCTAGTGGAGCAAGGGTTTAAAAGCTGGACTGAGACTGGCTGGTCCTTTCAAGTATCAGCCTCTCTTCCATGGCTCTGTCCCCTATCTTCTTGGTTTTGTTTTTTGAGGCGAGGCCCTGGCTGGCCTCATACTTGTGATTCCCCTGCCTCAGGCTTCTGAGTGTTGGAAGCCTGCATGGCCACACCCAGTCGTACACCCTTAATGCAGCAAACACATCAGAGAGTGAAGGAAACATTAGCTCCAAAATTTCTTATTGTTTTAAATAAATGAAGACTTTAAAAAATGGTTAAGATCTGTACCATAATGTTTAGTTGCAAACTGATCTAATGTGTTCTAACTGTAAACAAACCCAAGCTCCCAATGTGTTGCTTGGATCTTCTGGCAAGCTATTTCTGGGTTTTCAGGATAGAGACTTTGCCACTTGGTGAACTCCAAACATGGTGAACCCCATGAGGCACAAGCTCATGGGGTGTGGGGGTGGGGGATCCTAGGGAAACAGACTGACATTCTTACTTAGAAGGATCGGTGAGTTCCCACAGTCCACAGGAGGGCAGAGAGGTAATATGATGGTGACCACCTCCACCCACAAAGTCCAAGGGCTGAATGTCGGTGTCCCACCATTCAAGATGGAACCCAGACACCATTGTGGTATACAAAAAGGTGCGGCCTTGGGGAAGTTGCTGAGCCACCAGGAGTTAGAACTTCATGAAAGAGATCAGTATTCTCATAAAACAGACGTGACAGGTTGGGAACACTGCTAAGTGACAGTGGCAGAGGGCTTCCCAAGCACGTGTAAGGCCGGAGCCCTGAATTCACAGCAATGCACACGTGGGGGAGGGGCACAGAGACAGAGGCCTGAGCAAGCCCCTCTGCCCTCCAGTAGGTAAGTTCGCAGCAGCCGTGAGCTGTGAGCAAGGCCTCACCAGACAGAGTCCGACAGTGCCTTCACCTTGGGCTTCCTGGTCCACAGAACTGCAAGCAACACACGTGCATTGCTTATAAATTATTCACACTAAGGCATCTTGTCACAGCACTGAAGGGACGGAGGGAGTGTCCCCGACTTTCCAGGAACCCACTGTGTGGTGACTTCATGAACCCCCGGCTTTCCTTCAGTTCACAAGAAACTGGCAAATTATTCCTTAGCACGTTTTAATCTCTAGGCTTTTGTTCAAAGCTAGAATTTTAGCTTAAAATATATGGTTCTCACTGCCTAATTACTGACACATTCATATGACACTGCTCGATTCTCAATAGCCACTTTGCCAGAGGTAGCTGTCTACTTCTTTGAACTGGAGAAAATCAACTTTCTTTTATTTACTTCAGGTAGCATGGTAGTTAAGGTGAAATATCTAACTGAAGGTGTGACGTGAAAAGAGAAGGAAAATACAATGAAACCATGAACCAGAACTGGCTCCACTGTCAGCTCCCCAGCTCTGCCCTCAGTCCAGCTCTGCCCTCAGCACCCTTAGCAGGGCTCCCTTGGGGACCATGAGACAGAGCCCCTAACTGCGCAGATACAAAGAGTCTAAGGAGGAACCGGAGTGAACCAGGAGCAAGGGATGGTGGGACAGAGGGAAGAAGGGGGGTAAGGGGGATGAGAGGGAGGGAGGGATGAGAGGGAGGGATGGATGAGAGGGAGGGAGGGGAGGGATGGGAGGGATGATGGGGAGGGAGGGATGATGGGGAGGGTTTCTTTAAATGAAATGCTGTCTGAGTTCTGGGATGAGAAAGGGTGACAGGAACTCAAGGCTGCAAACGTTGTGCTTTTCATGTCCTTGGTGGATGTCTCCTTAAGAAGAAATGGATTGGCTCCACAGTCAACTCTCATTTCCTCAGCTTTGTTAAAGTTCCAGACTCCTGGCTGAGTTCTGGAATGAGGGGCTTTTCCTTCCTGTGTATCCCTAGTCCCTGTGGTGATATGGTGTTCCCCAAAATATTGTGCACCCTAATAAACTTATCTGGGGTCAGAGGACCAAACAGCCACTAGATACAGAGGCCAGAAAATGGTGGCACACATGCCTTTAATCCTAGCATTCCGAAGGCAGAAATCCATCTGGATCTCTGAGTTCAAAGTCACACTGGAAACAGCCAGGCATGGTGACTCATGCCTTTAATCCCAGGAAGTGATGGCAGGAAGCAGAAAGGTATATAAGGCATGAAAACTAGGAACTAGAAGCTGTTAAGCTTTTAGGCTTTTGAGCAGGAGTTCAGCTGAGATCCATTGGGATGAGGACTCAGAGGCATCCAGTCTGAGGAAACAGGATCAGCTGAGGAACTGGCAAGGTGAGGTGGCTGCGGCTTGTTCTGCTTCTCTAATCTTCAAGCATTCACCCCAATACCTGGCTTCAGGTTTGATTTTATTAATAAGACCTGTTAAGATTCCTGCTACATACAAGTCCCCTCCTCCGTTTCCCCTCCTTTCCTTCCTTCTCCTCTCTCTCCTCTTTTTAGACAGGCACTCACTCTTCAGCCTGGACTGACATGGAACTCACTATGTAGTTCAAGCTAGCCTGGAACTAGCAGCCATCTTCCTGCCTCTGACTCTGGAGTGCTCTACTTGCCTGTCTTTGGGTTTTGCCTCACCATCAGGATAAAAGCAGGATACCCCCCACATGCTTCTATGAAGAGCATGAACACATTCAGAATTACAGAAATACAGCTCTTGGGCCCCAGAACAAATCCCATCTTCTTGGAAACTGCTCCATGCCACCTTCCCATGGCTCCTGGGCAGCCTGGGGTGGCATGGGGCTCTGTTTCAGGCTGAGTCTTGAGGACGGTTGTGGTCCATGCTGACTCAGAGCACAGGGCACAGCCACCACATATCCAAAGCCAGAGCATGCAGGTACTTTCATTCCCCATATCCAACACACTTGCAAACACTGGAGTCAGTTAAAACTAACTGTGGCCACGTGCTGGAGCCTGTTTAAAATGCTGAGGACCTCACTTCACGGATTCAAGTTTAGAACAGAAGCCATGCTGTTACACTGACAAGTCAGTGGCGAAAGAGAACTGCGTCCTGTGCACAGCTTGTGGCTGACAAGAATCAGCTATGCGTGACACTGGTGGGCTTACACAATCTGGAAACCTCTTCCTGTCCGTCCTTACAGCCTAGAAAGTCAAAATGCTAATCCTACCGCAACATTCCAAACTACTTACTTCCCCACCTTTGGAAACATGGTACCTACATGGTGCTGACTTCTCCCACAGTTGACCCTCCTGTAACCACTTCCAGGTCACCCCACCCCACAATGCATATGCTGAGTCTTGCCAAGGGGATTCTTCAGGGATCACCTGGCCAAAACCAAGGCTGTTTGACTTGTTAAAGTTTACATGTCTCTCTCTCAGATTTGACCCAGTCCTCAGACTCACAAGCTTAAGAGCGCTCCCAGAAGCCTTTGGCCAAAGAATGCAGGTCTTCTTCCCGTGGCTGCCAGATTCTGACGTTCGGTTAGGCCTGGGATCTCTCTGGAGAACAGGACTGGGCTGTGGGAGCAACAGTTACCTCATCTTTTGGGGGAGGCTCACCTCACCAGGTCAAGGGGAATCATGCCACCCCAGATATGCCTGCATGCCTCACTTCTCATTCATAGCTGGTGGATTCTTTCAGGAGAGAAGCCACACACGTTTCCCCTGCCTTGTGTGCACTTGTCAACAATGTGGCCAAGACTCCAACCTAACTGGGAAGAGCAGGGTAAGAGGGAAGGGGCTGCACTCAGAAACCACAGCACAGACATGCGCAAGGCAGCACGGGGCGCTCACCTCCCCCTCTCCACTTCCTGCCGCTTCTCTCAACACCTAGGGTGCATTTACTGCAGTGATCCTATAACACAGCAACGTTTAAAAGTGAGTTAGGCCAGGAGAGGCTGTGCATACCTAGACCCAGCTACTTTCATTCCTGCGGCGGAAGGATCTCAAGTCAGAGACCAGCGTGGGCAACTTAGCAAGATCCTGTCTCAGAGTGAAGAAGTCCAATGTAGCAGTTCCATCCCCGGCCCATGCACATGTATGTATGCACACATACCTACACACACATGCAGGCACACATGAACACACATACATTCACATATGCACTCACACATGAACACACATGCATGGGCACACATACACATGTATGAACACACATGCATGCACACATATCATTGTCATTCATAGAGAAAGAATGCTTTCTTTTGAGAACAGTCATTCAAATCCACAGTGGGCTGAACCCAGTAGGAGGATCAGGGTTGGCTCTGTCAACCTTCACCTTGCCTGCTGTTACCAGGAGAAAAGGCCACCCACATACATTAACATACAAATAAATAAAAGCAAAGGTTGTGTATAGTGCATACTTGAAAAAAAAAGTCAACACATTGGTTCCATTTCCTCATGTCGTCTTCCCCCCTCCCCCCAAAAAAACCAACCTAGATTTAATCTGTCTCTAATCAAAACAATCTTTACCACGTGTGAAAACAGACAGGGTAGGCGCTGCCTCTCAGACATGTGGCAGTTCATTTTCTCTGTGCTGTCAGGAAACCCAGACTTGCAAATTAAAAATATGCCTGTCAGCTTCTGCCAAGACAACGCAAACAGAAGAGTGAAAATCTCCCGCAGGACTGAGGCTCCTAGAACCTGAGTGAGGGATGGACAGACTCAAAGGCCACTTACTTCTCAAATAACACAACAGGAGCTGCCCCTCCCCCACACTGGCTTGGGGTCAGGATCAGCAAACACCTTCCTGGCACACTGCCCTGAGGGCTCTAAACCAGAGCCAGCAAAAAAGCAGGACAAAGCCACCTCACAGATGACAGGGAACAATGGCTTTTTGTCAGTCACATCCTGAGAATGGGGAAACAACAATGAGCACAGGAAATGGTCTGGTTTCCTGTGTTTGCTCCCCCACTGTCCCCTAGGAGGTCTCAGTCACCTCCTAACTGTCTAGGAAACTTGTCACAGTGAAACAACCTGAATCTTACTTCAGAGTGACCCCTACCCAGTCTCCTACTCCACCTGGGGTCCCACATTTAAACAGGGCAACTCACCAGCCACTCACAGGCCAGTCCAGGGAGGTGGATATGTGGGATGATACAACAAATCAAAAGACAGATTTCTTCAAATACCCATTCTGTATACCTAATAGGCAGACTTTTATTTGCTCAGTGTTAGGTCTCAACCCCAGGACAAATGGCTGAGTTGCCCATTAACATATCAAAGCAAACACTGGCCACCAGGTTCTCTCTGTGTCCTTCAGTCTCTACCTGTTATGGGCCCTCCTGGCTGGCATACCCCACCTTCTACACTAAACTTTTCTAGCCCAGGTGGGTTAGAAACCACTGGGCTGCCCTTCCTCTGGGTGCCTGTCCCTATATAATCCAGCCATTTTGGTTAGCTGGCCCTTTTTGGTCTACCCTTTGCCCTTGGTTAGTCTCTTGGCCCAGGCTGCCCCTCTTGGTTCTTGGCTCCTGGCCCCCTCTCCTCACATGGTCCAGCTCACTCTGGACTCCCCCAGATGTCCCTGTCTCTGGCTGTGCTCTCCCTTCATCCACAATTAACCTTTCCTCCACTGTCCCAGGAGCAGTCATGTCTTTCCTTTTTTATTTCCTTTTTTCAGTTCACTATAAAGTTAGTTACTACACCTGTAATCCCGGCACTCAGGAGGCTGATGCAGGAAGGGCAAATTCAAGGCGAGCCCGGGCAACAGAGTGAGATCCTGTCTCTAAATAAACAAATAAAATGACATAGAAAGAAATAAAGGTTGGGATGAGACAGGTCTGTCCTTCCAGGCCCTGCCTGTGAAGATGAAGATGCATTGCTAGAAGCACTGCCAGGAGAGAGACTGGACTGTCAACTTTGAGGATTAGCGAATCTCGGCAGTGGGCAGGTCTCCACACTCAGCTCTGACTAGCTCAGTGCACGGCATAAAGAGGCAGAGACCGGCCCCGGGTGGTTCAAGAGCAGCTCTGGCATCTAAGTTCAAAGACCTCCACTGGATGGAAGCTGGGGGCCGAGGGTGGTACAGACCGGTGGGGAAAACACAGTCAACGGTCCTGTCCAAACTCTCGACTTCACGGAGTGGGAACACATCTCTGGCTGTGCTTGTCCACTTCCAAGACAGTTCCCAGTGATCAGTGCCTTTTGGTATTTATGCCTCGGTGGGGTGCCTGCCCCACCTCGGTGGTGTCTCTGTGGTCTGTGTATCCCAAACACTGCAGCAGTGATGGTATGCCTTTACGTGATCTTTATGAATATTATGAAGGGAGGGGAGCTAAGAACACAGGCCTTAGAGCCAGAGGCCTGGGGTGGGGTGTTTGATTTTAGACAAAAGAGTCCTGTTTAATTGCAAAGAGAAAGACCCTCACTGTGCCCATTGTCCAGCTTCTTCAACAGCTAACTTATGGCCACATTTGGGTCATGGATCACCCAGCTAGCCTCTTTTGCTGGATTGCTGGTGCATAACAAATCATTCCAAAATTCAGTGGCTTAACAAATCATTATCTCACATTTAAGGTGGGTCGCAGCTGGGGGGCTTCAGTCAGTTGGAGCTCCTGAAAAGCCTCTGAGCATGGAGTCAGACTGCAGTCCTCCAAGCTGGCATGAGGCTGAAGGAGGTGACTATAATCAGAGACATCAGTTTGCAAGCTGCTTCTGTAAGTGTAGCCACTCTTTTGTTCACACAGTTTGTAGAACTCAATACTGTAACAGAGATGACGTGGCATACAAAATATTTGGAACTATTTTCTATCTGGTTTCTTCACAGAGAAAATGTTGCCAACTTCTGGTGCAGAGAATCTGAGATACTCAGGGCAGGGGCTGTTGTCAGCAGGCCATGTTCCTTGTCACACAGGTCTCTCTGCTGGCTACCTGAGTGTCCTTATGACATGGCAACTATCACTTCCCAAGGGCAGAAAGTAAGAGGCCTTTGTTCTAATAACCCTGCCTCTGAAGAGACATGCCATCATGATGCAGTATTGTTCTGGCACAGAGAACCACAGGGACATGGGAACTCCACACAGGTATGAATGCTGGGAGGCATAGATCACTGGGGACCATCTTGAAAGGTGACAGCACAGCCAGAGATGTTCTTACTTTGTAACGTAAGTCAGGGTCATTTCAACAGGGCTTTTCTGCTCTTACCACTTGCCAGTCATACAATGGAGGTAATGTCTGATCTACTTCATGTTTAAGCTCTGATCATCACACATGGTCATCCCTTAGTGTCAGGGAGGGGTTGGCTTCATGGACACCACAGCCCTTGAACAAATGACCCAGCATCTGACCCACACATCCTCCCCTAGAGAACCACCATTACCTAAAATAACAGCGGTGTAGTACTGCTTAGGGAACAATGACCATGGAAACACATTGAACCTACACACAGAGGGCTAGATGAAGTGAGTATCTTTGGGGATGAATTTTAATTACTCATACTTTCATTTTGCATTACAATATTGTCATTTATGTTTCTAGAACCATTATTAGTGTGATTATTTCCCCTTACTTAGGCGGTATTTCAAATAATTATTGAATTCAAACATTCCCTGTGTTCTGCCTTCTATTCTTGGGAGAGAGAGAAACGAGCAAATGTGCAGTCCCTAGAGGTTCCTCTAGGATCCCTGTTCCCCAGTCTATCAACACTACATGTGTGGCAATCTCTTGTCATATCTCTGAGACTCCCAGGCCATGTGACTCAGTAGGAAAATTAGTATAGCTTATTCCATTTTAAAGTCTCTCGAATCTTAGCAATTACAAGTTTAAAAACGTGTTTTCACAGGGTGTGTTGAGCCCGCCTGTAACCACAGCACTTGGCAGGCTGAGGCAGTGGAATGGTGAGCTGGGGGCAGCTTGAACTGTACACTGAGACTCTTTCTCAAAACAACAATGAAGTGTGTGTCCTATGCACGAAGAGTGTTCAATAGTAGCTACTTAATCCAGTATGCAGAGGTAATGTGTGGAGGGTAACTGAAAAGTCAAGGACTAGCGTTTGGCAGTGTGAAAACACATCAAGGCATGGCTCTGACCCCCTGGTGCTCACTTCATGCTCCACTCCTGATGGTTACAGAGCCCATGGCTGGGTTGATCCTTTCCTAGGAAGCTTCAAGCCCAATAGTCACAGGTAAATTACCTCTGAATTGATGATCACTAACAGTAAATCTTTTTCTTGAATAATTTCTTTTTTACCATAGTGAAACACATTGTAGCAAAGCTTTTCACCTTGGCCATGTTTCCTATATCTGGTGGGAAAACTAACATACACGTATTTTAAATTTTGTTTAGAAAACAGTGAGATCAGTGGCTACTGACACTGGCTGTTCACTGGGAAAGGCAGACACAGTCGGAAGGCTTTGCAGAGCTACAACCACTGCTGAAGGAATGCATGTGCTCTGAAGACTTCACTGGGGAGAATAGAAAACACAGAGGAAAGAAGTCAGAGCAGGAGATGGGGCTGTTCCAAAGCATGAATTGGCAGGTTTTCAGCACAAGGACTAAGGGCGATGCTTTAGATCCCCACCTGGCTTACTTACTGTAGACTTCATGAGCTTTTCTTATTACTGATGGGGAACGAGAACCTGAGGTCGCTCTGCAGGGCTCACGTGGAAGTCCTCACAGCACATTCTTTCCCCTAGTGATCTCAGAAAGGCAAATGACTTGTTTCCATTTTTGCCTGTGTCTATTTTAAGACTCGTGTTTTGTCCAAGGACATCATTTGTCATTTATTTAAAACACTGGCTTCTGAACTATGTGCAAGTCAACACAGTCTGAGATATTTATCGAGAAGCTACTGGATGCCAGGTCTTACTGTGTTGGACACTGCCTGGACCTGAGGACTTCAGAGCTCTCAGAAGAGACAAAGCCTAAGTATAGTGGTCCACATCACACAGTGGCAGGAAATGGAGACCCCGAGACTAGAGCCCAGAGTGAGAGAAGAGTGACTGGAGAAGAAGTGAATGAAATGCCCAGAAGTCAAGACTTGCTGGCTCGTATCCCTTTCCCTTCCTCTCCTCCCTCTCCATCCTGCTCTCTTTATACACACAGAGGTCAGAGGAGAACATCGGGTTCCCTTCCTTACCTCATTCCCTTGAGGCAGCATCCCCCACTGGACATGGAGTCAGGGTTGTAGCCAGCCAGCCCTGGGGAGCCTCCTGTGACCCACAGTGCTGGGATACAAGCCTGGCATGGCCACATCTGACCTCTGTTTCTGTGGGTCCTTGGATCTGAACTCAGGTCATGTTCACACAGCAAGCACTCTTACCCACTGAGCCCAGGCACCTGTAAGGACAGTTACCACACTGGCTGGGGCAGCACCAGAAAGATATGCTGAAGAGGCTGAGGCAGGAGGATCAAGGTTGATTTATCGGCTGGGACAAAGTCAAGTGGAAGGAATCACTGCAAAGGGCTAACAGATCACACTCGGAGGACCTCTGTGTAGTCACTGGTGTGCGAAGGCTTCATTAGTGTGCAACTCACGTTCTCCCCATCACACACCAGCTGCCACAGGCAACACCTAGAATTCCCCAACTGTGGAGGCCGTGGGAAGAGGTGGGGCTGCTTTCAAGGTACAATCCTGCGTGCCTCTCGGGTGGCTAGTTTTATGTCGATCTGATACAAACTACAGTCATCTAGAAGGGGGAATCTCAGTTGAGAAAACGTTCCCATCAGACTGGCTGTGAACAAAGCTGTGGTGCACTTTATCAGTTGATGATTAGGGTGAGGGCCCAGCTCTATGTGGGCGGTGCCACCTCTGGGCTGGTGGTTTTGGTGCTGTAAGAAAGCAGGCTGGACCAGCCATTAGGAGCAAGCCAGTCAGTCAGCAGCACTCCTGCATGGCCTCTGCATCAGCTCCTGCCTCCAGGATCCTGCCCTGAGACTTTTCTAAGCAATGGAGTGTGACCTGAGAGTTGTAAACTGAAATAAACACTTTCCTCCCCAAATTGTTTATGGTCAGGGTGTTGTTTTATCACAGCAATAGAAACTCCACGACACCACCCAGAAGTGTACCAGAAATGGCCGCAGGTGTCATTTTACTCTAGAATTCCCTGCTGGGTCACCTAAGGGCTCACACGTGAGGAGGTCCTTGTTCCCACTTCGCATCCCCACGCTCCTTCCATGACACTGCCTCCTGACATCCTCCTGACATTGTGACCTGTGTGGTAGGTACCACCTCCCCTGCCCTAGGTAATGGGAGACCATATTCACAGGGAGGCTGAGCCTCTTGCCCACCAGCTTCACAGGGCTGTAAGATGAGCTATGCGACCCAGAAGAGAGATGAACTGGCTCAGATGGCACCTGAGCTCTTGAACTCCGTAAGGCTGGGATCCCCTGCTAGACTTGGATCTACCTTTAGACCCTGCCAAGGCCCCGGGATCTGGCACCCTGAGTTCCTCGCTCTCACCTCTTTATTTATCTGCCATTTCTTTATTTGGATCAAAACAAACATTTTTCAATTAAGAAACTTTAGCTTTTAGAAGTCTTAGATTTCTAGAACGACGCAACAGGCAATGCAGAAGTCTCCACACACCCTGTTTCAAACATTCCATTCTGAGCCAGGTGTTGGCAGATCATCACACCATTCCATGTTTAAGAGTCAAATGCTCCACATCCTCATTCTCTGCTGTGAAATCTTACATGCTCCGTTAAAAATGTTGTGTCCTTCTCATTATGTGAGGATACAGAAGTGGGGAAAGGGTGCACTCAGAAGCTCTCAAGAGATGTTAGAGAAATGGTTAAAGTGTATTTAACCCCAGAAAACCAAGACAATGTTCATTCTTCCTGTGCTGGGGAAGGAACCAGGGTACCATCACGACTAGCAAGCTCTCTCTACCCGAGCTCTATCCCAGCTAGGCAGGCAGTGTCTGGTGAGGACTGATCACCAACCCTTCTGAGCCACGGTCCTGGTTCTGATTTTGGTCCTTGTCTTGCTCCTTGAGCTGACTTCAGAGGCTACCATCTTTTTGGAGGCTCTAGATATCTGTCCCTGCTCCCTGACTCATGCGCAGGCCTGGCTGCCCAGAGTGGCTAGCTAAGTGACTACTGACAGTTCCCAGGTATGTACTGGACTCCAGTTACCAAATGGCTCTTGGTTAATACTCTTTTCTATTTTTAACTTGTTCTTAAGATTACTGGACACTGAATAAGCCAATTTGTAAAGACACAAGAGCATCCTGTGGTGGCAGTCCCCATCTAAGCTCTTCCTGGAGGTCTCAGCTGAGCTGAGTGGTTCCAAATGAAGAGCAGATGCCCACCCTGCTCGCTCTCACGTCACACGTGTCTGGTTTGCCTGTGTGTTCAGGAATGCCAGTTACCTACTGGGAAGCACAGAGCACTTTTCCTTCCAAGTTCACTGCAAGGCAGCTCACCCCCCCCCCCCCGAAGGCGCAACAGGGGCTCCAAGACCCTCTACCTGGGCTGTCTCCAGGCCTCCAAGTCAGCATCATCTGGCATGCTGGTTCAAAGGTCAATCCCAAACTGAGTGCAAACGGACCACCTGAAGGGCATGCTGGCAGAAGCTGCTTAAGCTTGCTCTTCAAGGCACTCAACTGTGCTTAGCTCTGGGTTGGGAACTGGGGAGGAGGTGGGGTAACAAGAGGGGCTTTAACATGTAGGTCCTGAGATCCTGCCTTAGATTCAGTAAATCAGGCCCATGGTCCAGGCACATGAATATTTTTAAAGTTCTATATCTAAAATGTACAGCCTATTTAGGAACAGATGACTTAAAACTTTTAATCATATTTTGTTTTTAAAATGGGAATTGGGTTGATGTAAACTAGACATAATATAATAGCTATCTGGATGTAGCAGAACTTTTATTAGAGAGTAACAACTTCTCTCTCCTCTCTCTCTCTCTCTCTCTCTCTCTCTCTCTCTCTCTCTCTTTCTTTCTATTTTATTGGTGTTTTTCCTGTATATATGTCTGTGTAAAGGTGTCTGATCCCCTGGAACTGAACTTACAAACAGCTGTGAGCTGCCATGTAGGTGCTGGGAATTGAACCCAGGTCCTCTAGAAGAGGAGGCAATGCTCTAAACCACTGAGCCATCTCTCCAGCCCTGACTACTAACTTCTGATCACTTCACAGGGGAAGTGTGGGACAGCCAGATGTGAGTGAGTTCTTAGACACACTCTCCATAGCTACATTTTTAACTTGGGCCCCAAAACTGGCCATGCGACCAGAAGCCTCTCTATTTGTGGCAAAGGGCAAAGCGGAGAGTTGAGGCCACACTTAGTTACAAGGCAGACAGATGGTGGAATGCCAGGCTGAGGAAGACAGAGACAAAGGCCCTTGCAGACTGAAGTGCTGAGAGGCACAAGCAGGCTGATCTGAGCACTGCAGGACATCCCCTTCCCTAGTGTGAGGCTAAAATGGAAGGAGAAGAAAAGGAGAAGAAAAGTTCTCCCTCACGCTTGCTTCTGCATACTTGACTGACACCACATTTCCACAATACTGAGTACTTTTTCTTTTTCTACGTGTGTGCGTGCGTGCGTGTATGTGTGTGTGTGTGTGTGTGTGTGTGTGTGTGTGTGTGTGTGTGTGTGTGTGTTTGGGTACCTGTGTGTGAGTGCATACAGAGGTCCAAAGTTGACGTCAGGAATCACTCTTCTACCTTATTCACAGAGGCAGAATCTTTCAGTCAGACTCAGACCTCCTTGATATGGGTCGTGCCGCTCGCCAGCTTGTGCTGGGGCCCTGTCTCAGTCTTCTGAGGCTGGAATTACAGGTGGCTGCCGTGTGGGTTCTAGGGATGTGAACTCTGGGCCCCATGCTCTAACTACTGAGCCATCTCCCCAGCCAAAGATAGAATTTTCTGATTCTAAGAGAGTTTAAAAACATTCTTCATACAGATTATCCATATTGTTTAATATGTTACCATCTAAAGACTTTATATTCTAACTTTTCCTGTAAATGGGAAATTTATAATTAAATTTGTTTATTTCTTATGAAAGGAAACAAATGATTGTATATAAAATTTATAATATGCCTCCTGACTTTTTTTTTGAGAGAGGATTTCAATCTTCTGTAACCCTGGCTGTTTTAGAGCTTGTTATGTAGTCCAGTGTGGCCTAAAACTCACAGACACCCACCTGCCAAATGTCTAGCTTCCTATTGCTTTTAATATTTACTTTATGGGCTTTAAATATGTAAGCCTCTATGTCTGCAGTCATGCTGTGTCTGCCCCTCTCAGCATGTGACCTTCTTAGTTCTCCAGAATGAAGCTAACCATCACAGGGCTGTTTCACTACAGCATCAGGAGCATGAACGAAGCTGAGCTTAGGGTAAAGACACCAGACCTACCTCCCTAGCAAGCCCAGGAACTGACTCTTATCACCTACCATGAGACAATGAGCCCAGCTGACTGGGGACCAGATTCTCTTATCTGTTCTTCTTGAATCCCCACAGCAGGCACAACACTCTAACATGGGGTTCCCATCTGCACCACTGCCCTGAGAGTCCTCACTTTATCAGAGGATCAGCTAGGGTGGGGCCTTTTTACATTTCCCCCTCCAATTCTCCAAATACTGTGTGGTCCAAGAGGTGCTGAACCTAGAGTTGGTCCCTGGGAAGACACTGCCCAATTCATTACCTCGTTGCTTAAACTGACATATCTCACAGGAGGTAAACAGCTCTGAGTACCCAGGAACTCTCTGTCTTCTCTTTGTTCTCCTCACAGGCAGAAAATCAACCATGGTGAATTCCAGCGTGAGCTCCCCTATCCCACTCTCTCTCTCTCTCTCTCTTTCATCTGGTAGAACATGGAAACAATCTTCAGGGCATTCTCTGTGGCTCTGCCCACAGGTTTTCCAGTCTCAGTTTGCAAGATGCTATTTAGGATCCTATTTACTGGCTCCTCCTCCCTACGGTTTCTATAAAAGGCACAATTAGAAGTGGGGGGGGCAGCTCCGGTGTGATTCTTAGAAACCTGTTTTGCTCTTTTATTCCATTCATCACTTCCCATTGCTTGGATACTTCTGCTGGCTTTGCCTTGACCTTTAAACACACTTTTTGCTGGCATTATAGGATCTGGGTTGGGCTCTCCCATCCTCTACTGGGGTCCTCTGTGTTTATTTAACTGGCAATTCAGTGCTGAAGGAAACACAGAGTGGCCTAACTCCTGAGATAGAGGAACACAGTCTGATAGTGTTTCCAGGCACATGGCTCTTACCTGCTGCTTGAGTGCTTCCAAAGATTCGAATTCCAATCTGGCCAGTTTCATCTGGATGTGCCGTGGTTTATCAGGGATGGCAAATGCAAGTATGAACTTCAAAGCCAAGAGGGCATGCTGCAAAGAGAAAGACCTTGTGTTGACCAGGAGACAAGTTCAATCTTAAAGTACCTGGGACCCTTTCTGTTAATTTTCAAAGACTACAGTGTGCCCTTTCAGACATTAGCAATCAAGGACTATTCTCTTCTCGTCTAGCATCATTAAGAAGTGCCTCATAATACAACATGAGATTTACAATCAGGTGGATAGAGTGCATTGCCTCTAATGAATCCCACACAGCAGATGCACAGCTCCACCCAAAAGACTTTCTACAAACCCAGCATTGTCTGGTGTCTTGTGAGAGGTTCAACACCCTCAGACATCAGAACCATTAAAGAACAAAACCTGTGTGGTAAAAGTATGACTGACAACACTCAATCTTGAAAGGTAAGAAGAATTAGAAGGTGGTAAGGACATCAAAAAGAGACAGCTCGAGATGAGTTACACTTACTGTTGACAGGAAAAAAGATAAGTGGAGGAAAATGAAATGATTTCCTTACTGCAAGATTTCAAAAGATGGAGGAGAAATAAACAGTGACTCCTGGGAGGAGGGGGGGGGGCACAGGAGTCAGCATCATGCTGGATTGAGTATGCAGAAACCAGAAGATCTAGAAATTAGGGGTTCCCAGCCAGATCCCACATTAACAGTGATCTGGAATGACCCAGGATGGGAGGATGGGTGGCCTTGACCTCACTGTGGCTGCCCAAGTCAACACTAGTAGATGCTTAGGCAGACAAGAAGTAAAAACAGCACTGATTGGACATTTTCATGTGCTGTAGATGAGATAAGACTCTGAATATAATCTATAAAGGATAAACAAGCAACGAGAAGAGGCTAGGTTGTACCATTATTCTATTAGTGGACTGGGATACAATTCTATATAAGATAACATCATTAAATGCATTACATAAGAAACAAGTTAGTGGATGAGAAGAAACCTTCTGGAGTTTGCAGCTGGAGTCACACCCACACTGGTCCATCCTGCCTCTCTTAACAAATCTGCACCTTTGTTTGTGTGCCTTGGAGTCTTGGTGGGAATCAATTCAAAAACAAGATGAAACAAAGTTCCTCTGAGGCCTTGTCTCCCTTGGGTGCAGAGCATTTGGAAGGATATAGAGCTATCTGCCAGCTCCCCATCTTTAGACTTTAACAGCTGACATACATCACTTTTATAAGGGAGGAAAGTTTACATTAAAAAAGGATAATGCTCTGCCAGGCTCCTTGCCTTACCTGATCAAGATTGTTCAGAAAACAACTTAGAACCTGGAGAATCTGGAATGAAGAATGAAGCAGCTCTGGGATGGGGTCACCTGGCTGGCTGCTGCTTAGCCCGTAGCCTCCAGCCCCACTTCCTTCCTAATCTGCCAGGGACTCCCTGCACCAGCACCACAGACATTCTGACTTACTTAAAAGGAAGAGCTGATATGGAATAGGACACATATTTGGTGAAAAATGCAATCAAAATGGAGAGTTGGGAGGAAGGAGCTTGTCCATGAAAGAAAAGGCATTTTTATGAGTCGTGACTATAATTATTCATCAGCAGTATCCTTTGTTTTTAAGTTGGGTGCCCTGTTGTTTTAGAACAAGGTTTTATTACATAGCCTTGTTGGCCTCAAACTCATGGCCGTTCTGCTTGAGAGTTTCAAGCATTGGTCGAGGTGGCGTGTGTGCACCACCATACCAGACTCTAGCAGCATTTTCTTAAAAGTAAAACTCATAAAACTGTACCCTAAACAAAAGAAAAGAGAAAAGAAATAGTGTGTGAGGGGGGTCAAATGGGAATTTTAAAACAATAAACAAAAAGTTGGTTCAACACAACAGTTTGACTAAGCAGTGTTTGCAGGGAAGAGCAGAAAGAGTAGGTCACAGGAAATCAGCTGAGTTCAACACCTCCTGGGCGAGCGGGGACCTCTGCGGACCACCAGCTAGCAGGCTGCCTCTGTTCACTGCAGGGATGGGGAACCCTGGGAGTCTCGAGCCAGGAGCACAGGATTTTGTGAAATCCAGAGATTTTGGTATGATCAAGAGCAGCAGCTGTGTTTTCCCAGCAGTGTGTGCCCAGCCCCCTGGCTTCTGAAACAAAATGCAAATCAGAGTCGGATTTCTGGGATCCCGAGAAGAGAATTTGACTCCTACAGAGTTTGCTGTGTGTACAGCGCCTCAACCCAACCCAAGAAACTTTCTCAGAAAAGTAAAAACCCTCTGATCGTTACAAAAATTACCAGACAAATGCTAATTTATAAAAACAGTTCATGGAAGAGCTTGAAAAACAACAAATGGGTTATTTTTTTCTTTACCCACTGGTAATGTTTTGTAGTTATTTTTATATATTTTTAAATTACATTAGATTTATTTTAATATGTATAAGTGTTTTGTCTGCATAAATGTATGTGCACCACATGCAGGTCTGGTGCTTCCAGAGGTCAGAAGAGGGCATTGGATGCCCTGAAACTGGAATTGCAGATGACTGTGAGCTGGCTGAGAACTGAGTCCAGGTTTCTGCAAGAGCAATAAATGCTCTTAACTGCTGCATCATCTCTCCAGTCCCTGCTTTTGTCTTTTAAATTCCACTTTCCTGTACCACTCCGTCCATACTCTTGGTAAGTTACTCCTCATTTATGCGCCTAGAAGTGTTACCCAATAAACTCACTGGTTCGTCAGACACTGTACTTTGGCTGCTGCTGTACCCATCTGGGGAGAGTAGAAAGGCCTTTGTTCACATCTCCCCACAAGTCACACAAAGCATCACACCGTTTGTTTCAGTGAGATAATGAACAGGAGCGCCTTTGGAGTTTAAAAGGAGTCGTCATGGTGTCTTCTACCTGGTCACAGAGGCTGTGGGGCCAGGGGGCAGGGGCCAGGGGGTAAGGGGCAGGGGCCAGGGGGTAAGGGGCAGGGGCCAGGGGGTAAGGGGCAGGGACCAGGGCAGCATCTGTGACCCAACACCCAGCTTTCCTCAAGCTCCCTGCTCCTGACACACCAAGCAGGCACCAGCAGTGACAGGAACTCCTTGCTATCTTAAGTGGTGTCGGCCTCTGGATAGCTGTTTGGACAATTTCCCAAAAGAAGTCAAGAGAGTGAGGAGCTGGGCATGAAAGGTTAGCAAGATGCTGAAAAACAGAAGGCCCGGGGAAGAGCATGCAGACAATGTTAGGAGAGCCAACGGTGAGCTGCACAGGGGCCACCCCAAACCTCAGAAGCCTCTGCGCTCTCCACTTCCATAGCTCATTCAACAACAGCTTGAGGTGGGAAAGCCAGTTAGAACAAAGGGAGGGAAGTGACTAAGGGGCCAGAACCCAGAGGCTCTGGGTGACAGGGCTGCCACCTGTCCCGGGGGGTGAGAAAGCTTGGCTTTGGCAAAGCTGTGCTAGCGCAGAGCTCTTCCTAACCAGCTTGAGCGATGCCCACTGCGAAGGTGCTGTTCACCTAGAGCCATGCTTCATGCTCAAAGCCGCTTCTGGGCTACATCAGCTGGGAATGGGGGCGGGGAGTGAGGGTGGAGTCTGTAGGGAGGTTCTATTTGACACATGCTTTGTGTTTTCAACAACTGTTCTGATCATTTGACAAGTTAAAAAAACAAAAACAAAGCACAAAAAAACAAGCAGCCCTAATAACTGTGCTGGGATGTTCTGCAAGAGCTGGAAGCAAAGTGACATGAAGATCAAACTTCCTGTTCACTGGATACTTCATTTACTCTTAATTGAATCACTCAAGAAATACACATTTGTAATCCCTAAAATGTCAGTCACAGGGACAGCTGGGGTGCTACTGGGACTCGTGAGTGGGACAGCCCCACCGCAAAGCAAGGGGACACGTAACTGACCCAAAGGCCCAGGCCAATGGTGGGCTCACCAGTGGCTGGCTCTTGGCCCAACTCACAGTGGTGTGGAAGTCTGAACCTGTGCATCCCATGAGGCCCATGGACTGAAGGCTCTCCCCAGTCCATGGCATTAACGGGAGGTGGTGGAATAATAGGAAGATGAGTAAACAGATCACCATACACTCCTGCCACCATAATGGGCTGCCATGAGCCCAGCCATAGCAATAGGCGATTTGGCCATGGCCAAAGATCTCTCAAACTCTGATTCAGAATAAGTCTTCTCTCTTCTGAAGTTGGTCTCTCAGGTGTTTTATTACAGTGCCAAAAGATGAGTAGCACACAGGGTGAGGAGAGGAAGTTTCAGGAGACCCTGCCAGGTAAATTTTACAAGAAGCACATGTAGAATGGCCCAGGCTAGCTGGCCCATCCCTTTAAACCCATACTGTTTCCATTAAAAAAAATGCTCAGGCACAGTGAGCAACAGAAGGTCCTCGGGTACTAAGGAAGCCTTGGCAGTGCCATGGCAGGGTTCCTACCTGTGAGTGTCAGCAGGGCTGCAGAGTCTTAGCCCTTGTGGCTTGTTTTGTTCATGGGTGGTGGATCTCTGTACCATAGGATTGTTCTGTGACCTGCTGACTCCTTTTCTGATTTCTTTCTAGTTTTTGTTTTTCTTTCTCATTTATAAGCAGTAGCCATAAAACCTGCTTGTTTAGCAAATCTGTTGGTGATAACTTGGCATATCAAACCTCCTGTGCACTGATGGGGTGACATGTGGCAGCTCCTCTCTTTCCTTGTTTCTGGGGTACTATGCACCAGCCTATACTTTCATAGCCCTGTCTGGACCTTGTCTGTTCTGTGACTCCTGCATCCTCGTTATTCCCAGTCCATGACACAGAGCTCAAGAATCTCAGGAGCATGCAGGGAAGGAAGCAGAGGCAGCAGCCTTGCATGCAAAGACACTGCTGCATGTCTGCTGCACGTGTAGGAATGCAGTGGTGTCAGAGCTAAAGCTTTGTTTCCAAAGGCTACACAGCAGGGCATCCATGGACCCTCATTCTCCTGTGCTTCTACCTGAAGCCCTCTGGGTGACACCAAGTGGACAGTGACCAGTGACCACAGGATAGCAAAGTCTTGGGTACTACAGCATCTATGCTCAGACCCTCCTACAGGACACTGCAATCCATGACTCTTCTTTTCTCATGTTTCCGTCATTCCTACGTGGTATAAGATACCGATGTGGTCATCTACAAAATCATTGTTCTACTGTCTTGTCAAATCCACCCCCATGGCTACTGCAGCTCAGTTTGGGCCTCTAGAGGAACAGCTATCTTTTACTAGAAAAGTATTACTGGAATGAATGTTTATGTTCTTTAATAGAACCCCTAAAAATCAGACCATGTCATTTATAAATAAGAGAGAAAGTGGGCCAGAGACACAGCTCTGTGTGTTAGTTCTCCATGCATGAAATCCTGAACTTGATACCAAGTGCTGCAGGAAAATGAAAGCAAAAATCTCCTTTTCTGAGTTTTTGTGTGAGGGGGTACATGTGTGCTTGTGTGTGTGTGTGTGTGTGCACACATGAAGGCTAACTTCAGTGTCTTCCTCAGACTCTGTCCACCTTTCTTTTTTGAGACAGTATAGCTCATTGGCCTGGAGCTTGCAAAGTTGGCTAGGCTGGCTGACAAGGGAGCCCCAAGGATCTACCCATCCCCACCGCCCCACTGCTGGGATGATACCTACACACCTGGTTTTTCCATGTGGGCTGCAGGGATTGAACTCAGGTCCTAAATTTTGCAAGGCAAGCACCTCACTGACTGGACTGCCTCCTAAGCCCCACCTTTGAAAGTCTTCAATCTAACACTGGGCATCTGCATACACAGACATTTATTTATTCATTTTTGCATTCCATACTGATCCTAGGTCCTTTCATGAAAGTGGAAAAAAAAAAAAAAAACAAACCCAAGAATCACAACATCCTGCAGCACATGAGAAGTGTGTGCTCTCCAATGTCCTCTAGGCACTAATGTTCAAAGCATGGAACTGCTAACTCATGACACTGGAATGAGGAAAAGCAAAGGGGTGTGTTTAAAATGTAAAAAAACACTTAAATATCTGCTATATGCTGAAGTAATTAATTTCTTTAAATAAAAATGGATGTGCATCACTTTGCCTGCTCCTCAGATAACTTAGTTGACTCTCTCCCTAGCAACCTGGTGCTCAGCAGGTGCAGAAAAGCCACCAACACCTGCAGAGTCATTAGGAGAAAAGGAAAGGATACTATAAAAATAGACTCACAGACGCCGGGGTTGTAATTAATGGCAATTTCTACCACGCTTCTGAATGCCATCTTTTAGTTAAAATATGACTATTTAAAGTTCCAAAAGTTTTACAGCACACAGAGGTTTACCTCGAGGATGCTACAAGTCTGCTCACTAAGAGCATTTCCTCACCTAAGCTCAGAAATAAGCTCTGTTCACAGCCACAAGGAAGTACACCAGGCTGTGCCCAGAGGCAGAAAGGGTGGCCTCTGGTGCATGAAGATGGAAAAGTGCAACCAAGAGAAGCAATGAACTAGATTTATACACAGTGATGTATACATGATAAATATGATACTGAGTGAAGAATGAGTCACTCAGAGCCCCAAATCCTGATCATATATATCCAATCTTCTCTGCCTCCACAGAACTTAAATAAATGCATGGAAGATGGAGAGAAAGGTTGTGTATTATGTGCACTAATGTGGGTGCCCATACAGGGAGAGGACCACAGAAGTGGAAATGAAAGAAACGGGCAAAAATGCCTGTGCCACAGATCACGGAGCAGAGCCAGCTGGGCCAGCATATCTACGGAGATGGTGGTCTAAGGGAGAGGCGCATACAGCATTCTTATGAATGAAACAGAGGAGTGGAGGCTTTCTAGTATTTGTTCCTTGTAAGTCTTGCTTAGAGCCATTAATAACTCACCATGAGGAGGCACACAACAGAACATCACCATTTTGTAAGCTTGACATGTGTTGGCACCATCATTATTTCAATTTGTGGATGGCATTTAATGGGAACTAGGGTAAGCCACCAATAGTGAAACTAGCTAATGCAGACTCTAATGGGGAGTGTGGCTTTGACTGCACTGAAATAATTCAGAGAGAAAGGAGCCAGGTAGATGTAGAGAAAGTAATTGCTGTGCGGACATGAGGATCCAAGTTCAGGTCCCCCAACATTCCATGGTCCTGCACATCTGTGACTCCAATGCTCAAGGTGCAGGACAGATCCTGGGGCTTGATGACCAGCCAGTCTAGCTAAAACAGTGAGAGAACCTGCCCCAAAGACCAAGATGGAGAACGGAAAAGAGTTCCTGATGTTGACTTCTGGCATCCATATGCACACACACAGGTGGATGCACCCACAGACACACATGCACACACACAGGTAAATGCACCCACAGACACACATGCACACATACAGGTGGATGCACCCACAGGTACACATGCATACATGTTTCACCCCATATAGATTGCATTACTATTGTTGCTGGCAGAGCCAGCAGAGTTCTGGAATGCAAAATCAACACAAAAATAAAGTCTTCAGCCAAGTAATTAAAATTGAAAATTAGCATGTACTCATCTATAAGACTGGTGAGTTTAGTACAAATATTACAGGAAAGACTATAGAGCCGGGCGGTGGTGGCACACGCCTTTAATCCCAGCACTCTGGAGGCAGAGGCAGGTGGATCTCTGTGAGTTCGAGGCCAGCCTGGTCTCCAAAGCGAGTTCCAGGAAAGGTGCAAAGCAACAGAGAGAAACCTTGTCTCAAAAAAAAAAAAAAAAGAAAAAAAAAAAAAAGAAAAAGAAAAAGACTATAGAGCCAAAGAAATGGCTGGGCGGGTAACGATGCTTGCCATGTTGCCATGCAAGCCTGACCACTTGAGCAGAGGCCTAAATCTCATGGTGGAAGGAAAGAATTGGCTCCTCAAAGTTGTCCTCTGACATCCACAAGCACACTCACCGTCTTTCTCTCGCACATGCATATATACACAACCATAACAAACTAAAATCTACAAAGTACTGCTGTGTGGCTAAAGAGCCCTATGGGAAGAGGCACACAACTTTTTTGGACTAGAAGATTTGATATTGCTAAAATGTCAATCATCTTCTCCAAATGGAACTGCTGAATCAATGCAGTCTTAAAAATATTTGGGGGTAAAAGTAGGCCTATTAATTCTAAAATTCACATGAAAATGCAGAGAAATGGAGAAAACGGCAAAGTGTGGGAGGGTTTACACCCTTTGACAGGAAGACCCAAAGCCACATTAATTACAATGTAAGAAAAAGATGAAACAGTAGAGTGCATTAGACAGTCCTAAAATTGGGGCTGGAGAGACTGCTCATAGGATACAGCACTGTCTGCTCTCCCTGAGGACCCAGGTTCGATTCCCAGTACCACATTGCAGCTTACAACTGCCATAACTTTAGTTCCAGGGTATTCCTCTTCTGGCCTCCACAGAGACATGTATACACACAATATACAGACCTACATGCAGGAAAAACATACATACACATTAAAAAAAAAAACTAAAAGAGAGAAAAAAGACAGTTCTAACACTGAGTCACACACATTCAGTTAGAGAAAAGATGACAAGGAATCAGTGAGTACAAAGGTCTTTTCAACAAATGACAGAGAAATAACCAGATAAAACCCAACTCAATCCTATCCCAGCTGTAAGCCAAAGTTAACAGGAAATGGCTCATAATAGAATTACTACAGCTGTGGGGGCTACTAGAAGAAAGTCATTGGGAATGAGGGGTAATTAGACATTTCTAAAGCAAGATGTAATAAAACAATAATCACACACACAGACTGACAAATTAAGGTTTACTAACAATTAAAACTTGTCATCAAAACATAGCATCAAATCCGTGAGAAGTCTGGCCACAGACTGGGGACACACCTGCAATGTCTACTTTGGCACTGGTCACACTAACAGAACAAACAAGAACTCTAAAACCTCAATTATGGAAAGAACAGTCTAAGATGGCAATAATGTTTTAAGACAGTGTCCACAACATATAAAATGCTAGTGAGAATATGGAAAAACATGCAACTCTGTTTGTCACCAAGCCAATGTAAACTAACACCACAAGGAGAATCACCACACACCCACAAGAAAGGCTGAAACCAAAATGAAGTGACAGAGGATGATGAGCGAATACTGACAAGGTCTGGAGTACACAGCACTCTTGATTATTGGTGGAGAGATGCTGAAGCCACCGTGGGAAGCAGCTTGGTAAGTTCTCATAGAGCTGAAGGTGTATGTACCATGAAGTACGGCAATTCCGCTGTGGAGATGTAGACACATGGACAGCACAGAGGATGTATTCTCTGCAGCCTCATCTACAGTGCCACGAACACCTGAGAGTTCCATATGCGATGAATGAATAAAAAAAATATGGTGTGTTCATACAACACCATGGACTATTTAGAATATAAACAAATTACACACATTGATGGATTTCCAAAGCCTCGTGGTGAATAAAAAAAAAGTCAGATATAAAACTGTATGTGTTGTTATTCCACTAATTAGAATTGTAGAGTGATCATTCTCTACAGCATTTAAAAAAAACAAGACAAAACAAAAAACCAAAACAGACATTACCCAACAGTGACAACCTGAGACGGTCTGGGGACATGGGGGAATCCCTGGAGTGATGGAATGTTCTGAGTGTGTCTGTAGCCATGGCTGCATATGATTGTCAAGACCCATCAAACCAAACATTTGAAGTGGATCCTCTTTATCCTATGTGAGTTATTACCCCATAAAACTAGAGAAGATCTCAGGGAAACAGAATGACACAGTGAAACTCAACTGGTCTCATTTTAACTGCAATCGTGGTAACTGTCAGATTGAGATGCACACCAACCAAACCGCTGGGATAACTAGAATCAGAGGCAGAGGAAATCTAGGGCTTTCTTATCAACATGATGCCATAAAACTCAAAGGAGAAACAGTGACGGCATTCTGCAGCTCAGTTCTCATCTGCGCTGAAGGAGACATAAGACAAGCATTCTAAGGCACACCTCAGGCTTTGATTGTGAATCCTTTCCATTCATACGCTGCTTTTCTTACAGTAGAGTTCACGACTTTCTTGTTCTGGCCATAAGATGAACTAATTTTTACACTTGCAGACATTGTCTGCAGGGTGGGCTGGTGGTGGGTAGTTCTCAATGATTCAAACAATGATCAGTCTATTCCACAAGTCTGCTCTGTAACTCCACTATTGCTCTGGCCACCATCATGTCCCACGGTGAGATCCAGTGCTAGCCCATGGGCCCATCTTTGACTCAGACACTGGCCTGCTTCAGAGGGAGCTCTGAAGGACAGCAAGTGCACTGAGGTGGCAGAGGCTGCATGGGGGATCTGAGCAGCACCTGGCTTACTTGCACACAGCCTGATGGAGGAGGAAGAAGATTCTAGAGTTCTGGGAGCTTGTACAGCTAAAAGCAGCTGGCAATATCTACGCCACAGCCTGAACTGTGTGCTGACATGAAATTTCCTCTGCCAAATTAATTAGTCCTTTACATTCCAATTCATTTCCCACCAAGTCTCAGGACATGGGCACAATGGGGACAACTCTTGCCAGAGTTGCTGCAGTCCGTCAGCAGTCCTGCAGCGCCAACAGCATCCCGGTTTTCTGAATTCCCACTGGACCCACCTGTGCAGGGCTCTCAGCAGCCTCAGCTTTCTCAAAGCTCTTCCAAATTCTCCCAGTTCCTCCCACAAAATCCACACAGTCTCAGGTTTGGTCACAGAAATGAGGACCTAAAATCTGTTTTCCGTATTAGTTACTTTTCTGTTGGGGTAGACTGTTTAAGCATTCAGAGGCTTAGCCATCATGGTGGGACAGCTCAGTGCACATCACAGCAAGCTCAGAAGCAGAGAGGGAAACAATCAGCAGCCAGAGGACACACCTAGGAGCCCCCTACCCAGTGATCTACTTCCTCCAGCACGGCACCACTTACTGAAGTTTCTACAGCCTTCCCCAATTCCTTGCACTTGCTGTGGAATAAGCATTCAAAACAGGAGCCTGTGGGTAACATTTCATATTTAATGCACAACAGAGTAAGTACTGTTTGTTAATCATCATCCACTGACTACAGTATCCAAAAATTCTTACAGGCATTCACATGTTGGTTGATGTATTACTCTCTGTATGTGTACATATACTTATCTTAATCATAACGCAGGCTCTTTCCTAGATCAGACTAGAAAGTTCCATGAAACCAAGAATCTGATGGCTAACAGGTGCTGTCTAGAAGTCATCTTCTGCATAGGCGGGCAATGAGCCAATGAGGGCAAATAAATGTGGTTGATTCTCATACTAAGTGATGTATCAACTGTAACCACATATTTCAAATTAAATCATAGTTGGTAACAGCTTTATTTATGATGACCAAAACTAGAAACCACCAAAAGAAAACCCTTCCAATAGGTGAAGGGATAAACAAACTGTTACACCTTTACAATGGAATATTGCCTCAGCGAGAAGGAATAAGTTACTAAACCATGGAAAGCCACAGAAAGTCTTAAAGGGATGCTGATATGCAAAAGGAGCAAAGTCTAAATGGCTCCAGGATTCTAGTTACACAACACTTCAGGGACAGTAACAAGTGAGGTGATGTGAAGGTACTTTGAGAGGAAGGAAGGGCAGTGTCATTGGTGAACCCAGAAGGCTGGAGAAGCTTTCTGGTGCTATCGTAATGGTGGAATCCGACATTCTGAATTTGTGAACTCCATTGTGAACTGGACCTTAGCTGATGATAATCTGTCAATGGAGTCCATCAGTGTTGAAGCAGACACCACTACATAAGATGCAAACAACAGGGCAGCTGTGTGAGTGGAGAACACACGGTGACTACTTTTCTGTGCATTTTTGCAAAAATAAGTTTGCTCTAAAAAATGAAAGTTAATTAAGTTATTCTGTGAGTCAAAACTGAAGAATTTTAAGGTTACATCTCTAAACAGACATACTCTAATTATACAATAATTTTCATGAAGTGTTTTTAGAAGGAGACGTTAATGATTTCTCTTATGTAACACCACTGGAATGACCTGCTTTTCCCCAGTTGGAAACCTATTTACAGAAACCACCTCAAGTTTAACTAACAGTAAGAGTGCATCCAATTAAAAAGGATATTAGGTATAAATACTTTACCCTCTTACTTTCCATATATATATGGAATATGGTATATGTGCTATGTCTGCATGTATGCCTATATGTCAGAAGAAGGCATCAGATCCTATTATAGATGGTTGTGAGCCAGCATGTGGGTGCTGGGAATTGAACTTAGGACATCTGAAAGATCAGTCAATGTTCTTAACCATTAAGCCATCTCTCCAGATCCAATATCTTATATTTTGAGGCAAGGATAAAGTTTTTAAAAAATTGTGTGTGTAGGAAACAGAATATTGTTTCCAAATCAATTTTTTTACATTTGATCTGAAACCTCATCATAGCCTTCACCACAGGGATGGGTGGCTCATGGCTTTTGTGTGTGTATGAGGGCTTAGTCTCCTCTGCGATCAAGTTTCTTGATATTTCCATGCTGATAAAGCCCACAAAAGCTTGCAGTTGGTTACACTGTTCTGGCTATAAGGGTGTGCCTACAGCAGCAGAAGAGAGAACTGCATGTCTACTACTGTGTTGAAACTCGGGTCCTGGGGGCTCTGGTACCTGCCCTGTGCTGCCTTCCCTGGGCTATGCCGTTGTCCACTGTCTCTACTTCCTTTCTACAACCTAGAGGTTGAATCTGCCTACTTGTTTCATCCATGATCTTGCTTAGCATCCTTCTATCTCCCCATTCTTAAGGAAGCCACTGCCATGCACCTGAATAACAATGAATGGGGCTTTACTCTGAACCAATGCATTCTTTCTATCCCTATAACATGCGTCACTCCCTAAATCTCATGCAGAAAAAGTATAGAATTGATTTATAGGGAAACCAACCCAGACTCTTCAAAGATGAACACAGTCATTTCACTCAAGAAGACTGCAGATGACAAGCCACTTGGTCAGTATTCAAATGCAGGCCAATTCAATAACACACCCAGTAGAAAGCTAAAGTAACCAACAGTACCAAGTGCTGACCAGGACTTGGATCAACTGAGTCGCACATTGCTAGTGGGAACACAAAATGCATGCCCAGATAAAAAGCAAGTGAAGTTTATTTTAATGTCAAGTACTCCCTTATATCTGACTCGACAATTTCACTCTCACATATTTACATAAGTGGAATGAAAACTTACGTTTATAGAAAGCAGCTTGATCCAAAGTCACAAAGACTGAAGAGAATTGAAGCATCCCTCTCCTTTAGAATGTATAAACACATGAGGAACCATCCATCATCCACCAACAAAAGACACAAACTATTGATAAATACAGTAAAGTGTAGAAATGAAAGTGCATTTTGATAAGTGAATTAAGAGCCATATCTCCCCAGCAGGGTTTTGAAAGTACAGAGGCTAGTTTGTCTTACGGTTCTGTGTTCTTTACCCATCCTAAAAAGACAGTTGCCAGCTGATATCAGCCACCTAAGCACATACAAACCAGGGCATCTAAGGAAGGTGGGAGAACCTGCCTGATGCACAAATTAGTACAAAGATAACTGTGGCCAACAGAGGCCACTGGTCTGCAAACAAGGGAATCTCAGCACCAACCTAAATCAACAGGAGAGAAGAGTCCCAAATACCAACCCCACTTCACTTCCACCCAGCAGACTCCTTGGACCACATATTTCTTTTCATTTTATTGAACTCTACTTCTCCTGTTCTCTCTTTCCCTCACCACTTCCCTTTATCTTATTCACATACTATTTATTTGATGTATTTACCTAAGTGACTTCTAACTTCAGAGCACACTCCACACTTCTGTTGCTATTTTCTGCTCTGTGCTGGTTGGCGGTGTGCTTAGAGGATTTAAGAGACTTTAAATATATCTACACCTTGTTCAGTTGGGTGCTGCTGCAGCTATTTCAGTGTGTTTTGTACTCTGAGTTGTACCAGGAAGTGAACCCTCAAGAGTAAGATGATTCCCAAATAAAATGGGAACAGATATCCAATCAGACATACAAAACACACACAGGAACAAAAGAAATATGAAAATAATGGCACATGAATCCTCCAGAATACAGTAACTCCTCAATCATAAATCATAAGTTAGCCACACTGAAATGGGTAATGTGCCAGATGATGGACAAAAAATTCCTGGAAGATGAGAGCAAGTAAAGGAAGGAATAAGGAAATTAATTCAGGACCAGGAGAAGAACATCACATGGATGAAAGAGTGGTAGCAGATAAGGAAACTGCAATGTGATAAAGAAGGGCAGTGTCATGAGAAAGAAACTCATGAAGAAAATTAAAATTTTGAAAAGAAACAAAAATATTGGACATTTAAAGCTCAATGAAAAAACAATACAGAGAGAGTGACAGCACAACCTGACCATGAACAAACAATACAGTATAGAGTGTCACACAACCTGACCATGAACAAACAATAAAGAGAGGGTGTCAGATCAACCTGACCATGAACAAACAATACAGTAGAGAGTGTCAGCACAGCCTGACCATGAACAAACAATAAAGAGAGGGTGTCAGATCAACCTGACCATGAACAAACAATACAGTAGAGAGTGTCACACAACCTGACCATGAACAAACAATAAAGAGAGGGTGTCAGATCAACCTGACCATGAACAAACAATACAGTAGAGAGTGTCACACAACCTGACCATGAACAAACAATAAAGAGAGGGTGTCAGATCAACCTGACCATGAACAAACAATACAGTAGAGAGTGTCAGATCAACCTGACCATGAACAAACAATAGAGAGTGTCAGCACAACCGGGCCATGAACAAACAATACGGAGAGAGTGTCAATACAACCTGAACATGAACAAACAATACAATAGAGAGTGTCAATACAACCTGACCATGAACAAACAATAGAGAGTGTCAGCACAACCGGGCCATGAACAAACAATACGGAGAGAGTGTCAATACAACCTGAACATGAACAAACAATACAGTAGAGAGTGTCAATACAACCTGACCATGAACAAACAATAGAGAGTGTCAGTACAACCTGACCATGAAAACACAATACCGAGAGAGTGTCAATACAACCTGACCATGAACAAACAATACAGTAGAGAGCATCAGCACAACCTGACCATGAACACACAATAGGGTAGAGAGCGTCATCACAACCTGACCATGAACAAACAATATGAAGAGAGTGTCAGCACAACCTGACCATGAACACACAATACAGAGAGAATGTCATCACAACCTAACCATGAACTAACAATACAGTAGAGTGTCAGCACAACCTCACCATGAACAAACAGTATTAATGGTCATATAGAGTACAAACTAATTCTAGAAAAAAGGCTTCAGTTAGCTGCCTATACATGTCTTTGTGTTCGAGTCTCTATCAGTTTTCTGCAGGAAATCATGACCAGGCTTAACATCGAATTTGATGTCTCCAGAAAGATGATGGGGCCCCACAACAACAATTCCATGTGGACAATAATAATACCACTAAGCTGACAAACATCAGCTAACCCCTGGTCAGGTGTGAGAACCGCGCTGCCCTTCCCCCGTCAGGCCATGACTGAGTTCTTTCTGCTAGCCACTCTGCTTCCCAGACTGTATGGCCCACTAGGCCAGAGCCAAGAGTTCCCACTTTACATTTCCCCCAGCTAAGACTGCAACTGACAAAGATGGACACCTTTGCAGCAATTCCAAATACTCAAAAAGGACTGGAGATGGTGAGCCCAAGCTGGAGGCTCGGGTGCTTACTACCTGTCAGGGAACAGAGTAGGGACAGGACACCGTTTCCACAGGAACCATGAGCACACCCATTGCCATCTGCTGGGTAATGGGCACGCAATCCAATCAACAGGACGCCAGTGTTGAAGACACAGACTGCTTATTAAATTTGTCTCTTAAGAGATTTGATTTTTGGTCATGTTTAAGCACTATTTAATTACATCCTCTCTTATAAACTACTAAATGTATGCAGGCTGCTTCCTGTGCACTAGGACCCTAACAGTAGTCAGCACAGGATGCACAGAGCAAGAGTCCAACAAGATGCATCACTTTCTCTGTCACTCCTCTGTGGCTCTGTGTGACCTCCTGGGTGACTCTACCCGAAGTAAATGAGTCCTTCTGTTCTCAATGAGTCTGGTGACTGCACAGCTTTAAGGTACTTTCGTGATCTTAGTCCAGCTGATATGGCTCCGTCATTGTTGTTTGCGCAGTGAAGGAAGGAGCCACACTACTAGAAATATATTCCCAGTGACAGTTCATGCTGGAGTGGCCTAGGGCAATGCGCAACACTTGGCCGGGTTCCTTACTGTGCCATAGGCAAGGGAGACTAAAAGCAGGCTAGAGAGATGGCTCAGTGGAAAAGAGTGCCTGCTGTGTGCTCACAGAGACCCGAGTTTAAATCCCCAGCTCTATGTGAAAAGCCAGATATGGCCATATGCATGCATGCTGTGGCAGGCAGAGACAGGAATTTTTCTGGAGCTTGCTGGCTTCCAGCCAAGCTCTAGGTTCAGTGAGAAACGTGTGCATAAACTATACACACAGATATATAATAAAACAATTTTAAAAATTAAAAAAAGAAAAGACTAGCCGGGCGTTGGTGGCGCACGCCTTTAATCCCAGCACTCGGGAGGCAGAGCCAGGCGGATCTCTGTGAGTTCGAGGCCAGCCTGGGCTACCAAGTGAGCTCCAGGAAAGGCGCAAAGCTACACAGAGAAACCTTGTCTCGAAAAACCAAAAAAAAAAAAAAAAAAAAAAAAAAAAAAAAGAAAAGACTAAAAGCAACCAGCCCAGTATGCCTGCTGCTCACAACATGCTGAAGCCAGAGCTTTCCTCATGATTGTTAGGGGGCAGGGTGCCAATCAGCCATGCACTTGTGGTTTGTGTGTTTATATCCCACCAGAGTATTGAGGGGGCCCATATGTGCTGATGATATGCATTTCAGGGTGACCACCAAGAAAGAAGACACAATGACCCAAACAGTTCTCCCCCTAAGTGGAGACCAGATTTGGCAGAGAGTTCTTCAGCAACTCTTTAGGCGCAGTTCAGTTAGCTGGGATGGGGGCACATGCCAGAGGAGTCTGGTTTTCTTCTCTTTCAACTAGAGGAATATTCTACTACAAAACAACATCTTCTCTTGGTGACAGACAAGACTGGCTCACTGGGATACAATGTAACAGACTTAAAATTGAGATTACTGAACCTAATTTAGAGTCTACTTTCTCATGGTCCTGACTTTAAGAGTAAGAAGGGGAAGGAAGGGAGAAGAGAAAAATCTCACAATAAATCAACAGCTGCCTGCCTAACAACAGTTGCAAATGAGATTGCTGCTCAGTTGACCTGGTCTTCTGCTGTGGGTCACTGTCAGAGGGGTAGGGAGCACCCTCACAGGTCCAGCTCTTTGCCTGACTGCCATCTCTTCCTTCAGATGGTGCACTGGCTGCAGGCTCATTTACCAACATTAGCAGAACTTCTTTTTCTCCTATTTTAAACATATTTTCGGACCACAGTGATACTGCAGTGGATGAGAAAAAGACAAACTGTTCAAAAGGAAAATGGAAAAATGGCTACTCAGCCTGACAGTTAAGAGTTCATTCTCAGGCTGGAGAGATGGCTCAATGGTTAAGAGCACTGGATATTCTTCCAGAGGTCCTGAGTTCAATTCCCAGCAACCACATGGTGGCTCACAACCCTCTGTAATGAGATCTGGTGCCCTCTTCTGGTATGCAGGCAGAACACTGTATGCATAATAAATAAAATATTTTTAAAAAAAAGTTCATTTTCCCTGCAGGTCAGAAAATAACCCTAAATGGGCATCTTGCCATGCTGGTCAGTGTTGTGCTTCACAGGTCTTGTAGCCGGGTAGGACTATTAACTGCCTCTCTCCCTTGGCAGGTTGTATATTTTCTGGTACCAGGAAAGCTAGGGTACAGGAAGTCCACTTTCAGGTTAGATCGAGCTCCAACCATCTGACACATGTGTCCTACATGTGTGGTGTCTTCAGCAACAGGAGCTTGCCTAAAGGTGCAGTAAGTGGCATTCACATGTTGATGGGAACCAACAGCTATTAACTGGACTTATGGCCCACTCAATAGGAGGGAAGTCAGCCTGGTACTAGAAACCAAGCCATGTCCTGGAGCTAGTGAAGTCATGGCTCTCAGAACATATTACCATCATTTTGTTAGACCAACATAATTTCTAACTACACTCGAAGTCTTGTCCTTATAACCACAGATAAATATAGCTACCACCTCACATCAAAGAACAGCAAATGTAGATAACCTCAGAAAACCACAACTGGACACAATGCAGAGATCAACAGACTGTGGGAAGCCCAGCCCCAGTGGAGATACCTCCATATCACAGCTCCTGCATCTGTGGCTCAGGGAACACCCAGAAGAGGGAGAAGAAGTATTGAAAAAGCAAGAATGCTAGGAAGTCAGCTGCCAAACAATGTCTCCTAAAAATGGCTACATAAACAAGACCAGAACAATGGCAATATCAATAGATACGCTAAAGTGGAAGCAAGCAATTTTCACTGGGTTTCCACCTCTTGACAAAGAACTATAAGCAACTGATGACTGCTAGGGGAAGGAGAGTTAGCCTTTCCCAGGGAGAAGCCTCATTATTGGGTATCTAATATAAAGTGGTCAGCCATGAAACTAGTTATAAACAAACAACAAAGATCCACTTAGCAGGTTATATTTATATATTTGTGCATACATGCCCGTGTGTGTGTGTGTGTGTGTGTGTGTGTGTGTGTGTGTGTGTGTGTGTGTACGAAATAATCAAAAGAAAAAGGGACTATCAACTTGAGAGTGTGGAGGCATGGAAGGGGTTGGAAGGAAGGTACCTGGGAGGGGCTGAAGGGGGAAAAGGGAAGGGGAATACATATATGCTAGATTATAAGGTATAGGGAAATAGGGCTCTGGCCGGGGTACTTCATGTGCAATTATCTTGCTGTAGCCATTACAGCAAAGCTTGTCTTATTCTCTGAGTCAGCAATTTTGCTTTTGGGAATGTACACAAGTTTAGAGTGCAAAAGTTAACACTGGTCAACATATCTGAAAATAATCCGAATGCCTGGCAACAAGGAAAGGCAGGCTGGTGGGGTGTCCTGTAGTTGTAAGGAGGGGTTGTTTCTCTGCAGTCGGACATGGGCGCCCAGCTTTGCACGACACGACTCCCCATTAATCTGTCCTGAAGGGGTGCCAAACTTCAGAAACACAGGAAGAAACCAAAATGTAGCTCATGAGCAATCCTGCCCTTTATTCACATTTCTTGCACGATATTTAATGACTGTTCCGTTCCCTAACACCGACTCCTTTAACTGCCCCTTCGTCCTCTCTGGCATCAGTGGCAGCATCGGGCAAAACAAGCCCAACTGAAACCCAGACGCTGCCCTGGGTCCCACCCTCCGCTTCTCCCTGCATCTGAAGACACAGGCTCATGGTTCTCCTCTCTGGTTCAGGCCTGCCCCCCAGACTCTGCAATCCCACACTCTCCTGTCTTTATTTCTGGCACCATCATAGTCGAAGAACAACCCTGCTTCAGACTCAAGGGTGGGAGCGGAGACTGTCCTGTGGCAGGCATTTTTAGCAGATGGGATGCACGATGCATATAAGCTGTCTGCTTCGTTGTTTAGAACTCTGTCATACCTCAAGGGATTTCCTTGAGTTTGAATTAAGTGGGAACAATGAACCTACTGTGGGCAAATATGTGAGGACAATTTCTGCTTCCTTATACTTGAAAAAGGGGAAAAGGAACCTGCCTATGAGCGTGTCAGAATGTACGGGTAAACATGCCTGGGAATCTGACTGCAGTAAACAGGAAAAGCAGAGATGGGGAACTCTAATTTACAAAATAAACGGAAAGCATCCTTCAATGCTCAACCCTTCCTCCCACCCTGCCTGCCACCTCCCCTCCCTCTGGAAAAATCTTCCTTGGAGTTCCAGCCTGGGACAGAGTGTCTATACTGCTGCTGTTCTTTATCCTGGTCATAGAAACCCGTGCTGGGAAAGGAGGGAGGGGTCTCTCTTTCAGGTTGAAACATGCTGGGCAGGAGGTAGAGGGGCTGCAGCCAGTGCAGACTCCTTTTCCCTAGACCCCCATGTGAAGATGCCCCAAGACAGACATCTCTGAAGAGCCTGGGTCCCTCACCCAGGAAGGGGAGGAAACCCCATCCTCTAGAGGACCCTGGGCACCCCACCAAGTTCATAGCCCATGTTTATATGGGACTGTGGCTATGGCAGAGGAGATTGGGAGGGCTGCCTATGGGCTCATTGGTAGAACCACTGAATTCACTCCAAGTAGTATTTTGATAACAGTTTTTACTATGATATAATCAAAGAAAACATAAACTGATAAATCAAGTTAATGTGAACATGGGCATCTTGATGTTGATTAATTTCCAGTTTTGTTGCATAATGGCTGTGCTTCTTTTTTGGTTTTGCTTTGTTTTTGTTTTTTTTTTTTTTTTTTGCTATTTTGTTTTTGTTTTTTGAGTCAGGGTTTCTCTGTGTAGCCCTAGCTGTCCTGGAACTCACGCTATAGACCAGGCTGGCTTCGAACCCAGAAATCCTCCTGCCTCTGCTACCCAAGTGCTGGGGTTAAAGGCGTGTGCCACCACCTCCTGGTGTCGTGCTTCTTATACAGAAGGACTCACAGCCCGTGAGCCTCTCGAGTAAATTCCCAGTCGTGAATCAAGCATTAACAATCTGGTAATACTGTAAAGGGTTTAAGAGGTGTAGAATCCTTCACTCAGGTGCAGCCCTGTTCTGTGTGTGAGCTGGAGAAGGCATGCAGCACTGGACCACCACTGATTAGCAGAACATGCAACAGGGGGATGACAGGACCTCTCTGCCTTACAGGAAAGCCCCTGGGTCGGCCTATCTCTCCAAGTCCAGCTGACTAAAGGAGAGTGTACAGTGGGGACAGGGGCCTTCCTGAGAGGGACTGTGTCCGTGATGATGTCACAGGAGGGACCTGTTCCTACGTGTCCCAGGAAGAAACAGGAGCTCTTACAGGATGCACGGGGAGGAATAAACACCAGGCAATCAGCCATTTCCTACCCTGAACCTTCCAGCCTGGACTGTGTGACATTGCTAAGACCATCCCTCATCCCTTGCTCTCATTCTTGTATATCTCCGGGGAGAAGGAAGGAAGAAGCAATCAACACACAAATCAGGTAGTCTACAGAAAAAAAAAAGATAGTATTCCATCTCTTGTATTCATTCCTATGTAACTATTTAATCCTTGCTACATGTACATAGGACATACACATATAGAACACCCCCTGAACATTCACAGTAACACATGCACACACACACCGTAGGTGCTCATTCACCATCAAACCAGGCAAGGGTCTGAATGTTGGGGCAAATTCCCAGACCTGAACTCTAAGTGGTGCAGAGTCCAGCACTTAGAGCCTGACCTGGCAGCACAGGTGTAAGCAGGGACCAGCTCTGGCATTCTCCACAGACTCAGACCTGACCTAGACCATCAGCTGGAGAAGGAGCTAGCCTGGCTTGCCCTTGCTTTCTCGTACGCTGTGTCTTCATATTCCCAACTATGCTACAAGCACCATCTGGTCACAGGAAGATTAGAGCTAAACTCAGCACACACCAGGCCACAACACCACAACCACAGGCATTATGGGTTCAGGATTCAGAAATCAGAACAGGGCTCCCTCTAGTGTGTAAAGCACACTGACATACACTCCTACCCCTTGCCTCCCAGGCCCCCACCCCAGTGAATTGAAAGGGTCTTGCTCCTGACTTTTGATTTGCGGGGGAGGGGAGGTGGAGATGAGTGCTGGTCTGGTTCTCTTCCTCCTGGCAGAGCAAGTGTTACAGATGCATCACTGGTAACGTTCATGTCCACAGCTGAGGAATAGGGATGGACAGAAGGCACAAAGGCAGCAAACCCGATTCCTTGAAGGGCCATGGAAAGCCCACCCAGCAAGGAAGGAATGAAGGGAATGGGGACAGAGCTGAGACAGTCAGTGACCCAAGTTTTGGAAGAGGAGGAGTAGGAGAGGCCAGAGGCAAAAGAAAAGCAAGTCTCAAACCCAAGGTAAGAAGTCAGTTTCCTCCTGTGCTGTGAAATCACAGTCAGGGGAAAAATAATAATTTGATTCAAACAGTTTTAGACCAAGTTCTGCCTAGGATTTTGGGCAGCCAGGACTGCTCCTCCAATGAGGACCCATTGAGGCCTTACAGATTCAGTCACCTGTCCTGGAAGGCCAGGGCAGCACCAAGGAGACTAGAACAGTGCCACTAAAACTGTAAGTAAAGTCACAACAGTCAGGCAGTGCAACGGTCCTGAGCCGACCCCAGCTGCGGCTGTGATGAAATATGTATTTTTATTGTCATGGATAGAGGTAATCTTTTTTTAAAAATCAGCTTAGTTCTTTCAGTTTAGAAGGAAAAACAAGAAATGACAGAAAAATCATTCTTAAGTCAGTGTCTTAAAAATGTGGAAGCCGGGCGGTGGTGGCGCACGCCTTTAATCCCAGCACTCGGGAGGCAGAGCCAGGTGAATTTCTGTGAGTTCGAGGCCAGCCTGGACTACCAAGTGAGTTCCAGGAAAGGCGCAAAGCTACACAGAGAAACCCTGTCTCGAAAAACAAAAAACAAAAAACAAACAAACAAACAAAAAAAATGTGGACTTGCTGTGCAAGAATGGGGACCAGAGTTCAGATCCCCAGAATCCACCTAAAAGCCAGGTGCTGCCAGGTGCCTCTGTAACCCCAGTGCCGAGAAGTGGGACAGGCAGATCCTGAGGGCTGGCTAGCCGGGTCACCTACCCAGGTTAAGTGGGAGACCCTCCCTCAAAAGTGGGGGAAGTGAAAGAGAAAGACTCGAGAGCCTTTGTCCTCTGCACATGTAGGCACAAGTGGGTACACCTGCACACACGTGCATATACAAACACACAGAAACACAGACTAGCCGGGCGGTGGTGGCACACGCCTTTAATCCCAGCACTCAGGAGATAGAGCCAGGCAGATCTTTGTGAGTTTGAGGCCAGCCTGGTCTACAGAGCGAGATCCAGGACAGGCACCAAAACTACACAGAGAAATCCTGTCTCGAAAAAAAAAAAAAAAAAAACAACAACAAAACAAAAAAACAAAAAAACAAACAAACAAAAAAAAAACCAACAACCATGGACTACTACCAAAGCTCTAACACAGATGATAGTAAAAACCTTTTTCCATATGTGTGTGTAGGTATGCATGTTTGCATGTATAGGTACATGTATATGTGCAGGTGTGTGTGTGGGGGGGGCTAAAGTTGGTATCAGGTGTCATCCTTATTCTCTCTCTAGTTTATATATTGAGGCATTGTCTCCCACCGAACCCAGAACTAGCTACTTCAACTGGTCTAGCTAGCCAGCTTGCTCTGGTGAGTTCCCGCCTCTGCCTCCACGGCATGCAATTGTAGGTGGACCACCACATATCCCTGGTCCTCATGGTAGGCAATGAGCCATCTCCCTGGTCCTGACAATAAAAATCTTAAGGAACTTCCTCTGAACTCCTGAAGCACTGTTCTGAATCGCTTTAGTAAAATGAAGGCAGAAGACGAGAACAAAAGCTCTGTCGGAAGTACACTGCACAGCAGGCCCTTCAGACTCAAGTGTTACCAAACGCAACGTGTGTGGAGATTCCTGCAAAAGGGTTAAGTGAACCACCAGATGTGAGTGCTAAGAACTGAACTTGGGTCCTCTGCAATAACAATAAACCACTTCTGTAGCCCTCCAGTTAGACTTTCTCTTCCTCTAGGGCTATGACATTGTGAGCTCAGAACAGACAAGAGTCTTGGGGAACATATGAATATCACATTTCAGTATGTAGCAGACATGCCTTCTTCTGAGAATAGCTAGAAGTGGTAAGAGATTTAAGATATCAGCAATTAAGGGGAAAATGGGGGAAAAAAACTATTTTCCAAAATGTGGTAATAAATGTGTCTGAGTCCTGAAACACTGTCAGTAAGCAGTTTAATGTATGTGATACCCCACAACCTTCAACTTTCAGAACTGGTCCAGCGCTCCCAGCATTATCCAGACCCTGTCTGCTTTAGACAATGGGTCATGTCATCTCAGAAATAACTGTTCTCCTTTCCTCTACTCCCCACGCTTCTGGAATCTTCTCCTCTACTTCTCTTCTCACAATGCAGAGCTTCCCAGCACACACCAGGCCTGGCTGCTCGAAGCTGGCTGCGTGAGCTGCCTCTGCCTGTGCTACTCTGACCCCATTCCTCTCTTCAAGTCTCACTCGGACATTCCTCTTTGGGAAGCCCTCTCATCATGGCTTCCTTAGAGCTGTCTCACTAGTCCCATGAATCGTCCCTTCTCAATCCCTCATTTGACTGTTCTCCCAAGTGCTTGTCACTGATTTGTGCATTTTTATGCAGCTAATTACGGTGCATTCCTCCTCAGAAGCATATGCACCCCCTGAGTGCAGAAGTGCTTCTCCCTCGCGCCAGATCACCATTGCCAAGAGTGTCTGGCACCAAACAGGCGTCAATACATCAAATCCTTACAGAGGGAGCTGAGTGAGCGCTAATTCCTACTTACTGGAGGATGCCATGGGCTATTCATTTTCCTGAGAGAACAAGTGTGCTCCAGGATGTTCTTTTTTTTTTTTTTTTTTTTTTATTTATTTATTTGTTATGTATACAGTATTCTGCCTGCATGTGTCCCTGCGGGCCAGAAGAGGGCGCCAGATCTCATTACAGATGGTTGTGAGCCACCATGTGGGTGCTGGGAATTGAACTCAGGACCTTGGGAAGAGCAGCCAGTGCTCTTAACCTCTGAGCCATCTCTCCAGCCGCTCCAGGATGTTCTAAGTGAGTGGACTTGGTGTTATTTCCTTTCCCACATCTGAGGGTGGAGAGATTCACTCTCTACATGCATACAGCAGAAAACGTTTCTGCAATGCCTGTGAGGGGAGGCAGCCTCCCCAACTCCTCCTTCAGAGGAGGGAAACCAACTTGGGGCCAGAGCTCTGAGCTGCCTAGTCTAAGTCTCCTCCCTCTCCCATGACCCAGCTGCTGCAGGTCCACACCCAGGCTGCACCAGCTAGGATACCCTGACAGAGGGACAGAGGCAGAAAGGGAGCTCAGGAGGCACTGAGACATGGCCATTGAGTGAAGATGGGCTTGGCACACTGACAGCTGAGGACAGGCTTGTTGGAACCAGAGAACATGAATACACAGTGTCTGGGAACTCCTTGTAGGGTCTCCAAGAGGCATGTTGCCGCCGATAATTATGACAAAATATAATGCCACTCACATGTGGTTCTGGATACAAAGGGAGATTCCAGTTGCTACACAAATGCTGATGAGAAAAAACAATCACCCACATCACTCTGGAGTCATGTGGAGAAGCAGCGCATAGGCCCTATAAAACACTTACTGAAGAACACTAGAAAGTAATTATAATTAGAATAATATTTAATATTCTTCACATCTAAGAAACCATTCCAATTTCTGAAGAGGGATTAAAAGGGGGAGAAAGGAAGCAATGATGAAAAAGAGTATAAAAACAATTACAATGGGATGATGCTCCAATTGTATCAAAGGTAATTCTCCTGATATTTCAAAAACAATAAGAAATGAACAAGCCATGAAGAGGGTTCTAGCGAAATCCACAACCTCTGCAGCTTGTATCAATCTACAGGGGGCAGACCACCCATTCTGCAAAGACTTGCTCTCTAGAGAGCAGAGGCTCTTAAAACACAGTGGTAAAAAAATCCAGTTAGAAAAGGCAGGAAAGACGCAAACATCCTCCTGAAGAGCTCTGTGATGGCAAACAAACACCTGAAAAGATGCCAACACCCTGGACCACCAGGGACACAAAAGTCAGAACCACAGTGGAGGGACTGGCTTGATGTGCACACTCACACGACAAACACATGTATGCACACTCGGCGATGAAATGACACTGTCCCAGAAAACTGCTTGACAGCTTCACATAGACCAATCACACAACAGTACTACTCTCGATCATGTACACTAGAGAGATGAAAATTTATGTTAACTTGGAAACCTGTACAAAAATGTTCACAGCAGCTCTTCCTGTAATAGCCGAGGGCTGAACACAGTCCACATCTGCAGTGGGTAATGTTTCAAATTAGTAATATGTTAGTGTAGTGGCCTACAGGACTTTCTAGGGGCAGTGCTGAATGAACAACCCTCATCTTGAAGGCTATACAGCATGGTTTCATTTATACGGTATTTTTAAAAAGACAAAATATTTGGAGGTGGAGACCAGACTGGCAGCCAGAGCACCTTGATTCTGGGAATCACATCTCGGCCCCTGCTGTGGGTCAGGTCTGAGACATGTCTCTGAGGCTCATGTGTTTGGAGGCTGTGGCGCCTTTGCAAGGTTCCCTGGGGCAGGCCTTGGTGGGTGGGGGTAGAGCCTGGCCCTGCTTCCTGACCACCGGGGTGTGAGAGACCTCCTCCACATGCTCAGAGCTGCCCCGGCTGCCATGCTTTCCCGCTATGATTCACTGTGTACCTTAAACCACAGACCCTAACAAACCTTCCCCACAAGGTGCTCAGTCAGGGTTTGCACTGTAACAGGAAACGCAACCCTTGGTTCTCAGGCAGAGTCTGCAGAGATGGGCCCTGGAGAGGCTCAACTTCTCACTGGATGAGGCTGTAGATGAGTTCGTAAGTGGGTGGAGTCTTGCAGGATGTAGGCCACAGAGGTGACTCTGAAGGGTGTGTCTTGTCTTAGTCCCTCAGTTCCACCTTCTGATCCATGGCCATTTGAGGGATGCAGTTTCTTCTACCACAGGTCCTGGAACCATCCTCCTCTGCCTGGCCTCAGGCTGAGAGCAGCAAAGCTAGCCGAAACCTCAGACCACGAGCCAAGCAAACCTTTCCCTCTCCCAGCTGTTATGGCAGGCACTCTGCCACAGTGATGAGGAGACAACTGACGGACACCTTGCTTTCAGTTTAGGAGATGCAACCTGAATCAGCCCTATTCCCAAAGGGATCGTGGAGGCTACACCTGTCACCTGACAAAAAGACTGAGGACAGTTACTGGTGGGACCCTTTGGCAATGGAACAGTGTGGTATCTCCACTGCGGCTGTGGGCACATGGACCTACATATGCAGGGACACTGTAGAGAATGACACCCACAGACACACCCAGACACATGCACACGTGCACACACACACAGAGACTCAGACATGCACATATACAGACACACGTGCACAAACACACAGATAAACACACACACAATCAGACATGCACACATACAGACACACATACACAAACACACAGATAAACACACACAGAATCAGACATGCACACATACACACATGCACACAGATACACGTACAAGCACACAAGACAGACTCACAGACATACACACAGACACATGCACACAGACTCACACACACAAAGACATACATAGACACACAGACAGACAGACAGACAGACAGACACACACACACACACACACACACACAGTACAAGATCAGTGGATTCTGACTGACACTCCACAGTTCTGTAAACATCCCCATTAGAGAAAACTGAATAAAGCAGTCCCTGCAATCTTGCACATATAATTATAATCACATGTGAGTCTGTAATTATTATAATAAAGAACTCAACTTAAAAACCATGAGACTGCTATGGGAACATGGGTGGGGGAGATGCCTTTCTCCAGTTCCTCGATGTGCTGCTAGGCACAGAGAGGAGGGCAAGGGGCAAAGTAAAAAACGTGCTTGGTTCAGTGAATGCTTAATTAAAACCCATCAAACTTACATAAAGACCTTCCAATAACTGTCCTCTTATTAAAGTAGCAGTTGGCTGAGTTTATTTATTTATTTATTCTGTATGGTAGGCAGACAAAGACACAGGAGAATTACCTTTCTTACAGTAGGGACAATTATATTAACACAATCATATCTCTCAAGGCAAAATCAACTACTAGTCTAGCTTAATTTGAAGACTAATAAGAAGATAGCACTATTTGATCATCGTGATCAGTTAGTGAATTTTTATTGAACTCTTTACTGATTTCCTTTGTGGGGCTTACATCTGCAGTCATATGATAGAGGCGGTTACAACAGAGTTAACTCAGTACAGTGACGGACGGCAACCCCCACAGAACCAAAGTGCCCTGCTGCCGTCAGCAAAGCCACTTACACATCTACCTTCACACTAGCTCTCCAGCAGCAGAGAAAGAAACAGAGTGCAGAGCCTACGTCAATGTGTATTTGCTGCCCCGGCAGCGTATGAAACCTCAGTAAATGCCTTTAATGGACTCCTGCCTCCAGGAGACACCCCTTTCCTGTTCAGCTGTACAGTGGAATTTTCTCTACTCTCCCTTATGAAACTGATGTTGGTCTGACATCCAGCACCCATACCTGCCTGAAAACCACCCTGTACTTTATAAAGCAAACATCCATCTCCCTTAGCACATATGTCATGCCTGAGATAAACAGAGGCAGGAGTAGGGCTCACTCCCCCCACGGGCATGCTAACTGGTCGACCCCTGCTTAGCTTCCAAGTTCAGACGAGGCTGATGTGGTGACAGACACATGTCTGGTTCTCAGAGGAAATGGACAGAGATGCTCTGTTCTATTTGCAGCTGATGTGGCTGCAGCCTGACTGTGTCTGCCATATGACCCAGAACTGCAGCCTGACTGTGTCTGCCATATGACCCAGAATGCAGTGATGTCAACCCTGAACACAGTACCTCCCACTCTCAGAGAACTCATCAGCAGAGGGAGAAAGGGGGTGGTAATATACAACGTAGCACCTCATCACATTGTGGGGGGCAGGCAAAATGGGAAATGCCATGTTTGGACTAGCTCTTGAAAGGTAGGTCCTCAAGTAGTCCTCTGATAAGCAAAATTGGGTGGGAGAAAATTCCCAGCCACAGAAAACCCAACCAAAGACACTTAGGCAGGAGATAAAAGCATGGTGATGCCATGCAAGGTCTGCATGCTACAAGGAAGCTCGTAAGCAAGAGGAAGATGTGAGGCAAAGGCACCACAAAGCAGGGACCAGAGAGCAGGTCATCTGCAGGCAAAAGATGCAGGTTGGGAAGGCGCAATCACCAAAGAAAGGGGAAACTTCATGCATGTGTGCGGTTTCCAAGGGAATATCAGTAAAAACGACATCCAAGGGGAGGGCCAGGGAAGAGCTGCCCAGCCCTTCTCCGAGGCAGTGGTGTCTGTGGAGGAACCATGGGTGTTCTGAGGCGGCCAGGCACACGGACACACCCTGAAAATAGCTACATGCTATAATCACACCAAGCCTATGCCTAGGTCTCCACAGGAATCAACTACCTGATTAGTTTTTTCAGTGTCCAATCCAGTTTAAAAATCTGTTTTCTTCTAAATATCCAACAGTCCATACAGAACAATCCTGCTCAATGTTAAGGTTACATAAACTTGACCAATACTCAGATTTTAACTTAAAGCAGTCTCCTGTTTCAATACTAGTTAGGGTTCATTGTGCAGTGATACTTCTCAGATGGTGTAATGAAGGACACATTTAAATTTTTTTCAGTCCACTATGGTCCTTCAGTGCTCCAGAGTGGGTTGCCCACCTCTTCGTTCCTTTGTTGAAGTCCCAGCTCCCAGTGTGACTGTGTGTGAACACAGGGCCATCAAGCTGATTAAGGCTACATACATTCACAACAGTGCAGCCCTGATTCAGGATCCACTGCCTAGTGAAGGGGCATCAGGAGGCTCGTGCACTCAGCTTGCTCTGGGGGGGGGGGGGTTGCACACAGAAGTCAGGAGATGTGCAGGACTGAGACCCACTGTACCAGCACCTTCACCTTGGCCTTCCCGTCTCCAGAACAGCTGGTAGATAACTTCCTGTTGGTTAAGTCCCTGGGCAGTAGTATGCAGCTCATTGCACAGTGGAGTGCCACCGTAATGGGCCCATGTCGGGGCCAATGTGCTAAACATCACAGCAGTGTCGACTTCAAAACTGCTTATCTCAAAGCACTAAACGAACACTCTCTGCATGTATGAACCGTCAGAAGACTGCACCTGCTGCAAAGATGGCGTACAGTTCACAGGCAGGCCATGAGTGTCTTAGAAAAAAAGCAACATTCTGCATTGAACACAGAACCCCTAACAAAGATATTAATCTCAAATACTAGAAAGCAGATGCATGCTGTGGGATGAGGGGTAACACACAAGCTCTACTCTTATCATTTCTGAAAGAATCCCTTGAGATGCTGCAGAGCATGGGTTCTGCAGAATTAACAGCCCTGAGCCTTGTTTGTGGTACCTGTGGCTGTTTCCCTTCAGCTCCTCCATCAGGCTCTGTAAGGACACCAAGAGCACACAGCAATTGGATTACAGACTCACAACTGGACAATTACTTCTCCTTCAGTCAAGAATATCTGCTAAACTCACAAAACAGATTCCCTTAGGCCAGTGGTTCTCAACCTTCCTAATGCTGCAGCCCTTTAATACAGTTCCTCATGTTGTGGTGACTCCAACTATAAAATTATTCCACTTCTTAACTATAATTTTGCTATTGTTGTGAATTGTAATATAAATATCTTATATGCAGGATATCTGACATGTGACCCTGAAGAGGGTTATGACCCACAGGCTGGGAAGTGCTGCCCTAGGGGCTGACACAGTCAGGGGAACAAAGCCACTTTGGTCCTCCTGCCATGAGGGGAAGAGCTGCTGGTCCTTATGAGGAGCTCTCTGGCTTCTTGCTGGTTGCTCTGGAGAACCTTCCATGGACCTTTGTCTTCCCATAAGGCAGTCTGTATTCAACTTCAAAAATCTTCATCTAATGGGCTTCCCACATCAGACAAGAACCACAGTTAACCAGTCAACTCACATGGAGACGGCAGATCGGCAGACTCTTGGAGCAGGCATAGCCGGTGGCTGCTGAGAGTCATTTCTTCTTTCTTTTAGATGAGAGCTGGACTACATGTCAAGCCTCTTGGGTGTTGAGTGTCTGATTTCTACAGTTGCAATTACAGTTCTCCAGGCCAGCCTGGGCTTTAATGGTGAGATGCCATCTCAGAACCCCATAAGGAAAACAAAATGAGGTGAGAAACATATTGTGGGCATTGCTGGCAGGCCCAGTGTCTGGGAGGCCTGCTCCTTCTGAGCTCTCACACGAGCAAGGAACAAGGCGACTTTGCTGACTCTCTGATGGGGTATGACCCATGCAACAGGAAGAGGTCTCAGGACAGTGTCTGCCCCCATTTGTCATGCTTCCTTTATATCACACTCGTGATTAGGTCTGCAAACCACATCAGGCTGCTAGGTGGAAGTCCAGCCTCACCCAGCTGCTCTCTCCCTGATGAACTAACTTGGCACTCATCAGGCACCAGCTGTCCATAAATGTGGACCTTGTGTCTGAGCTCCAGCCCTGTCCATTGGCCTGCCCATCTCCATGCCAGCATGCTGCTACAGCCTGCGGACAGCTTAGAGTTGGGAAATACAAGTCTGTGTACTTCGTTTCTCTTCAGGATTGTTTCGGTTATTCTGGGTTCCTTATATTTCCTTATATAAATTTCGGGATGCAGGTAAGTTAGCTGACTCTACAGTTTGGCTCTTGAGTTCCCCCAGAGACCAGGGAAGGACTTGCTCCTGGGGTGGTGCTACTTGGAACAGTGGAACCCCTGAGGGTGGAGCCCTGCAGGAGAGTTTTGGGACACGGCCAGCGTGCTCTTCAAAGTGAGAATGGAACCTGGCTTCTTTCTTTGTGCCACAAGGTGCTGCCCACAAGCCCAAAGTCACAGGGACAACTGACCCAGGACAGGAATCTCCAAAACATAAACCAAATTAAGCCCTTTCTCTGTGTAAGTTGATTATCCCAGGGAATCTGTTGCAGTAACAGAAAGCTGACACACAGGCGGCTTAACAGGGATTGCGAGGACCAGGACCATCAAGTTAACTTCAAGAGCCACACCGACGTAACCGTAGGCCTTCTGTCCGGTTCCCACCTCTCTCCCTCCCTCCCTTCCTTCCTGAGATAGGGTCTCATGCAGTCCAGGGTGGCCTTGAACTCAGGATCCTCCTGCCTCAGCTCCCAAGTACAGGAACTGCAGGCATGTAACACCACCACTGGCTGCTTAATTCTTTCTAATGGCATATGAAATGGAACTATGCTCTTTTTAAATTTTTAGATATTTATTTTTATTTTCATTTCTATTTTATGTATATGGGTATTTAGCCTGCATGTTTGTCTATGTACCATGTGTGCCAGCAGGGGCCAGAGAAGAACACTGGGCCTTCTGAAACTGGAGTTACAGGTAGTTGTCAGCCTCCATGTAGGTGCTAGGAATTGAACCTGGGTCCTCTGGAAGAGTGGCCAAGACTTTAACTGAGCCATCTCTCCAGCCCTGGAACTGTGTTCTTCATTTCACTCAGGGTCTGTTGATGGACAGCACAGAGAACCACAGCTCCTGTCTCCCAAGCTGGCCCCAGAGTCTGTAAATTTCCTGACATGTTGCCTCATTCCAATTGCTTTTTACTGGGTGGGTTAGGGCCTTCTCTACAGAAGAGCATGCTGCCTTCCATTCGCAGACAGAGCCATGGTCCACTTTGCAGTGTGGGTGTGTTCTGTTCTAGTTCCTTGATCCAGTGCCTCAACTAACCTTCCAGGACGTGTTCAACCTTAAGGTGCCATCCTTCTCCTGTTCCTGACCTCAGTGTCCAGCTTGTCACCACTGATTGTGGCCTTAGCTGTGGGGCATTTCTGCTGTTCTTTGATAGAGAAACCCCTCTGTACAGATTCCTACAAACAGCTCTGTGATGGTGGAGGGGCAGGAGCAGCGAGAACCGGGGCCCTTTTCACATCCACTCCTCGCTTCTGTCAAGATCAACAAGGCAGCCGGGTGGTGGTGGCGCACACCTTTAAGCCCAGCACTCGGGAGGCAGAGGCAGGCGGATCTTTGTGAGTTCGAGGCCAGCCTGGTCTACAGAGTGAGATCCAGGACAGGTGCAAAAAAAAAAAAAAAGTCAACAAGGCAGACACTAACAGAGCTGGGTCACGTCAAGCCTCAGCTTTTCCAGGAACTATGTCTTCCAGATAGGTCTCCGCTTGCACATGGTGTCAGCATGCTCGCTCCACCACAGTAATTTAGTTTATTTTATGAAAGAATGACTGTTCCTGTTTGTGACAGACACAACCAGTATACACACTCGCACACTCCAACCGGGACTAGTAAACAGTTGTGAAAAGTCAGCACCTCGAGGATAACGGTGAAGAGTGCCGACGGGCCTCACCAGTCAGAGATAACAGACACAGGGACTGTAAAATCACCTCTTCTATTTGAGGTCCACTTCCAGAATTAATGACACATTCATTGACCTGTTCAGTCACCAAATCTTTAAATACCTTCAATTTTTATTAGTCTCACTCATTCATTAACCATCACTTTGAGAACTTATGACGAACTAACCAGCCAGAAGAAAATCCACTCAGAGCATCTTGGTGGGAAAATAATTCCAACATGGGCTAACTGGAAAACCACAGGGAGAACACACATACCCTACAGTGCCAAAAACTTAAAAAAAAAAAAAAAAAAAAAAACCTCCAAAATGACAGAGCCTGAGACAGAAGTTACTGTTGGGTGGTGGTGACCAGCAAAGGTGCACAGGGGCTTTTGGGAAAATGTTTGTTGGACAAATTTATCAAGCTTGACATCCACAACTAGTATATAAACATGTGTGTGTGTGCACGTATGATCTATCTATGTATCTATCTATCATCTATCTGCCTATTTGTGCTGCACTTCAATTCAAAACAGTTTGAATATTGACTTAGACTACCCCATAAATGTTACAAAATACAGTACTATATTGTTTTCTGAGCCTCAATTTATGTAGTAATAAAGATGTTTGTACTCTCTCGGGGTCTAATATAAATTCTGGTATTTTATTCCAACTATGTGAATAATATGTTTCTCAAACACACATATGCATGCAAGTGCACATATCACATATAATAAATGTACCTGCATGCATATACACACAAGAACACACACATGCATGTACACACACTCAGTGCTGCTCTCCGATAGATTGGAACACACTGATACCGGATTTAAATCACAGACTTATGGACTCAATCGAGTGGTGAATTTTGAGGGAAGGGTTTCACATTTGTCAATGGCTGTATATTTATAAAAATTCAATTTCAGAATGCTCTTTATCCAGTTAAATTACTGCACCATGTCTGGCATGTGCACTGTGGACAATACATCAAGAGTTACTATGACATTACCAAGAACAGATTTTGAGGAGACCTCAAGTAAGTGCAATTCATATAAAATTAAAAATATCATAAACTAAACAGAAAATGAAGCACTTGTCTTGGTCCATCAGTGAATATATTCTGTTGAAATCAAAATTGTCCAAAACCACCAAAACAAATACTTTCCAGATATAAAAATATTGTCACAGAGCTCTGGATTGCAGTGAGATAATGGAGTCAATCATATAATTCCAAGTGTAAAGTCTCCAAAAACAGAAACTCAGAAACAAAAGCCAGATCCACAGGAGGGCAAGAGAAGGCCCCACCCCTCAACCTTCTACAAAACTAAGACAGGTGGCCTTGAAATGTGGCTCCCATGATAGCGGAGATAAATACCCAAATCTAGCAAGAACAGCTCTGGGCCCACATTTAAATGGGAACTCAAATCTGACATCAACAGCAGTAGAAGTAAGGGGACCCCAGCAAGTCATCCCCAGGCAGTGAGGTGCCACTGGGAAGCCATAGGTCACAACCTCCTGAAGACTGCATGCTCAGAGTTACGTGGAACCAAAACCTGTATATGCAGCATGGCTGACTGACAGCTCTGGGAAAAAAGACACACAAATGCATGCAATATCTGTCTCTGTCTCTCTCTTTCTCTCTCTCTCTCTCTCTCTCTCACACACACACACACACACACACACACACACACACACACACACACACACACACGTCTGTGGTCACAGTATAGACATTCTAACTTCTGACTACACCCACCACCATCTTCTGCTATTTTGAAGACAAAACAAGATGACAGATACCTGAGACCAACATCTACAGCAAACTATATCCCTACATTGAGAAACTGTTTCAGCTTGCTTGATACAGGATCTCATGTGGCCCAGGCTGACCTGGAACTCACTATATCTAGACTAAGCTGGCCTTGAACTCATAATCCTCTTGCCTCAGCCTTCCCTGTCCTGGGCTCAGCAGTGTGCAAGCTGCCATTCCTGGCCTTAACCTTTAAATTTTAAGCCCTGGTTTATTTTATTCTAAGAATTCAGCAAGATCTACATCATCTGAATATTAGTTTAGGTCATTATAGCTTTTCAGTGCTGTTTAATGAGAATGAATACAAAACGGGCTTCCACAGATGAGATACACTTTACCGTTGGATGTGCATGCTAAGGGCTTTTTTTTACATAATACTTTAAAATATAAAATGAAAGTTACTGTATGGTACGTCTGCTTTCTAATTTGTATAAATATATATAGCAGGTCTCAAAAATAAAAATATAATGTGTGATCTAAAAATTCTGTCGTTTCCATGGTAATTAAAACATAACGAAGGAGTCGACAGTTGCCCAAGTCTGGTGATGTTTCACCCAGGAAACAGAAACGTTCACCAAGAGTCACCATGGATGTGGCCCTGTCAGTATTCTGTCATTTCAGATCTGCCAGCCCCAAGGCAGCTGTGCCTTGCCAACAAAGACAGGAATGTCATTACAATCAACCAAGATCAGTGCCAATATGCCACCCAGGTTCAGTGCAGAGGTGACAGACCCTACATTCAGAGGAATGGACTCAGATGGTCACACTTTACCCCCACTTTTAACACCCAGCATTTAAACCTCAAATTCTACCAAGGAGTTAGAAAAACACAGTAACCAACCATCACTGCTTTGCCATCCTCACTAAGGTTAGGACTGATCTTATATTGAATATGGGAAGTAGAAGTTGCACCAGGAGAGAGAGTGGATGGGAGGGAAGGGCCTATTCCTAAGCAGTCTCCATTTCTGTAAATGAGGCCATGGAATCGCTCATTGGGTAGAACAGTGATACTTTAATAACATCCACAGACATGTCTCTATTTTCAAGGAACATACAAAATTCTGTTTTGATTTCTTTTAGATTTATTTTTATGTCTATAAGTTGTTTTGAACCCAGGTCTCTGCAAGAGCAGCCAGTGCTGTTGACCATCCCTCCATCCCCCTTAATTTTCAAAACATATAACAGAATTGGCTTTTTGTGCAACCTTACAAGTCTGAACACACAGAGTCTTAGAAACATCACTGTAAAGGATACACAGTGTTAGTCACCTGCACAAATCACCAGGGTACACAAAACAAAGTTTTCATTCATATTATTTTAATGCTTTTTACCCATGAAAGAATAAAAAAGAATCTCAATCACTCCAAAACAGCTGCAATCACAGAACCTGTTAGCAATCCCAGGGCATGGGGGCCTCTGTATGTGCATCTTCTCCACTGGTAAAACACACATCACACTCTGCATACTGAGTCCTACGTCTTGGTGTCCTGTTCCACTGGACAGGCATTCTCTGTACTCTGCCTATTTGACCTGTGGTAAGGTCAGGACCTGAACCCAAAGGGCTCAAAATACCTTTGATCATTCCCAGGCCAAGTCATCATCAAAATGCCAGAGAAGAACAGAACAAGATGGAGGTCCTTAACAGGGATGCACAATGGAGCTGGTCGCAGTATCAAGAGAAACAAAGTAGGGACCAGGTACAGAGAGAAGGGGTGAGGGTGGGGCTGAAAGCTGGATAGACAAGGCAGGTGCCCTCAAAGAACCATCCCACATGAACCACTGGAAGAGGAATCTGCAGGTCAGAGAGCAGATCCACTACACATTTACTTAACCTGGAAGCTTGTTTGTGAAAGCCCCAAAAGCTCCCTAACCCAACACCTTTGCTGAGTTATACTGAAAAAAAACAAAACAAAACTGACTCTCGGGCCAAAGCTGCACAATGGCCTTCAGACAGTTCTAAAGTCTGTTCTTATTTTTCAAAACCAATAAATCTACAAGTAGACTGATCCTGTGCTTTGACCCCAGCCCAATCCTAATGCTGGTAAAAGCAAGGCAGACTAGTTATTATTCACAAGCAATTTTTGCTCTTGTCAAACTGACAGTGCAACTGGCCCAGACTTGAGATGACAGATATGCCAATCACCTTCCTTGGCCTGTCAATCATTCATGGTACAAGAATTTCTTAGGAAAGGTCAAAACTGCTTTGCACACCACCAGAGGCTGCAGCATCAGGTCAACTGACATGTGTAAGATTATCTGTACTAGACAATTAACTATAAAGCAAACCCACTACAGACCGCTCTCCAGTTACTGTGATTAACTGTGCTTGCTATTGTACTTTAAATACCACGAAAGCACAGACTGGGAACCAATCCCACGTGCTGTGTGCAGCAGGGACTCTGTAGTGGGGACAAACAGTGTTTGGGCCTTCTGATTCTGAACCATGCGCCTGGCTGCATTACTATTCAAAGAGAACACACATGAAATTAAACAAAGGGAAACACCCCACTGTCGGGAACTGCTTCTCTAGTGTCCACATGCTGTGGACAACAGACAAATGAAATGGTGTCAAAAGAAAGATATCAGGAAACATGGAAATGGAGTGTCCCACTGTGGTGCAAGTGTGAGCTCAAACCCCACACCAAACCTAGAGATGTGGGAGCACACACCTGTGACCCCTGCAGTCCTATCGGCAGAGACAGGTCCGCTAGCTCACGGGAAAGCTAACCTGGGGTACATAGCAATGAACAAGAACCTGGCTGCAGTGAGGCGGGAGGTGATGACTGACACCTGTAACTGTCTTCTGACATCCACATATGTGCTATGGCGTGCAAGTGTCTGCACTCACACATGCAGAGATTTTCTTTAAGGAGCGCATTTCCCTAAAAACTAGATTAAAATATGTTTAAGACGAGAGAGTTGAGAAAGAATGCCTGGAAATGGTCCTTTATCTCAACGGATAAAATGACCAGCTGACACCCTCTGTGATTTTCACTTGTGAGTGTATATACATATATGAGGGCTTGTGTGAGTGGTGTCTGTGTTATGTCTGTGTGTGTCTGTGTCTATGGGTATGTATGTATCTGTGTGTGTATGCATGTGTGTATTTATGTCTGTGTGTGTTTGTGTGTGTGTATCTCTGGGTGTGTATGTATCTGTGTGTGTATTTATGTCTGTGTTGGGTGTGGTTGTGTCTGTAAGTGTGTTTGTGTGTGTCTGTGTCTGTGTGTGTGTGTGCGTGACTGTAGTTGCAACTTAGACAACACTCCCAACAGTGACATGCGTTCTCGGAAGACAGGCTGGAAATGGGGGTGACACAGTGGGCCCCAGGTACAGGAGCTGCACCGGAGCCCCAAGGATGGGAGCTAAAGGGCAGAGCTGCCAGCCTGTGTGCGTCAGAATGCCGCTGCCTGTGTTCCCAGCCCACAGGGAGGGGCAGAGGCGCTGAAAGAGGTGGCGGCCAGTGCAGGCAGAACACACATTACAGCAACCTCAGGGTGACTCTTCCACGCAGACCATGCGGAAGTGAAGCTCTGCTATACAAGCTGGGCCACACGCCCTTATGGAGCACTCAGCGTGGGGCAGCCCTGGTGACTGCCTCTCTCTCAGCTTCCTTCCTATGACTGGTTAGCACAGAACAACCACAAAAACAGCTCCCCCTGCTCCCCCTCACCCTGGCTGTGAACTCCTTCAGCGAGTGCCTCGCACCAGTAGCCACATCATGGACTTCATTATCAGCACAGATGGTGCCAATTAGCTTCTGTGTGAGGCACTGATGTGGAAAGAGCAATGGAAGCCTGTGTGTGGTCAGCTGGGCACTCACGCCAGTTGGAAGCTTGGGGACAGCAGTGTCTTTACCTTCTGCAGCTCATCATCCACCTGTGCTCAATCTGCCAGAAGGCAGTCTTGACTTTCAGGCTCAACTTGAGTCCATCTTACAGCGCGCGCGCGCACGCGCACACACACACACACACACAGTTGGAATATTCATTTTTTTTTTACCCAATGTATGTAAAATAAGAAATTCAAACACTTTGCCCCTCATGGCACTTAACATTAGAAAGATGTAGTCCATTTTTAATACCCCTGAATGCACCGGCCTGGGAAAGCCTTTTATTAACTAGAGAGAGACTGCAGCAGCAGCATTTTACACTGCCACTCTCCCTACCTTCTGGGTTGATCCTGTCTGCATTGTGGCACCTTAGGAACCACAAAGAAGCCAAAGCCCCTCTGAAGCTACTAATTGATCGGCTGAAGGAGCAGAAGGACAGAGGCTCAGCAAAGCAAGCAAAGCAAATCCAACATGTTAAATTAACAGGGATCATCATGAGTTCCTGAAGTGGTGCCTGACCAGATCCCGACAAAGACAAGTCTAAAGAGCATTTTAAACCAAGATGAAAGCCTCAAACCAAGCCCTAAGATGATCATTCTGAAGCACCAGTCCTCCTGAAAAGGGAAGAAGTGTGGTTATCTTCTCTCCTCTAGAACAGAACCTCAGCCGGGGTTTTGACGAAATCTCACAGGTTGCATAAAGTGGAAGGCTGCTGTAGGCAATCACTGCTCCTCAGCAGCCGTTCCTGGTTATCACTGGTCACCACAGTTATCACTGGTTGCCACAGTTATCACTGGTCACCACAGTTATCACTGGTCACCACAGTTATCACTGGTTACCACAGCAGCTCCACCGCTCTGCAGCGACAGCAGGGGTGGCAGGTGCCAAGAGCCAAGACCACAGAAATGGAGCTTCCGAGAATGGGAGTCTCCTGACCTAATGCACAGGGAGGGACCAGACACAGGGAGACACACGGGGCAGACAGCATGGCTGTCAGCACACACAGCTGCACCTCCCATGGCTGCACACAGGGATGCAGACCAAGCCTGCAATGGGAAGGTACGGTGCTGAGCTTACATTTGCAAAGGAAAATGAAGAGCAAAGCTGTAAGAGGTCACGGCACCCATTCCTCGTCCTCCCAACTCATGCCCTCATTGACCTCAAGAAACCCCTCAGGCTCTGATGCCACTGTTCTCTCACTCCTGCCCTTTCAAGCTGTCCCTGGCCACACAAAGCCCCTTAATATTCCAGCACTACTATAAAGGGCAGAAAATTCTTATGGGCCTCAAGTCTTCTTTCAGTTTCCTGAAATAAAATGTGTTTTCTATTCTCAGGAAAAAACCTGAGACCCAAAATGCATTCTTACTCTTCCGTTCCCCAGAATATGATAGCAGGTAGCTGTGGCCTAGGATCATGAGGCATGGGAAAGGGAAGTTGGGCCGGCGCTCATGAGAGGGCTGCTGCACTTGGCCTGTTCCTGAGAGTGGGCTCACGACTGGTGAAAGGGGGAGACACACTGACAAAGGTGTCTGGAGAGCTGAGAAGAGGCAGTGACCAGTGAGTGTCCTCAGAGCTGGACAGCGCAGAAGCTGTGGCTCTCTGCAGATCCACGTGATGCTGTGACTCACGGCAGGCCTCTGACACTGTGGGCTACGAGCGTCCTAACTCTTACCCCACCTTAGTATCTCCCCAACCAATACGACTATGAATGAAGGAGCATCACTTCCAAAGTGGGCAGCCTTCCCTTGCCGTACTATAGGGCAGGAAATACGTTAACTACCATGATACCTTAAAATGCAAAATATTCTGTAAAAATGGTTGTTGCCAAAATCATATTTAAAAATAATATGCACTAACCATAAGTTTCAAGGTCTCTGGATCTTCAACAAAGCAAACATCTGCCATTCACTGACCGGACTAAAGGCCAACCCTCTAACTCAGCAGTCCCCAGGAAGTCCATTCAGGTGAAACAAGGAAACAAGCAATTCCTCAGCGAATCTGAAGAGTTTACTCAGGTACTCACAGAACTCTGTACCCCTCTGCACTGTATGGCGTATGCACGAGGAAGTGTCTTCCTGTCCATTGGGCACAAATAAGACCCCTGTGTTAGTTACTTCTCTTTTTGTGACAAAATATCCAAGAAAAGCAACTTAAGGCAGGAAGGGCTTGGTTTGCTCAGTTTGGAGGTGCATCCATTATGGGAGGGATGGGCATGGTGGGGGGCCAAAACAGGGAGGGGACACAGTGGGGGGAAATGGTGGGGGGTCATGACAGGGAGGGGGCACAGTGGGGGGAATATGGTTGGGGGGGCATGCAGGGAGGGGGCATGGTGGCAGGAGCAAACAGCAGCTGGTCACATTGCATCTGCAGTCAGAAAGCAGAGAGGAATGCCATTGCCTAGTGGCTACCAGCCCGTGAAGGTGCCGCCCCCACTCAGGGAAGGTCCTCCTTCAATTAAGACTTTCCTGGAAACCAGGGGTGAGTCTAATTCTCAGCCATCTGCCAGTCAAGATTAACTATCACGTCCCAAGACAATGACTGAGTTTCCCAGGTTTGTTTTCTCTGAAGAGTAAAAACTTGAAGACACTTGGGAAGCAGTGTGAAAGTCGTATCTGGAACATGCCCAGATTTTTATGATTTCCCTGTCATCGTCAACTGTCCCCTCCTTGTCCCGTCTCACAGCAATGTGTCTTTGTGGAGTCTTTCCAAAGACTTCACAGAAGCGATGGCTCCACTTTAGCACATGCTTTTCATCAGTTTTCATTTCATCTAATTAAATTATATCAATTACAGTAACAAGAATGCCATACATTAACAAATTTTGGGGGGAATCTCTCTTCACAGGCACTTAGCAAGCAGACACTGTCCACAGAGCCTGCATCCCAACCATTTCCAGAAGCTGGGAGAGCCTATGCCAGCACCCTGCAGAAGGGATGGCAATCAGGGCCATCTGGGGGATGAGTTTAGAGAAGAGGCCTTCTACCACACTGGAATTTCTCTCTTGGACAACTCTGTAGATGCTCGCAAAGCTAGGACCGTATCTTACTAGTATCTGGTATGTTTAAGCTTAAAATAAATACATATGCAATGCAAAAACCCACCCTGACCACCTTTAATTATCCCCACACCATCCAAAGAGCACAGAGCCTCATTTTAACTGGATAAAAACTGCAGATGAGGGGCAGCCTAGAGTAAGACTAGGAAACATCAAAAGAGACCAGCAAGAGTAAATAGAAGTAGGAAGACAGGCTGGGTGTGGTGGCTCATGCCTGTGACCTAGTCCTCAGGCAGGAGGATTCAGAGTTCAAGCTCAGCCTGGGCTATCTCGTGACCCTGTCTCAAAACCACAGACACACATGTGTGTGGGGATCCAGCCTGTGGTTCCACCCAAGAGGACCCAAATGGAATTGCCAAAAGCCAACACATGAAAACACTGGAAGTGAAGACCATGAACAGCACAGTTGGCTGTGGGCTCCTTCCTGGTCAAGCTTGCAATTAAATTCTCAGAATTTGTGTTTCTGAAAAGGCACCGAGTGGCTAACCCTGCAGGCACTCGTGGGTCAATGCCTCACAAGCAGAGGATGCATTTGAACTTCGTAAAAGACAAAGAACTGTGGGTGCTGTTGGTGGCAGTGAGCTACCCAGTGTGGGTGCTGGGAACTGAACTTGCGACCTCCGCAAGAGCAGTATGTGCTTTTAACCTCTGAGCCATCTCTTCAGGCCCCATATCTTATTTCTTAATTCTATAGTATATTCTTACAAATAATAGAATTTTAAGGCTTTGTCGAGTTTTTTTTTTTTTTTTTTTAAGATTTATTTACTTATTTTATGTATGAGTGCTCTATCTGCATGTACACCTTTATGCCAGAAGAAGGCATCAGATCCCACTACAGACGATTGTGAGCCACCATGTGGTTGCTGGGAATTAAACTCAGGACCTCTAGAAGAGCAGCCAGTACTCTTAACTGTTGAGCCATCTCTACAGCCCCTGCTGAGGTCTTCTTAATATGCTTCACAAAAGTATAATCAGCAAGCTTATCAACTGTAACTCTGAGATTCTCAAATAACTGCCACAAAGAGCACGAGGAGAAAACTATGGGACTCATTTGCTCATAAACAAATCCTTAGTAAGAACTGCTTCATCACTTGAAACCACTCACGAAGTGACTCAGCACACACCTCTCAGCTCCTGGGGATCTGCCGTCCTTGCCCAGGCTTGGGAGAGCCAACCTGGAGAGGAAACAGTAGGGACTAGACAGTTTTGTGACTGTTCCTGCTAACGTGCTTGAAGGGCGCTGGGGTGTCCTAGGACAGGACGGGAAGCAGGGCAAGTGGAAGGATCTGTCATCCACTGCGGCACCTTTCCCACCGCAGAAGATGAACGTGGTCAGAACAGCGTGAAAGAATGAAAGAGCAGACAGCATGGGTGGCTGTGACGGAACGCTCAACATAAATGGTGAAGGGAGGAAGGATTTGCTTTAGCTCACAGTGTAGAGGGTTCAGTTCACGGCTCCTAAGTCTACAAACGTGTGCAAGGCATCCTGGCAGCAGGGACACAAAGTAGAAGCTGCTCTCCACTTATTGGTGAACAGGAAGCAGAGAAACGGTCATACAGGAAGAAGCTAGACCAACCTATTACCCAAGGACATGACCCTAGGGACCTACTTGCACTAAATTGGCCTCATCTCCAACCTTTCACCACCTCCCAATAATGCCATTACATTACAAATCCACTCTTTACACCAGGGCCCTCCTGATCTCGTCCTGTCTGGAGACACCCTCACAGACACACCCAGGAGTATGTGTCACTAAGTCTAGGCTTATTTCTATCCAGTCAAGTTGACAATGAAGTCTAACTATTACTATGGGTTAAAGAAGAGACGGCAGGAGGGCCACACGCCTATTGAGGGTTTGTCGTGACAGTCCAGGTGACAACACTGAACTGCACACTTTAAAGAGTGGTGTGATGTGTGAATCACACTCAGCAAAATGTGGGTGAGAAATGCTGGGAATCTGAGCTCAAGCCACGCCAACACTGAGAGACTGAACAGAGTCAGAACCAGCAACGGGGGCCAGGGGGCAGGTTGGCAGGGTTGGACTGAGGTATGGAAACAAAGTCAGGAGGAGAGGAGTGGGAGGCCAGTCTGAGAGCAAACTGTGACACAAACAAAACCAGGCGAGTGTGTCTCTGGAGACACACAACTGAGGAGACACGCCCATGAGGCGGCTGCAGGCATGGGCACTAACTGCTAAAGGTGAGGCTGCTACCTTCCTGTTCCGGGTTAGGCATGGTGCCTGTCACTTCTTTAGTACATTGCCAATGTCCCAACTTTACACCTGAGGACTGGAACGCACAGAGATCTGAGATGGGAAACAGATTCTCCCTCAGCTACACTCTGGCGCAGACATCTTTGCCTTGATGACCTTTGGAAGAATTGGTGGCCACAGGGGTGGCAAGAGCTCAACTGAGCACTGACCAGTCGGAGTGACACCGTGTGTCCTGTGACACACGGCTCCACGCTTGCTGTCTCGCACAGGCATCGCACGCAGACTCACCGCTGGCAGCAAGCCCTGCTCCTCCTGACACTTGTGGGTTACCCCCAGAGTGCTCCTGCAGGGCAGGCTGCAGGTGCCTCGATCTGCAGCTGAGGACAGGGTCAGCACTCGAAGAGGAAGCTCAGTGACAGACTCCAGGGTAAGCACAGCATAAAGCAATGCTACCCAGCCCATCCCACTCCAGAGAGGGAGAGCACATACAACAAACAAGTTCTAAAGTACGTCAATCCTAATACAGGTAAAGAGCAATCATCTGCAGTGAGCTTACAGTTTTTATGTTTGAAACTAGGAAAATAAGCCAAGAGCCCATCCACTCTCAGAGGGCATACAGTGCTGCTACACACAGATGACAGTCAATTCCGTTTCTAACCAGTAGGGGGCGCGGTCATCATATAACTTACTCTCCCACCCCCACAAGAAACTGCTTTAAGGGATAGTTTTCAAACTAGTAATTAAACATCAACAGAGCCAACAGATTCACTGGTCACGAGAACCTAAAAAGTAGAAATGCAGGCACACTCCCAGTGAGCAGTCGGCTTACTTCTACCTTAGAGACAGCCACCCCACCCCAGCCCACCCCTGGGTGTACAGGGCAAATGATTAGCATTCAGCATGCTGGACTGACAAAGCTTGACAGACACACACAGGAAAACAGGAACGTTCTCTGACACTGGATGTTTGGGCTGGGTGGTCTCTTGCTGTCTTCACCAACTGCACCCTCACTGTGGTTTCGCATTCACAGGCGTGGCCCTCTGCTGGAAACATTAGAGACTGAGGGCATGTCTCAGAAGTGAGGTGGTTCTGAGGGAACTGCTGGATGCTGATTTGATCTGTGGGCTGAACTTCATGGTGTTTTCAATATCCAACTTTTAACCTATAAAACTGGCACATTCAGCATGCTCTCTCCTCATGCTCAGGCCACTTGTCCATTCCCAGTGAATCTACTTTACAAAGCTGCGTCAGGAGCCACGTCTCTAACGGCAGCACTAGGTGGCAGTAAATACACAGGCGCCGCAGCAGGGCTCTCTTTCTTTTTCTCTTTTTTCCCCTCACTCAATCGGAGGCTGCAGAAAATCCAACTCTAGGGGGAAAAAATCAAGGCATCAAAAAAGAAGTAAAAATCACCAAGCTACTTGATGCAGGGAATTTGAGAACACAGACAGCCTCAACTTCATAAAGCCGGGACGATTTTCCAAAAGGTCTTTGTTCTGTGACAAATCTTAATCACATAAATACACTTAGATGCTAAAGAGTTTGAAGAGAAACGTAATATTTTAAATTGCTTTTTCCATCAATGTTAAAATTTTACTTAAAAAATCATTTATGTATTTTTATAATTTACTGTGGCTTTTTAAGCAAAATTTTACTTAGAGACCATGAATAAATAAATAAATACACTAAAGTACAATATACTGTTATCTGTGAGAAAGACATTTCTAAAAACTAATAAGAGCTGGGCATAGTGAAGCAACCTTGTAATCCCAGCACCTGGAGGCAGAGGAAGGAGGATCAGGATTCAGGGCTGTGCACACTGAGGGTTGATGCGAACCATACACATAGTGGCTGGCACAGCTGTGCTGGTCAACATACCCATCGCCTCACAGTTATCTTCTAAATCTGAACCAGCTAAATTTCCAACTTGTGAAAAGGAACTAAAGAAAAGCTAACAGCTGGGTGTGTGGTACACACCTTTAATCCCAGCACTGGGAAGGCAGAGGCTGGTGGATCTCTGAGTTTGAGGCCACCCTACTCTTGGATCTAGAGATCCAGTTTCAGGACAGCCAAGCATTGGCAGTGAAGGACAGAAAGCTGGTAAAGATGTAATTGATTGAACAAGGGGACCATGTTCTAGCCCCAGTAAGCAGCAGAATTTGGCAGCTTTGGCCACATGATTCTGGGGTTAAGGGTAGAAGAAAGGGGCTATGGAGTTTGCCCCTGAGACTAAGGAAAGTCGCTGAGGCCAGGAGTATGTCAGGGGGCCTAGAGAGGCCATGGTGTGAAGCTGTGAAGTTGAAGCCTGGGTTGCCTTGGAGACCCAAGATGTTAGAGATGCCAGAGTCATGGGATACCCGCTGAGGAGAGCTGATAACAGGGATTGGAACCAGCCCAAGAGAAAGAAGTGTGTTGCAGTCAACAAAGCTGAACGGAGTTGGAGATCTGAAGAGCACTTTGACATCATCAGACATGGAGATGTAGAGTCTGGAGTTTGCCCAGCTGGTTTTCGGTCTTGCTTTGGTCCAGTATTTCCTCACTATGCTCCCTTCCCTATGTCTGAAATAGTAATGTATATCCTGTGCCACTATATGTTGGAAGTATGTGATCTGCTTTTTGATTTTGATTTTACAGGTGATTACAGTTAAGAGATTAAGGGAATCTCAGAAGAGACTTTGAACTTTGGACTTTAAAACGTTGTTGAGACTGTGAATGACTATGGATGTAGGGTAAAAGAGCAAGCCAAAGAAACACACCCTACCCTGAAACCAGAGCCAAAGAACACACCCTGCCCCTGACCAACTCTGCATGAAAACCAACCAATCCCTGAAAATGAAATCTAGCCAATCTCTGAGCTCAGGGATTGAAATCTGACCAATTCCCACCATGAAAGTCTTCATCCTGGAAAAGCTATCCCTAAGAAGCCCTATATGAGCTTTAGACCTGTTTAGTGTGAAGCTGCCTTTCCCACCCCGGCAGAGGCAGCCACTCTCCTGTATTCCTCCCTCCCAATAGTTCTCTTGAATGAGGTTTGAGTGACTACCTTCTTCTGCTAGAGTGAGGCAGGGCAGAGAAGTAACAATTTTTGCTGGAGCAGGAGCAGAACCAGTACATTCCTGCAGGGAAACCATCCTCCATCAGAACAGAGCTGTAGGTATTGCCTGACTTCTGATGGCCAGGATACCTTTCCCTCCAGAGCTGTAACACTTACAATGGGAACTTTTGAAGATGGACTAAATGCATTTTACATTATGATATTGTTACAAGCTTATGGGGGCTAGGGAGTGGAGTGTGGTAGTCTGAATGTAATTGGCCCCAATAAACTCATAGGAACTGACATTATTAGGAGGTATGGCTTTGTTGGAGCAGATACGCCTTGTTGGAGGAAGTATGTCACTATAGAGGTAGGCTTTGAGGTCTCATGCCCAGTGCCTCAAGTTCACTTCCTGTTGACTTTCAATCAAGACTTCCAATCAGTACTATGTCTGTCTGCACGCCGCCATGCTCCCAGCCATGATGATAATGGAATGAACCTCTGAACTGTAAACAAGCCACCCCAATTAAATGTTTTCTTTATAAGAGGTGCCATAGTCATGGTGTCTCTTCATAGCAATAGAAACACTGACTAAGACAAGCTCTCAACTTCATTTCCTTGTCAGCCCTGAATCCAGAAGCCTTGGGTGTATGACATGCTACCCACTCAACAGTCTTACCAAGTCCTGTTTCTTTACGTTTCCACAAGTATTACATTTTTAACTAGGCACGAAAAGGCACAATGTTCTCTGGTGTTGAAAATTACCAGCAGTGGAGGCAGCTCTGAGGATTTCCTGCTTATGTTTGGTCCCTGATTAATTTTCCAGACATGGGAGTAATGCATATTCCAAAACATGATAAAGTGAAAAGTGAGACACACACACAGCCAGAGTACCTGTGACTTATGGTGAGACTATGTGCCTTTCTACAAATTAGCACAGCGCCTGAGTGTTTCTCAGTGGATACCGCTGCAGCGAACCAGGCAGAAAGCACCAACTGTTGGCTTCATGACAGCTAGAGTGGAGGGACACAATTTTCCCTGCTGAGCTCAAAGGCCCTCACTGTAAGCCCCGCCCCTGGAAGCCTCCAGCTGCCAGGCTCCACCCCTAGACTACTTTGGCAGCCAGGCCTGACCTCTTGAGGCTTGGGCCTAAGGAGCCTAAAAGCTAGGCCACATCCACAGACTTCAATCACTCAAGGCAGGAGGTGGCTAGGCCCCACCTACAGAAAGAAGGGGGGGGGAGTGCAATACCAGGTCACAAAATCCCACCAATCCCTGAGCTTGACCCAAGATGAAGTCACATCACCCCTCCAATACCAGGCCACCCTGGAAAGCTCCCACTACCCCCCCAGAAACCCTATATAAACTCTGTATTCTGTTCAGTTCTCTGCTGCTGCTCACACAGGCAGAGGCAGCTGTCCTCCTGGGTTTTTCCCTCCCAATAAGTTGCTTGTGTAAGGTTTGTTGTGTAGTGCAACTTTGTGGTATTCCTTGGCTCCTGACTGCCAGGATACCTTTCTCTTGAGAGCTGTAACACTTCCATTGGGGAAGTCTTTCCCCTCAGAGCTATAACACTTACACTACCAACAAGAGTTTCTTAGGATTCACTTAAGAAAACAGAAGGGACATTTTCTTAGAACAAGCTAAAAACACATGTCAGCCCACAGATCCAGCAGTGTCTAGAAGGTGTGTTCCTGTGAGCTGGGCAGGAAGCAGCGGAACACAGTCAGCACTCTTTGATTTGCTTTCTTACGGCTCAGGCTTGCTTGTTGGCATGGACTGCAGCAGAGGACAGCTCAGCTGGAGGACAGCTCAGCTGGAGGACAGCAGAGGCCCATGGCATGGATAAACACTTTCACTCACCTCCACGGCCACCACGATCAAAACCAGGTCCGTTTTGGATTCTGGAAAGACTGCATTCACTTGTGGTGACATTCCGATCAGAGCACAGTTAGTGACCACAGATATAACACTCATTGTCTCAAAAGCCAACTGAAAGGAAAACAAGGTGTGGCATTAATGGTGGCAACAGCCACGTCCCATGTCCATGCTATCTGAACCCCAAGTGAAAGTCCTTCCCTGGGTTCTAGCAATCCACATACATTTTAAACCTCTGTCCCTTCTGGCAGGTTCTCTTTACTTAAGGAAGCTGACCCATTAGTGGGCATTTTAGATTCCTTCAGACTGACTGCTCCTGAGCAGTATGTGAGCGTGGACCCACAGCACTGTTTGTGTTGCTCATCTCCGCTTGTCTGTGGGGGATTTAAAGACTATTACAGAAAAGCGCTCCACACCCCAAACCAGACAATACCTTGCAGAGCTGCTATTTTACAAACTGTCCTACTTTGATAAATCACACGCCCCACTTGGCTTAGCTACAACCAAGCTCCAGTTATGCCATGGTCCCTTCCTGAGGACATGAACCAAAGTCCCTGCAGAATGTTAGCAAATACAGAAGCCGGGCTTCACTGGGACTTACAGAACACTGACTGGGGACCCACAAAGAGGTCCATGTGTCCTCTGGTGTGTCGCTGGGTGACAGTGGGGAACCCCGCGCTTTCTTTTCTGTTACTGCAAAGCTCCTGATGGCTGCTGCCTGGTAATGGAGCCTCTCCTAACACGCACAGGGACTGTCCCTCTGCCTCTCCTCCCAAAGGTCATGGTGTACAGAGAGTAATATTGCCAGTTACTGTGTTTGCTTGTCACTTGTGGCAATTTTCCAGTTGATTCTCCAGGTTTTCCCGAGGACACGATTCTGAGACCATATTTTCTCCAAACACAGTTTTTTCTGCCCCTTCTGTTTTATGTTTACAGTCCTTATCCTTCTCTGATTGGTTTAAACAGCAATTCTAATCCTACTGAACACCAAAAGTGACTTTACACCGCTTATCCACTGGTATTACTTGAGTTGTTCAGTCTTATATCACTTGGTATTTTCAGTAAAACTTATGTATATACTCTATACTTTGGGAAGTTATATGAATTCATGCAGTATCTAAATTCACACACAAGATCTGGCATGAACTTACGTAAAGACAAAAGTCCTACTCATCTTTATGTCATTCTCACATAAGAGACTTGTCTGGAAACCACAGTGCAGTGCCACAGACACAGTAAGAACACTGCACAATATACTCATCAGCTTCACTTGTGCCCGTCTGTGTGCACGCTTTGTTCTATGGTGCTTTGGGTGGGGGATGTTTTCCAAGATAGAGTTTCTCTGTGAACAGCCCTGGGCTGTCCTGGTACTCACTTTGTAGACCAGGCTGGCCTCAAACTCACAGAGATCCACCTACCTCTGGCTCCCTAGTGCTGGGATTAAAGGCGTGCACCCCCATGACCAACTTGTTTCACAGTTTTAATACACAAATGACTTCATGTTTTCTGCCGACATGAGGGATACTGTCTGTTTCTTAGTTCTCTGTGTGTCTGGTTTTGCCATTACACTAATTCTGGCTTCCTAAGTATTGAGGCCTAAACTGACCGGAGGGTTCCCGATGTATGGAGAAGGGACATAGCTCCTTCTCTAAACCAGGTTTGGCAGAGCCAGTAATGGGGAGCTGCAGCTTTGGGTCCTAAGAACCCAACTGTTCGCACCCTAAAAGACTCCACTCATCAGTACCAAGGCCACTGTGTGCTCAGCCTGTGATGCTCGTGAGTCATCTTGCGTCCCCTTGTGCAGCACTGCCGAGCCTGCAGCTGACTCTGTCCCTCTCTGCCCTGGAAGGAGGGCGTAGGCCGCTGCACTTCCTAGTGAGCCTGCTGGCCCCAGACAAGCATGTGCAAGACCTCCTGAGCCCTCTGCTCTGTCTTCTTTACCTCTGACCCTCTGGCCTTCCTCCTCAGGAGCCTCTCGCTCAAGAATGACCTGCTGGTCAGGCCACACAAAGAAAACACTCCCTCTTTCTCTACTTTCTAGAAATTTATAAAATCGGTGTGACTTCTTTTTAAGTGGTGGAATTTGTGGTATGGTTATCTGAGCCAGGACCTTTCCTCTGGAGATGTGGACTCCAGACTCAGCTTCCTTCACAGTCACAGAGATACCCAAGTGACTTTCTCACCCCCTCCTCTCCTCCACTCACTGACTGAGCTGCAGCAGGAGGCTCTGCTTTTGAAGGGAAGGTCCTCCCACTAGGTGTCAGGTTCCTGTGACCATGCACACACCCCTTGCCCCTCCCCCAAGGCTGCAGGCCTACAGACACTGATCCACTCCACTCCTGCTGGACACGGCCACTGTGTTTGTCTTCTAGGACCACATCTCTGACGCACTGATCTTATTTCTGTCTTCAGTTTATCTGATCTGTTCTCTTTCCTATTTCCTTTCTTCTGCTGGCCCTGGGTTTATCTTGCCTGTCTTTTCTAGTTTATCAAGCACTTGGTATCTGAGATCCTTTTCCAGCATTACCACCCTGTGCTGTGAGTTCCTGACAGCCCCTCCTTATCAGCCATGCCCCACACACTTCTCTTTTGGTTTGGTGAATCTTTGGATTTCATCTGAGAATTTTTCCCCCATGGGTACTTTGTGCTGTCTAGTTCCCAGTGTTTCCACCGGTCACTAACCCTAGTCTGATCTCACATCGTGGTGTTCTGTGTACAATTCCAACTCCTTGAGTGCTTTCTGTCCAGAGACAGCTGGATGTCCTGCCAGACACAGCCTGTGGATGGCACCACTGAGCCTTCTCTACTCCCGGTGACTTTCTTCTTCCATCTTGGGGAGGGAGTAGTTTCATCTCTAACTACAGAGCTCATCTAGTTCCCCTTTCTATTCAAGTTCTCTCTCTCTCTCTCTCTCTCTCTCTCTCTCTCTCTCTCTCTCTCTTCCTTTTAAAACTGTTGCTTGATGCATACACCTTTCAGTTTGATGTTTTTCTGAGAATTTGTCCCCTTTTCCATGGCAGACTGCTCCTCTCTGGTAACCTTTGCCTCGGAAGTATCCTTTGTCAGACAGTATCATAGCCATGTCTGCTTGCATTTTCTTTTCTTTTGAGTACTGTTTCCTTATTTTCCCTTTGACTTTCACCCTGTCTGTATCACTCTGTGAATTGTTTCTGATAAACAATACACGCCTGGTCACATTCGCATCCACTCTGCCAATCTCAGTCTTTAATCTGGATCTTTAGGTCATTTATAGTTAGTGTAATTGTTGGGACTTAAGTCAGACACTTGCTTTCTATCTGATCCCTGTTTTTACTGTTTGCTTTTCTTATTGATAATAATTTTGAGCTTATTTCCTGGTAACTTTTAGGGGTGCTCTGGATATTCTACATTTTCTGCTTTTAGAGTTTTTCTTTCCCCCAACAATGACTAATAGCTTTCATTGTTCTTCATGTAGTTACCTGCCATACACCAATACTGGCTGAAGGTTCTGCAAATGGTCGTTTGAAGACCCTGCACATTTTCAAGGCATCTGAGTTGACTTCAGTGAAGTTATTTAACACAGCAAGGGCAGCTGCTAATGGGTAAACACAGGAAAAAAGGCTCACATAGCCAAACTGCAGGAACAACTCCAAATAATCATCGAAGGTTCCCTGCAATGTAGACAGAAGGCATTGCTCAGTGTCACACAGAAATCTGCAATACTTTCAAAGGTTAGCTACTAAAAACTCAGGGTCTACTCCAATCCTCCCTTCCCAACCACAAATTCATACAAATTTAAAGATGATTTTGCTCTAAGTTGCTGAAATAAGGATCAAAATTATTGAGTTGTATAGTGGGTAGCCATTCCAGCTTGGATCTGGAAGTTCCAACCCCCATTGAGACTCTGGCAACTGTCATGCCTACGAGGCGGGGCGAGGGGAGGCGCCTGGGGACCCGAGAGCTGGATGGGCCAGCGCTCTCTCTGTGCCGGGACTCTGAACGGTGAAGGTGGACTGTGCAGAGCTCCGGAGAACACTGCTGGACTGCGTTACACCTTCCCCAGACCCTGCGACCTACCCATTACTTAATTTGTAAGTTACGCCATTAAATAAATATCCTTTTAACTACGTGGAGTGGCCAAAATAATTTCTCCAATAGAGTTGCCTATTTTCCTCATGTACAGATCACTGAATCCATCTTCCACCACTACCACAAGGCAAACAATAGAAAATCTAAACATGGTTGCTCTTAATGATCCAGCTAAGAGATATCCTTGATGGGTCATGGTGACACACACCTTTAATCCCAGCACTCAGGAGGCAAAGGCAAGCAGATCTCTGAGTTTGAGGCCAGCCTGGTCTACAAAGTGAGTTCCAGGACAGCCAGGGCTACACAGGGAACAGTGTCAGAGAGAGGGGGGGGGAGGGAGGGAGGGAGGAAGAAAGGGAAGGAGGTATCCTTATCTACAGGATGCCCTAACCTTCAACTATAAAGCTGATAGTGAGCGGGAAAGATGCTTCATTGGGTAAAGGTGACTGCTGCCAAGCTTGAAGACCTGCATTTGATTCCAAGACCCGTATGGTGGAAGGAGAGGGCCAACCAGATGTCCTCTGGCCTCCACATGAGCACACACATGCACACACAATCAAGTTAATAGCAGATTAAGAGGTCAGGATGATTTTTTTAAACTGATAATGATGACCCCAGTGAATCATAACGACTCTCCACAAGAGGAGCAACAATTTGTCATGACCAACTTTTGCTGTGGTGGTTCTCTGGAAACTGACAGCATTTAGCTAAGAAAAAAACAAACTTTGTGGCATTTTAGCTTTATTTCATCACCCTACTCAGTCCTGAAGTAGAATAGTTTGCATCATTATCAAAAGGAACAGAGTATGGCTGGAGCTCTCCTAAAGCCCCATCCCAAAGGGAAGCCACTGTCTGACCTGGCTGGGGTACCCTGGAGCTCAAGGCAGAGCTGAGCAGCAAGACACCCACAGGCCATCTGAAAGCTATAGCATTCCCAGGAGCCTTTACTATCATATGCTCCAGGAGCTGAAGAAGAACCTAAAGGGCTCTGTGATCTCACCTCTTTCTAACCTTTGCAAGCAGGAAGTAAAGGCTGAGGCAGAGCTGCCAACTTGTTGACTGAACACTGACAGCCCCAACCCAAAACAAAGACACATCTCAGGGAAGAGGTAACTCAACCACTGCAAGACATTGTGCCTGTGTGCGTGCATGCGTGAGAGTGTACGTGTGTGTGTTCTGTGTCCACATTTGGAATCATGCTGTTATGATCACAGTGTTCAAATATTCACACAGATGTGCAGTTTCCCTCAAAAGAGCTGATTAGGTGTCCTCTAGTATGTTAGGGTCCCCTGCTCAGGAAACTCCTCCCCCATACCATAGTGGGCTGGGTGGACCCTGGCATGTAAAAGTCCATTGCAGGGAGCTCTTCCTCATACCCAAAGGGCTGGCCAGGGAGCCCCTTCCAGCTCTCTCTGCCTCATGAGGTGACTCTAGTGACCACACGCTCACCATCAGTGCATTTACACTGGAGAGACCGTGAACCAACAGGGTTAGCAGGCCCCAGGTAAAACACAAAAGCAAGAAGAAACAATGCAGACTCAGCAAAGCAGCTCCAAGCCCAAGACACCCTTGACCCTGTGAGCTGAAAGCCAGCAAAGACAACTGACGGCAGTCCTACGAGCCCTGCGACAACCCTGAGGAGCAGAGCAGTTGTGTATGGTGTGCCGGTCAAACCATAATCTCACAGACCTAATTTATTATCTGAAGATACCTAATTTAGTATCTGAAGACTTTGCAGTTCAGGTTCCAGGGGAACATCCCAGAGTTCCCGACAGAGTATATTTACCCAGTGCCAAATTGAATGTCAAGGGAAGCAGGCACCGGATGAAGACAACAGTCAGGGCAGAGACCACAGGACTCTGAAACTGCTCATCATGAGATATTATATGTAGTGGCTGCTAAATGCCAAGAACTAGGTTTCCATGACAGACGAAACATCCTCCACAACAGAGGAAGGAAGATTAGTAGCTTATGGTCTCAACATAAATAAAATCTCAGCATATTCCCATTGAAGTGTAGTAATGCGATAGAATAACTAAGAAGATAATAATCACAGCAGAAAGAAAACTTGATAAAGCTCAATATCGTTCATGATTTAAACCCCTATAAAATAAACCATTTTAAAATAAGGGAAAAAATTGTCTCTAAAACACAAAACAAATATAACAGCCAGCAGTGAGAGGATGGAGTCCCAGAGAAGGTGAGAAGAAGAAAACAAACATGAGTGTCTAGGCAGACAGAAAGTCCAGCAAGACCCACAGGCAAGTGCTGGACACCAGGGGGGTTCAGCAAGCCTGCTGGGTAAAGACAAAATCCAATGCTGTCCACACATGTCAGCAACCGTCAGAGTTGGACCTGAAGGAGATGCCAGGTGCAAGGGACAACCCAGCTCAGCTGTGGCCCAACATAAGCACATGAACAACGAGGCAAGGGAAGAGTCTACGCCTGCCGTTCTCAGGCGTTCCAGTCCCAACTCTTCAGTGCTATTGCAGATGCTATGACCTTCCTTACACAAGTCTTATCTAGTGATGTTCATCATACTAGAAATGAAGATGGAAAATGCTTCAAAGAATCACTGAAGTAACAACACAGTATCATAAAGAGTACCTTTAAAAATAATTACATTTTCTAAATCAGAAGATGTTTAAGTGCAAGAGAGACATCCAGGCATAATCAGCTTCTTCACTGTCCACTCAGTGAAGAGGACGCTCTAGCTGGGGCACAGAGGATGGAAATCCCCCTCTCACAGACACATGGATATGAAGCAGCAGGTATAAGAGAGGGACAGCAGTGGACAGTGAAGCTCTGAGCAGCTGCACAGCCATGGGCCTGGGCGGTCAGGGTCAGAACACCTGGAGGCTGCCCTTGCTGAGGAGACAGCAGTTTCATTTTCCTCGCCTCCTCTGTCAATCATTTCTCAGGTTTTCTGTAGTGAAGGGAAAGCTGTGTTTCACAATCGTTTTAGAATCTGATAAACTGCCTCCTTCCAGACTTCAGCAACAATACTTCAGACTCGTACACGGAAGCTAGGGAGCATGCAATTCCAAGACCTCTGACTTCAGTGAGGAGCAAATGTGCCGGGGGGGGGGGGGGGGCAGTGTTTCAGAGAACACCCAGGGATGCACACCCAGGGATGCACACCCAGGGATGAACACCCAGGGATGCACACCCAGGGATGAACAACCAGGGATGAACACCCAGGGATGCACACCCAGGGATGCACACCCAGGGATGCACACCCAGGGGTGTGACTGCTGGGCATCTTCCCTTCACAATGCCTGCAGACAGTTCAGAAGCCGGCCCGTGTCACCTCAGTGAACAGAGAAACTGTGGATGGAGAGGAGGAAGTGGCTGGATTGTATGGACAGCTTAAGAGGGAATCCTGCTAGCACAGTGTTCACCCACAGTCCCAGCACCCCTGAGAAAAATGCTCATACTAGGTTCTTACTCTGCTCTCAGAGCTCATGCTCACAACACGGACTCTGGACCAGGGAAGTAGAGCCTAGAGCCCCTTCCTGATTGTTACTGACCGCTAACACCTGCACTGTCTACTGCTGAGAACAGCTCTAGAGCCTGTGCTGTCCCACAAGAGGGGACTGCAGTCACACTGGTGCCCGTCATGCTTCACAAAGGAAGAAGATGTAAGATCAGAGCTAAGATTCAGGCAGTGTCCCCTCAGTGGCATTCATTCTCAGATGAGTAAGAACTGAGGACAGAGAGTGTGCTCTCGATCTGCACAGGACACAGTGAGCACGGGAAAATCAGCAGAGAAACCTGGGAGGAAAATTTGGTTTGGAGCTCATCAGCAGGTAAGAGTGAAGGAAGAGTTAGGTTTTCATGAGCTAGATTTTTTTTTTATTACAAGCAACCAAACATCTAATAATCCATGTGTATTTCCTCAAAATAACTGAGAAGTCCTCTGGTCAAAAGATGTCTTGGGGTAGAGAGATGGCTCAGCAGCAGGGAAAAGCACAGACTCTGTGACCTGGTCAATCCCCAAATTCACCCCACACAGAAAGCAGGATGCCATGACACATATCTGTACCTGGGGAGACTCGAAGCCCTCAGCCAGCCAACCTAGGGTCTGCAGAGCAGCGGATACAGGACACTGCCTCAACGGGGGGGGGGGGGGGGGGGGGGGAGGCGAGAAGTGACCCCCCAAAGTGGTCCTCTGATTCCGTGTGCACAGGCTCTCTCACACACGATAAATAAATTAATAACCACTTTTAAAGGGACTGTCTTACAGTTATAATTGCAGTCACGGGTGAGCTGTCTCACGGACCATCTCCCCTGTGACCTGTCACACAGCAGCACAAGTCCCTGCCAAGTGATTTTCCACCCTCACCCTCTGGTGAAATAGAATCAAGACAGAGGCATCTTATCTTAATGCATAGTTCTAGCCTTCTAACTTCAAAGTGGTTCCTGCTGAGGGAACCCACTGCAAAGCTCTTACAGAGAGATGCACATGGGAGACAGTGAGCACACAGCACAGACTCATGAACTTGTGTGACTCTTACACACATTCACTCAAGTGCAACTCACCAGGTAAGTTCCCATTTCCTTCTCCAGGAGGACCTGCTCATACAAGGTGGTATCAACATTCGCCTTTAAAGCCTGAACCTTCCTCTTCACTTTTGCGCAATACTTCCGTTGGAGCCAGTAAGGAAGAAGAGATTCTACGACTTGGTTGAGGATCTGGGAGGTAATTAGGAGTGTGGCCAAGCTCTGAGGAGAAACATAAGCATCATGTTTCCCAAAATAGAAACAAAACCATAACACACACGATCTTTCAATGCTCAAAATGAAGTTGTATGATGTCATAAACATGAGCATTAAAAAGTTGGGTGTGAGTGAAATATTTCTAATTCACGAATAATATCAGAAGAAATTAGCTGGGCTGGATGTGGTGTGACATGCCTTTAATCCCAGCACTCTGGAGGCAGAGGGAGGCTTGGTCTACATACAAGACTCTATGCGGTGAGGCCTTGTCTTTAAAATAAATAAATAAACAAATAAATAAATAAGTAAGTAAGTAAAGCCTGTCCAGAGTCCTTCAGAGAGTAAGTTAAGCTGACATTTGACTATGATCTCATCATCCTACTATACTGTATATTTTATTTACTTATATTTTATAGCATGTTACTATAAAATGGCACTGCCAGGTTGGGGCAGAGGGAATCACTGTGACAAAAATCACAGTTTCGAGCTGTGGAGATGACTCCATCAGTAGAGTGCCTGCTGTGCAAGCCTGAGGACCTGAGTTCCTTTACAGCACCCATGCAGAGATGGGCACGGTGGTTAGTGGCTGCATCCCAGTGCTGGGGAGGCAGACAGGAAGACCCTTCAGGGTCCCTGGGCAGCCAGTCCTGCTGAATTGGCAAGCCCCAAGTTTACCGAGAGACTCTATCTCAAAAAATAAAGTGGAAAATAACCAAGAAAGACACCCAACATCAGCTTTACATCTGTGTGCACACATGCATGCACACACACAAGAAATCAATACTTAGAAGGACTGGAGATGGCTCAATGGTTAAGAGCACTGGCTGTTCTCCCAGAGGATAAGGGTTCAATTCCCAGTACCCACATGTCAGCTCACATCATTTGTAACTACAGTTCCATGAGATCTGATGCCCTCTTCTCCTCCCGCTTGTTGGTATCAGGTACTTGATGCATAGATATACATGTGGGCAAAACACCCATCACATAAAATAATTTTTAAGAGAAAAGAAATTAATACTTTGAATTCAATTTATTGACCACAGGACTTTCTCAAGCATTTCAGACATGAAACAGCACCACATAGGACCTGCTAGTCTCTCAAGTATAATATGTTACTAATGTAAAAATGAAATTTGCAAGAGCTGTTAGAGGTTATCCTAGCCACCCACGTCACTGACAGAAGTTCACAGACTGCAGACACCTGTGCCGTCAGAACTGCCTTGGGAGAGCACGGTCAGCTTTGCGGCCTTGCATAACTCATCTTGAATTTGAGTTAACTAACTTCTCCATTGACACATGTGCAGGTGCTAAGGCTTATTACTTGGAGGGGGAATAGAAATAGACAAAGTAAAGGCATAAAGCAGCCTCATTTCTAAGGCAGGAAATCGTCTGTGGGACCCTCCCCCTCAGCATCCTGTTAGCACACTCACCTGGCGCAAAAGCTTCATGTCCTTCAAGACAAAGGCAATGTAGAAGAGCGAGGCAAAACAATTCAGAAAGTTGAACTGCCAGAGAAGAAGACAGTGTTAACAGGCCTGCACCAGCTGCAAAGCCCCATTTAAAACTGAGGGACCACTGCTGCAGACAGAGGCTTGGGACTGCTCCCCTTTCCCTTCAGGCCCAAGCTCATCAACCAACTCTGCAAGTGAGTGGAGATACAAAACACAGAGAGTTCTGGCTGGAGCCAAGAGAAGGAACTGCACAGAATCCCACACATCTTACAGCCCCCACCCAGGAGGAGAAGGGACCCTGCATCCTGTCCCACAGAAGGACAGCCAGGCTCCCTGCTGTTATGTGTAAAGCCCACTTATACCAAGAATCCCCCTAAGTCAGCAGCACATGCAGGGGAAGGATGCTCCTTTTCCTTCCATGGAGCCTAAGGCGGCCTGCCCCATGGAGATGTTGGGGCCCAGGCAACCATGGCAGAAAGACCCCACTGCACTGAGCAGCCCAGACCTGGAAGCTGCTTTGTGCCCACAGACTTGAACTCTCATCCCACACCAGGAGGCAGCAGGGTGGCACTGGCTGAGAGATGCTGCCACAGCATAGAAGATGCCACTTACCACCAACACTTTCAGGACAAGATGATTCTGGTAGGCAGACTCCAATCTGTGATTCTCTACAATATTAAGAGGGAGGAGACATCTCTCAGACAAGGAGCAATGCAGGTGTGTTGTCATGGAGTAATCAGTGGGACTGTGCTCAGAGCAGAGGCACCCAGCACCAGAGCTGAAGTCTCTGGACATCTCAGCTGTTGGTCACAGCCATCCCTTGCTACCAAGATCATCAACCAGAGCACATCCTCGTCCACTGAAACAGCCTTGAGGTTGGGAATGGTTTTTTCTAAATACAGGTAAAAGAAATCTGGGAAGTGTCAGCAAATGAGCCTATTCCCAGCCACTCTGAAGAAGGGCTACACAGTGTAACAGTGAAATGGTTAAAGGGGAAGCAGCACAGTTCGGACAGGGCCCTGGGACAAGGACTAGCTGGGAGAGAATTCAGAGTCCAGCCTCGTCTAGAAATGGGGACACAGTACAGTGACGGAGCAAGAGCAAAAAGCATCATGAGGGCTCCTGCATCAGGACTGGCCTGCCCTGGTACACAACACCTGACCTCAGGCCACCCGCGCTACCTCCTGCTACTCAGCCTCCTGCCATAGTGTAAGCACTGGCTGCTGCCTGGGTGGCTGTGGAGATCAGAACATTTGACCCAGTACCAAGAAAGCCCTCAGCAAACTGCGGCTGCTCCTATAGAACAGATTAAAAACTTAAAATGTTAGGTCCATGAAGTAAAGGCCCAGACTTCTTCCCACAGGGTAATACAGCTTATTTGTTTGAATGGATCAATATTGAACGACCTATGAACTCTACTTTAAAATCTACTCAGGTTCTTTTTTTCCACAGATGCATGCATGAGCAACCACCCATTGGCCATCCTCAAGGATGGTAGGACACAAACCTCAGTTCCTCTGGAGACACTTCCTATTTATTTTACCCTCGGCATGAAACACAATGTTATGGTCCTGAACTACCCTGACTACACTATATTGTGGGTGCCTTGGTAAGCATCACTACCTCCTATCTATAAAAGAGGGGAAGATCTGCTAGTTCATGGTGCTCCAAAAGGTGAAAACGAGAAACTGGAGTAGTGCTCAGCAGCGTGCACAGAATGTTGGCTGAGTGAGAACTATGGCAGCCACAATATGGAGGTCAGTGGAGGTCACAGGGCTGGTGAGCTGTGTCTCAGGTTTGGGTAGCAAGACTAGAGGACTGCTATCTACTCTGCAAGGCAGCAGCCATGGAAGCCCAAGAATCTAGGGGAAATTTTTATTTTTATTTTGTTTGGTGTGGTGTTAAGTATGTGTGCATATGTGTACATGTGTGGGTACATGGGTTCCACTCTGGGGAGGGGGATGGGCGGGTGGGTGTGTAGATCAGAGTTGGTTTTCTTCTTCAACTATGTAGGTCTCAGGGATAAAACTCAGGTCCTCAGACTTGAGGGCAGGTGCCTTTTCCAGCTGAGCCACCTCGCTCTGACCCTCGGACCTCAAGAAGTTCTCACAGGCAAGTGAAAAGTGAAACGTGTGGAAGCTTACCCCAAGATGTTAAGAACTCAGCAGCATATCGATAGAGGCGGTTCATGATCTCAATCACAATGGCATAAACAACACTGGGCACATACAGCAGGAGGCTGGTCCACACGGACTCACTGTCCTCGTGGAGACTCAAGACCCAGACCTCCATGTCAAAGTATACCATCATGACGTAGAGGGAGAAATAGAGGCAGAGGCACACAAGCGGCAGGGAGACCAGGTAGACGCGCAGTTGTCTCTTGTAGCTGGAATAGAGCGGTTCCTCCCTGCCGGTGACAGAATTGATGCCCAGGACTCCGTGAAACCCGGGCCGGGGCTCCTCAAACTGCCTCTTCATGACTAGTGTCCCCCAGCGGTAGGTCATGTTGGCGCAGCCACGTTTCCACACCTCCAGGATCACTGTGGACCAGATGAGGTTGAACGAGGCAAAGATGACGTACTTGTCATAGTCTTCCCACACAAACAGGTAGTAGGGCAGCCCGATGACAGCCATGGGGATTAAGGCAAAGGTGAAGTACTCCAAGAACCCGAAGTACAGAGCGATTGTCTCCCCAAAGTAGGCACGGATGTTGTCTACAGGGGAGAGAAGGGAAGAATTGAGGCTCAGGTTACCAGAGACTGCCATTTAACCATGGCACAAGTGGTTGCATGTTTTCAGTGGCTGGGGATCTCTAACACCTCCATTTCCATCCTATGTGGCGTAACAACTCTGTCCTGCATACAGTGTGCAAAGACCCCACCTGTCAGTGTGACAACCCTTGCACTTTCCCAGTTCATAGTTCAAGCCTCAGCTGCCGGAGTGACTGTCAGGAGCCTTGGCTCAGTTTCCCCCTTCATCTAACAGATATTTTATTGCCAAAGAAAAATCATCTTGGGATTATCTTAATCTATAAGACCCTAGGTAAAGTTCACCCATGGACACTGAACCACTGTGTGGGCATCTATGGACGCCCTGCTTTCCTCCCCACCAGTGTTACTCCATGCAGCTCTTTGTAAAGATAATCCACACCCATGGCACCTTCATCTCCTACCTAAAGTCAGACATCAGGGAGACATGACCAATTTCCCAATGCATTCAGCATAAATCATTCACAGCCTTGAAACAAGATTCCACACATTAACTTCCAGCTCTAGCACATCCTACCGAGAACATTGTGCACACCTTCATATGAGCACTGGACAGGAGAAAGTCTGAGCAGCCTGCTGACAGGCTGTGAACTGCAACACACTAACCAACCAAAGAGGTCATTCATATAGCACCTCTGCCAGCTTTGGTCACATGGGGGATCCCTGGACCTCAGAGCAGCCAGGCTGGGACAAGAATGGGATGAGGGTGGGAGGGACAGGGGACTAGTCAGAGTAATTGGTTCTTAATTATACATTAGATTTTAATTTACTTGGTTTTAGTTTTTAATTTATTTCAGTTTGTGTATATGTGTGTGTGTGAGTGTATGCATGTGCACTCCATGCATATAGTGCCCACAAAAGTCAGAATAGGGTATCAGCAGATCCCCTGGAACTGGAGTTACAGGTGGTTGTAAATCACCCTGTGGGTTCTGGGAGCCAAATCCAAGTCCTCTTCAAGAGCAGCCAGTACTTTAAAGTGCTAAGGCATCTCTCTAGCACCACTGGTATTTAAAAATTTTTAGTACTTTAAAGAACTTGTGTGTATGTGTGTGCATCTGACATTTGTGTGTGTAGCATGTGCATGCAAGTGCCCACAGAGATAGAAGGCAGTAGGTTCCATGGAGCTGGAGTTACAGGGAGCTGTGAGCTGCCTCACATGGGTGTTGGACTGAACCTGGGAGCTCTGCAAGAGCAGCAAGCACCCTTAACTACGAGCCACCTCTGCAGCCCCTTAACTGACTGGCTTTGAAGACGTTATGTTCAGACATGCCTATGAAGACAGGCTGGAGTGATTATGGTGAGCTATTTACTCCTGCTCTTGATTCTTCTAGCTGACCTGGGAGGGAGAGTATTAAAACAGAGGTATGATGAGGCCATCTTAAGTCTGAATCAGGCTGCTGCATGCCCAATCTGCACAAAACACAAGGGCTCATGTGTGTGCTGGTCTCCAAGCCAGTGGCTTTCCCTTTGCCTGCTCCTCTCAGGAGGCCCAGCCCTCCCCAGAGGCTTAGTATACCACAGCCCACACCCAGGTTTCTCCCCAGGCTTTCTTTCCCTTTCTAGGAACTAGTTAATAGAGCCAGCCGCCTGTAGTCTCACAGGCAATATTTAAATTATTGCCACTTAAAAATCAAAACAGTGAAAAATTCTCTTAAGTATAACATAAAAATGAGTACTGTGTACCTGGAATTATCACAACAAAGCTTTTTCTTTCAGAGACTACAAGAAAAACTTTAAAATGCAATTTCAGTGTTTGGTATTAAATAATAAAGAAAGAAATAAAACGTTAATACTTTATTTTTACGTGTGTGTTGGGAGGGTGCCCTCAGAGCAAGAAGAGGGTGTCAGATCTCCCTGAACCTAGAGTTGTGGGTGGTTGTGAGCCACCCAGCATGTGTGCTGGGACTGAACTCAGGTCCTCTGCAAGGGTTCTTAACCCCCCAAGCTCACTCTCCACCTCCAACCTTGCTTCTTGTTCAACATTGTAGTAGCTGTTTATGGAAATGGAAATTAAAAAGAAACTATAGAAAGAAGACTTCTCTTAGAAGAAGAAGAAGAAGAAGAAGAAGAGGAGGAGGAGGAGGAGAAGAAGAAGAAAAGAAGAAGAAGAAAAGAAAGAAAGGTCTTTTAAAGAAAAAAATGACAGCAACACTTAGTGAAGCTCCAGCTTGAGTATCAGTCTTATGCTTAGAAACCCAGCAAAAGGCGGGGGTGTGGCTTAAGGTTAGAGCACTTGCCTAGCATGCTCAAAGTTTAATCTCCAGCACTGACAAAAAGTTTTTTCAAACACATAACCAAACAAAAATGTTTGAACATTAATACTGACGTAACTTTCAATACATACCAGAGAAAGTATTCTTGTAACTATTCATAGAAAATAGATGGATCCCTGAGGTAAGATGTTTAGGCCATTGAGTCTGCCTCAATTCAAGCTTGGCTTGGCCAGCTCCATGGGAATAGAAAATGTTAAACACAAAATATTCACAGACAAGCTACACTCATGTGAAGACATGAATTCACCTGTGCTGGAGAGATGGCTTAGCAGATGATGCGCTTGCTGCTCTTGCAGAGGACCCAAGTTCAAACCAAACCACGTCAGGCAGCTCAGAACTGCTCCAGGATCTGATGCCCTCTTCTGGCTTCTGCAGGTACTTACACTCATATGTACAAACCCCAACCCCATCGCTATACATACACACATACATATAACTAAAAACAAGTAAGATTTTTTTTTAAGACATGTATTCACAAAAGCTACTCTAAACTGCCTATGCTGTAGATCAAATTTAGCCAAAGACTGAATGATATTTTAGAAGGAACAAGGCCATCAAGCCATCTTCTTGCCCTTGTAACTGCTAAGCACTGGCCAGGAGAGTGAGCACTGAGTCACAGGACAGTGACTTTGTCAGGGCTCTCTTCAGTGGGACACAGGCAGTGACACATACCTATGGGCTGATACTTCAGAGCAAACCGCGTATACCAGCTGTCCTCAAGCTTCTTCAGGGCCTCACTGTCATGCAATGGAAACACCTGGGTCACGATGCCGGACGTGAGCAATCTCCTCACTGAAAGGAAGCATGAGAACTGCCTCAAACACAGGGGTGTGGTTTAGTATGCCGGTCATATCGTCGCTGCCCTGCCAGTTCCGAATGTGAACAACGTAGTTCGGAATATCAATACCTTTACTATTTTTCTCTCACGAGGAAAGCAGTGCAAGTTGAGTAAAATTCTAAACCATACAAATTGTATAAATCAGAAGCATGCAAACTTTCCATTCTTCTCTCTATATAAAAATAGCCACTATAAACAGCAACTTAATGTATAACCAGATGTCAAAATATACACTGAAACCTATGCACAAATATACTGATGTTGAAATACAAAGCAGGAATCGTCTCACACACTTCATATTGCTCTTCATCATTTGAGCCATGGTATCTACAACTTTTCAGTATCACCCTTTTACAGCTGTCTCCCAGCATGAACCTACTGTGAATAAGTCTGTACTGAAGAATGATTGTTGCTGGTTTTCGTCATTGTGAATAATAAAATTCTTTTTTTTTTTTTTGAGATTTATCTGTTTTATGTGTGTGACTATTTGCCTACATATATGTGTTGCACCATGTGAGCACCTAGGACCCACAGAGGTCAGAGGTGGTATTGGATCCCCTGGGACTGGAGTTACAGATGGTTGTGAGCCACCATGTGGGTGCTGGGAGCTGAACCCAGGTCCTCTGTAAGAGTAATAAGTACTTTTAACCTCTGAGCCTTCTCTCCAATTCCCCCAAACCCTGAAATTATTACACACATACATTATCTCACCTTTTCACTCTTTCCTCATCAACAACAAATGAATTTTAAATCTGGACACATCTTACAAAATTGCCCCCCCAATACTCTAACCTCCCTCAGTACAATTGTTTTGTTTCTGTTGATAGCAAGTATTTTCACTCATTTTTATCTTTCCAATCTAATGACAAAAACATATCCACAAACAGGAACTTCAAATATCACACTGAGCTCCCCCCTTTTCTATGAGGTCGAATGACAAGTATGGTTGGAACATTCACACACAACATGGAAAAGACAAGCACAAGCAGACCAGTGCCTCCTGGCATTGCCTGACAGCCCCAGAATCTCTAGTCTGCACAGGTACTGAGAGTGACCCACTAGTGTGCAGGGCTTTGGTCCTAAAGGCCATACCAGGGCGCTGGGGTGCTTTTCCCATGAGCCTCTTAGAGCGCATGGCTGTTCCTACAATGGGATTCGCATCAAGAAGATGGGCCTGCCAGGCAGTGTTGGCACACGCCTTTAATCCCAGCACTCGGGAGGCAAAGCCAGGCAGATTGAGTTCGAGGCCAGCCTGGTCTACAGAGTGAGATCCAGGACAGTCAGAGCTACACAGAGAAACCCTGTCTCGAAGAAAAGAAGAAGAAGAAGAAAAAGAAGAGGAGGAGGAGGAGGAGGAGGAGGAGGAGGGGGAGGGGGAGGAGGAGGAGGAGGAGACAGCCTATGTATGTGATAGAATCTCAGCTGTACTCACTGGAGGGAAAACAAATGTCTTCACTCATTAGTCCTCTTACAATGATATCACTTACATAAGCTCTACACAGAGGAGGAGAGGACTTTAAAAGGCGGACTATAAAGAACCCCCTTCTTAATGACTGGAAAAGGTACCAGCCCAAAATACCAGCTGCGAGGGTGAGAAGACATATGGTTTGAGTTACATCAGCTTTGGGTGCTGTTAAGACCATTTTGTAAGTTCTTTATGCTGGAATTTCTTTTTTCTTTTTTAATTTTTATTTTTTTGTTTTTCGAGACAGGGTTTCTCTGCGTAGTTTTTGGTGCCTGCCCTGGATCTCGCTCTGTAGACCAGGCTGGCCTTGAGCTCACAGAGATCCACCTGGCTCTGCTTCCCAAGTGCTGGGATTAAAGGTGTGCGCCACCACCGCCTGGCTATGCTGGAATTTCTGAGGACTCTTCTTTGGCTAACGTGACTTAAGTCAGTTGCCCACAAGCCCCTAGTCCTGGCCCTCAGTGTGGGGGTGCCCAGCTGCAGCGGGGCCTCGCCATCAGTTTTTAACCACCGCTACACTGGTGTTGAAATCCTGGGCTGGCTGTGGCACTGAAGTTGCAGGCTCTTCTATGAGCGGTGACTCTACTGTGGAAGGCTCTCCAGCAGGCACCAAGAACCGCTTGTATGTCTCCAAAAATAGGACAGTGTGGAGCCTCTGGAGAGACTTCGAGTCCTGAATTACCAGTTCTTCATCACCATCAATGACAGAGCATGGTTCTGGTTTCAGCTCTAAAAATAGAGGCTGGCCTCCTCCTCGTGTCAGCTTGACTGTAACTGAAAGGAAGGGCTCTTACCTTGAAAGGAAAATAGGAGGGTTCTTGGGCCTAACAGAAGGAGGCAGCACTTCAGCCAGATTCCCTCTTTCCAGGGTACCAGCAACACACATCAAGTACTGGAGTGACTCTGAGAGCCACTGAATGATTCCAAACAGATACAATCTGACCCAAGGGAAACTCTGGGTTCCTAGTCTGCAGGACCCTTACCCGAGGTAAGGCAGCAGCACTGCTAATGGTACAGCCGCCCTTGGCTGATGGAACGTGTTCACCTCAACAGGAACAGGAGGCGCAGGACTACTGACAGGGGCTCTGTGCAGGGGAGAACAGCAGGCCGCTTCTCCTGGATCTGACCAGAGAGCAGAATGCCAGAGAAAGGGAGGGCTCCATGGCAAGGATGACCAGCACAGTCCTCACTCCCTGTGGCTGTTGGGTATCAGGGGTGTGGTAGTCTGAACATAACTGGCCCCCATAATCTCACAGGCAGAGGCACTATTAGGAGATGTGGCCTTGTTAGAGCAAGTGTGTCACTGTGGGGGCAGGCTTTAAGGCTTCCTATGCTCAGGATACCATCCAGTGTCTCAATCAACTTCCTGTTACCTGCAAGATGTAGGACTCTCAGCTCCAGCACCATGTCTGCCTACATGTCACCATGCTCCCTGCCATGATGATAATGGACTGAACCTCTGAAACTGTAAGTCTCCACCTCAATTCAATGTTTTCCTTTATAAGAGTTGCCATGGTCATGGTGTCTCTTCACAGCAATAAAAACCCTAAGACACAGGCTGAGCAGACCACATCCATCCAAACTGGAAGAAAGCTACTCAAGGAGATAGCTATGTCTCCAAAATACACTTTGACATTCCTGTGTTTCTCATTTGGTGTTCTCCCTGTTTAACATAAAGACTACAAAAGTGTATGGCCAAACACGGTGTGCATGTTTGCTACATGTCATAAAATATAAACATGCATATCAACGGTTGAACATTCTTACATACATTCCTGACTGTGGTATTTGAAACCAGCCTATGTCACTGTTCTTATGACACTGACGAGGAATCTTAGAGACAGACTCCTTTACGACCCCGTGTCCATCATACATGCAGGTGATATCCTAAAGAAGTGGCTGTTGCATTCTAAAGAAAAACCATACAAAATTAAAGACATCAACATGCCAGACCAGAACTCCTATTAATCTGCTCTTTTGTTACTATAATGCAGGGCCTGAGGTCCTAACTTTATAAGAGAAGAAGTTTCTTCATTTCACAGTTCTGGAGAATCTCAGGCCTTACACCATCTCTCAGCTCTGGTGAAAACTCATGCTGAATGAAAGAGAAACACACAAGGAGCTATGATCACATCACAAAACAGGAAGCTAGGAGTGAGGTTAGGAAAGAGCTCCACTAAAGGATGTGTGGAAACTCCAGGTGGATTTCGTGATGTCTACTTGGAGGGCTGATGGGTACAGATAAACAGAGATGGAAGTTTCCAGCAGCACAGGACCATGCTTCAGGGTGTCTGTCTGTACGGCAGCTCTACCTAGAAGTATCTGGAACATGCCTCCCAACGAAGAGAATGAAGATTACACAAGCCCTTTCGAAAGGACACCAATCAAGTGTTGATATAGAACGTGGTGTGCCTGCCTGGTTACCTGGAGCAGTGGAAACACCAACACCTTACTTGTTCAGAAGACCAAATTAAAAACAAAGAAAACCAGAAACATAAAAAAAATGTTTTATGAAATCAAATTTACAAATCCAAATCACAAGCCATGAAACAAAGCCTTTAAGGTCAGCAGAGGATAAACGAGAGCCTCTGAACCTGGATGGGGCAGGGAGATGGTGGTCTGGTATTCTGGAGTTATTGGGACACAGAGGGGACATGGATAAGCCTCCAAAACTCAGTGCACATCTGTAGTGCCTACGACAACCAATGGAAAGGCCATCAGCTGTGGCAGAGTCAAGACCCAGCACAACAGAACCCTGCAAGAACAGGGCTCCCTAGAAGCTCTCTACAGAATGCACTACCTGGAGGGGAATTCTCTGCAGGGCAAAATATAAGCCTCTCACTACCACCGCTCCTTGCTAGAGACGGTCGGTCCCTTTCCTCCCACATTCTACCTCCCCAAGGACTTCATTTCAAATGAGCTAGTGGTGATTCATGCTTGCGAATCCTAGCATTAGGGAGGCTGAGGCAGGAGAACTGCAAATGTGAGGCCAGCCTGGGCTACTAAGATGACTCAAGAAAAAGACAAAAGCAATAATAAGCACTAGTCACAAAGAGACTGGTAAAGCTACAGAGAAAGCATGACCAGAAACCAAGATTGCCAAGAACACCCAGCAAGCAAAGGACCAAGAAGAGACAGGAAGTCATAGTGCCACACAAGGAAAAGCTGACGACTCCAAGAGATCCGTGCAAACATGTCTCCAAAACTAAACTCAAGCAGGAGCTGAGAGAACAGAAGGAAAGGACTCCAAAAAGCAATGTGAGAAAAAGTGAAATGACTACAAATTCCAAATCAATAAAGTTACAAAGTTACAAAGAGGGAGAGACAAAAAACACAGGAGGGAAAATGATATACAAGCCTAGGACATCAATATTAGAGAGTGTATAAGATCCGGCACATACATAATCCATACCCTACAACAAAGTAAATACCATGGGCTCTCTTCAAGGGCAATTGAGGAAATGCTTCCTCAAATGATAGCCATCTTCCCCTATACAATGACAGGACACTACCCAAGAAAAGGACTGAAAAAAACTAGTTCAGCCTTTTCCCCAGCTGGCAGCTCTTAGGCCACACTGTGTAAACCAGTACGAGTTGGTTAGAGCTCTGGCAGCCTTCATCAAAAAGTCCAGGGAACTGGAAGTCCCTGGATGGGTGGACACAATCGAGCTGGCCAAACACAGCAAGTTTGTTCTGTATGTGGAGAACTGCTTCCACACATGAGCGGTTCCCACAGCACTGCACCTGTGGCCCCAAGGTAGTTCTGGGGTTGGCTCCAGGGCGCAGTCTGCAGAAGACTGCGGAGATACAGCATCAAGCACAGCCACTTCAGCAGAGCCACCAAGAGGAGGGTCCACCGGGTCCTCCAAGCAATGGGGTTGGGAGAGTTGAAAATGGTGGGAAAGGACCAAGATGGGGGTGGCACCTAAGCTAACACTTCAGGGGCAGACATCTAGGCAGGGCTGCCAGGCATGTGGCAGCTGCCAACAAGAAGCAATAGAACAAAGGATGTTGGGCTAATAAATTGCTTCATTCATTAAAAAAAAAAAAAAAAAAAAAAACTAAACTAAAAAACACTCACCATCAGACATACAGAGCCAAGAGTGACAGTGTGTGCCTTCCCAGCAGGCCAGAGAGAGTCAGGAGGAGCCAGACTCTGCATAGCAAGTTCTAGGCCACCCAAGGGTAGGGAGTGAGACCCTGTCTCTAAAAAGAAAAAGAACTGAACACAGAGCAGGTAACTGAAGTGTAGACGAGAAGAAAGAGATGCCAGCATTCAATTCTTAGAGCTGCACAGACGATGAGAGCAAGGGGGCGTATCTGTGACGCACTCCCAGCGTGGCTCAGCAGACTGGAAGGCAGGGAGAGGGCAACAGGGAGAGGGGGCAAGAAAAGGTCACGGAGTCGGGAACAGTGACAAAACACCCCAGGTATGGAGTCAGGGACAGTGACAAAACACCCCAGGTCTGGAGTCAGGGACAGTGACAAAACACCCCAGGTCTGGAGTCAGGGACAGTGACAAAACACCCCAGGTCTGGAGTCAGGGACAGTGACAAAACACCCCAGGTCTGGAGTCAGGGACAGTGACAAAACACCCCAGGTTTCTCATATGCAGATTTAAATGCATGTGAAAGCAGAGGGGGGCACTTCAGTTGAGGGGACCAGCGGGGGGGTGGGGGGAGGTGGAGCACCATGGAGGAGGAAAGATGAAGTCAGAGACAAGCATGTATGAAACCCACAACACCCACTATTCTGTACAAGTAAAGTTCATGACAAAATAGAAAAGGGTATTTTTTTACTTTAAGTTTAAAAAGAGATTTTAAAAGATACAAATATGAGTCAAAAAATTAAGTAAAATTTAGGTTAAACTTGATTGACTTTTATTTTAAAGCTAGGTATTTCCTAGCTTTCTTCACTGAAAAGAGAGAAATGAACACACCATGAGATAAATTTTTTTCTTAAGCACACAAAAAAGCCATTTCAACATGAAATATAACACCAAATGAAACAGCCCAATCTAAAGTAGATCATTAATAAGCAGCATATACCGGAATTACAGCTCAGTGGTAGACGTTTGCCTGGTGTGCGGGAAGCCCAAGACGTCACCAACAGAACCACAGAACCAAATGGAATAAACAAAGAAATGTCCTCTTAGGGGAAAAAAAGTCTGCAGATTAGGCTGCATGCAAAACCCAGACATATTCTAATATAAGATCCAGCTAAAATGACCCTCAGAGGCGCTAAATTAAAACAGGCGCACAGACTAAAGCAAGGACTCCAAGACAGACCGAGCTGAACCTTACACAATGGGGAACTAGGAAACAAACAGCACTGAATGGCTGTGAAGGGTACAGTCGACACTGGAGAGCTGCCAGACATCTTTATGCAACCAATAACAAGGTACAAGGCAAAAAGCAAACAAAAACAACATACCCTACAGAGAGCAAATTGGCAGGAACGTGATGAGATTCCCCATAGTTAGCAATTTCTAGGGTTATGAGTGATGAAGAAAAAAATACAAATAATAAAAAAGTAAATAGCAAAATTAAATTGTAGACCATATAGAAATAAGTGGTCAGAAACACAATAAAAATAAATAAAATATTCCTATCATTTGAAAAGCAATAAGTAGCATTCAGCAGGAAAGTTAATTAGACAGGCAGAGTTCACCAGAAGGCGGCAAGAATGGGCTCACACCAGAACACCATTCGCCGTACTGATGACACAGAGACAAAACTACAAAACCTCGCAGATGCTGCAGAGTCTGGTAAAACTCACCGCCCAAACACTCAATCTAAACTAAGCAGAAGGACAGTGCTTTCCAAATCTGATGAAGATGGCCTCACGTAATGCCAGTGTGTGGAAGGACAGCTTGTCAGTGTCTATCCCCAAAGACATGGATACCTGTGATCTAACGGCACTCCTGGGACCTTTCCTGCTTTTTCTATGGTTAAAGAAATGGAGGAGACATCAATAATTCACCAAATTATTCATCAATATGATGGCAGACACACGGTGGGACACCAAGTTCCCTACAAAAGGAACACACTTGAATTAACTCAGAAATCTAGATGAACAAACACTCATACAACAGTAAAAGTGCAAGGTGGTACAGTCCCCATTTGTTTGAAGTGTTCTCTTGATAATACCTCTCTGAGGGTGCATAGTAAGGAGAGAAACCTGGGGAGACTGCAGCATGGGACAGAAAGGATACCTAACAAAAAATTACCAGTCCTCAAATCCAGACACTGAAAATAACGTCTCCTTTCTTCTCAAGATCTCCCTCAAGGGAAAATAAACACGAAATGTGCAAATTGCCCCAGAGAAGTGTTTTCTCGCTTTATGGTGTGTAAAGAATTGTTCTAACACTTTAAAAAGTATAAGCCACCAGAGTCTGAACCAACAACCAGGGAGCCTGCATGGGACCTACCTAGGCCTCTGTATATATGTAACAGTGTGTAACTTGGTCTATATGTGGGTCTCCTGGCAATGAGCAAGGCCTGTCCCCAGTGCTTTGTGGCTCTTGGGAACCTATTCCTCATGCTGAATTGCCTTGCCAGCCTGAACACAGGGGAGGTGCTCGGTCTTAGGGCGGCTTGATATGCCATGCTTTGCTGAAGCCCATGGGAGGGAGGCCTGCCCCTTTCTTATCAATTACAGAGGAGGGGTGGGTTGGGGGGGACAGAGGAGGAGAGGAGGGAGGGGAGGCTGCAGTCAAGATGTAAAATAAATAAATTAATGAGTTAAAAAAAAAGTATAAGCCACATTGACCCAGGCATTCAGAATACATTTTAGAACATACAAGAATAATGGCTACAGCTCGCTTTAGGGGAAAAAAAAAGTTTTTTACACACACACACACACACACACACACACACACACACACACACACACACACAAAATCAAGACAATTTATCCTAAGAAAGTACTCCAATATTTAAAACAAAAGGTCAAAAAGACTAAACAAAAAAGGCAAATCCACATCCCAGGACTGAGAGAATGGGAGACAGAGCCGTGTGGGTTCAGAACACAGAGGCCAAGGAGGAGGCAGGCAGAGCCCCAGCCCCTGAAACAGTATTATCACACACAGATCAAAGGCCTGAGTCCGCAGAAATCAACAGTGTGGAAAAATGCAAATGGGAAAGTGTCCTATCCAGAGCGTCTGAAGGCACACAACTGCAAACCAGGCGGGCAGCCTGTGCCTGGACTTGCTTTGAGCGGGCAGGCTTGAGAGCACATCTGGTAGCAACTAGGAAGTGTGGAGTAGTTCTTGAGGCTCTGCCACAAGTGGGGGAGTAGAGGGGGGTGAAGTTAAAAAGAAAACCAGATGCAGGGACCCAGAGCTGAGAGGCGGACCCAGAGTTCCGGGCCTTGCTTCATCCTGAAGCCACCATCACTATCAAGGGACTGCTACACCAGTGCTCATCCACATTACACACTTTGTTAGGATGTCCTAGGTTACTCTATGTTTGTTTATGGTCACCTCAGGGAGGTCCGAGGGAACAAGAGCAGGACTCCAGGATGAGACCTTGCCTAGCTCTGCCCACTCTGATTTTCACTGGGCATAAAGTGAACTTTGCTGACTTGAAGTGAACAGTGATAGGTAATTTACATGCAACATCAAGATGACTGGATTTGGCAAGGACCTGGTGAGTATTGAACAGGACAGAGCAGGCGACTTAAAGGCACACACGACGCCGGGCCGTGGTGGCACACGCCTTTAATCCCAGCACTGGGGAGGCAGAGGCAGGTGGATCTCTGTGAGTTCGAGGCCAGCCTGGTCTACAAAGTTGAGTTCCAGGAAAGGCTCCAAAGCTACACAGAGAAACCCTGTCTCAAAAAAAAAAAAAAAAAAAAAAAAAGAGGCACACACGAGGCTGTAAATTCTGAACAACCAGGACTAAAAAAGAACATTACAGTAGGCAAGTGAGAAGCTGGCTGACAAAGACTTACTCAGTGACTTCCCGGGGTACAGTTTGGCCTGGGGGTAACCAGGGATCATCTTCTCATCTCTAGCTCTAAGATTCTCAAGTTCATGTTTGATAATGAACTGACACTCAGCCATTGTGAGGAAGTCCTCATTGTTATCTAAAATAGAACAAAACTTTCTGGTTACTTGCTTAGTGGAATATAAAATTAATAACGTTCAAATTGTTATGCTTGTGGTCATATCATAGAAATGCCATAAACATAAACAACCTAAGGAGCTGCCAAAGTTCAAAACTGGAAAGTTAACAGATGGCAAAGCACTTAGATATGAGGGTACCGCGTTGGCTCTGATTTCTAACTCAGCCTTCAGTCATTTCAAAGCCTCTCTGGCACCAAAGGTCCATTAGCACACACTGCCCTGGCTTTACTTGGAGCCAATGATCAGAGGCTGCACTCTGAATTGTAGGATGTTTTTAATGGGGGAGGCAGAGGGTGGGAGAGATGCTGTGTAAGCGTGCATATTCTTGAACTGTACCAATGTTTCTAACTCAGGTGGACAAGCTGACTTAAGTCACATTAGCCTCCCTCCCTTCTAGAACCAAGCATCACGGAGAATAAAATCTATAAGAAAACAGCAGCTCTGACAGATAAATCTTTTTTAGAGGAAAATATTACTCATATCACCATATCTCTGAGGTGAAAAGTTCTGCAGTGAGTTGGTACCAAGAGGCCTAATTCCATGTTCTAACTTGAACAGCGCTGCCAGGAGCCCATGCACTTGAAGCAAGTACCCCTCCTTCAGAAAGCCTGAGGCCCTGATTCACTCCAGAATATTCTCTTTGAGATGCCCTTTAAATGCCAGGACATGCCCATCATCCCACTACATCAGAAGGAGCCAGAAAAATCAAGAAGTGAGGTTTCTGAATACTGAACTCTTACATTTGCCCATGCATATTTATTACTAAAATTAGAACCATATAAATAAAGCACACGTTCTAACTTGTGTTCATCTACTCCAGAGAGGATAAGTTATAGCCCAAGGACTCTGCACAGCCTGTCCATTCATTTACTTATGGTCAAGGGCTACTGTTTTCCTCCAAACAGCAGAACTGAGAAACTGAGTACAGACTAAGGCCCACAAAGCCTAGATATTGAGTATTTGGTACTATACAGACCCTGATCTCATCTAACACTTCTTTGCAGCAAACACATCTGGGTAGAAAAAAGCCATGGTGCTTACCGTGGAAGCCTTTAAAGTTGTGGCGGGTTCTGTAGGTGAAGGCCCGCATGGCGGCGTCTGTACACTCCTTCACCAGTCCTACTGCTTCTGCCCCAAGTAACAGTCTGATGTGGGAGGCACCAACGAGGTATAAATTCTGGTTTTCTATTGTCTCTGTCTCATACTTATTTAACAGTGGTCTAAACAGCAGCTGGGCACCTGTCAAACACGAGACAGTGAAGTATAGAACAAAACAGACACAAACTTTCAAAAAATGAAATCTATAAAAGTATAATGTTTCTACTTGGCATAAGGAAATGAAACTGTATTAGCAATTTAAATCTATTATCCAATTAAAAAGAAATATAAGGAAGTTGGGAATAGAAGTTAATTGCTTGTGTTTGTGCATATGAGTGCACATGTGAATATATACATGTATGTATGTACATATGCAGGCCAGAGGTAACGCTGAATGTCTTCCTCAATTGTTCTCCTCATTTTTGAGACATGGTCTCTCACTGAATGGGAACTCACCAATTTAGCTAGATTGCCTGGCCAGTAGCTCACAGGGATACCCCTGGATCTACAGTCCCTGTTCTGGGATTACAAAATTTCATCAGTGTGCCTGGGTGCAGGTACTAGAGATACAAAGAGGTCCTCCTGCTTGCATGCCAAGCCCATTCCCCTGCTGACCCATGTCCCCAGCCCCCGCTGACCCATGTCCCCAGCCCCCGCTGACCCATGTCCCCAGCCCCCGCTGACCCATGTCCCCAGCCCCCGCTGACCCATGTCCCCAGCCCCCGCTGACCCATGTCCCCAGCCCCCGCTGACCCATGTCCCCAGCCCCCGCTGACCCATGTCCGCAGCCCCTGCTGACCTATGTCCCCAGCCCCCGCTGACCCATGTCCCCAGCCCCTGCTGACCCACCTTTCTATCTCCTACATGAACCATCTAATTGGTTGGGCTGTGTTCAAGGCTGTTCCTTGCCTAAGGGTCATACCTTCACCAGGCTGCAGCTTCCTACACACACTGCTGTGTGTGTCTTTTCCCAGTATACCTCTTACACCTCTAAGTCCCAGCTAAGAGTCATTGGCATGGAAAACCAAAGCTGACCCTCTGAGTGTGAGGAGGGCCCCTCTATGGGAGGAGAGTTGGTGTAACCTCCAGCAGTTTACACCTGCCACTGCTGTTGTGAAAAGTCAGTCTGGCAAGTGACTCTCACTGGCTTGCACTCACCAAAGTTTCTGTCTTACTCACTGTCTGATCTACACTTCACAACTCTATTTTCTGTGCTCTGGGTAAGTCTCCCCTTGACACACTGGGAACCCTGTCAATAGTTTTACTGGAGGAACCTCTCTGTACTCCTTTGCTCTACTGGCTATGTATGTCCAGAACTCTAGACTAAGGCCCTTTCCTTCAGAACTAAAGAGGACCCCACTGCTCCCACATCAGACTGAGAAGTCCCACCCCTCCGGACCTGGCTTTGTTTCCTTTGTCCCTGCAAGACCCTTGCATCTTCATCCCCAGGGTTCTGGAACTTTCATTGCTACAGCTGGTCACAGTTACCTCCTTCCCTGGAAGCTGGAATGGGTCCCCAGAGCCTCTCTACTGACTTCTCCTTCTCTCCCATCCTTCTGTTTGGCGTGAGGCCCTGGGCTGGCGGCGCTTCCTTCACCTCCCATTTTGCTCTTTGTTCTCGGAGGTCTTGCTAACGTTATGCAAGCACTTTATGATTTTTCACATGGGATTTTATGTTTTCACTCTGTAAAAGTTGCTTTTCCTACAAGGCTGTCTTTCTAACACATTCTTCATTTGTGGGTGGCTTCTCTTTCTGCCTCTGAAGGCTGAGCTCTTTATCCTCCTCCTGGCATGCTGCTCTTCATCTGCTTCCCCATCTCCCTGTGTCAGACATGTGACAATCTCTTCTTTAAGAAAGGGACCCCAAGGGGCTCAAGTTCTGAAAGCTTAGGTGGACTCATCAAGTGCGGCCTTTTATGGATAGAGGCCTCACCAGGTTACTTCTTGGACAATCCCCTGGTTTCTCTACAATTCATTTTTTTGTCCTAAATGGGTCAAAAATATGCACCCAGAATTATTGGAAGTCTTGTTCCTGCATTTTATAAACTGAATTAGATGTGAGGCTGGGGGTGGGAGAGGAAGATGGTGTCTTCCTTCTCAGTGGAATCTCGCTCTAGCCTCCACAGAAGCCTGGTCCCACCATCCCAGCTCCCAACCCTCCACAGAGAGTGAACCTGAGGTTCCTAGGCAGCACCTGTGGAGGCTGTGGAGACCCTGGGTTTTCTTCTAGAGCCCCACGGCCCTCCCATTCTGCAGTCTCTAGGGTGCCAGTCTGCTTCCCAGTCATCCCAAATCCAACAGGCCCCTCATGTTTATATTTTTAAAAATAGTTCTGGCTTTTTGTTTGTTTTGTTTTGTTTACCCCAGTTTTAACAGGAATTTAAAAATAATAAAATCAAACAGTGGTAGTAAATGTACATCCTCCCCCGGGGGATCCAAGGTCCTTTCTCCTCAATTGCCCAAGTGGAGCAGTGCAACTGCTCCTTCTCCCTAGTGTCCCTGAGACACAAGGCCAGAGCAAAGGAAGCTGAGAACTCACTGGACTTACTCTTAAATCACAGAAGGGTGAAGGGGAGGCTCCAGGCCAACTGAAAATATCTCAAATTTCAGCAAATACTCTTTCCTTTTGGTTCAATTACTTTTAAAAACATGTTGTATTGCCACTTTGATTTAAAAAGTCTATTCTTAAGGCATCAGTTTACAGTCATTGTTAAGGGCTTGACTTCAGTCCTCAGCTGCACAGCTGGTGGTTCTGTGTATTCTAGGGGCTGTCTGGTTATCCAAAACCCTCAATTTTTCACCAGTCCAAGCCCCTGCTACCCTCCAGAGAGAGCTAAGCCGCAGAGTCAGAAGTTACCTCCCCCATTCCACAAAGCACTGTCAAACTGTCCCAACCCTTTGCTTTCCCTGCCTTTGTTATAGCAGCCACAATCTGTGCACTGCTCTGACAGCTCACCCGCTCACTGGATTTCACTGGATGTTCTCGGAATTCGTGTTCATTTTACCACCTAGACAGCAGTGTCTAGAGGCAGAGATCAGAAGTGTCCTTCCCTTGGCATCACAACGACCCATGGTGCTCACTCAGCACATTATATCTGCTCACGTGAGAAGTACCTATGATGCTCCTACCATGCATGTGCCACGGTCCCTCCAGGCACTGTCTTAAGCATGGCCGTTAGAAACCCAAGGAAAGCCACTCACATGGCCCACAATTTGGTGGGGACTTTCAGTCTTGTGGTGATTTAAGATCTCCTTTCAAGCCCCGGACAGGTAATACAGAGCCAAGTGATAGCGTATAAAACACATTTGCCAACACACATCAGTAACTAACCATGACCAAGATGATAGAGTAACTATTTCACTAACCTCCATCTTTCTTTTTAGCGATAATTCTGTTTTTGAGCCATTCTTTGGTTTCTTCTTTGACATCTTGGGCGAGTTCTATGACCACTAAAGGTGTGAAGGAGCTCTCACAAGTATCCAAAGTTGATAAAGTCACTCTCATCTTTGACAAACTCACTGAAAATTAAAACAAAAAGCAAAAGCTAGTTAGCATGGGAAGAAAGCAATATGCTAGCCACTGCACTATTCCCTCTAGGCAGAGTCACTGAAGAAACTTTTGCTCAAACTATACATGCTAAAAGTGACACACTGAGTAAGAACACAAGCCAGGATTTCTACTTCCAGGGCAGCAGATGGACTCAGACAAACCCTTCTGCTATCCAGACAATGTACACACACACACATGCACACACACACTCACACATTCTCTCTCTATATATATCTTATATATAAATTAATATATAAATTATACATATACATATATATACATTATATATATATATATATTTTTTTTTTTTTTTTCTTTTTGAGACAAGGTCTCACTATGTAGTCCTGGTTGGCTTGGAATTTGCTATGTAGATAGACCAGGTTGACGTCATACTCCTAGAGATCCACATGCCTCTGCCTCCTGAAGGCTGGGATTAAAGGTGTGCACTATATGTCTATATACACACAATTGAAAAAAAATCTGTCTGAATTTCACTGTTAATGATGCAGTGAGAACAATGGCAACCATAGTCAAAGGACACAGGATAGAGCTGTGTTTCCGGGAGCAGCTGCCACACTAGGTGAAGGACACACAGAGAGGTAAGCAGGGTTTTTGTCAGCAGGGAAAGGTCACTTTGCTGACTGCCCACTGCACAGGAGGGGCTGGCCTAAGTATCTACTCACCTAATTCCACTAAATCCTACTAATAGATACACAATTTATTACTTCTTCCTTCTTGGTTTTTAATAAAAGAACTAATTAATTAACTTGTATGTACCTATATGAGTATATGCACACGTGTGTGCTGTGCTTGAACGCAGGTCTTTGTACTCTTGTACAGGTGTTTGTGTGGCCACCAGTTTGTTACATTGTAGATGCTGGGGTCTGACACTTAGTTCAGCAAAATTAAATGTTTCAAGATAAGATAACAAATGCTGGGGCTGGAGAGATGTCTCAGAGGTAAAGAGCATTGGCTGCTGTTTCAGAGGTTCTGAGTTCAAATCCCAGCAACCATATGGTGGCTCACAACCATCTATAATGAGATCTGATGCCCTCTTCTGGCATGTAGGCATACATGCAGACAGGACACTGTATATATAGTAAATATTAGAGAAAAAAAAGATAACAAAAGTTGCCAACCCCTCCAAAAAAAAAAAAAAAAAAAAAAAAAACAAATGACAACAAAACTACTCAGCAGCCACAAAATAAAAAACCTTGACCAGTGTTTCAACCCTCCAGTGACAGGTGCAGAGGAACTGAATCAAATTAGAGATTCAACAGAATCAGGGGACTCCAGGTGAAGGTTCCCTGGGCATCTCTTAAGTTTTTGTTGCTAGATAGGGACAGAGAAGCAGTGATAACCGTGCAGAGTAGTTCCCATCATTTTCACCAGATGATGCCCAGGGCTGAAGAGGGCTATGTGCATAATGTCTTTGAACTTGCTAAACTAGGAAGAGGATACATCTTGCCTGAGGAATTCCCTGGGCAGGAGGAGGCATTCCTTCCAGGGGAGTAAACAAAGGTCTGAGGGGCAGAGTTCACACAGCAGAATACTGTAGAAAATCTTTATTGTAAGCAGACTGCAATCAGCTCTGACAAAGGACCAAAGGCCAAGAGAGTGCAGCACTGACCACCTGAGTCTGCAGTTAAGTCACATGACAGACACCGAAGGGCCACTCCCCTTCTTCACCCTTGCACATGTCTGGACTACTTGTCCCAGCCTGCTTGTGCTACATGGACATAGACTAAATTCCAGGTGTGTAAGAAATCAAGAATTCCAACTCCAGGCCAGTGCCCTCAGGGGAGGAAACATCCCTCCCCCACCTTCCTCACCCCTCTCCAGGGACCCCTGGGATGGCAGAGACAGAATAGTCTGGTTTCCTAAACCACAGAGAGGAGCTGCGCTGCCCACGGGAACACCTCTAACACAGGGAGAGCTAACAAGTCAAGCACTTGGCCTCCTCTCACTACTACAACCTTTGTTTGTAAACTGATACCTTTTGTTACCTTCTGTGATAGCCATTGACCTCATCTCTGGGACCAAGTACCTGACAGGAAACAACACGAGGGAGAAAGCACTGATTCTGGCTCACAGTCTGAGGAGATACAGCCCAACATGGTGGGGAAGGATGGCAACGGTCACCTCCATGGGAGCAAGAGCCTGAACGAGTAAGTGGGGAAGTAAACTCAACACCAGCACTCATCCGTCTCTGCGTCTTGACTTCAGATGGCATGTGACCCACTGTCTCATACTCCCACTGCCACACCTTCCCAACCATGATGCACTGTCTCCCAACAGTGCTTTCTACAGGAGCCTCTAACCTGGAATTTGCCAGGGCAAGTCTAATACTTTACTCACTAACTCTTAAGGCTGTCTGTCAGTCTTTGGAGTCAGTCTCAATGACTCCAAAGTCTGAAAGCATGCCTGCTCACAGCACTGCTCCAGCGGGCCACAGCGTCCTTCCAATGAACCTGCCATCTTGCATCAAAGCAACTGAACAGACACAGATATCTCGTGTGGCCTGATCAGCCTTCCTCCCTGCCCTGAAAACAGTGTAGGCTTTGTTTGGGTCTGGCCTATAACAGGCTTTTGAAATTAACACAGGGTTTAAATTATACACTCTCTGCCCACTAGAGCTGCCTTCTCCATCCAAGGCCAAATACTAACTTCTATAGTGATGTCTTGGACTTGTTTTGTTTTTATTTATTTTTCTTTTTTTATATATAAATATTTTTATTTTATAATTAATTTAATTTTACATTTATCAGCCACGGATTCCCCTGTCCTCCCTCCTCCTACCTCCCAGTCTTTTGCTTTGCTTTTCAAGACAGGGTAGCCTTGAAAAACTCTGTGTAGCCTTGGCTGTCCTGGAACTCACTCTGTAGACCAGGCTGGCCTTGAACTCACAGAGATCTGCCTGACTCTGCCTCCGGAGTGCTGGGATTAAAGGCGTGCGCCACCACTGCCCAGTTAATGATATCTTGGAAACACACATGTGATAGTTTTAAATGCCAACTTAGAAGCTCCTTAGAGAAGAGTTTCATTTAAGGAAGCATCTGGATAAGGTTGGCTAAAGCTATGGTGGTGGGAGAGTCGCAATTGTTAATTGGTGTAGGGAGATCCAGTCCATTGTGGGCGGCACCTAGACTGGGCCATGAAATGTACAAGAGTGAAAAAAGCCAGCTGAGCTTAAGCAGCTAGCAGGCAGCTTGGGCACATTTTTTAATCTGTGCTCTTGGCTGTGGATGTCACGTAATGAGCTGTCTCAAGCCTATGCCTCTGCCTCCCCTAAGTTGCTTTGGGCAAGGTGTTTTATCCCAGCAGCAGAAAAGAAGTTAGAACACTGTATCTGCAGATGCACCCAAATGCTACGTGAAGACTCATGGAAACCAGGGTCACCATCATGCTAAGCCCTTTCATCCAAGTATGGACCTGCTCAGATTCTAAGATCAGAGTAGATCGGGTGTGCTAGGAAGGGTTTAGGACCAACAGGCTAAGTTCTAAGAAGGCATCAGCTCGTGCTTCCAAACAGCTAGTAAGGTGGCTGGGGAATGACAACCTTCTGTTTGTCACACATAACCAACCATAAGGCTTCCAACTGGGGTGAGTGAGAGAAATAATGAAGTGTTCAGACAGTGTGGACATGCATCAAAGGTCAGCACAGCTGAACATTTCTACATTGTCTGAGGTAGTTAATAGTCTACCTTATTCATAATTACCAGGTCATAAAACAGTCTCGCTGAGAAAACCAGAACAGGCTTCTCTTCAAAGCAGATTTATGAAAACTCCTAGAAACCCATAATAAACATTGATCCCTACTTATTCTCACTTAAGAGACTCTGTGCCATTCATTACCCAAGGCAGACCCTTAACAATATTGGCAACATATGACAAGTGAGTGTTAATATCCCTCACCTGCGGAGGTCCTAGAAATCAACAGGGGACAAATGGAAACAACAAACCACCAAACACAAAAACACAACCCTCAAAAGTACACCAACCACATCTGAAAAGATGTTCAAGGTCACTAATAAAAAGATAAAAGAAACATTCCCATTTCCAATTTGCCAAAGCTGAAAGATGGGAAGAACTCAGCTTGTGTACATGTATGGAAAATCAGACACCTTCACACACTGTGGACAGACTCTGTAACCTACCTACCACCTTCCAGAAAGCAAACCAGCAATAAGAAATATAAATGTCTACACGTTAACATCACAGTATCATTTTCATGAATTTACCCCAAGAAGAAAATTAAACAAAATATATCTAGATGTTCATTACTACTATATTAACAAAATTTGTCTCTAAAGATCTTTGAACCAAATGTGAATGTAAAAGTCATTACAGATTTTATTCTATTTATTTGTGTACTTATGCAAAAAAAACAACAAAAGAAACAAGCTACTATCCAAACATCTACCAACAGATGACTATATACTATGTATGTGGTATGACAGGACCACTTACAATAGGAAACAGATCCAACTATATTCATTAAAAATTATACTTAGCTATTAATACAGATGCTAACTCCTCATACAATTAAGAAAACTATACACATTTACTCCATATAAAATGTATACGAAATACACAGTAACATCAGAAGATGTGAGCTAAGTTCAAATCCCCAGAATCCACATAAAGAGTCAGGTGTGAGCTGGGCGATGGTGGCTCACGCTCGCCTTTAATCCTACCACTCAGGAGACAGAGGCAGACAGATCTCTGTGAGTTCAAGGTCAGTCTGGTCTACAGAGTAAGTTCCAGGACAGCCAGGGCTGTTACACAGAGAACAAAACAAAAAAGCCAGGCGTGGACATGCATATCAGTAACCCTAGAGCTGTGGAAGAATGGAGACTGGGGTCTCTAGGGCTTGGTGGCCACTCTTCTTAGTTTCGGTGAGAGACCTGTCTCAAAGAAATAAAGCAGAGAAGGATAAAGTCAGAATCCCAGTGTACTCCTCTAGCCTCAGAATGTGAGTGCACAGGAATGCACACCTGCCATACATGTGCACATACAACACACACACACACACACACACACACACACACACACACACACACACACACTTTTAGTTCTATCACAAGTGCCAGAGCTGCCTAGGCTCCACTGTGAGCAATACAAACCCTGAGATGGGAAGGGAAGCAGCAGGCCCTGGGCTTGTGGTCCTGTGAGGACCAAGTGCTTTTCTGTGGCTATGCTCAGTCACACAGCAACTGTGCCACCCACTGAGCTGCAGGTACCAGGAGAACGGTTTCCTAGAGGGCATACCCACTCTTCGACCACTGACCTCTCCTCCCTCTCTCCACATCCCCTCTGGGAGTGCCCTCTGCTCAGAGCATTTATGTCCCCACACTATGACAGCACTAATGTGTCCTCTCCTGACCTCCTTCTTCACATAAGATACCTCTTGAGTGGTCCTGTCTGCAGGGTTCCCATAGCCCTCTGTGCTCTGCATGCAGTGGGGTGCTGTGGGGTGGTCTCTGTGTCAAATTGCTCTGATTGGTCAATAAATAAGACACTGATTGGCCAGTGGCCAGACAGAAAGTATAGGCGGGACAAGGAGAGAAGAGAATTCTGGGAAGTGGAAGGCTGAGTCAGAGAGACACTGCCTGCCACCGCCAGGACAAGCAGCATGTGAAGATGCCAGTAAGCCATGACCACATGGTGAGGTATAGATTTATAGAAATGGATTAACTTAAGATGTAAGAACTAGATAGCTAGAAGCCTGAGCCATTAGGCCAAACAGTTTAAACAATATAAGCCTCTGTGTTTACTTGGTTGGGTCTGAGCGGCTGTGGGACTGGAGGGTGACAGAGATTTGTCCTGACTGTGGGCCAGGCAGGAAAACTCTAGCTACAGTGGGGATGTGGGTGTGACAGACTCTTGGGATGCTGGTCTGCTCCTCTTTGTCCACTGGCATCCCTGACAGGTTGAGTAAGGGCTGTGCAGTGAAAAGCAGCTTCAGCCGAAACTGAGTTCTCTGACTCAGTTTCACCAAGGGCATTTGCTCCACCATTACCATACAGAGGGAACAGAAAGGTGGAACCAAAATACCAGACAGAAACACGAGGCTTAGGTGTGCGGCAGGTGTGGCTGTGGCAGAAGCAATCTAAAAAGTATCCATGATTCAACAGCCCAACCTCCAGGGCACTGGGGCAGGACGATTTTCTCTTCTGTGTTCAGCTTCCGCCTTGGTCAAGACTGCAGGCCAAGGTAACAGAGAGAGCAACCAAAAAGGTGAGCAGCCAGGGTTTCTCAGAGGCCCTGCTCAGGCTCCAGAAGGCTGTGCAGGGCTGTGGTGTCTTTCAAGGTGTGCTGAATTACCAAAGGGGAAAAAGACACCTACTTGACATTAGCCACTGGATCCTTGGCCCCCAAGAGGTGGATCTGAATGGTGCTTAAGATGCAGAGAAAGACAGAGTTCACCGGGAGGGGGTGAGGTGGGGTGGTTGTGCATGGAGACAGCAGAGGGGATTCTATTGAAGACCAAGGGAAGAATGAAAGGTACCATGTTCTGGGGAATTATGCTCTTTGTGATTTTAAGTTAGATAGTGGAATTGTCACAAATGCCAAGGTTGCAAAGGAAACCATGCACAATATGAACCATCTTATTAAGTTAGGATTTGGTGGCTCAAATCTGTGATCCCAGCACTCTGGAGGCTAAAACAGGAAATGTCAAGTTTGAGGCTAGCCTGAGCCACAGAGAGTTCAGAACGGCCTGTGTTACAGAGAGAGACCTGTTCCAAACAGACACACATGTGTGTACAAACATATACACATACATACACATACACACAGCCTTACTTCAGACTCAAGGAGAAACAAGAATGTAGCATGAATTGTTAGAAGGTCTTATTAATAAAATCAAACCTGGAACCAGGTATTGGGATGAACGCTGGAAGATCAGAGAAGCAAAACAAGCTACAGCTTCCTCACACCTCGCCAATTCCTCAGCTGATCCTGTTTCCTCAAATTGGAAGCCTCTGTGTCCTCATCCAGATGAATCTCAGCTGAACTGCTGCTAAAAGCCTAAAAGCTTAACCAGACTCTAGTTCCTGGTCTTCACGCCTTATATACCTTTCTGCCTCCTGCCATTACTTCCTGGGATTAAAGGCATGAGTCACCAGGCCTGGCTGTTTCCAGTGTGGTCTTGAACTCACAGAGATCCGGATGGATTTCTGCCTCCCAAGTGATAGGATTAAAGGTGTGAGTGCCACCATTTTCTGGACTCTATGTCTATCTAGTGGCTGTTCGGTCCTCTGACCCCAGATAAGTTTATTAGGATACACAATATATTGGGGGACACAATATATCACCACACAGGAACAATTACTCTCCATGGAGAAGCAGAACAGGCACATCTTGTGAGAGAATGGAGCACCTCTGAGCACGCTGGAATGAGAAGGGTGCCCAAGAAGAAAGGCTGTAATTTTAATCACCAGGGTTGGAACATATCTGGAGAAAGGAGTTGGCACTTGGCTTTAAAAGAATTCCTGTTGGAGTTCCTATCCTGATAAAGACGTTAAGACATGTGGATTACCTGACCAGTCCTTCTATTCTGTAACACAGAAGACTTGGAATTGGTGCCTGGGTGTAAAGCTGTACGGTAGGCTGAGGAGATGGCTCAGTCAGTAAACTGCTTGCTGTTGCAAGCATGAGGAACTGAGTTCAATCCCCAGAACCCACATTAAAATGCTGGGCATTGAAGCATAAGTTTGTAATCCTAATGCTGGACAGGTGGAGAGAGGTGGGGCCCTGGGGACTCCCTAGTCAGCCAGCCTAGCCTAATTAATGAGTTCTGGGCCAATGAGGGACTCTGACTTAAAAAAAAAAAAAAAAAAAAAAAAAAAAAAAAAAGGTAGAGGATAACTGAAGAAAACACCTGAGGTTGACATCTGGTCTTCAGACATATACACAAGAAAGGGTACCCTTTTAGTGTGTAATTTACTCAAATAGCAGCTTGTGTGCATAGGAAAGGAAGATAAGCATCCTTTCTAAGACACGGTGTCCAGGAGATGAATTTAAGAAAGGGTGTTGGCCTCCTAGCAGGCCAGCTCTATGGCACAGCTCTGTACCTGGTCATCTTGTGTGGGAGGATGCCTTTGTTAAAAGCTAAGGACATACCACAGCTAAATACAACCTGCAGTGAGTAGGAGACTGGTGCTCCGACTAAGGCCTGCAGGTCACTAAAGAAACCGTGTCAGTGCTGGTTTCTGTGCTCAGGAACTATACTAAGAACATACAAGGAGTTAGCATCGGGGAAGCTGGCACATGGGAACTCAATATTCTTGTGTATTTTTAAAAACTCAAATTATTTCAAAATAAAAATCATTTAAGATATCTCCCTGCCCCCCCCCACACACACACAAAAAAAAAATCCCTTATTTCCCCCTTTCCAACAAGTATAGATAAGAACTCCTGGGCATTCAAAACAATAGCTTCAGGTCACATGTCACACTGTCTTAGAGTTCTATGGTTCAGGTAAGTATTATGACCAAAAGCAACTCAGGGAGGACAGGGTTTGACCGGCTTCTATCATCAGAGAGGACAAGGTAGGAACTGAAGCAGGGCCATGGAGGAATACTGCTTATTAGCTTGGTCAGCCTGCTTTCTTATACAACCCAGGACCACCTGTGTGGGGAGGGCACCACCCCCAGTGGGCCGGGCCCTCCCCCGTTAATCATGAATCAAGAAAATGCCCCACAGACTTGCATACATGTCAGTTTGATGGAGACGTTTGTTCAGATGAGGATAGCTTGTATCAAGTTGAAATCAACAACCACAAAAACAAACAACTAAAAAACCACCACCAGGTCAAACACTCGGCATTCTGAGCTGGTATCCTCCACGAGCAAAGGTGTTATTGTGTGTAAGAGCAGAAAGGCACAGATCATGTATGAATACACGGGTAAGGAACTGGGTCACAGTAGCATAAACAGCATTTAGACCCTTGGCAAATGTAACCGCCTTTCTCAGCCCTGATTCTTCACTTCCAAGCAGGTATTAAACACAGCTGAAATACTAATATTTTTGAAATGAATAATTGGTTGTTTAGTGTGAATTTTTAGTGATTAAGGAAAATGTTAAGTGAGAAAATGTTAAGTTGGAAGAGTTACAAATTAATATTGGACTGGTATCCCATTATGTTACAAATTAGGAAGAAAGTCATCAAAATGTTAGGTCATACAATTCAGAGCATTTCCCCAGAGCATTTCTACAGGGCATTTATATTTTCAACTTTATCCTCTTTTCTGTGTTCCAACTTTTCTAGTTTTCCTCTTGACACACACAAGCACTTACCCTATAGTTCACCCAAACACCTACACGAACTCACAAACACACACTCACACTACACTTTACCAGGTCTTGTCTGTGCCTGTCCGTTATTAGGGATCTCTCATTTCTCATCAAGAGAACCTAAATTTGGACCCCCAGAATGCACGTTAAGCCAGGCAGAAGCGCGCTTCTGTAATTCCAGCTCTTAGGGCGAGACGCTGTAAGGCCGAAAAGCCTAGCCCTAGAGTAGACGTCACAACAGCAGGAATGAAAAGACTCTGCTTCAAACAAGGTGGAGGGCCAGGGCCAGCGCCTGTGGTCCTCTGACCCCCGCATGTGAACACACACACACACAGGTTAAACAAAGACAATTGTATAGTCAATGTGAGTGCACTCGGTTGTTCACACCAGGTAGAGACCCATCTCAGCGAACATCTCAGAGTTTATCCAATGGTTGACACAGTTTATCCATGGCTGCATTTAAAATTGTTTAATGACAGAATGAGCCCTTAGAAACATCTAGTCCTCTAAGGTTAGTGTGACTTTAAATGAAAACCAGGCAACTCACAGTGCGCTTGAAACTTTTAAAACCCACAGGATTCGATTACACGTCCAGGGTTTAAAGGAGTGGGAGTGCACTTGAAGAGTTCTTAAGTCAGGATGTGTGCGCACCGCCCCAGCTATGGGAAGACACATGGTTTTCAGTGGCCTGCCTGCGGGGACAGGGCTCTCTAGCCCTTCACTGGACACCTAGCACGGAGAGCGCACAGGGGCCCGTCAGAAATCTGGAACCGGATCTGTCCGCAACCTTGGAAGGACCAGGGAGGCGTGATTCAGAGCCGGGTCCCGAGTCGTCAATCAGGCTACCGGGCGTCCTCCCCAAGTGTCTATCAGAGCCGCCGGGCACCCCAGGACCCCAGGCGTCAATCAGAACCGGCCCCGCCCCAGGCCTGACGCCAGCCTAAAGCCGGCCCACATCCCCCTGCCTCCGTGGCCCTCATCCTAGCAGAGATCCAGCCCCGCCCCGCGCGGTCGCATCTCTCTTCCCCGTGGGGGAGTCCCCCGCAGGTCCACCCCACCGGAAGCTCCCCTCCCCACTCACCGGCCGCCCACACAGCGTCCTCGGGGGCGGCCCCGAACAGAGAGAACCAGGCCCACGGCGCTGAGGCCGGGCAGACTGGATGCGCGACCGGGGCGTGGTGCTTTAGGCCGCCAGGGGGCGTCAACGACCGGGTGGGGCGGGGCCTTCCGGCTGTCACTCAGTCCGGGTGGGCAGGGCCACGGTGAAAGGGCGGTGCCTCGGTCGTTGTAAATCGGGAGGAAATGGAGTAAAGTGTGCAGGGTGAAACCTCACTGGCTGTCGCTCGGGAGGGGGGCGTGTCCTCGGGGGATGGGCGGGGCCCTGAGGGCTATCATTTTGGTGGGATAGGGCAGGGCTGAATGGGCGGGGCCGCGCCCGCTGCCACTGCGGAGAGTTGGGGCTGGAGGCGGGGCTGCGGCGAGTGGGGCGGAGCCTCTCTTGGGGCGGGACCTGGCCTGTTGTCATTCGAACAGGGCAGAGGTGGAGCCTCGGCGGGAGGGGCGGGGCCTCGCTGGCTGTCATTGTGGTGGGATTGCGATGCGGACTCCCTGGCTAGCTCTGCCGTGTAGGGTAGGAAATGGAAGGGACTAGGTTCCTTAACGACGTCCTTTTCTTAATCTCTTAGATCAGAATCCAGTGTGAGTGCAAGTCTCATCTTAGTTGTTCCAGGCGATGAGAAACTCAGACCCGATCGATTTATAACTGAAACCTTCAGGGATCCATGGGGTTCCTCATCCCCTTGTGCCTCCTAGAACTCTCCAGAAAACCTCCCACCTCTACCCTACGGCTCCACCCTCCACACACTTCCGGTTTCTGCCCTGACTTTCCTTGATGATGGACTGTAAGACAAATCCTTTCCTTCCCAAGTTGCTTTTGGTCCATGTCTAAGCAGGCTAGGACAGGCATGAAACCTTGTCTTAATTATCCTTTGCGACATAACAAACCACCACCCAGAATTAGGCCTCTTCAACACCCCTTCCAAAGCTCCATTCTCTGTGGCTCCTAAGAGCCCCCCCCCCTTTCCAGTCGTTCCCTCTAGAACAGTGGTTCTCAATCTGTGGGTCACCTTTCCGGATCAAATCACCCTTTCACAGGGAAGGTCTGAGACCACAGGAAAACACAGATATTTACATTATGACTCATAACAGTAGCAAAATTACAGTTATGAAATAGAAATGAAAATAATTTTATGGTTGGGGTCACTGTAAGGGTGGGTGTGGTGATATTTTAATTGTGCTGAAATGTGATTTTATTTGTATGTTAATAAATAAGGTTTGCCTGGAGATCAGAGGCCATTATTGAGCCAGGAACAGAAGTCAGGTGGTGGTAGCCCATGCCCTTAATCCGATCACATGGCAGGCAGAGTCTCTGTGTGGTCAAGGACACAGCCAAGCGTGGTGACAGAACCTTTAATCCCAGTACCAACCATAGAGACCTGGAGGTCTGTATAGGCAGGCGGATGAGGAAATCATGTGGTTGGGTTTAGAGCCAATGAGAAGGCAGAACAGAAAGGCAATTAAAAAGACAAGTCAGACAGGAAGAAACTCTCTGGGGGGAAGCTACTGCTGGTGGTAAGCTAAAGCTAGATGGCTCTTGCTCTGATCTTTTTGGCTTTAACTCTGTATTTGGCTCTGTGTTTCTTATTTAATAAGACTGTTTAGAAATTTGTCTACAGGTGGGCGGCCCCCTCTGAGTCAGAACAGGCCACACTCAGACACCAAACTCTTAGCACAGGGGTGTGGGCGTGGGGACAGCAAACAGCAATATTAGCAGCAGCACAGAACCGATGTTTTTGCAGGAGTGGATTTTCAAGGAGAAAAAATCGAGATACTGTGCTAGAGTGAGTTGGTAAGTCCTGACTGGACATGTTAGCTAAATAATGAATTTTGATTTTTGGACCTTGGTGTTTAGTCTCAGGAATGAGTCAGTGGCCAAATAAGGGAATGAACTTTGGGAGCTAACTTTAGAAATGTAATCTAACAGTTTTTAGCAAGAAAGAGGGAGAGAGAAAAGGACAGAACCTGTCAGTACTACATTTGCCTTGCTCTGGCCTGTTAGAGTTCTTCAGCGACCACACTGAGGAACTGTAGTAAACCGAGGGGCTGCAGCATAGGAAGTTGAGAGCCGCTGCTCTAGAAGGACAGTTTTTCTCCCCCTGTCTTAGGTGTCAGCTTCTTGACCAGGCAAATCTCAGAAAGGAAAACCCTGAGTAGTTCCCAACACTTTATCTTGCTCCCAGCAACCTTGTCTCCTTTCATTGTGGTGGATGCTAAGGTTTCCTCAACTTGTTTTCTAATCATTTCTGATTGGTAGTTTCCCTTTCAGCCAGCCTTCTGATCAAAGCCAGCAGGTAATAGAGAGGAAGGAAAAAAACAAAATAACAAAAACAAAAAAAATGAAGAAACTCATCACCCCACACTTCCGAGTCCCTGTCCAGTCTACCTGCCATCATTTACGTCGTTACTGTTGTATTTTACCAGATGCTTTAGCAATAAAGCACAGGCTGCAGTGGGCGTCCTCTGGTTTGGTCAGAAGTGAAATCTATCAATCCAATTAAAGAATGTTTTAAGGGCTGAGGAGATGGCCTAGCTCATAGTACTTGCCACACAAGCATGAGGACTTGAATTCAATCCCTTCACTCACATGAAAAGCTGGGAGTGGCAATACATGCATATAGTCTCAGCACAGGGGAGGCGGACACAGGAGAACCTTGGGCCTTGCTAACAGCCAATCCAGCCAAGTCAGGAAATCCCATGTTCACTGAGAGACTGTCTCAAAAAATAAGATGGTGAGTGAGTGATGTTGACATCTGGCCTCCACAAGCATACACACAAACACAAGTGCACAGACAGGCATGAACACACACACACACACACACACACACACACACACACACACACACGCTCATAAAAATATAGGAGTAAAAATTTAAACAATGTTTTAAGTTACCTTTCTTTTATTTCAGGTTAATAACATCTCCTAATGTGGGGACATTTGAATTTCATTTTGTATGAATTTTCTGTACAGTGTGCCCAATTTTCTCCTTAATTATAAAATTTTTTACAGAAGAGTAAAAAGTCCTTTTTCCTCAATACAAGTGTCAGTGTTTCCTCCGCTCCTGTCTTCTGAGTTCCCCTGTGCTGACTGAACATTTGGTTTTGTTTCTTGTGGGTGCAGGTGTTCTCCATTTCTAAGTAGCCAATCTTATCAGTTCATTTTCACCTTCTCCTGCTGTTACAAAGGCCTTTGCTGTGGGGTGTGTGTGTGTGTGTGTGTGTGTGTGTGTGTGTGTGTGTGTGTTTATGGTTGGCACATGAAGTGTCCCCTACAAGGCTCCCATGGTGAAGGCCTGGTCCCCAGTGCAGCAGTATCAGGGGAGAACTTTAGGGAAGCCACTGTGTCATGAGATTCTGACCTACTGCATGAATGAATCTATGGTGGATTCATAGTTTGGTGGCAGTATTGGGAAAGACACAGATTAGGAGGTGGAGACTAGTTGGAGGAAGCAGGTAACTGGGGTCACACCCTTGAAAACTCCTCCGTGTCCCTGGCCCATTCCTGTCTCCCCCCTCTCCTGTTCTCTCCCTCTCCCTCAAAGTCAGGATTTAGATGGTGAATTGCCTGAGCTTGTACCATCTAAAACCATATTCTAGGCTCCACAATGGTCTTCTTGCTGGCAGGCTGACCAACCTACAAATGCGTGGTCTATGAACTTTTGTTCAGCCCTGCCCACATCCCTTCCACCTCTCATCTCTGCCCTCTGGCTTAGACTTGCTTGCCACCCTCTCCTCCAAGCTCTCTAACATGGAAGGTCCATCAGCCTTCTCTGAAATCACCAACTGTGAGCATACCCCTTGACTGCCAGCCAGCCCGCCCGCCCACTGGGACCACTCCCTCTGCAGTTTGTGTGGCTTGAGTTTCACCTTGTGATGCCAAAAGTGGTGTTTGCTCTTCTGTTTCTCAGTGTGCTTATTCCTTCTGGATGGTTTCTAAGAAAAATGAGAAAAATTGTCTAATATCCATCCTTCTCAAGCTGCCATTTCCAGTTCTATAAGTTGGGGGTTTTACTAGGAAAAATTGAGGCAAGAGTTCTGGATTTTTCAAAGTTTTTATACTTGGCATACACATCCTAATACATTTTCCCCCTATAGTTATTTTAAAATATCTTCATCATGTAAGAATGACTCACTAAATAACCTCTGGCTGTCTCCAGCATGGCAACTCAGATCCTACATGACTTCCAGTTTGCCTCAGTCCAGACCGAGCCCTTAATTTCTTTCAGCAACAACAACAACAAAAAAAATGTCTCTTAGAGAAATTTGCAAAACCGAGCCCTTCCTCAGGTTCAGCACTCATAGCTGCAAATTAAACAGGTTCTTTGTCTGTCTTTCTTCCTCTTTCTCTGTGTCCCAAGAAGCTGGCTCAGCCCATGGACCACAGTGATTTCCTTGTCCTCTGCCTCTGGATAGGTTTGGTTGCTGAGGCATGGGCAGGGGACTGGGTAGAAGTAGGAGGAGGTCACAGGCTTCATTATTTGGCTCTCTCTGTGCTGAGTCACTGCAGGCTGGTGAGTTGGCTGTGTCATCCACAGAAGGCCATAGCTGTGGCCAGGAAGTCTTCCCTATGGTTGAGTAACTCTCTTGCTCCTTGGCTCTAGAGCTATCATGGTGGTGACTCCCGGCCATCACTAGCATCTTAGTCATTGTGCTATTGCTGTGAAAAGACACCATAACCACTGCAACTCTTATAAAAGAAAGCATTTAACTGGGGCTTGCTTACAGTTTCAGAGCTTTAGTCCATTGTCATCATGGTGGGAGCGTGGTAGCAGGCATACATGGTGCTGGAGAAGTAGCTGAGCGTTCTGCATCCAGATCTGCACTTTACAAAAAGAGAAAGTGATAGTGGGCCTGGCTTGAGCATTTGAAACGTCAAAACCCACCCCCAGTGACACACTCCTCCAACAAGACCACACCTCAGAATCTTTTTTATCCTTTCAAATGGTGCCAATCTCTGGTGACTAAGCATTCAAGAATATGATCCTATGAAGGCCATTCTTATTCAAAACACTGCAACAAGGTCAGATTACCAACCATGCTATATGGTTTCCCTGCATTCTACCCATGCCTTTTGGAATTGTGTTTTTAAAACTCTGCTTAAAGGGAACATACTTCTGTATGCTGCTCCGAACATCCTCCAGTATCTCGAAGTAGCTCTGTAGTTGTTACAGATCTGCCTCTTCCCAACATGACTAAGATGTGACTTAAAATTCCATTTGTAGTATTCATGTTTGAAAATCTTTGGATGGCATCAAGCAAATATTTTTTAAAATGAAGGGCTGAAGAGATGGCTCAGTGATTAAGAGCACCTGATACTCTTGCAGAGAACCAGAGTTTGATTCTCAGCACCCACATAAGGTAGCTCACAACAGCCTGTGACTCCAGCTCCAGGGAATCCAATTTCCTCTTCTAACACACCCATACACAAACACACATACACTTAAAAATAAATACGTTTTAAAGTGAAAACTTAGGACTAGGACATAGTCCAGGCAGAAAAGTATTTGCCTTTCAAGTGTGAGGACCCAGTTCGTTCCCATAACTCACACCAAAAAGAAAAGAGATGAAAAAAAGAAAGAAAAGAAAAAGACAAAGAAAGAACTTGGCCTGGTGCTGTGGGTTTATAATCCCACACCAAGAAAGCAGAGAAAGATAGATCCTGGCCCATGACCAGCCAGTGTAGCATGTTAGAATTCCAGGCAAGTGAGAGGCTCTATTTCAAAAAACAAAACAAACAAAATAACAACAACAACAACAAAAAAAAAAAAACCACATTTCAAGTTATGGCCTCCACATGCACACATACACACATGTGTATCTGTGTACACATGAACATGCACACACATGAACCCACATATAACACACAATATAAAATAAGGTTCTAGAGAGTGATGGATAAAAAGTCTATATAAATAGCAATGTTGGTGGAGAATTACCATTCTGATTATACAAATTTACATTTAAAATGTAACACCTGACAGTAACCTTTAAACCAAATCAATTATAGTCAAATATTTTGCACAATGTTTAAAATGTCTCAACAGATCAAATAGAAATAAGTGGGAAAGAAGATGACCTTTAAATTTTCATTAAGGTTTTTTGATGTTTTGCATGTCGATATTGAGGAATGAAAAACAGAAGCTTATTTTCATATTTTAAAGATCTGTTCCATCTGTCTGGAAAGGAAGAATGCAAATTCTTTGCATCCTCCTGTAGTGTGGAATGCAAACCCCTCTTTGTTAGGATGGAGTTGTATCATGTAGGTATCTTGAATATCTGGCTAAATGTGCTACTTTAGTTCTGCTGTGTTTTGACTAAAAGCCTATACCATAGAGTAATACCTGTTTCTCATTTATGGAATAACCAAAGACACATTTTGGTTCCAGTTGCCTTTTCAATTTCTTATCTTAGCAGGGAGCAGGCTAAATGGCTTATGGCTCTTTCTCATCCACACATTTCTGGGACAGAGCCATTGGAGTGATAGAATCCTCCTGAGATTGCTCACCTGAGGAGAACCGCACATTGTCAATGCTGGGTTTCGATTCCATGGGTAACTTAGCTAGCAGAGTCTGCTAATCAGTAGGGCCAAGGACCATACATGGTTTGAAATTTTATTCACTTGTGAGTTAACAAGTTAGTCTGTCTCAGCTTCATAGATGCTGTCAAAAGGCCTGAGTGGGCAACTGGGTCAGAGACGAAGGACACTCTCACCTTGTTGGTGGCAGTCACCAATGTGCTTTGTGATAGTGGTTCCTGTATTGCCCATGGGGTCACAAAGAGCATCTAGGCAGCTTCTCATATTCATCCTGTTGGCTGTAACATGGACAGATGCTCAGTTCCATGCTGTCATCCTCAGCAGAAGACTTCTCTTATTCTTTTAGGAACTGTATGCAAACTGGGATTTGTGGCTTTGAAACAGAAAAGAATTGCAGAATTAGCCAGTGGGAAGCAGAGTTGGAGTTTTATTAAAATTAGAAAAGGCTCAAGAAATGACTGATAGGCTCTAGAGTCACATAGGAGACAGACCTTGGGTGTGTCTGTGAGGGATTATCTAGATTAGATTAATTGAGGTGGGAAGCCCCATCCTAATTGGGGACAGCACCATCCCATGGCTGAGGAGGAATAAAAGGAGGAACTGAGTTGAGTGCCAGCATTCATTTCCTTCCCTTCCTGACTGTGGATGCAGTGTGACCAGCACCTCACATCCCTGTCACCATCACTTCCCACCATGATGGACTGTACCCTCAACTATGATCCGAAGTTTCTTAAGCTGCTTTAAAATTTTTCAGTTATATATATTTTCAACCATAGAACAATGTTCAGTAGCAGCACAGTGTGACTGGGTGATAGGCCGATGCTGGGGTTGCTTTTGTGGGAAGGATTTTGTTCCAATGACAGGAAAAGTAGCTGACACATCACCTTAGTCTTTGTTGTTGTTTTGTTTTTTTAATTAAAAGACATGAAAAGGAACTCTGTCACCATTTTCCTCTTGCAGTCTACCTGCTTCATTCAGAGACTTTCAGATTTCCTTCATCCCCTGCTGATGACCACTCAGAGAGAAGAGTTACATCACACAAGCTGAGTATGGTCTAGGGACCTGGGGCATACACAGCCATTCCAGGAAGAGGACCCACGTGCAGGGACCCAGGGAAGAGTCCGTGGAGGGTGGTGAGGAAGGGAGGACCTTGAAGTGGGTGCTGAAGCCAGGGATGTGTGCAGCAGCCTGATCTACACTCCTGCAAAGAGCAGGGAGCCTGTGAGGCAGGCTACTCAGCACTGGGCAACCTTCTCACTGGGACCTCCTTCCTTGCTTCACTGAGCCTCACTGAACATCCGAACCCCAGCCCAAAGATCACACAGAACAATTGAGCTTTTTCTTACCCTGTGTTTTCTGCTTCCTTTCCCTCCCCTGAGCCTCCAAAACTGAAAATAACTGGTTTCTATCTGGGTTGAGAAGCCGCCCCACCCCAAGAGCAGCCAGAGAATCAGGGCTAAGGGTAGCTCCCTGGTCCAGCATTTTATTCTCATTGAGCACCAGGGTGGAGTGGTTACTCCCAGTATGAAGCTCACTCTTAAGTCAGAGATAAGAGATTGACTCTTAGATGCCCCCATTTTATGGGGGCTAAAACAGCTCAGCTCCCCCCTGCACCTACTGATTTTTATCCTTTGTGTCAACCAAAATGACAGAACAAAAGATAAAATAAAATCAGCACCATTGGATGGTAAGCCTGGAGCTGCCACTTGTTTTGATTATATTATACATTTAAAATTATTAATGAGATAACTTTTGGAACTCAAGCTCAAATTATGCTTGGCGAGAATGGTTTCTTTTCCATAATGAAACATTTAAGTAATGCTTGGCTAATTGGACTACAAAGTATTCATTCATAACCTTCCAGTTCTTACCATAACAGAGATGAATTAAGAGGTCAGCAAGAAACTGGTGTAAGCTGAAACCACATTTTTTATGTAAATCTTTGTTGATCACAACTGAGGGGAAAGTTAAGGGAAAAGCTTGCGTGTGATATTTTTATACAATGCTAATAAAAAGACTATAAATTTGAAAATTTTGAATCATAAGTACTCATTTGAAAGCATATGTCATTGTGGTGTGATTTTTAGCTGTCAAAAAATCAAAGCAATTAACACATGTCATGTGGGATACTCAATCTGCTCGATGGGATATGAATGGGATATTGTGACAAACCTTACTATTCATGAAAATTGAATTGTATATTTAAAAGGTAAAAGTGCTTAACTCACAAGTGTCCAGTGACAACTCGATGATTTGTGGGTCTGAGTCCCATGGAAGTGTTTCTCCTCAGCCTGTTGAGGAGGGATTCATAGGCTGTACTGCTGTAGGACAGCGCCCCCAAGTGGAAGGGTGAGAGCAGTGTCGCTCCAAACAGTTACTGGAGCTTTACAAAAACTCTCCTAGATAAAGCAACTTAACAGCATGTATATGATTGCTTTACAGAGTTCCTGAGACTCAGGACAGGATGACTCAGCGTGGTGCTTCAGGCTGGGTCTTTCCCACCCAGACTATGACCTGAGGCTGCAGTTGCAGGAGGTTGGGGGTCTGATCACGCAGTGGCTGGCACACATGACTGACAGCTCCAGAGTGGCCACTGGATACCCATGACATAGCAGCTGACTGCCCGCAGAGGGAGAGAGAGGAGAGAAAAGGCCACTGGATACCCATGACATAGCAGCTGACTGCCTGCAGAGGGAGAGAGAGGAGAGAAAAGGGGAGAAGCTCTGGGAATTGTAATCATTTTGAATCAGCTAATCCTCAAGTCACACAGCATCATTTCTGCCTCTTTCCCTTTGTTAAAAACAAATTAAGTTCAGCCCACATTCCAGCGCTCCACTATCTGAAGAGAGTGCTAAAGACTGGCATTTCAAATCACGGCTGTAAGGCAGTGAAGTTAGACACAGATGACGCTCCATTTACACCTTTCCCTGTTCAAGGGGCTGTGATTCTAATGTCAGATCCCAAAGCCACACTTCTCAAAGAAGCTAAGGAATCGGATGTGTGCTGAAGACAGACAACTCTGCTTTCATAAAACAGAATCTGATGTGCAGGGCTTCCTGAACAGGAGGCACTGTCATGGCAGCCCTGCTCCTACAGAGGACATTCATGCATTGTCGGCACAACTGGTTGAACTCATGGTAGTGTCGTTGGTCCAGACAAGCCTTGTGCCAGAACTGGGCTTTCAGAAGTTATGTACTGGGACAGAGTGGAATGGCAAGAAGAGAGGATTTACAAGGACTTAGGAGCATTCCTGGGCTGCACCTCAAGATGAGCCTCTGGATGAAGCTTCACCATCACCTGAGGCTGTCCTTTGACCTCCAGACATCACTGGCCTGTGGGCATGATGGCTAATCTTGGTTGTCATGCTGACATACCTCAGAAGAAGGAACCTCACCTGAAGAACTGCCTCCCATCAGACTGGCCTGTGGGCATGCCTATGGAGCGCTTTCTTAATTGCTGATTGCTCACCATCCCTAGGCAGGTGGGTGTGGGCTATATAAGAAAGCTACCTAAGTAAACAAGAAGAACCAAACCATTAAACAGAGTTCCCTCCATAGTCTCTACTTTCAGTTCCTGCCTCAGTTTCCCTTGATGATGTAAGTTGAAATAAACCCATCTGAAAATCCCTTTTGGTCATGCTGTCTATTACATTAACAGAAAGCAAACTAGAACATACCCACACATACCCCCCACACAAAGAAAGAGTGAAAACAAAATGTAAGATAAAAGTGTACACCAGCTTTTATTGTGGGAAGAATTTACATAACGCTGCCCCATCTGCTCCAGTAAGTCTACTGTGGTGTTTCCAAACCGGCATGGAACCCAGCACAAACAGAGGCATCTGGCCACTGTTGACTGAATCAGAAAATCACCTGGGGATGTGTTGGGGGCGGGGGAGGACGGGACAGAGTGCTTTCTGCAATGGATCCAGCTCATTTCTCATCTTGCATCAGCATCCCAGTGTACCAGGTTTTCTCTTTTGGGCCACCAACCAGCTCCCAAATCATGACATTGAGACTTCTTAGTTATGAATGCTCGGCCTAGCTTAAGCTAGTTTCTAGCTAGCTCTCTTTAACTTAAATTAACCTGTTTCTCTTTATCTAACTTTTGTCTCTGGGCTTTTTACCTTTCTGTCTGTCTTACTTTCCTGCTGTCTCCATGTCTGGCTGCCTAGCAGCTGCCTGGCTTCTGGTCCCAGGCCTGTCCCTCTCTTTCTCCCTCATTCTCTTCCTTCTTCTCTCTCCTCTTATTTATTGTCTCTGCCCACCAGCCCACCTGTCACTCTCCTGCCTAGCTATTGGACGTTTAGCTTTTTATTAGACCAATCAGTTGCCTTAGGCAGGCAAAGTGAAACAAATGAAACACACCTTTACACAGTTAAAATAACATTCTACAGCATAAACAAATGTAACACCTCTACATAGTTAAAACAGTATCCCATAACACCCCAGTCAGCAGGTGCCTCTCCCTCCAGGTCTCTGCACAGGAATTTTTGCAGACTGGCATAGATCCCAAGTGCCAGAGACTCTAGGAGGTTCACCTTCCACTTTTTTTCTCACCATGTAGTAAAACGTAAATTCACATTAACCCAGTCAAGGCATGAATTCTTTCACCAGTAGCATTCTACAACTCAGAACTTCTTCAAAATATGTTTTTCTATTCTATTGCCACATTACAATGATAATTAATGTCCAAGTGATGACCTTGAAGGTCTGTCAGACTTGAGAAACCTAATGAATAATTAAGACAATGAAATGGTTTTCAATGAGATTTCATGCTTAGTGAGTTTTGGATTCTAAGGTTTTTGATGGACGGTCACGGATGGTTGTCTAATTCCCCAGTCATGCAAGTAAACAGATTTGCTTGTTTCAGAGGCACAGCCACGGTGTCGTCTGAGATGTAATACACATCCAGCCAATTCTAGCATGGCTCCAGTCACAGCCGCAGGGAGGTGGGAATGGCTGGAACCACCTACAACCTTGTAGATTGGAGAACAAATATTTGTTGACAAGGCATAATCAAAAGCATAGTATTTTAATAGTAGTTGAAATGATCTAGCAGTTGAAATTAAGAATGGTTATAAAGCACATACCAAAATATTGTTCTTAAAAAAATACTTCTGTTTATTTGTACATGTGTGCCTGTGTCTGTGCCACATAAGTACAGGTGCCTTGGAGTACAGAAGAGGGTGTTGGATTCCCTGGAGCTGGAGTTGTAGGTGATCGTGGGCAACACAATGTGGGGGCTGGGAACTGAACTCAGGTCCTCTGCAAGAGCATCAAGCTATTAACCACTGAGCCATCTCTCCATCACCACTCTTTCCCCAAATACTGTTCTTTGCATTAAGGAGCCATATGTTGAGCTTTCCTGGACTGCAGGGTTCTTTTCCTACTGCAGGTACCATCTCATAGTCCCTCTTACTGCTCCTGTTACTGGCAGACATGTTGCCCAACTTGGAGAAAGTTGCAAATCACTGTTTACAGAGGCAGAAAATCAACTCTCACACCCACATTTGACAGATGAAAACTAAGGTCCAAAAAGGTGCAAGACTTGCCCTAAATCTATGTAACAAGCCCATCACAGGGCCCTATGACATTGTTTCCCAATCCCCAAGCAGAGGCCTTTGTGTACTGTAACGCAAAGCTAGTGCAAAGCTCTCCACCCACCATAGCCAGAGGAGCAAAAGGAAAAGTTAAAAATGCTGGGAAATGACATTTCGATGAAGCATTTAACTGATCAGGCTAAAGTACCACTGGTTCATTAAAAATAACCCAATTGAAGTATGCCAAAAGCCTTTAGCAGATCAGCACCTGCCTGGAGTTGTTCACCTTGAAGGTCTCTGCATTTCAGGGCTAGAGAGGAGGCTCAGTGGTTAAGAGCACTGGCTGCTCTTCCAGAGGACCTGGGTTTGATTCACCACCCCACATGGCAGCTCACAACCACCTGTAACTCCAATTCCAGGGGATCCGATGCCCTCTCTGATCTCTGTGGACACCAGGCATGCATGTGGTCTGTAGACATACATGCAGGCAAAACACCCATACATATGAAATAAAAGTAAAATTTAATGAGAAGGTTCTTTATATCTCAAGGACTAGGAACACGGACATTTAGGTCTTCCCATAGTGTTCTCTGGGCTCCACCTTCAGTTGGAGGCCATGTGTACGAGAGAGTGTGTGCACCTCAGGTTTGCGTGCCGACTCAGGTCACACCAAGCACAGGGCATGGGCTGGTTTGCTTGCCGCTCACCCACATCCACAGTGCAGCTGAGCCACTGGGAAATTGATCCTTCACAGCTCAACACACATCTCCTAAAGGCAGGGACGTGTTTATTGGTGAGGAATGGCACTTTGACATTAAGATCTGCAGTGAGGTGTGCTGCCAGCATGCTGCCCTTCCAGTGGACAGGTCTGAGAAAAGCAAACAGCCTTTAAAGAAGATGGTTTTGTGTAGAACAACTTGATTCAAATAATGGCTTATTCTAACCTTGTCTTACACTTATTTAGGTCAGAAGACAGCTTGAGGACTTTGTTCCATGTGGGTTCCCTTGAGTAAACTCGGGCTTTAGCCGTGGCCCCAAGTGCCTTCACCTGCTGAGCCATCTCACCAGTCCCTAATATTTGGGTTTACAGTTATGCACCATTTCTTCCAGTTCTGAGTTACATATATCTCTACTAGTTTATAAACTTAATACTGTATTAACAATAAATAACAAAAACGCCTTGGGTTCATTTATCCTTAGACCATCCCCTGCTGAGGTACATAACAAGACTTCTGAAATAACTTTTGTCTGTTAACTGTTGCTGCCACATTTGAAATGAAGTTAGGCTCATTTGTACCAATTTGTTTTCCATTTTAGGATTTTATTTTTAAGTTGTGAATATATTAAATGTTTACACAGTGCCAAAGTTAAAAACTGAGCAAAAAGGTAATCAGGTTCAGAGATGTCACTTCCGACCCTCTCCCCCAACAGCCTCCATCTCCACAGGAAATGTTTTTAGTGGAAATGCCTAAATGTGTTCCTACTCTTCCCTTCCTCCCTCCAAGTTCTGCTGTGGGCTCACATTGTAAATCTAAAAGCGAGTTCTAGAGATGATGTGGTTCACAGATGTTTTCCTGTGTGTTTATAGGACAACCTGTGTGTCCTACAGTATGTCTGGTGCCTCACTATGACAAACAGCATTGCCTCACACAAACGTGCAAATAACTGGTTATCTCTGATGTATTTTCAGGATAGATTCCTAGAAGTGAAGTTGCTGGGGCCCATGCACATGTTCTTAGGTTTTTCCAAGTCTCTGTATTTAGTGGGGGTTGTTTGTTATCTCATTGCAGGGATAATTATTCCTCCCATGTCTTTACCACGAAGCTCTCCATTTTTAAGAACTCTTTGTGTTCTTGCTCCATCTGTGAGGTAATTTGCAAATGTTGTTTCTTGTCACTTATCTTTTGATTTAGGAGTATTCTGTGTGTTTTAGGTAACAATTTTATTCCTCTTCCCCCAATTTTGTTTGTGGGCTTTAAGAGGTTCACCTCATTCTTTGTTTCTTGTATTTTGTTTTAACCACTGACTTACTGGAAATTCATTTCAGTGTCAAGTAGAGACTTATGTCATGTGTCTCCAGATGGCTTTCCCCAAGTTCCTCTGCCATCAATTTGGGGCACAGAGGCCAGAGTCAAACTGGAATTTGTACCTTTAACACAGAAAAGACTTTCAGGATCAGCCTGTTTATGAAGCAACATTGGGACTTAAGAAAGATATTCTAAGAGTTGGAGAGATGGCTCAGAGGTTAAGAGCACTGGCTGCTCTTCCAGAGGACCTGAGTCCAATTCCCAGCAACAACATGGTGGCTCACAATCATCTATGATGAAATCTAATGTCCTCTTCTGGTGTTCAGGCATACATGCAGGCAGAACAGTGTATACATAATAAATAAACAAATCTTTTTAGACCAGGCTGGCCTCGAACTCACAGAGATCCACCTGGTCTGCCTCCCAAGTGCTAGGATTAAAGGCTTGTGCCACCACCGCCTGGATAAATGAACAAATCTTAAAAAAGAAAGATATTCTAATAAAGGCTTAGGCACAGACTTAAGAGAAAGTAGTACTCAAAAGAAAATAAGGCACAATCAAAAGTCAGGGCCTAAGCTTTTCTGAGAGAGTCACAGAATGGGGGATGGGCTCTTCACAGGAATCATGGCTCATGTTTGGGTTTTGTTGCTTTGTTTCATAATAGGTATATGTTACGGAATATTAGTTTAAGATGTGTTACATTTATTTATGCTGTGGAATATTTGTTTAATGATGCAAAAATGTGTTGCATTCTAACTCTGTAAAGCTGTGTTACTTTGTCTGTCTAAAACACTTGATTGGGGGTTGGAGATTTAGCTTAGTGGTAGAGCACTTGCCTAGCAATCGCTAAGGCCCTGGGTTCAATCCTCAGCTCAAAAAAAAAAAAACCAAACAAACAAACCACTTGATTGGTCTAATAAAGAGCAGAATGGCCAATAGCTAGGCAGGAGAGAGAAATAGGCAGGTCTGGCAGACAGAGAGAATAAACAGAATGAGAAATCTAGGTTCATAAGAAGAGTGAGGAGCAGGCTGGAGTGGTGACTCAGAGGTTAAGAGCACTGGCTGCTCTTCCAGAGGTCCTGAGTTCAATTCCTAGCAACCATATGGCGGCTCACATCTATCTCTAATGGGATCTGATGCCCTTTTCTGGCATTCAGGCATACATGCAGATAGAGCACTCATACACATAAATAAATAAATCTTAAAAAAAAAAAAAGAGTGAGGGGCAAGAAAAGGAGAAAGAGAGGAGGACTCCAGGGGCCACACAGCCAGTTACACAGCCAGCCAAGGCATGAAAAGGAAAGAAAGATATACAGAATAAAGAAAGGTAAAAAGCTCAAAGGCAAAATGTAGTTAAAGAAAAACAGGATAATTTAAGAAAAGTTGGCTAGAAACAAGCCAAGCTGAGACTTGGCATTCATAAGTAAGAATAAGTCTATGTATTTATTTGGGAGGAGGATGCTGTGCCCCCAAAGAGTATAAAACACAAGTATAGGTGTATATACCATTTTGGCAGGCTTTGAAGTTACTCTTCTTAAAGCTAGGAAACCTAGAAGCCACCACAGGGAGATTCCTCAGGAACAGTGGATAGGATTATAGCCATAAAAGCCCCAGGATTCAGGAAGGTCAGAAATCTTTACTAAAACCAAAGGTAGCAGTCTTGTTAGAGGACCTACCCCAATGTCTGGGGGAGGAATAAGGTCCCACCCATGGCCGCGGAGGCTCCACTCATGGACATGGACACTGTGCTTTTAAGCTTGGTTCTTGAATGAAAAATACCTGTCATGCAAGGAGTATTATTTCTATGCCAGCAGCCTTCATAGCAAACAGTAATTGTGCTGGAATTCTGTGTCCGCCTGGTGAGAGGCTTTAATCAGACTCCATGGTGAGGGACTCTTTCCATTCCCATGTCCCTTTCCTTTCTATCCTATCTCACCGGCTCCATCTACTAAAAAGCTTGCCTTTTCCTCGGACAAGGATAACTTGGTTTAAGTCATTAACTTGGTATCATGCACCCAGAGACTCAGGAACAAATAACTTGGGGAGAAAGATTAACAAGGTGCAGGCCCTCCTCCCTCCTTTCCTGGGACCTGCACAGCCTTGTCGAGTACTCTCTTCCACTGGCCTCTGGACCCAAGCTCTGGCCTCTCTGAACTGACATCGCTCAGCTGCCTCGTTCCTGTCTCCTTGTTAGGTTTGCTTGGGGTTGCACTGTCTCATTCTCTCCATGGCGCTCTCTTCAGTGGTTGTTCCTCCACCCCTCCTACCCCCAGTTAGCTTCAGCTCTTCTGGGCTTTGGCAAGCTCTTCCTCCTCTTTGCCCTCGTGGGGGACTCCATGTGTCTTCACCTTGCCCACACTTCTGTAAAGAGGCCTCTCAAGGGGGTGCTGTGAGAGGATAGACAGATGTGGTAGCTGAATGAAAAAAAAAAAGAGGACTGGACACTCTTAGGACAGGAACTCAAACAGGGCAGGATCCTGGAGAACTGATGCAGAGGCCATGGAGGAGAGCTGCTTACTGACTTGCTTCCCCTGACTTGCTCAGCCCACCTTCTTATAGAACCCAGGACCAGCAGCCCAGGGATGGCACCACTCACGTTGGGCTGGGCCTTCCCCCATTGATCACTAATTGAGAAAATGCCTTACATCTGGATCTCATGGAGACATTTCCTCAGCTGAGGCTCCTTCCTCTGATGACTCTAACTTGTGTCAAGTTGACTCACAAAACCAACTAGTACGTCATGCAAAATCCAGTGTCACCACATGCCATCAGACTACAAAGTGCTTCCTCTAAGAAGAATTTTGCAGCATGTGTTCTGCTGTGGATATCGCTCTGTATAAATAAAATGCTGATTGGCCAGTAGCCAGGCAGGAAGTATAGGTGGGACAAGCAGAGAAGAGAATTCTGGGAAGTAGAAGGTTGAGGCAGAGAGGTGCTGCCAGCCACCGCCATGAGAAGATGTTAAGATACCGGTAAGCCATGAGCCACGTGGCAACTTATAGATTAATAGAAAAGGGTTAATTTAAGATATAAGAACAGCTAGCAAGAAGCCTGAGCCATTAGACCAAACAGTTTAAGTAATATAAGTCTCTGTGTTTACTTGGTTGGGTCTGAGCAGCTGCGGGACGGGCGGGTGAGAGAGATTTGTCCTGACAGTGGGCCGGGCAGGACCAGGAAAACTCCAGCTACAATGCACAGTCCACACCACACTGACAGGGACATGGTTTGTGTGGCTCATGTGGTAGATTCCATCTACTAAAAGATGAGGGCAGAAAATCTAGGACAAGAGGTTTCTTTTGCCTGGAAACACAGAGGGGTGACGGGCAACGCCCAGGTGGAGGTGGGATGATGAAATCCATGTGAGGAAAATAACACTCTTAGCAAACAGGTTCCCAGAAGGCTCTGCCCACTGATTGCACATACAGAAAACATGACAATTGTTCCAGTCTCTCTCCCAGCCATTCTATAAGTATCTCTGCCTGGCACTTAGTGACTCCCAGGACAGACCCTGAACCTCTGCTTTTGTCCGGTAAAATCCCAAACCCAGTGCCCTGCCCGGCTCAACCACATGCCTCCTGGGCACGGCTACAGGCTGGTGGCTGCAGTGCTTCCCACCTTTCTCACTGGCTCTTTGGAGTTGAGAGGAGACTGGAAGCAAGAGGGTGGGTGACCTGCCTTCAGAACAGTGTACCTTTTAAGGAAGTCTAAATGAAAGGAAAGATACCCCACTTCCATGAGTTGGGAGACTTAACAATACCAAGATAGCAATAACCTCAAACCAATCTACAGATGTGGTGCAGTATCTGTCGAATCCCAGTCACCTCTTTTGCAGAAACTGAGAAACAGATTGTAATATTCATATAAAATGGGGGGAGGGGACCCTGGAGAGCCAGCTTCCTTTCTTACTGAGTCTGTGTTTTACATCTGTATGAGGTGTGGTTTGGTGATCTGATACCTCCACACAGTGGGTAATTACTAACCCAAGGGAACAAGCCCTTCCACCCTTTTGGACATCAATCATTCTGTGTTGGAAATTTTGGACATTTTCCTGTCACTTTGAAATATATCACAGATGGTTTGAACTGATGTTACTCTGCTGTGGTCAGAAAAACCAGAAGCAGTTCTTCCCCTCATGGTCTTAGAGCCCCTTCCTGAGTCCCTCTGCTTCTCACTGCACTTCCAGGGGCTAGTCATCACCATTCCATTCAGTTCTTGGATTAACACTTCACAAAGTGAGAAGACGTGGTGCTTAGCATTCTAGGGCTGGTTTGTTTCATGTAACACAATGACTTTTCGCTCCATCCAAGTTGCTGCTGCTGACAGGATTTCATTCTTTTTCACATCTGGATAATATTTCATGTGTGTGCCACACTTTCTTTGACTGTACATCTATCTACTGGTGGCCACACAGGCGGACTCTGTGTATTGGTGGTTGTGATGGTGCCATAATAAACATGCACTGCACAGATATGTTTGGTAAGTGATATATTCCCATGGGTAGAACTGTTGGATCTCATGGTAATTCTTGTAGTTTTTTTTTTCCTCACTCTTTTGGGGGCCTATCACCTAGCTCCCAAATAAATATACAGAGACTTATTCTTTCTTAGGAATGCCTGGCCTTAGCTCAGCTTGTTTCTAGCCAGCTTTTCTAACTTAAATTATCCTGTTTCTGATTAACTACATTTTGCCTCCAGGCTTTTTATCTTTCTTTATTCTATATATCTTTTTTCCTTCTTACTCCATGGCTGGCTGTGTGGCTGGCCCCTGGTGTCCTCCTCTCCTCCTTTTCTCATTCCTCTCTCTTCTCCTTCTATTTATTCTCTCTGCCTGCCAGCCTTGCCTGTTTCTCTCTCCTGCCTAGTTGTTGACTGTTCAGCTCTCTATTAGACCAATCTGGTGTTTTAGGCAGAAAAAGTAACACAGCTTTACAGCGTTAAACAAATGGCAGTATGTCTTTGCAATATTAAAACAAATATCCCGGCCGGGCGGTGGTGGCACACGCCTTTAATCCCAGCACTTGGGAGGCAGAGGCAGGCGGATCTCTGTGAGTTCGAGGCCAGCCTGGGCTATCAAGTGAGTTCCAGGAAAGGCGCAAAGCTACATAGAGAAACCCTGTCTCGAAAAACCAAAACAAACAAACAAACAAAAAAAAAACCAACAACAAAAAAACAAATATCCCACAGCACAAACAAATGTAACACATCTTAAACTAATATTCCACAACAAGTTCTAATGGGCATCTTCAAGCTGTTTTTCATAATGGCTGAACTGGTTTACACTCCCATCAACAAACCAAAAGTGTCCTTATCTCTGCATCTTCACCAGCACACAACAGCCAACCATATTTCAAAAGAAAATGAGAGGTAGATGTTCACAGTTCCTGATTTCTAACTTTCAGTAGCAGACAGTGGCACACAGACAGACACACAGAGCAGGGGAATAGAAGCGAGGCTCCAGAAAAATCCTGTAAACTTGGGAGCGTCTGACTTTCAACAAGAACACCCACATAATTTAATAAAGGGAAGTAGGATTTTCAACAAGTGATATTCAAACAACTAGATATTCATAAGCAAAAGGATGAAATTGGACCACTTCCAAATATCACAAATACAAAACTCAAAATGAACCACAGATTTAAATTATCATTTGTGGTGATGAAATTGTTCCAGTTAGCATTCACCGTCAATTTGACACAGCTTAGATTCACCTGAAAAACTTACTCAGGTTGGCCTGTGGGCATGTCTATGACGGAGTGTCTTGACTGTTGATGTAGGAGGACCAGCCCTCTGTGGGCAGCACCCTTCCCTGGGCAGGTGTCCCGGGCTGCATAAGGAAGCTGCACAGCATAAGCCTGATCAGTGAGCAAAGAACAAGCAACGTTCCTCTATGGCTTCCTTCTTTGTACTTCTTTGGCCGTGAGTGAGTTCCCTGGTCAGAGATAACACTGTGTGAAATAGCAAGCAGACCTGATTTGGGGTTCCTGCCTTGACTTGCTTCAGCATTGGACTGTGACCTGGAAGTAGAAGTCAAATAAACTTCCTCCCTTGCGTTGTTGCTGGATTTGTTTTGTTTTATCATAGCAACAGAACAAAAATATTCTAGGGCAGTGGTTCTCAACCTCCCTAATGCTGCGACCCTTTAATACAGTTCCTCAACCATAAAATTATTTTGTTGCCACTTCATAACTGTAATTTTGCTACTGTTATGAATCATAATGTAAATATCCGTGTTTTCTGATGGTCTTAGGTGACCCCTGTGAAAGGGTCATTTGACTCCAAATGGGATCATGACCCACCAGTTGAGAATCACCTATTCTAGGGCCCAGAAATTTGTTTTTATATTTTTATATATTAAAATAAAAACATATTAAATATTATATATCCAATCCTAGGGTTGGATCACCAGCAGCTATAACACATACAAATCTAAAAATGAGGTGAAGTTGACATTTGTGTAACTCCATGGATAAACAAAACTACTGTGTATAGTACATTATGGGGAGATTTTGTAGTTTGTAAATTATAATTCAATAAAGCTTAGAAGGGATTTAGGGATTTACAATAGCTCCTAGAAAGAAGGAACAGCTGAATATATTATCTATGGTCAAAGGCTTTTCTAAATAAGTCACTACAGAAAAAAAGTGTTACAAAGACTATCAGTAAACTTGGTTATAAATTATGCCCATAATTTCCATATTAAAAATCATTTTAAAAGCCTGCAATTTATATGAAAGATTGTTCACAATATTGCCTTAGCTCATCTTCCATTGTCACAACAAAATATGTGAGGCTGGACCAGTTAGGAAAGAGATTTATTTGGGTCTACAATTCTAGAAGTCTCAAAGCCTTGGGTAAGCCATTGCTCAGTGTCTAGAGAAGGCAGATAGAGAGAAGGGTACTGAGTGGAAGCAACAGGAAAGGCCTGAAGTCACTTCATACCGTAACATACTTCAAAAAGACAAGGAACCTGGCTACTTTGTAGCAACACACTAGGAAACTAATTCTGTTATTTTTCTTTCTGTTGTGATCAAATAACTACCTAGAAACAGGTAGCTAGAGGGTGGGTTTATTTCGAGGCACAGTGTCCATGAGTGCCGTCTTGCCTTCAAGGCACCTTTTCTGCTCCCCATTACAAAGTCGGAGACTTCTAACAGTGTTAACTGCCTTACGGACTTCAGCTACTCCATCACACCAGCTCGGCCCTCTGCTTTAGCCGGGTTTAGCTCCTATCCTGAATATTTAACTGAGTCACACAGTCCAAAAGTTACAAACACGGGACCTGACTGGTTCCAGGTTTCAGCACCATATGAATGAAAAATAAACAAATAAAAAGGAAAGGACATGACTGTTTCGAGGTATGGAGGAGGAGAGAATTTACTGTCAATAAAAGGGAGAGCATAGCCAGAGGCCAGAGACATCTGGGAGAGTTCAGAGTGGACATGACCAGACTGAGCTGGATCATATGAGGAGAGGGGTGAGGCGAGAGGGGAGAGCCAGACCAAAGGCCAGGAAGGTAAAGGGTAGACAAAAGGGTCAGGTAACCAAAACGGTTGGACTATATAGGGAAGGGCAGCTGAGGTGGGGAAGGAGAAAAGTCCAACCCAATACCTGGTACCTTAGGGTTTCTATTGCTGTGAGGAGACACCATGACCATCACAACTCCTATAAGGAAAACATTTAATTGAGGATGCTCACTTATAGTTTCAGAGGTTCAGTCCATTATCATGGCGGGGGACATGGCAGCATGCAGACAGATGTGGTGCTGGAGGAATAGCTTAGAGTCCTACATCTTGGAGGCAACAGGAAGTCGACTGAGACATAGGAAACATCAAAGCCCGCCTCCACAGTGACATACTTCCTCCAATAAGGCCATATCCACTCCAACAAAGCTACACCTCCTAACAGTGCCATTCCCATGAGATTATGAGGGCCAATTACATTCAAACTATCATGTCTTTCTGTATGCTGTGAATATATATTATTCCCATTGGTTAATAAATAAGCTGCTTTAGCCTTATGGCAAGGCAGCTTAGAGGCAGGCAGGAAATCCAAGGAGAGAGAAAGGAAGGAGAAAGGCAGAGTCTAGGGAGATGCCAGCACCTCCAGGAGAAGCAAGATGTGAAAGTACTAGTAAGCCACAGCCACGTGGCAACTTATAAATAGAAATGGGTTAAGTTATTAGAGCGAGCTAGCAAGAAGCCTGGCGTAGGCCATCCAGTTTGTAAGTAATATTAAGCATCTGAATGATTATTTTGTAACTGGCCACTGGACCGTGGAGAAACGTGGGACCAAGGGGCTGAGTGGGACTAGAGAAAACCTTCCAGCCACACTACCACACCTGGGATGAAGAAGTTTAGGGTAGATGGTGGGGTATGCTATCCAGGAGGACCCTGTAACAGGTAGAGACTGAGGGATGCTGGGAGAACCTGGCAGCCAGGTCTGCTTTGATATGATAAATAGGCACCTCAGCTGTTTGTCCCAGGTTTGAGACCTAATAGTCCAGCATTAGGTTTACTTTGCCCAAGTTTGGGATTTTTCATTCTACAATTATGTGATTTTAGTGTTGGCTATTTTTTGTTGAGACAAGGTCTCACATAGTCCAGCCTGTCTGAAACTCATTCTGTAGTAGAAGACGACCTTGATTTCCTACCCCCTCTGCCTCCACATCTTGAGTGGTAGGATGATGGGAATGCCCCCACTGGACCACACTTGCAGTGCTGGATATGAATTTGTTTAGGCACCAGCATCACAGAAGACAGAAGGGAGATGAATGTGGGCTTCAGTCATTCACATGTTAAGGAAGGCTCATATTTATAATAATAGCATATTTCTGTCATACAATTAGGAACTTTAATTCACATCCTGATTTGTATGCTGCCCAATGTGCAGACTGGCTTTAGAATTCAAGCTGTATTTCAAACATTAACGATCATTCAAAAGGAAGTATTTAATGTCCCTCCATCTCTCTCTCTCTTCCCTTAGTAAAAGCTAACTGCAGAGGTGATTCCAGAAAGTAGAGAAGGAAAGAACTGCAGTGTGGTGAGTGTTAAGTGTCTGGCTAAACCAGCATCACTGCAAGCTGTTGAGATGGCCAAAATTACATATGTGACCTGATTCTTTGTAAAAATTCAGTTTTCATGTGTGTGCAGGCACATATATTCACACACATGCCAACTGAATAGATCTGTGGTGGTGGGAGTTGAAGGTTGTTCTGGTGTTTTGTTTTTTTTTTTTCCCCTGGCCTCAGATTTGCCATCCTATTGCTGGCCTCCTTCTCAGCCTCCTGATTGCTGGGATGACAGGCGTGCACCACACCACCTGGCTTGTTTTTATTGCTGCTGTTGTTATAGATTGATGTTTAAGCACACACGTGTGTTTGTTTGAATGTGGGTACCAAATCAGTGTAGGTGCTTGCAGAGGCTAAAGGTGCCAGACCCCTGGACCTGGACCTTGCATGCAGTGGCAATCTACCTGACATGGGTGCTAGGAATCTAACTCAGGTCCTCTAGAAGAGCAGTACATGTTCTTAACTGCAGAGCCAGATCTCCAACCTCTCTTGCTGTTTTTTGAGACAGGAGTTTGTTATAAAGCTGAGGATAATCTAGGACTTGCTCTGTAACCCAGGCTGGCCTCAAACTTGCAATCCTTCTGCCCCAGCTTTCTGAGTGCTGGAGTTACAGGTATACAGTAGTTTAAATATTGTATCTAAAGTGATGAGTACTCTGTTCTCAACTGTTTTTTGTTGTTGTTTTGTTTTGTTTTTTGAGACAGGGTTTCTCTGTGTAGCTTTGGTGCCTGTCCTGGATCTCACTCTGTAGACCAGGCTGCCTTAAACTCACAGAGATCCACCTGGCTCTGCCTCTTGAGTGCTGAGATTAAAGGCATGCGCCACCACTGCTCGGCCTCAATTGTTTTTAACAACAACAAAGCCTGGATAATTAATGTACACTAATAATATAAAGGAGAAGAAAGACATTATGTCCCCACTGGTCTATAAGTCAGACAGTCAGTTACAGCCCATATATCCATCTTGCCCCATTCTTGCTGTTGTAATAAAACACAGTCACCTGGTAATTTACAAACAATGGTCAAGATAAGAGCAGCTACATCTGTCCACAAAAGCTGCCCTATGCTTTCAACATGGCTTCTTCCACGTGCTTATATAGCAGAAGGGCAAAAAGAGTCAAGTAGCCCCCACTTTAAAAGAGATTCACTTTATATTTTATTTACTTTATGTGTGTGCATACGATAACATACACATGCATGGGCTCATGCAGCTCTGGCTGGCCTAGAACTTGCTATGTAGACTAGGCTGGCCTTAAACTCACAGAAACCCATCTAACTGTGCCTCCTGAGTGCTGGAATTAAAGGAGCACACCACCACACCACCTTTACCCCCTTTTAATCAGTCTGAGACCCCAGTCCATGAAATAGTGCTGCTCACACTCAGGGTAGGTCTTCCCTCCTTGGCTAAACTACTCGGAAAACACCCTCACGGGCACACCCAGGATGATCCTAGCTGACTCTAAATCCAGTCAGGTTGGGAAGTACAGACAAGAAGTTCCCACACAACTTGTCCCCACACTTGTGTTGATACTAGAACACACAGGGGAAGGGCAGGAGTGGCTGATAAGCTCCTCTGGCATGTTTTATTTGAAGATGGTATGTTACCTGAAGATTCACTTTGGTCTTGTACATTTATTTGATCTGCAGAATCAGACAGAATCCATGGGCTGCTGATTTGAGACTGAGAGGAGAGCACCGGTTCCCTAGGGCCAGCCTCTAATAAAGAAACTCCCAGGTCTGCAGTTCGGCAGCAAGCAATGGACACTTCAGTCTGGGCATGGGGCCCATGTCTTTAATTCCAGCACTTCAGAGGCAGAGGTAGGCAGATCTCTGTGAGTTTGAAACCAGCCTGATCTACAAAGAAAACTTTAGGCAAGCCAGGGTTACACAGTGAGACTCTATTTTGTTTTAAATTCTCTTTGGGGCTGGAGAGAGAGTTCAATGGTTAAGAACACTTTCTGCTTTTGCAGATGATCAGAGTTGGGTTCCCAGAACCCACATAACTCTAGTTCCATGGGATCTGTCACCCTCTTCAAGCCTCAGCTGGCAATTCATGCACATGGTACACAGATGTACATGCAGCGCGCGCGCACGCACACACACACACACACACACACACACACACACACACACACACACACACACACACTAAACAAATATTAAAAACTTTAAAGACCCCAGATTGTGGCTTCTGTTTAATATCAAGGGTTAGAAGCTGTCTCCACACTGTAGTGAAGTGTGAGTCAGGATAACAAAACTCAGAGAGAGAAAGCATCATACAACTGTAAAGAGAACAATAAAGCAGGGGTGGAGAGAAACAGAACATGGGGAAAAGAAAACTGCACAGAGCTCTAGCTGCTTGGCTCCCCAGTGGGCAGATGGGTAGCAGAAGCCTCACCCAAAGCTAAGCCAAGACAGCTTGGGTGAGAAGACGCTGGAAGTTCTTCCCACCACTTCTTAAACCTCAAATCTGGTTGCATGTTTTGGTAAAGCAATGGCTCTTCTGATGGGATGGGTCTGCAGCAGAGAACAGTTCTACTTTGCTACAACCCATGATTCGTAGGGCAGTGTTGTGGTGCCATCTTGAGTGGGAATCTTTTGTCTAAAACCTAGCTACCCTGAGGGCCTAAGGACAGGCACGGTAACAAATATCTGGAGCCACAGGTCAACCTTCACACAGTCCCACAGTGAGAGACAATCACAGGAGGAGGGTGTCACACTGAGAAACCCAAACGTGCTGGTGGCAGCAGCAGGCTCTACCCAGGCAGTGAAGTATACAGGGGTATACCTTTGGTGGCTGGGGGCTGATTTCATCACTTGAGAGTAACTTTTGGACTTTGATGGTATGAGCCTGAGGTCAGCAGCTGGACTGACTCTGGAGGTGCCTGTCTGTCATGAGGCTCACTGCTGTAGAGATGAAAGCTCCCACGGTCCAGAGGACTCTTGGCATGCACAGCTGCATCCCTCCAGCAGGGTGTTCAATGTTTGGCAAGTTCAGACAGATCTCAGGACTGTGGTTGTTTCTCCTACTACCACACCCTCCCCATCCCCACCTTCAAGCTAGAATATAGAATATACAAATGTGGGGATTTGGGGAGAGTGGGAGAATCTGCCCAGCCCACCGACTGCCAAGTTAAGGATGGCAAACAATGACCCATGGTACTCCAAGTAGGGAAGCTACTAAAATGAAGGCTATTGTTGGTTGATCTTTTGGGGGGCCCACCACCCAGCTCCCAAATAAATCACACACAGAGGCTTATTCTTAATTATGAATGCCCGGCCTTAGCTTGGCTTAGTTTCTAGCCAGCTTTTCTTAACTAAATTATCCCAACTATCTTTTGCCTCTGGGCTTTTCCTTTTCTATTCCTGTATACCTTTGTTTCTTACTCTGTGGCTTGCTGTGTAGCTGGGTGGCTGGCCCCTTGAGTCCTCCTCCTTCTCTGGCTCCTATTTCTTAGACCTCTCTTCCCAGCTTTCTCGTTCTATTTATACTCTCTGCCTGCCAGCCCTGTCTATCCTTTCTCCTGCCTCACTATTGGTTGTTCAGCTCTTTATTAGATCATCAGGTGTTTTACACAGGCACAGTAACACAGCTTCACAGAGTTAAACAAATGCAACATAAACAAAAGTAACACACCTTAAAATTATATCCCACTACAGAAGACAGCTCTGGAGGACATCTGGCACTCATCCAAGCTCAGTAGCAGCATAGACTGTAGGGCTGAGAAGTCTACAATCTCAAATGAGGCCCCACACATCCACATAACAGGGTCTAATTGTATTATTTTCAAAAAACTTCATTAATTCATTATTTGTTGTTGGTGTTGGTGTGTGTGTTGTACCATAGTGTGGGTATGTGCATACCATGGCTCACAAGAATGTGGAGATCATGGGCCAACTTTTAGGAGTCAGTTTTCTCCTTCTCCCATGGGTGCCAGGGATAGAACTTGGATCATCAGGCATGTGCACAAACACCTTTATCAGCTGGGCCATCTCATGGGCCCCCAACTCCGACTTTGGGGGATCTGGAAAAAAGGCTCTTCCAAAGCTTCATCTTCATTTTTCTCACTGTGCTCCCCTTTCCTTCTTCCTTCCTTCCTCTTTCTTTTTCTAACTATACTTTTAATGGTATTTTTGACTTCATCTTACTTTGAAGCTTCATGATTTTATTATTTATTCTCACATTTATCTAAGGCTGTCTGTGTGCTTCATCATCACTGGGATCCTCTTCTTCTTCTCGGGTGATGACTGTTTCACCACTCCACTGCCTCTTCTTTTTATTTTATTTTCAGTGGTTTTATCTTTTTACTTCATCTTATTTTTTAAAGCTTCTGTGTTTAGATTGTCCCCCTTTTGTTATATTTATCTAATTTTGTCTAAGTGCCTCTTTCATTATTGAGCAACCTTCCCCCCATTCTTTCCTCTGCATTCTTCTCTCTGCTCCTTCTTCCCTCCCCTTTTATTTATTTAACTTTGATTCTTGCTCCTCCCTTATCCTTTCTGCTTGTGGATCAGAGATAAGCTCTCAGCTACTGCTCTAACTCCATGTCTGCCTGCCTACTGCCGCCATGCTCCCAGTCATGGTTATGAACTTGCCCTCTGGATCCTTAAGTCCTAATAAGCCCTTTCTTCTATAAGTTGTGTGGGGGTGTGGTAGGGGAGTAGGGTGGTGTCTTGATGCTTTGTTACAGTAGTAGAGAAGTAACTAAGATACAAAGTGTAGTTCTAAATGCTATTTGGCTCAGTGTTGTTACTGTTAAAACATTCTGTTTTTCCTATGTGAGAGTTCTTGGGGGCTGAGCCCTGAAGAGTTGACTGCTATCTGAGAAAAAAATTCCAAATAAACCTGGAATGGATATCCAAGCCAACATGTGCACAGACACATAAGAAAATGAAAAATCACCAGGTGTGGTGGCATGCACCTTAAATACCAGCACTTGGGAGATAGGCAGATATCTGTGAGTTCAAGGCCGGCCTGGTCCACAAAGCAAGCTCCAGGACAGCCAGGACTACACAGAGAGACCCTGTCTATAAAAACCAACAAGAAAATAAAAAAAGAAAGACAGAAAATGAAATATCAAGGAAGTAGGACTTTAACTGAAGATTGTTAACTTCTAAATTTCTAAATTCAAAGACACTGAAATGGGTAAGATACCAGATGAGGAATTTAAAATTTTACTTGTAAAACTATCAATGCCTTCAAAGAGGATACAATAAAATTAAGAACACAAATGAAGCAGATAAATCAATTCAGGACATAAAGAAGAAAATCTGCAACATGAATAAGAAAGTAAAGAAATTAAAATTAAAGGGGAAAAAGTACTGTTTGGGATAAAAATTCAGTGAAAAATTTAAGAAATGGGGGAAAACATCATTAGATAAACAGAAGAAAGAATATCAGAGGTGAAGAACAAGGTCAAAGAAAAAAACGAACAGTAACAGCAAACCACAAACATGACCACAATTCCAGGAATTCTGGGATATAATCATGAATCTAAACTTAAGAATATATGTCAAATAAATAACCTAATGACATGGCTTGAGGTCTTAAGGAAACAAGAACAAGCCAAACCCTCAAACAATAGACAGGAAGAAATAATAAAGATATCAGTAAACTAGAGACAAGAATAAAATACAAAAGATTCAGTTGAATGAAGAGCTACTGCTTTGAAAAAAAATGACTGAAAAATTCTTAGCAAAAAGAAACCATGAGAATGAGAGAAAAGACCCAATTGAAAAAAATAATAAACATGAATAAAGAGGTATCATAATAAATACAAATAAAATCAGAAGTCATTTGGGAATATTTTGAAAACTTACATTAAAAAAAAACCTGGAAAATCTAGAAAAATGGAAAAAGCCTTAGATACATCTGTCCTACTAAAATGAAGGCAAAGTGGTATAAAAACTTAAACAGATGTATTCCAAGCAACAAAACCAGGACCAGACGATTCACTGCCAAATTCTACCAAATCTTTAAGGACCACCCAATGCAATGCTCAACCTGTTTTATAAAGTATAGAGGCAAGTGAGTACATGTGGGTGCAGTACAACATGGAGACAAGAACATGAAAAGTCAAATATCAGGATGAGGAAGGACTGGATGCAGGTAATGAATACAACTTACAGGAGAGGATACAAAGCCAATTGATTTTCTAGTTCTAACTCTGTCACGGATTTTCTATTTGTGGTGGTGGATGAGTGCATAAACATATCAGATAATGAAAGTGTAAAACCCAACAAAAAGCTCTACAACTTCAGGATGGCTGTTTTAACTATACAGAAGGTTATCAAGTTGTATAGACTTTGAGTCTGGTTAATTTCAGTGTGTGATTTTTTTTATTTGCAAGTTATTTGTAATAAAGTTTATTAAACATATTTGAAAAAATTCTGAACATCTTCAGACACAAGGAAATGTAAATTAAAATTACATGGAGAGACCATCTCGCCAGTCAAGAAAATAAACAACAAATTCTGGCCAGGACTGGGTATAGCAGGGGAGGAGTAGGGACTGTAAATTGGTACAGCCCCTGTGGAAATCAGAATAGGGCTTCCTCAATACACTGAAAAGCCAACTGCCATGTGACCAAGCTGGGTACACACCTGGGGAGTCTAAGCCAGTCAGTATGCCACGGAGACCCCTGCACATTCATTCTTGTGACTGCTTCCATCTGGAGACCTTTTCTATTAAGTTATCCTTTGCCCATTTCCAGCTGGGTTATTCATTTTCATATTGTGGATCAAAAGCTTTTTTAAAAAATTGAATACAGACATTATCTCTTTAAACAGTTTTTTACATTTATTTAGTCTCTCTCTGTCTCTCTTGTCTCTCTCTCTCTCTCTCTCTCTCTCTCTCTCTCTCTCTCTCTCTGGGTGTGGTGTGTGTGTGTGTCTTAGCATGTTCATGCTATGGAGCACATATGGAGGTCAGAGGTCAACTTGCAGGAGTTGGTTTTCTCTTCCCACCTAATTGGTTTGGGTACTGACTCTTGGTCCTCCAGCTTGGGAGCAATAGCCTTTACCATCTTGCTGGCTCTTAGGAGATATTTTTATGTCTTGGATAATAGTCCTTTTTTCAGATGTATCTTTTGCAAATATTCAGTGTATGGTCTGCCTCCTTGTTCTCTTGATATCATGTTTTAAAAATCAGAAGTTATTTTTTAATTTATTTTTAACATAAAAACATAATTTTGTTTCCTATTCCAAAGAATTCATGTAAATATTTGTATGTATATTTTCATAACCCCTAAAGCAAGTCTTAATGTAGATCAAACGCTTCATCGATTGCCACACTTATGATCTTAAATGAGATGGGAGTGAGAGACCTGATTCCAAACTCCAAGTTCACTGCTCAGTGACTTGGGTGACCTTTAGGCTTCCTGACCTTTCTTTTCCAAACAGAGATCATGCAGTCTTCAGTGATAAAAATGTCCTGCCCATGTCTCCAGGCTGCTGGAACATGTGACAGTGGAGCCCAGTGTAGTGCAAAGATCAGCAAGAACCTCGGGAATGTTGGCTTGGGGCAGTGATGTTTATTTTTAATTTTAAAATAACTAATTGACAAATAGTTTCATATTTCAGGTACAATGCTATGACTTGATGTATCTACACTGTGTAATAATTTACACTGAAAATTACTACACCCATCACCATCCACACTTATCATTCAATGGGTATCAGAAGTTTTAGAGCAAGTTCAGTTTACCAATTATTTCATGGATTGTGATTTTTTTTTATTGTATCTAAAAGTCAATGTCATCTAGATTTATCTTTCAAGAGTTATAGTTTTTCATATCGCATCTAAGTCCATAATCCATTTTTGTGAGTGTGAAGGGTATAATGTATCACACACACACACACACACACACACACACACACACACACACACACACACAACCTGTCCAGTTGTTCTTGCATTGTTTATTAAAACACTGTCTTTGCTCCATTCCTTTGTGAGTTTTCCTCTCTATCCCTTGATCTACTTGTCTATTCCTTTGCCAACACCACACTGCCTCCAGAGTGCATTATACCTTCATTATACCTTCACAGAGGTCAGGTAGTACCAGCTGGGCCCCTCCCCCTTCCTTCTTTTCCTTCAGTATTACATTGACTTACTGGGGGTTTCCTTGCCATATAAACTTTAAAATTATTTTCCTGTTATCAGAAAATAACCAGCTGGGATTGTGATTGTGATGCTATTCACTATGTATATCAAGGTAACGGCTGTTCTGACGGCGAGCTCTGACCTCTTATCCACGGACATGGACTATCTACTCACAACAGTCCTTTTACTTCTTCACCAATATTTTATCATTTGCCTAAATATTTAATTTATAGTTAAGGATTTTAAAAGCTGGATTTTAATGGAATTATTATGTTTGCATTAGTTACTTCTCTCACTGCTGCAACCGAATACCTGACAAGAGTCAACTTAAGAGGAACGGTTTATTTTGGCCGACAGTTAAGGGGGCACAATCTATCATAATGGGGAAGGTACAATGACATGTGGTGATAACGTGTCCCCCAATATATTGTGCACCCTATTAAACTTATCTGGGGTCAGAGAACAGAACAGCCATGAGATAGACATTGAGGCCAGAAAATGGTGGCGCACACACCTTTAATCCTAGCCTCTGGAGGCAGAGATCCATCCAGATCTCTGTGAGTTCAAAGCCACACTGGAAACAGCCAGGCATGATGACTCACATGCCTTCAATCCCAGGAAGTGAAGGCAGGAAGCAGAAAGGTATATAAGGCTTGAAGACCAGGAACTAGAAGCTTTTGGCTGGTTAAGCTTTTAGGCTTTTAGCAGCACAGTTCAGCTGAGATCCATTCAGGTGAGGACACAGAGGCTTCCAGTTTGAGGAAACAGGATCGGCTGAGGAATTGGCAAGGTGAGGTAGCTGTGGCTTGTTCTGTGTCTCTGATCTTTCAGAATTCACCCCAATAGCTGGCACTGAGGTTTTATTAATAAGACCTTTAAGATTCGTGTTACAATGACAGAAGCAGCTTGTGGCTGTGGCAGCAAGAACTTGTTCACATCTTAGTAAACCAGGAGGTGCAGGGGCCGGGGGAGGGATGCAGGCCCTCATCTGGCTTTATTCAATCTGAACCTCCAACTGATGGGACAGTACCACCCACTTCAGGATGGATCATCTCTCTTTGGCTAATCCTCTCTGGAAACACCTTCATAGACATCTCCAGAGGCTTGTGATACTAAATCTTATCAAGCTGACTAGGTTTCTATGACAAGGGCTAAGATGGTTTCCCAGTTTGTGACTTGGGTAAAAACAATCCTTCCAGGACAAATCGAAGAAGGCAAAGAGAAACCTGGGCATTCTATATCTATTTTTCCTGAGTATAAGTGATTAACATTTTAGTTGACAGCCGAGGTCTCAGTGCCCTTTACTGATGGGGTGATTGGCAACACAGGTACAGTGGCGGATGACGGCAAATCTTGGCCACAAACTAGGTTTTCAAATGGAGCACAGTGCTTATCTCTCCATGGTGAGAGAGTTGACAAAATGAGTTTTGTGAGGTTTGTGGTCACCTTGCTACCTCTTTGCATCTGAGACATGGTTCCTGAACTATGCTTTAGCTAGGGGTTGGAGTAGGGGGCAGGGATGGGACAGCCCTTTCAAACCACCACTGTCCTCATGTGGGATACTCACCGTCATCACACTAGGGCACATAATACACTAAATCAGAGGGACATGTGAGCCCCTTAGCTCTGCTACCACTGCTGTGTAAATGTTGAAAAGTCACAAAAACTTCTAGTCACTGATTGCTTCTTATTTGATGAAAATATTAACTACCAGGAATGAGGTAAAAATTAATTCCTAGAGCTGGAACCCTATCAATAAAAAAATTTATCCAGTCCCCAAGGTGTGTGGATTACAAATTTTTTCCAAATACTTACAGGAATTATAGAAGAAGTAGAAGTAATTATTTCGCACATGAGAGGATTAATCCCAGTGACAGCTGGTAAGTGCACTAACAAATACGCCAACAGCAGTTGCCACCAAGGACTCTCACGTTCCTCTAACCACCCTCCATACCCAGATCTAGATGTTGTGAGGTAGATGCTCTGAGGGATTCAAGGAAGAAAAACTATGCTTTAAGGTGGTGTCCCAGCTTCATTTCTGTTGCTGTGAAGAAGTAACCCAGGAGCTAAAGATACAGCTCAGCAGTCAAGAGCACATATTGCTCTTGCAGAGGACCAGGGTTCAGTTCCTAGCACCTGTGTTGGGCAGCTCACAACAACCTGTATCTAAAGCTCGAGGGGGAAGTGATGTTCTCTTCTGGCATCTGCAGACACCTGCACAGATATACATGCATACATAATTAAAAATACAAACTTTAAAATACCTTGACAAAAAGCAACTTACAAGGGAAAGGGTTTACTTTAGCTCATAATTCAAGTTCATAGTCCATCCATCATAGTGGACACGTCAAAGAGCTAGAACTTAAAACATCAATCCACAGTCAGGAGCAGAGAGAAAAGGATGCAGGCATGCTTAGTGCTCACCTAGCTTTTCCACTCTTAATACAGTCCAGGACCCAAATCCATGGAATGGTACCACCCACTTTCAGGTTGGGTCTTCCCACAGGCATGTCCACAGCTCATCCTGACTAGACAATGCCTCTTTGAGGCTCTCTCCATTCCCAAGTTATTCTATGTTATGTCAAGTTGAGAGTTAAAAACTAACCATCACAGATGGGTTCACTACTGAGAACTTAATTATTTTAGAAAGTTGTTTTGGAATAATTTCACGCTGCTATGCAAAATTAGTTTATGCTAAAAATGAACTTTTATAATAAATGATAATCTAGTATAACCACACATGTTAATTATCACCATAATTGTCACTTTTGTTCAATATATGTCCTTCCAGGAAAAGCACAGACATATGTAAAGAAATAATGGCTTAAATGTATAGGCTTAGGAGACTAAGGAGTTAATAACACAAAAGTAACAGCAATACATATCCTGTTTACACTTCTGAATCTGAAGTTCCTGACAACAGCCGGCTCCTAGCACCTGCAGCAGAAGAAATTACATTAGATCACAGACTACACTAAGAAAAGGGGAAGGTAGCTAAGCAACACCTTCAAGTTTCAACGAAGAAAATGTTTAAAATAAAAGCCCTAAATTTAGCTATCAAATGTATATTCATCAGCACAGCTAAAAACGTCTTCATGACTGATTTGCAGCATCTAATAAAGTAAAAAAAATAATAATAAAATCATCTGGCTCTGGGCACATCGCACACCTCAATGCCAGAAGGTGAGAAATCTTTTCTTCCACTGGGGGTCATGCTCCTGCTTTCATGCCTGACTGGACCGCCACACCAATCCTTTCTATCAGAGGTCTCTTTTCTCCTTCAAACCAGCTCAATAATCTGGATGGTGCTTAAGTGGGTGTGCCCCTGGGTGGTGACCATTATGATTTGTACTTCATACTTCAATTAAAAAGGAAACAAAGCTTTATTTGAGGCTTACTTTCACAAATTATTTCCAAAAATGTGTGGTGTAACGAAGTCTCATTGTCTTTTGGATCTGGAAAGATGCGTATCCACATCTTCAGAGAAAGGTGTCCTACGTGGTCCTCCATCTCTGTGTGTTTTCTGTTTGCCTGTGGGCTGCCCACTCCTCATGCTCACACCTCCACCTCCCTATGTGGTGCTGAGGGTGGAACCCGGGGCCTCAGGCAGGCCAGGCCAATGTCCACAACTGGGCTGCACCTTCAGTTCCTACTGTTTAGTTTTCCCTGTGAAGCTTTAAGTTCTTTACTTGCCATGGCCTTGGTAATTTTACATCCATATAAAGCAGACAATGGTATTCAGAAATCAGGCCACACAGGAAAATTTTTTAAGGCAGCCCTGGTTTGAAATGATTAACCATTTCTGTGACATACATAATTTGCGATTTGAAAGTTCCAAGGCTCAATATGTAGTTCATGCTATCACTATTTAACAACTGGTTCTCCCAAACAGACCAAAAAGAAACAAACAAACAAAACAACTCTAGTCACACAAGTAATGTGAGTGGTAGACTAATACCAGCTTAGGCCTCTGTCTCCACTAGTGCTGGTTTACTACAGCACAGAGCACCTCCAGCTGTAAGAGCAGACAGTATTTCAGCGTGGAATCCATGACTGGTGAAAATCGTCCCACGTGGAGCTGAAGCTAAATAAGCCAACTGGCCAAGTTACTTAGGACCAGGTACTTACCGCACTGACAACAGATAATTTCCCACTTGTCAGGAAATGTAATGGAGTCAAGACATTCCGCCACAAGTGCAGACTAAATGAAATGGACATTCAATAACCCACATTAAACTATAGGATGGGCTTTCAGGGTGGCGAGGGGCAGATGAGCTGGTAGCATTAATGTCAGAGGGAATTGTGGGTATGAACATTTTCTTTCTGCTACTGTATAAACATGTCCCTGCTAAAAACTGTTGTATGGCATACATAATATCTACATAGATGAGTTTTGCTCTTGAAAGTATAAATACAAATAAGCAACCGACATTTTTAATGCTGTTGTGTTGAGGGCACTGCTTTTTTTCTGATTAGGATGTTCATTATTTCAGCATGGACTTAAAGAAATTAAAAAGTCAGAATAAAAATGAAAGATAATAGATCTAAATATGGTAGGGGAAAATGTAAAAGCATTTATTTTACTGAAAATAAAAACCTAGGCTCTTCTATAGCTTCAGATGGATGTAAGGCAGAGGAAAGGAAGACTCAGAGTCTCCGGCCAACCAATAGGCATAGCTTGAGAAACTTCAAAATTTCTAGGGCTAGAGGACACTAAACGGAAGTTAAAGGTTAGCCCCTCTAGTCTCTTCTTCATTCTCCTGGCAACATCTCCACAGTCATCTGAGCTTGAAATTAGACAATCAACTTTGTGGCTTCCTTCTCAGGAAAACTGAACTATAAGCATCAGGATTAGAGCTAGGATAAACTTGGGGACTATGGATTGCATTTTAAATGCTCCCATCAAAGGACCATGAGCTAAATAAAGACTGATCATTAGCCTGCTGTTCTGAAGGATGGTGCAACTAAGAGATGGACCCTTAGGAAGATGGAACTTTGGGAGGCAGACCTTTAGGAAGGTGGACCCTTAAGGAGGTGGGGCTTTAGAGAAGTGAGCCCTTGGGAGAGGTGGAGCCTTGAGGCAGAACTCTGGGAGGTGGAGCCTAGTAGGTGGTGGGACTTTGTTGGAGTGGGTATGGCCTTGTTGGAGTGTTTCACTATGGGAGTAGGCTTTGAGGTCTCATATATTCTCAAGCTATGCCCAGTGTGGTACAGTTCACTTCCTTTTGCCTGTGGATCAAGATGTAGACCTCTCAGCTCCTTCTCCAGTACCATGTCTGTCCATATGCCGCTATGCTTCCTTCCCACAATGATGATAATGGACTAAACCTCTGAAACTGAAAGCCAGCCCCAATTAATGTTTTCCTTTATAAGAGTTGCTATGGTCATGGTGTCTCTTCCCAGCAATAGAAATCCTAACTAAGACATGGTCCAAGGACTCACAGATGCCACGGTGTTCAGAATGGAGCTGCAGGGTTTCAACACTGCTGGTTGGGCTCAGGGCTTTGTAGCCAAGTTTAGTCAAGAACAGCTCCTTTATCAGCAGCAAGGTAAAGCCAAACCAGGTATCCCCAGAGTTAGGGAAGGTCATCAAACCCTATAGCCCTGGGCACAGCTCCATCAGTTTCTACACAAAACCTAGCATTAGATGATGGTGTGATTTTTCTTAGTTTTCACTATGTAGCAGTCACACTTTATGAGAGCAAACTTGAGGTCCACAGAGACTTACAAGTGTACATGCTTGCCAGCCCAACTTCCTGAAAGTGCCACAGGAGCTGGAGCCTCACTTTGCAGTTTTTTTTTTTTACTGAACTCAATACCACTAGGCTGTAACTGTGTGGGCAGTAGAAGCCCTGACGGTCAGGCTGTCCTAAACAGTGAAGGACATAACCTTCAAGATGGAAATGGTCAGTTTCCTAGACATATTACAAGCTGCTGTTAACAGCCAAGAATTTCTATAAAAGTATTTTTTATAGGTTCCTGTGGTAGATTGAATGTAATTGGCCTCCGTAAGCTCATAGGGAGTGGCACTATTAGTAGGTGTGGCCTTGTTGGAGGAAGTGTGTCATTGTGGAGGCAGGCTTTGAGGTCTCATATGTTCAAGCCATGCCTAGTGTCTCACTTTACTTCCTGTTGCCTACAGATCAAGATGTAGAATTCTCAGCTCATTCTCCAGCACCATGTCTTCCTGCACACCACCATGTCACACCATGATAATGGACTAAACCTCTGAACTGTAAGCCACCCAAATGTTTTTCCTTCCTGAGAGTCAATTCCAGCAAACTGTCCTCTGACTTCTACATGCCCATCATGGCATGTGCACCCCCCCCCCAAACACGTGCTCACAAAATAAATGTAGTATTTCTAAAAAGCTGTAGCCATCAAAGAATGTTGAGAATAATAGGGAACGGGGCTCAGATGAGGAAAAAAGGCTGCAGTGAGGGGGGAGCGTCAGACGTTTGAGTGCCCCCCAAAGTTCTCACACCGGGAGCGGCTGCAGTGAGGGGGGAGCGTCAGACGTTTGAGTGTGCCCCAAAGTTCTCACACCGGGAGCGGCTGCAGTGAGGGGGGAGCGTCAGACGTTTGAGTGCGCCCCAAAGTTCTCACACCGGGAGCGGCTGCAGTGAGGGGGGAGCGTCAGACGTTTGAGTGCCCCCCAAAGTTCTCACACCGGGAGCGGCTGCAGTGAGGGGGGAGCGTCAGACGTTTGAGTGTGCCCCAAAGTTCTCACACCGGGAGCGGCTGCAGTGAGGGGGGAGCGTCAGACGTTTGAGTGCCCCCCAAAGTTCTCACACCGGGAGCGGCTGCAGTGAGGGGGGAGCGTCAGAAGTTTGAGTGTGCCCCAAAGTTCTCACACCGGGAGCTCAACCCCAGTAGTGCTGTTGGAAGGTGAGGCCCAATGGGAAACGAGTGGGCTGCTGAGACACTACCTTCACGGATCAGTTAATGCCTTCATCTCAGGAGTCAGTTTTGGGGTTGTGGGTTTCTCATGAAAGAGTGAAGCCCCTTTCTTGTCCTCCTTGCCCTTCTGCCAGGAGATGAAGCAGCAGCAAGGCCCTCACCATACACAGACTCATGGCACTCCTCACAGCCTCCAGCACCATGAGATAAATTTGTTACAAATGACCTGTGTTTTTCTACAGCAGCAAACATGGTCTAAGATGGTGAGTGATGAATGGAATCTAAAGGGTAGTACATTAATGTAGGCTTCATGAAGGCCAGAGTCCTATTAACCCAGCCTCAACAGCAGCGTTAAGGATATACTAACCATGAGTGAGTACCTGGGTGTGAACAGACAAACAACAAAAGCAGGTTGGAGCTGAAGACTGAAAGGAAAATAGGTAATAAAAAAGTTGATATTTACATTATCCGCTTGTCTTCAAAAAAAGGAAAAATAAAGGGGATGGTGGGAACATTTTGCTCAAACCTCAGTTCACATACTTGCTATTTGTTAGGTCTCTGGGAACGAGGAAAGTGTCACTTACGTATGATCTTATTATAATATGGTTTGAAGACTCAACCAATTAGCTTACATCAGGCCACTGAGCAGCCCAAGGCATCAGTACCACCCAGTTCAGGCGGCTGAACTAAGTGAGCTGACTGCATATTCTCAGGATCCTTTTTGAGGTGGTGAGGTGGGTAGGGGATGGATGCATAGAAGGCCCATTGAGCTAGTCCTACCTGTACATAGCTTGTTAAGAACACAAAGAGCTAGGCTTCTTCATATCACTTTCTCCTGAGCCGAGGGACCTGCCCTAGCCAACGAAAACATCCCTTATGCAACACCAGGGTGCCTCTATTTATTTAATCACAGTGAGTGTCATGGCTCTGAATTCTATTTTTAAAACACAACCTTGGGCTTGCTTGCTAGCTGCTGACTTCTATCTGCCTGTACTGAGCTCTGCCGCCAGTCTTTATCACTTTCATACATTTGCTTATGTCCCTCAGTCGAAAACCAACCAGCCAACCAGCCAAACAAAAAGTTAAAATTATCCCGTGTGTGACGGAATGCTTTAAGGTTTAAAAAAATATTGTTTTAAAATTGTGTGTGTGTGTGTGTGTGTGTGTGTGTGTGTGTGTGTGTGTGTGCTACTTGTCTGTATGTGCCTCATATGCATCGAGTGCTCTGGGGCCAGAAGAGGGTGTCGGTGCCTGGGACTGGAGTTACAGCTGTAATGTGTGGGGCCCCACACGGGTGCTGGAAAACAAACCCATCCTCCCCTACAAGGGCAACAACCACTGAACCATCTCTCTGGCCTCCCTCCCTTTAAATAAATTTATTTTAAAGACAGGGTCTCACTGTGTAGCTCTGGCTGGCCTGGCGCTCCCTAGGTAGATCAGAACATTCAACCCACAGAGATAGGTCTGCCTGACTCTCTAGCGCTGTTATGAAGGGCATGTGCCAACATGCCCGGCTAATGAGAATATTTTCATGAGCCATTCATCATTTCAGAATGGATTCTAGTTAGTTCCTCCCTCCCTCCCTCCTCCCCTCCCCCTCTCTCAGTTCTCTAGAGACCACGGGGGTGGGGGTGTCCAATTCTAAGTACCCACACATAGGCTCCCAGCCTTCCCACGTGTCTGGAGTCTGGGTGGGTGAAGTGCATGTTAGGGTCAGAGCAGTGCCCACTTAGACTGAGGTTGGATGAAGGGTCCCGCGAGCTGCGCTCTCCCGGTGGCCACCAGCGTGGCACGCCCACCTCTGGGTGCCGCACTCAGGCGCTCTCAGGCCGAGGACTGCTGGCTAGCGGGGCCCGGACAGTCCATCCGGGCGGAATGACGCCTCAATGGTCATTATGCAGATGAACGACTACCTAACTCGCGAGCCTCCCGCCGCAGCGTCGGGCTGACCTTCCTTCGCAGCGACCCAGACTCCCCGAGACAGGAGGCGGCGCATGCGTAGCTGGGAGGCCAGGCTGCGCGGAAGTAAAGCGAGCCGTGGCGAGGCCGCGCCCTCGAAGCGTCCTAGTGGGTGGACGACGCATGCGCGGGCGGCGCGGTCTTAAGGGCGGCCGCGGCCCGGGGCCGCCCAGTCGGCCCGTCAGCCGGCTTCGAGGTGTGTTCCTGCGCTTGCGCGGCGGCGGTGCTGAGCGCTATGGCGGCGGAGGAGGAGGTGGACTCGGCGGACACCGGTGGAGGGTGAGGATCACCCGGGAAGAGGGACGACGTGGTTTGGGGGCGCCCCAAGGAGGAGTGACGCTCTGGCGATGCCGGGCGGCCGGCTGAGGGAAGACGCGGGGCTGACAGGCCGCGGGGCCGCGGGGAGAGCGGCCGGTGAGGGCGCCCGGCCGGGCGACCCTGATCAGCGTCACCGCTCGCCTCGAGCGGGGCGGAGATCGCGACTCCGCGCGGGGACCCAGCGACCTGGCCTGGACGCGGGGAGCCGGGCGTCAGCAGGGTGGGGAGTGGGCATGTGGACTTCCGGGAGCCTCCTGGGGAGGTTGACAGTCAGCTGTGCCGGAGAGCGTCCTCGGTGGCCGCCTGCGCTCGCGTCACACCTCCCTGGCCCGGTGCGCTCCTGTCACCAGGCGGTCTGGCTTTCCCTGAGGAATCGCCCGAGTCTTCTCGGCAGCAAACTTTGTGGAAGTTGAAGGGCAGATGCCTAACAGGAAGCCCTTAAGTTTTTTTGTTTTTGTTATTGTTTTTTTGAAACTGTGTGTGTAGCTCTGGCTGTCCTGGAAATCAATGTAGACCAGGCTAGATTCAGATCTGCAGAGCTCAGTCCTTTTGCCTCAGCTGCTCAGGGCTGGAATCAGGTGTGAGGCACCACATCCAGCTTTTTGATGGACTCGTTTTAAGTTATTCTTGTCTGTCTTTGACATATGCCATGCCCTTGTGAGTGGAATACTAACTGTTGGATAAATTAAATTACCATGAACTAAGTTATTGCATTGATTCTCAGAAGGCTGCTCTTTTGTATGGACAGGACTATACATCTCTCCCTTATAAGTGTTTTGACAGTTCCATTTCAGATGTTTGGAGACATTTGCATAGAAAAGATAGCTTATGATACTATGAAAGCAAATATTTTGGAAAGACATTAGTTAGGGAAGGAATATTTTGAAACACATGAAACCACATTCTCCTAGTTTTGCTCAAGTGATAACAAGTTGTGCCCACTTTTTGGTTTGTTGTTGAGCTTCCTAGTTACTTGGTATGAAATGCAGAGTGTCTCAGGGTACAGCCAGGAACTGGCAGCTTGTGTTCCTATCAAACTTGTCAGGACAGTTTTGGGCTCTGAGACTACTAACTTGTGGACCTTTTTGGTCTTGATGGTGTGAGGCTCCAGAGTCCAGAGCACAACCATGAGAGCGAGTTATGGCTTGGGTGGTGTCTGGAGGTCACGGAGGGCAAGACCAGCCACAGCCCCAAGACAGAGGTAGCCCTCCCTGGTATATTCTTGGCAGGACATTTGAGCAGTTGCTGGGTATCTACTTGGAGATGGTCTTCTGAACTATACCAAGCAAGCACAGAAAAGGCTGAGTTCCTGCTGGGTGTTCCCCAGTGTGGAGATAATCCTAATGTCTACCCTGTGTGCTAGATCTGACTACTCCCATTTTCATTTGGAACTACCTCTAACAAGTAGTTGAGCTAATTGGAACCTACCTCTTAAGATGTCTGCATTTAGTTTTAAGGCATTTCCCTCATAATTCTGCTGCTTCTTGATTGGATTGGGACTTCTGGGATATTTGCCTACTGTTCTGAGTCAAGTTCTTCAAGCCATTTGGACTTAGGCAGTGCCATATCTGAATGTCCTAAGAGGCTTCACATGTTGAAATTTAATCCTCATTGTGAAGAATTAGCAAGTGGAACTTTAATCTGATGATAGTCCATAGAGGCAAGGCTTTCGGGAATGATTAGGATGAGATAGTAGAATGGAGTACTGGTGATTGAATCCTTGTAGTTTTATGAAAGAAGAGGACAGATCAGTATATGTACCAACTGTATGTTCTCAGCTCCCCGTGTCTTGCCTTGTGCTACCCTGGGATTTTACCAAGAAAAGTCTGACACTAAAACTAATCCTTCAGTTTTGTACCTCCAGAACTATGACCAAAACACCTCGTTTCTTTGTGACTTATCAGTACATATGGGGAGATGACATTAATAAAGTAAGCAGTAATAAAGCAGTCCTCTCACAGCTATGTAAGTCTTGTCTTTCCCCTTGTGGAGACAAGTGTACCCGGAAGCTTTCAAAATCCAGTCCTTTTCAGTTGCAAAACAGTTGAGAAAGCCAAATATAATAAAAATAGGGTCGATTTCTGTGACTCGCTGTCATAATGTCCCAGAGAATTAAGTGCTGATTGAATTTAGGGGAAAGCTATCACAGAACTCCACTATTGAAGAATAGACTATAAAATAGGTGGCTTGTAGGGCATGCTAGAGTTGGTGTGTACTGGCAGACCATTGCTGAATTTTCAGGAATTTTATAGCACCAGCATCCTGAAACCAGCCACTGTGGGAGAGTTTACACCATGGAAGTCATCAGATGCTATTGCTCTGTAATCCTTGCCCCATGGCTTCTTTAAAATCATGAAATTATGCCGGGCGGTGGTGGCGCACGCCTTTAATCCCAGCACTCGGGAGGCAGAGGCAGGCGGATCCCTGTGAGTTCGAGGCCAACCTGGGCTACCAAGTGAGTTCCAGGAAAGGCGCAAAGCTACACAGAGAAACCCTGTCTTGAAAAACCAAAAAAAAAAAAAATAAAAAAAAAATAAAATAAAATAAAATCATGAAATTGCAATTCCAGTACTTATCTGACTTGGGTCTTACACACACACACACACACACACACACACACACACACACACACACACACACACCACACTGACCTCAAGACCTCAAGTGAATACTGTACCACTGAGCTACATCCCCCAGCCCTCTTGAGTCCTTTTCAGTATTCAGTACTATAGTGAAACTCTTATTAGATAGCTTACTCTTATGACTTTTTGTTGATTCTCTTAACTGAGACCAACAGTTGCGTTTATTAGGCTCTATTCTTTTAACTATTTTCTAAATACAGTAATTCCCCCAGAGTTTATTATTTTCTTTTTATTTTTTATTTATGCACAGTTCTTGAGCTGTCTTGTCTTTGAAGGGCTGAGATCGCGTTCTCTTCTGTACTGTAGTATACTGTTGTGTTTGCCAGCTGTTTGTATCTGTTTTCGAGTTTAGCATGTCTAGACCATAGCCTTATTGTGTCTCCTTCCTTAAATGGTGTAAAGGGCACAGCTCTTCCCCTACTCTTCTATGTTTTTGAAGGCAGTTTTATTCTTCTGGTTGTCTGCACTCTTATAACTGGCCTTTAAGTATCAAATCTGTTCCCTTTATTGTCTTTGGATAACAAGTCCCCACAGAGTCTAACAACCTGCCCGTTATTGTCCCACTGTTACCTGGGAGCCACTTAGTTCAAAACTTTCATGTTCTTTCCTTGCATTTTTGTGAGCTTGGTAACATACATCAAACCTAGCTCATTTTATTAGTGCCTTTTCTACTTCCAAGAAGAACTCTCTTCTTCACACACAGTGGCTCTGTTATAGTTATGGTATATCCTGAGCTTGACTGTGACGCCATTTGGAATCTGTGTGGCTTCCATCCAGCGCTGGAGTTTTATTTCCTTTCTATACACTCTAACTCTGGAAAGCCATACTTTTTCATGCTTCCTAAACCTGTCACCTGTTTCCCTGTCATTCTTCATGGTTTGTTTTACTTCATTTTCTATAACCCAAAATAGATTATTACCTTCCTTCTCTAAGGTCATGGTATTTTGTGTGTTTGTGTGATGCATGCTTGTGTATGTACATGTGTGTATGTGTTGCATGTGGAAGCCAGATGAAGACATTGGGTGCCTTGTCTGTCACTCTCTACCTTATTCCTGAGAGACAGGGTCTCTCACTGAACCCAAAGCTTGCTGTTCCGGCTAGTCTAGGTCCTGGGATCTGCTCCCAGTGTTGGGGTTATTGCATGCTAGGCCATGCTGCTTCACATGGGTGCTGGGATCTGAACTCAGGTCCTTGTGCTTGTGCAACAGGTGCTTTTACCCACTGAGCTGTCTCCGCAGCCCACATGGTATTTCTTTTTAAAAAAATTTGTTTTTTACTATTATGGCCTTCAACTTTTGAATTTTCTGCCTTTACTTTCCAAATGCCAGGTTTTCAGGCATGTACCACCACACTCAGCTCTAAAGTTTCTTTGTCTCACTTAAATACTGTTTAATAATATATTTATTTATGTATTTATTTTGTGAGCTCAGAAAAAGGTTTTTGTCCTCAAATATTTAGCAGAGTCCAAAGGGGCTGTATAAATAGTAATCTCCAATAATTTCTTATTAAACCTTTAACTATTATAAACTTATGCTAACATGAACCCTGAGCTTACAAATCTATTAATTATTCATATTTCAGGTGTATGACTTGTTTGTTTCCCTGAGATATTCAGAAATTTTTGTATATTAGTGGGACAACAATTAGAACCACTCACTTCAGTTTTCCTGGGATGTTGGAAACAGGTTTCTATTTCTTGACCTTAGATGAACCAACCACGCCTGCACTCCAGAATGCCAATCACAGACCATCAAATGCAGGTGTCAACCCTGTGACAAAAAACAAAGATTATAAAATCAGGGGTAGGCCACATAGTCAAAACAATGCTCAACAATATGTTTCAGGACTCAGAGATACGACTCATACTATTTATTTGTTTATTTTGGTGTTTTCTTTTTCTTTCTTTTTTTTGTTTTAGTTTTTTTTTTTTTTTTTTTTTTTTTTTGAGACAGGGTTTCTCTGTGTAGTTTTAGAGCCTTTCCTGGAACTCACTCTGTAGCCCAGCCTGGCCTCGAACTCACAGAGATCCACGTGCCTCTGCCTCCTGAGTGCTGGAATTAAAGGCGTGCGCCACCACTGCCTGGCAACCCATACTATTATAATACCTATTCTGAAACATTATGTTGCTTTTTTAAAAAGTCTTGACTAATTGTTAAAGTTTTAGTTAAACTTTATGTGCCCCTGATTGTGAGTTATAAAAAGTGTAAAGATAATTTTATTAAAAATAATTATTTGGTTTGAGACCTAGGACTTTTAGTTTTATTGTCTTCATTGTCTGATGGATAAGCTTATTTTATAACTGACTTAAAGAAACATTTCTCTGACTTGTTGAACAGGGAGTGTGAATGTTCACATGTAACTGCTTCAAGTGTGTCTGACATGAGGTTCTGACTCTTCTCCTGAGTGGCTGTTTAGGGACTGTGTTAGGGAAGGTAGGAAATGCCATAGGAAGGATATGTGTGTGTGCTTGTGGGCATGCAAGCTCCTGGTTTTATGAGAGAGGGTATTTCTGTATAGACTAGACTGGTCTCAAAATTTTAATCTTTCTGCGTCAGCCTTCTGAGTGCTGGCATCGCAGGCCTGAGTCATGCCACTCAGCTTAAGAATGTTCTAAATTAACCTGTAAGTATATTAGAGGGCATGTGCTGTCATGATGGCCAGTGATAACTTGAATCGTTTTAGTAACATATATCCAAAACTGTTAACGTTCATTACTTAAGTTGTACTTATATGTGGCATATTCTCTTTCCCCCTCTTTCACAAGAATGGGATTTAAAAATTCTGTTCCCAAGAGAAAAGGCCTTTAGTTGTGTTGCAGTTCCAATTTGGAAGTTTTTAATTCTTTGAGTGAGGAATTATTTCAGAAGAATTGTATATTACCTCTAATTTGTTTATTTATTAAAGAAAATCAAAGCTTCATGGTTTCTTAAGAGAGAATTTTGTGCTTAGATTACAGGGAACAATAGTAAGCACACTTTCTCCTCTTGATTGTACCAGTAGAGGGATGGGACCTATTTTAAGCAAAACAGTAACATAATTAAATCCTCTTTACTTATAACCTAATTAGAAATGTTGCATTAAGTGGCCAGCAGAGTGTGTGGAAATTGGCCAGACTTCTGTATATTTTCTTCAGGATACTTTGAAACCTCTTTCACCATTTCACAATATTTATAGATTGTGCAATTCAGGTTTAGTAACACTATAGATAGTCAAATGTCTCAGAGAACAAAACAGGAATTACCAGGAACTTAAGTGTTCATGGCATGAGAGACGAGTACATTGTTAATGATAGTTACAAAAAATTAAGTAGAAAGTTCAGGAGAAAATTCAGGATACTTAAAATCAGATTTTTTTTTGGTAAATATATTCTAATATGTTAATCACTACTTGGTTTTCCTAAGAGTTATCACTTTTAGTGTGTCTTCTAAAACTTTCCTTACTAAATTTTTTTTTGTTTCTACTCCAGTGGTTATAGATCTAGATCAAGAATCTTTTAATTATTATTTTTTTAAATTAGATGCTTCAGGACTTGCACTTTTTGTCTTACCAACAAGGTCAGTGCCCAGGTTGTAGGGCTTTTGTAGAAAAACTTTTGGCACCCACTGGCAAGCCTTCCTGGTGTTGTGTTTACTTTGGGGGAAATTACAGTCTTTGCAGTGAATGACTTTTCTTTGTATTGCAGTTGATTCTTCCATGTCTTCTGAAATCAGGCTTTGCTATGGATAATAAAGCTGACTGATTATTGCTCAAATAGGCCATACATTTCTATTTTACAAAACCGTGTAGAGAGTTTACTACACGAGTAAGTAGAGAGTCTACAGCTGGACCTCGTGGATTTTTGCCTTGAATCTGTGACCTCAGAAGAATGGCTCTAAGTCTGACAGCCTTAGATCCAGTGTCCACATGCTAAGTCCAGGGAATGCCAGACAACAGAGTGGCCTCAGACACGCAGTGGAAAGCACAGTCTATTTAGAGATGTGGTTAAGTTACTCTGCAGACAGAAGAGAGGGCTGGCTAGGGAATAACAGAGGTAGCAAGAAAGGCATGAGGACTCCTGAACAAGAGCCTGAGTGGTGGGTAGACAGACTACGGCTTTTCACTCCTTACAGGTGTTCCCTGGGGGCTGCTGTATGTGTGGGACTTAGTCTTACACATGTAGAATAGAAGTCCACTTCTGTAAAAGTCTTACCAGTAATCTGATTAAAGCAGACCTGGACAGAGCACTGCTGGGGTCAGGGAAATGCTATTTTCACAGTTCTATTAGGCATGAAAATATGTGGTTTTTGTCTACTTCAAATATGCTATAGAAAAAGCTCATCTGTAAAATCTGGTCTTGTGTTGATGAAAAGGTAGCTATGAAAATATAATGAGAATCTGTGCCCTTAATTACTAATGTACCCACTAGGCTTATAGACACTAAACTAGTCATTAGGAGTCAAAATTAATAGATCTAGCCTTCGAAGGTGGTTTTGAGGGCCAGGTGTGGCTTGTACCTCCAATTCCAGCACCTGGGAGACCGAGGCAAGTGAATCAAAAATTCAAGGCCATTCTCAGCTGCTTAGCAACACAAGCTTGGGTTTGCTTTTTGAAGTGGTAACTCAGTGGAGGAAGACCTATGCCTGCACCACAGTCTGTTTCATAACTTTTAAAATTCCAATCTCCTGTACAAAGAAGGTTTCAGTCTGATTTTTTTTGGCATTTTTTTTGTTTGTTTTTAATGACTGAAGCAAATACTGCATTTGTGCTTTCTTTGTCCCAACTTGTGTATGTCATTTGAAGCAAGTAGATTATAGTTCACTTCAGTTATTTGTTTTTTTTAATTGATCTCTGATTGTCTCTGACAAAGAACTGTACTATGATCTGAAGGATGTTTGTTAAAGTGATGAGATTCAGTTATAAGAAACTTCCTGTTCATAATTTTATGATCAAATAGAGATATGCAGGCACAAAATAGGATGAAAGAGTGTCAGTTTAGTGATAATTTAAAAATAAGCAAAAACACATTACTCTCTTTTTGAAAATTAAAAAATTGTTAATAAATTAAAAAACAAGTAGCCGAAGCAACTTTCCCTGGTTAGTTTGCAGATAGATTTGCATACTCATAAGTGGACTAGTGTTAACACCTTCTTAGGTTTATACCTCAACAGTTGATCAGTGTAGCACTTGTGAGGGGTGGCCAGAGGTCTTCTTGTCTTGTACTGTCAATGCACAAATATGAAACTGACATTTTAGTGCAGGCCATTATATGTCTATGAAAAGCTGACCAAATATATCTGCTAATATTCTTGTCTTGATTCTTTCTATTTGTGTATACACCACATACACACACACACACATACACACACACACACACACACACACACACACACACACACACACACACACACAGCTACTGAACCTACTAGAAAATTTTGTCTAAAGACTGAGATAAGAAGAAAGTTAACTGTAACTATAAAGGATGGACAGGCATCCATTAGAGAGTGAAGCTGTTAGGGCATTGTCCTGTTCTCCAGTCACCGTCTGATGGCTCTTTCCTGGATTTCTGCTTTATATCGACTTTCAGTTATTCTTTGTTTTGAAGTTTCAGACCCTTGCCCTGCCCACATACCTTGTTGTAGAACCTGAAGTACACTAAGTGTTCATTGCCTATAGAGCCCATCTGCCTTTCTTCATCACGCTCTATTAGGCTGCTGACTGCAGCCTCCAGTTTCCAGTCACAGTTCTCAAGGGCTCAGATGACCACCAGCTGGTGTATTTAACACTGGATATTTAAGGTCAGCTTTGAGATAGATTCAACTTTTGGTGTGCCGTGTGGTAGGCAGATAAATATGTAAACAACAGCCACTGACAACAGTAACTGTATCTGTAGTAAGGACCACGCCTTTGCACCCTAGCATCAGGAATAGTGTTTCTGGAAAAGTGAGGTATTAGGACCAAGGGAAGAGCTGGGCAGACCATAGAGACCTGCAGCAGTGTGACCTTTTGAGAGGGATGAGGCAAAGCAAGAGAAAAGCTGGGAAGGAGTAGACTGGAGAGGACCAAGGAGCCTGGGCCACCTGTAGACAGTAGCCAGTTTCTCAGGCATTTTGAGGGAGGTACTCTCCTGTGGATTTGGGGGTCTTTCAGAACTGAGCTTAAAAGGTCTACTTTTCTTACTAGCCATGTATCATCTATCCTGGTTTTAACATCAGGTTTCACATCTGTGAACTGAGCCTAATCTAGACTAAGACTACCCTAAATTGTAAGTGACCTAATCATTCATCAGACATTAGTTACTGAGTACCTGTTACATGTAAATTATTTTATAAGAAAAGGAAATGTTGTAAGGAGAGTCTATGAAGTTTAGAAAAAGCTAGAGGCTGAATCATCCCTTCCCAAACTTAGACTAATTCTCTACTCACACCAATTTTTTTGTTTCTCTTGTTGCTTGTTTTATTCTGTTTAAGGTACAGGGAGTCAAACCTAGGGCCTCCAGTGTGCTAGACTAATAATTATCACAAACTGTACCCATTTTTGTATTTTATTTCTTTTTAGTGTGTTTTCTGTCACGATTAGTGGTACTCTGAGGCAAAACCCCAAGAATCTTTATTATACCTTCTAACCATTGATCAAATTTAGCTTGTATCAGTTTTAAATATTTTGACTAAATCTTCATGTCTCTGTCCCTCTTGCCAGTGCTTTGGTTCAGGCCCTTAACTTTCATCTAGAATTGATCCCCTTTCCAGATTCGTTTTTCTTCTTGTCTCACTACCACGACAGAATCCTTGCCAGCTATAGATGGCTGCTAAACTCTGTATTTCATCAGATCCCTGCAGTGGGTTTTGGTCTGCTGCCAGGCCTTGTAGTTGGCTCCTGGCAAGTGTCAGTTGTCTCCTCTCCACATCCTCCCTCACCTGTTGTCTCAGACTTGTGTTCCTTGTTCTCTTGGTTCCACTGTGTTCAGGCAGGTGCTGTGTTCTTCTTCTCATCTGCTGTTTGTTGGAGCCAAGGTTGTTGTGCCCATCAACAGTTAACCAGCTGCTCTAGGAGGTTGAGCACAGGCCATCAGCTCTTCGCCCTTTCTCGTGATGTCTGAAGCTTTTCTTTTTCCTATTTTCTTATGAGAATTTTTAATAGTTTTCTCCTCATTTTAAGCCTGCTGCTCAGGTGAGATTAACCTATTCACACATAGTCTTTAGCAATTTTGCACTTACCCTGTTAAGAAACTGCCTTACTTTGGGAGTGGTGTGTGGTGGTATTGTGTTCCCCAAAAAATTGTGCACCCTAATAAACTTATCTGGGGTCAGAGAACAGAACAGCCACTAGATATAGAGGCCAGAAAATGGTGGCACACATGCCTTTAATCCTAGCATTCCAGAGGCAGAGATCCATCCAGATCTCTGTGAGTTCAAGGCCACATTGGAAACAGCCAGGCATGGTGACTCACGCCTTTAATCCCAGGAAGTGATGGCAGGAAGCAGAAAGGTATATAAGGCGCGAAGACCAGGAACTAGAAGCTTTTAGCTGGTTAAGGTTTCAGGCTTGGAGCAGAAGTTCAGCTGAGATCCATTTGGATGAGGACTCAGAGGCTTCCAGTCTGAGGAAACAAGATCAGCTGAGGAATTGGCGAGGTGAGGAAGCTGTGGCTTGTTCTGCTTCTCTGATCTTCCAGCGTTCACCCCAATACCTGGCTCCGGGTTTGTTTTTATTAATAAGACCTTTTGAGATTCGTGCTGCAGTGGTGTCCCTGTCTGCTTCCCTCCCTCCGTCCCTCCCGCCCTTCCTTTTTTATTTTTAGCCTTTCTATAATTATTGGAATTTGACTATCCGGAAAGATAAGGTGGAGTTGGTTACTTCCCGGTAGGCCTGCTCCATTGACCTGCTCCATCCACCTGTAGCTTGCCCTCACACAGGTGGTGGGGTTCCTCTGAGGCTTTGCTTTTCAGGATGTAGTAGCTGAGAGTTGAGAAGAGTGTGACCTCACCTATCTGCACTTTGTTTTTGACATTCTAGGTCAGGATGGCTAACAGGGTGGCTTCCTACCTGGTGTCCTACGTCTACATCACACCTTAAAGAAGCTGAAGAGAAAATGTTAAAATGTAAGGTTTTCCTCTTGTAAGTTACTTGAACTATTTACTAAAATAGACCTAATATATTGCATTGTCCTGAAACTGAAGATAAGATTCTGTGGTGTGTTAGCTGCTGGCAAAAGAGCCTTTTTACTCTTCTGTGTCAGCAAGTGGCACAGTGTCTGGGGGGGCAGTGATTGTCAGTTTTTTGGGTCTTAGATCCCTGTTAAACTCTTAAAATAGTAAGGATCCCAAGGAGCATTGTTTATGGATTATAGTTATCAATATTTATAGTAGAATTAAATTTGAATTGAACATTTTTAACATGTTAATTTTTTTAAAATAATAGTAATAAACCATTGCGTGTTAAAATATTGTTTGTAAAAACATTGCCTGCTTGTCAAAAACTGTAATTAGAGGAAGAACATCGCTTTCATGAGTACAGATCTGTCTGATGAGCTGGACTCTACCTGTTTCTGTGTACTCGCTTGTAAAAGACTGCAGCTCATCGAGAATGAGAGTAGGCAGGGCATGGTGATGCACATCTTTAACCCCAACACTCGGGAGGCAGAGGCAGGTAGATCTCTGAGTTTGAGGCCAGCCTGGTCTACAGAGAGAGTTCCAGGACAGCCAGGACTAAACAGAGAAACTCTGTCTCAAAAAACAAAACAACACAACAACACAAAAGAAGGAGAGTAGAAGGGCAAACATGGAGCTAGAGAGAGGTCAGCTTTAAAGCACGGACTGGTTTTGCAGAGGGCCAGAGTTCAGTTTCAGCACTCACGCCAGGTTATGAATCCCTTGTAACTCCAGCTCCAGGGGATCCGATGCCTCTGGCCTCCATGGGCACTGCACTCACATGTACATACTCTTGTGTGAGTTCTCAGCACACACACACACACACACACACACACACACACACACACACACACACACAAATTTTTTTTAAAGCATGACAAATAAAGCTTTAATACCAGTGTTATAAGTTTTAATAGCTTCAAAACCTCTCAAAGACCTTCCTGCTGTGCCCAAGCTATGTACTTGAGAACAGATTCCTAGTGCTCCAGAGCCCCATTAGTGGAACATAGTCTAGACTGTAACCAAGTCACTTGGCCCAGACCTGCTGTGAAGTGGTGCCAGCTCTTGGGTAAGTCACCTTGCTCAGCCTCCCAGTCCTTAACTATAGAACGAGGCAGGGTGGGGGTGGTGGTGGAGGGGTGCTCCTTTGCATTCTGACTGTACCATTCTTTAGATCCACATTTGTATTGGCACAGAATCCTGTTGTTCTTTCTTAGCACTGAAATTGAGCCAGACTTCTGGTATTTATTGTACAGTTTTGTTCTGCTGATAGAATCTACAGGAGTGGATAAAGGAAGGGCTTCCTATTGTGATTATTCCTTATGTTTCTGCTGATGTCTGTCTACACCTGTTTTTCACCCTCTTGTTTATACACTTAGCAATTGCAGAGTAAGTGATCCTAACTGGTTACCTTCTTAGAAATGAGTAGTTAGTTAGCCCTGTTATGTGGGTTTTAACACAAAAATGAATTTCTATTCCATATACCTGGATAATGTTGCTCTGTACAAAGCTAGCAGAAATTTTAATTGTGGTTTGCCAAAATAAACTTTTTTTGTTTGATTGTTTGTTTTCTGAGACAGGGTTTCCTTGTGTAGCCCTGGCTGTCATGGAACTCACTTTGTAGACCAGGCTGGCCTCAAATTCCAAGAGATCCACTTCCCTCTTGAGTGCTCGGATTAAAGGTGTGCACTGCTACCACCCATCAAGTAAAAAACTCTTGCTAGGAGATTTATTAAAAATGCTAAATTCCCAATATGTGTATGGATGTCTGACTGAGAATTGGCCCTGTTCTGATGTCAGACATGAATGTAAGTGACTGAACACTGGGATGAGCGCTTTACTAGATGTTACAAATAATTTTTATGGGAATTCTTAGGCCTGTTTCAAAAAGCTGAAGAGATTTGGCTTGTTGCGAGAGAGCGAATTCTGTGAGAGAATTTCTTCCCAGTTAAGGCAAGGCATCTATTAAATTTCTAAATGCTGCCTTTCTCTTTGCTGCCTCCATGAATACAAAACCTAAAGTTAGTTCTTTGACAAAGGCAGGAAACATGTGGCTGTCCATATTTTGTCTGTTGCACATGTATATGCACAGGTGATTAAAGATATTCCTAGAGGGTAGCTATTCAGTTGATAATTTAATATCAGTTGACTTTAATTTTATCTTTGGTCAATTTAAGGCATTTAAAGTATTTAGTTTTATGTAATTGTGAACACAAGGGTTTTGATCTATAAAACTGTATCATTTTTATTTTCTGGGCAAGTGGCTTGAACTCAAGTCGCCTCATGTTGAGGTGTTCTTGTCATGCCCTAACTCATCAGGTATGTGTTTAGTATAGATATGATCAATCCTTCCCCAAGTTCCTGATGACTTTCCATGGTCCTTTCCAATTGACTTCAGTCTCAAGCTAATCCATCAAGTGCTCTGCAAATTCAAGTGGTATTCTTTTGTTATTGTCTGCAAAGCTAGAGACCTTAAAATAATGGGATCAGTGACCACTAAGTTCTTCTCCAGTTCTAGGCATGTAATACCTTCATATGCTAGAGTGGAGAGAAGTCAGGAGGTCATATGACTTGCCAAAGACTTTAACCACAGATACTTGAGGCTTGTCTAAGGTAAGTTTTCCCACATAGTTATAAAACATGGTCATTTAGATTTGCTTGCTTTACTCAGGTATATACTCTTTTAGGGTTGATATAATAAAAGCAAAAAAAAATATATGACTATTCATTGTGTTTGCTCTGAGAGCTCTCAGAAACAGTGAAACTGAACAGAGTGCTCTCTGTTCCCACCAGGTGTCCCCTGCACTTACAAGAAAGAGCCTGTTCGCATATCCAATGGAAACAGAATATGGACACTAATGTTCTCTCACGACATTTCTAGTAAGACACCACTTGTCCTCCTCCATGGTTTTGGAGGAGGTCTTGGACTTTGGGCCCTGAATTTTGAAGATCTAAGCACCGATAGGCCTGTCTATGCCTTTGACCTGCTGGGCTTTGGAAGAAGTAGTAGACCTAGGTTTGACAGTGATGCGGAAGAAGTGGAGAATCAGTTTGTGGAATCCATTGAAGAGTGGAGATGTGCCCTCAGGTTGGACAAAATGATCTTGCTTGGACACAACCTGGGAGGGTTCTTGGCTGCTGCTTACTCACTGAAATACCCATCAAGGTAAGTGTCAGCAGCAGAGGAGAGGGTCACAACCAGCAGCCAAGTATCAGTCTCTGGTTCCCATTCTTGGTAGTTACTGATTAGCCTTACATGATAGACATTCTCTTAAAAGACCCTAAAGATAGATGACCACAACTGGTAACCAATTTTGTACCTAAAAGAATGAAATCAGCGGGTGCACGCCTTTAATCCCAGCACCTAAAAGAATGAAATCAGCGGGTGCACGCCTTTAATCCCAGCACTCGGGAGGCAGAACCAGGCAGATCTCTGTGAGTTCAAGGCCAGCCTGGTCTACAAAGTGAGATCCAGGACAGGCACCAAAACTACACAGAGAAACCCTGTCTTGAAAAAAAAAACAACAACAACAACAAAAAAAAGAATAAAATAAGCTTGACAAAGGACATTATATTTGTTATTCATAATTATACAAAATCTAATCTTTTAGTTTTTTTAGTTCTTTTGAGACAGGGCCTCACTATGTAGCTCTGACTGGCCTGGAACTCACTATGTAGACCAGAATGGCCTCCAGTTCTCAGAGATCTACCTGCCTCTTCATCTCTAGGGCTGGAATTCAAGGTTTGTGCCACATGATTGGCCTAATGTATAACTAACTTTAAGCCACCGGTGAAAATACCATGGTGTTATTGCTTATTTTTACTCTAACAATTAAAGCTTTGGATCTATCGGGCTTCTCCAGACTTTTTGCTAAATTATAGTAAGGTCTAATGGGAAGCAGGCTATGTCTGTGACGGAGCAAACTGTGAGCTCCGAACTTCAGTTCCCTTCATAGTGCACCTTTCATGGTTTTTGACTCTATCGTTCCCTGGACTTTTTCATTACAGAGCTTTTAAAGAAATAATTATTTTTGAAACAGGATCTTGCTGGATGCTAGGCTGACTTCTAGCTTACTATGTAACCCATGCTGACTTCAAACTTCAACATCAAGCCTTTTTCTGCCTGAGAACTATTCTGCTCAGCCAGAACTATTTTCCAATTCTTGAAATTTTTTTTAATTTTTAAAAATTATTTATTTATTTATTCATTTTTCTATTATCAGCTTGATACAGTATAAATTCTTGTCCTAATAGTGAAATGTTTCATTGAGGCTTGCCCAGTAATTGAGTAAAACCAAAACTTATTATAAGCCACAGTCATCCTAGTGTTCCCCCTGCTATATAGCCTCCCTGGTTCTGTGGGTTGTGGTCTGATTGTTCTTTATTTTATATCTAGAATCCACTTATGAGTGAGTACATACCATGTTTGTCCTTCTGGGTTTGGGTTACCTCACTCAGAATGATATTTTCTAGTTCCATCCATTTGCCTGCAAATTTCATGCTGTCATTGTTTTTCTCTGCTGAGTAGTACTCCATTGTGTATATGAACCACATTTTCTTAATGCATTCCTCAGTTGACGGGCATCTAGGTTGTTTCCAGGTTCTGGCTATTACAAATAGTGCTGCTATGAACCTATGTATCTTTGTGGTATGATTGAGCATTCCTTGGGTTTTGTTCTTTTCTTTGCCTTTTTAGGTGTGACAAATAGAAGATTTTTAAAATAGTTTAAGTAAAAGAATGTAATTTTTTTAAACTTTAAGTAAAATCATGGGGATAACAGTGAACGCAGCATTTCATTTGGGGGTGCCGAGGGACCCAGTCCTACCTGTTCCTATCCGTGTCTTATATGGGCAGTCTCATTCTTCCATTCTATATTTTTAAGGACAGTTTGAAAAGAGTGAAAATCCCTAAGAATCCTACTGAAGAAGGATTCTTAGAGAAAACAAAGTTGGTTTGTTTTTGTTCCATTTTGTGTGTTCGGTCAGTACAGGTGCATTTCTAAGTGCCCCTGTCCACCACAGCCGTTTCCAGCCTTACTGTGGCAGTGTCCCTGTGTGTTCCCCATATTCCACCAGCTGATAAGAGCTGTGTGCTGTATACTTGACTTCCATTGAAATATTGGTGATGAATGAAATGTTCCAATAGTGTATTCTAGGAGATTGGTTGTTTACTGATATTCAGTGACTTTGTGTTTGGAGGAGGGCATTTTGTCTTAATTCTTTATCTTTAAAAAGAAAATGTCTGCAGAGGCACCTGAGCTCTGTGTACACTGTAAACTTTGGTGGTGGTTTTGAGTCACAGATGCATTTTCCCCAGATGCTGTTACTCATACCCTCCCTAAAGAGATGCTTCACAATGCATCATACCTTGTTGGTATGTCAGATAGATGCCCAGTTGTGTGTGCACAGGAGGGAACGTTGTGAGTGTGAGGTTTATTGGAATGGCACTTTAAATACCCACACAGTGGCTCCATCCCTGGGATGAGTGCTGTGGTGGGGAGTGGACAGTGTTGTGAAAACCTGATCTGGTCTCCCATCCAATGATGGTCTAAAGAAATATTTCTTGAGCTGAGATCTAAAAGAGGAATACTGGGTAGCAGGAGATTATTATAAGCAATGGGCATACATTACAGAGGCCCCATGCTAGGCAGGCACCTGGGCTATTTAGGAAAGGCCAGTGGGCAGAGAAGTTATGGGCTGCCTAGTAAAAGACTCCAAATGAAGGCACAGCACCTCCTTGTTCCTTCCCACACAGCAACCTCAGTTCATCTCAGTTGTTGTTGTTGTTTTAACTACAGTGTGATGAGTGGCGATGCCACCTGGAATTTCATGAGTAGATTGATATGATGGGTCACAAATAGAGCTACTTGCTGCTTGAGGCGTCTTGGGCTGTCTCCCCTTAAGAGTGAAGCTAGCCAGTGTTGGTAACCAAGATACTTGCCTCTTCCTCTCAACTGTTCAGATTTTCCTTTTAGATCTCTTTTCTTTGCAAAGAAATATCTGTGTCACAGGTATTTGCTCTACACTAAGAAAAGGATATGATAGAAGCTTAGAAGGTTGTATGGTATACCATGGTACAAAACTGCAGTCCCATCACCTGGGGGACAGAGGCCAGGAGTGCAAAACCTGAAGGTCACTCTGGAACACACAATGAGATCTTATCTCAAAAACGAAACTAGTAGAAAGGAACTAGCAAAGAGAGCCATCCTAGGTTATACAGCATGTTAGAACTTGTCTCCACTAATAAAAGATTTTTGGACAGTATTATCTTGAGTTCCTACAGCCTTTACCTGACTGCTTCCTGACAATGCAGACCTAGACCGAGCAGCTTCCTGGCTCCTCTTAAGAAGAGCTCTTGCACTTGACCTGAAGCTGGAAGTGCTTTGGTGGTTTCAGGTCCTCCCTTTCTCCCCAGTGGTGTGGTGCCAACAGGAAATACCCTGGGCTACCTCTGGTCTGAGAATGCTCCTTTGTGTAGACTGGAATTCTTTCCGGTCACCTTCCTTGCTCCTTTCCTTATTTCAAGGAAGCCCTGTAGATTTTCTGTTCATTTTAGTTCTGGGTGATTGTTCTGGTTGTATCATTCTAGCTGGCAGCTGACTGAATCTATAAAAACCAAGCGTCTATAGTCATGTGCTCATTTAGACAGAACAGCATCTCATCCCAGCATGTTAGTGCAGATGTGACCCATTGCTTTGCCTTAAAGGTGTAAGCTGTTTATGTGCTGCAGACTCAAGAACTCTGGTGCCTACCATCAGAAGAATGCCTTTTTGTCTCCAAACTGATGGACTCTCCTCTTATTCCTGCTCTTATGGTTCTTTGTTTTCCCTGTAGTTTAACCACTCTCCAGTTCTTGAGGAAGGTGTCTGATGGGAGGACACAGGGATGCTGTCTTCTCAGACTCGCTCCTTACCTCCATGTACACTGACAGTCCTGTCAGGGCGGGGCCAGCACAGGGGCTCACATTTGTAATCTTAGCTCTCAGGAGGCAGAGAGGCAGGAGAAGCACTATAGATCGAGGCTAGTCCAGGCTACATAGTATCTCCAGAAGATAATAAATAAAACAAAAGTTTAAGAATCTTCCAAGCCAGGCAGTGGTGGCGCACGCCTTTAATCCCAGCACTCGAGAGGCAGAGGCAGGCGGGTCTCTGTGAGTTCGAGGCCAGCCTGGGCTACAGAGTGAGTTCCAGGACAGTCAGAGCTGCACAGAGAAACCCTGCCTTGGAAAACCAAAAAACAAAACAACAACAACAACAAAAACCCAGAAAGAACCAGTGTATCCTCTGTGGAATAGACTTTGCTATGATAGCTTCCCTTACTGAATACTTACCATGGTAGCCACCAAGTGTGTGTGTGTGTGTGTGTGTGTGTGTGGTCTTTTATATTCAAAATGCTTACACTGGAAAACAAGGGAATTATTTTGTGAGGTTTTTTAGATGTAGCTAAAATGGATGCAATCTAACTACATTTCTGATGTAGGAGGCTTTAAAAATTTATTTTCAAACTTTTTTTTTTGCTATAGTGTAGTAAAGAATTTATATGTGTGTGTGGTGGGGGGTAATGTTTGTGCTTGTTGTGTTTTTTAATTCCAAATAGTATATTTTATTGAGAATAAACAACACTGGCTTTTGGTCCTCTGTAATATCGTAACAAGCAGCAGTATGATCCAGTGCCATCTGGGGACCACAGTATCACATACTAGACTAGGGTGGTATGTGGAATGTTTGAATACTGTTACTAAGAACCAAAACAAAACTACAAACGCTTACTGAGCATCTGCCACCTTTGCCATGCTGGGTCCTAAAGACAAACTTGAACAACCCTGTGCCAGTTTGCTACCTTCAAAAACAAACAGACAAAAAAGGTCCTTCACCCTGGTTTATGTACTTTACACAATGTATTTAGCTGACATTTTCCAGGGGGTGATATTTTGAAAATTATATTAAGCAAGGCAAGCAAAACAATAGTCACTTACCTAGAGCAGGGTGAGACTTCCCTTCTCCAGCACAGTGGGGTGTTTAAATGAAGAGCTCATTTCTTGTTTAGGAGGATTGTCAGTAGTGAATATTGATAGCTGATTCCTCCCATGAAAGTGTGCTGTTTTCAGTAAGATGGCCGTTCCGTTAATTCTGCTCTACCACTGGAGTTGTGTCTCAACCACTCTCCGAATTTAAAGGACTCTGCCATTTTGTTTTCCAAAAAAAAATGTATTTCCAATCTTTTTCTTATACACTATTAAAAAATATTTTTCCGGGTGGTGGTGGTGCACACCTTTAATCTCAGCACTTGGGAGGCAGAGGCAGGCAGATCTGTGTGAGTTCGAGGTCAGCCTGGTCTACAGAGGGAGACCCAGGACAGGCACCGGAACTACACAGAGAAACCCTGTCTCGAAAAAACAACAACAAAAAATTTTAAAAACTTTTAGGCTTGAAAACACACTAAGTATGCACAACTGTCATGTGCTACATAAGCTTCCTCCAAATCCATAGTTCTATCCCACAAATGGTCTCAGGGCTATACAATTTGGAAGACAGTGTTTGAATTGGCTAAGGGTTGGTAAACTAAGATTTACTGTTCTGTTGCTGTGGTTACTTCAGGAATAAAAGCCTGCCGGGTGAGTAGTTGTCCTCTGTGAGCATACTAGAGTGGGAGATGAGGTTCAGCCTTATTCTGCATTAGAACCATTGCATGCTGGTGCATGTCCACTATATGGCTCAGCTTCCTTCCGTCTGTGATGAGAGGTGAGACTGAGTTTTCTCCATGCTCCTGAGCTCTGTTCTCTGGGACTGTGTTCTAAGGCTTTCTGTTTGGAAAAAAACACCAAGTAAGAATTGTTACTCATCCCTACATGTGCTGACAATAATAAAGCAGATTTTTATGTAAGGAATAAAACTATGTGGACAGTTTTCAGTTGCTTTGCCACTGTTTCAGGTGTGGCTAGGGAGGCTGTCAGAGACATTGTCGTCTTATTCTGGGGGGTTACCTAGCATTGGATGACTTCTTTGGTTACAGTTGAAGATGCCCTTGTGTTGAGGATGGGTTGTGCTTCAGTTACAATCCTTACCATGAAAAGAAGAAATTACACCTGTCACCTGGTGGCAAATCACAGTTCTGTTTTTTTTTCTTTATCAGGATAAGTTTCATAAGACAAAATTACACCTTTTAATGGTGTAATGAGTCTATTTGTATGAAATTGAAATGAAAAAGTTTGCTAGTAAAGAAGTTGGGGATGGATTAGGAAGAAAATTATGGCTAGTATATCATGATGTCATGGGTGGAGTAGACAGACATGCTCCTTTCACCACATCCAGACTCCAAACTAAAATGCACTTTGTTATCCCAGGTTCTATAATTGTCAAGTTTGTGGGGAAACCCTAACTTGCCTTAAAATTTTATAATTATTGTCCCATAAGAGATTAACCATTCCACGAGTGCAATGTTGAGCTTCACAGAACCATTGGACTCTTCTGAGTGGTCAGTGATGGGTGTCACCTGCTGAGTGCCCTCTCCTCTTCCTCACTTTCCCCTTCTCTTTCTCTTTTCTTTTTAAGAAACACAGTTATATATTCTACTTTAGTGTGCTTTTTGCTACCCAAATTTACATATAAGCAGAGCCTTCTTTTTACTGTAAATCCCTCAAATCCTTCCAGTCTTAAGAGCTGACAAAGCAAAAGCATGATATTGCCTGGTTAACAATTGGTCTTCTCTTTAAGGGGGTTCAGTCTACCTTGAGTTTGTTCAGTTAGCTCTTTACAGTTAACGGATGAATTTACAAAATCAACTTAAATCTATTATTTTTCCTCAACAGGGTTAGTCACCTCATTTTAGTAGAGCCATGGGGTTTTCCCGAGCGACCAGATCTTGCTGATCAAGAGAGACCAATTCCAGTCTGGATCAGAGCCCTGGGAGCAGCATTGACTCCCTTTAACCCCTTGGCTGGCCTCAGGATTGCAGGACCTTTTGGTGAGTGTTCATGTCCTGGGAAGGAACAATGTTTATAGATGAACAGTAGAAGTGTGCCTGATTCCTCTACCTAGGATAGGACAAGGCTGCATCCCACTAAAGCCACTGTCAGCTCAAAGTTCCAACCTAACATCATGGAGCAGCAGCAACAGCATAGTATACTGTAGAGCTCTTATAGCTGGTCAAATGGGTCACTGTCACTTCCTGTCATCACAGGAGAGTCTGGTTCCGCATGTCAGCTCAGGAAACCATCAAAATTCAAAATATGATTTTTACTGAACACCTATTGCTTCTCTACTGTCCTAAATTGAAGTGTCATCCATCTGTGTTTACTGATCACCATTGTTAGTCAAAGTCGTGAATAAATCAGGGCTCTTACTTCCCTGATTATCCCTTCATAAGTGTCAGGCTGAATAATAATAAGATGAAGCTAATCACGTTCCTGGAGAGGGAGCTTTTATATGGAAAAACATTGCAAGTAATTAGCAAAGCAGAGACAGCGGAAGTGCTGGGGTAAGGCAGGTCAGTCTCAGCACCCCAACATCCAAGTAGGTGCAGTTTTGGATAAGGGCAGGCGTAAAGCATGATGACCTCTGGTGGTCATTTGAGAGTACGTGGCTATCAGAGAGAATTAAGCAGTCGATCATAAAACCTAATTGATTGACTGTGGAGCGGACAATGTCACCATACTCAGATTTCTTCTTTCCTCCTTCCTGTTAGTGTGATGAAAGGTAAAACCATCGTTTGCATGAACATTTTGGGGACTCCTGATTATTTATTTACTTTAAGTGTTTATTTGTTTTGAGTATTAATGTTTAAACTCGTAGTTCTAGTGTCTTAGCTCATAGCCACAGAAATTTCCTTCTCTTATTGACTCAGATGATGATGATCTGAGCCTCTACTCTGCCCCCTTACAGTTTATATAAGATGGTAGTGCTTTTAGCAATAAATAACTGAATATCTGATAAATGCCTTAAACCATGAGGTCTTTTATTAATTTTCTAACAAGCAGTCTGAGGTGGGTGGCTCTATCACTTTCTGGTAGCTTCTGTGATGTTGGTGCTTGTTTCTATACCTCTGATGATGAAAATGATCAACTGAGACAGGGTTTCACTATGTAGCCCCAACTGGCCTGGAACCCAAAATGTAGATCAAGCTGACCTCAAATTCACAGAGATCCACCTGTCTCTGTCTTCTGAGTGGTAGAATTAAAGGTGTACCACCATCCTGGCCTATGTCTGTGATCCTTTTAACAATCTTAAAAAAAAAAAGTGTATGTATGGGTGTTTGGTCTGCATGTATGCCTGTACACCATGTGTATGCCCGGTGCCCTAGGAGGCCAGAAGATGGCATCAGATGCCCTGGAACTGGAGTTACAGATGGTTGTGAGCCACTATGTGGGTGCTGGAACTGAACTCAGGAAGACCAGCCAGTGCTGTTAACTGCTGAGTCATATCTCCAGCCCTGTGTCTGTGATCCTCTCTTCCCTGGTTGTTATCCAATGATTCCATGACATGAAGTCTCCTCTCACAAAGCAGCTCCAGGAACAAAGAGGAAAACAGGAAAAATGCTCTCTAGAATCTTCTACATCAGTGAAGAAGGCTCCAGTAGACCATCTCTTCTCTCTCTCTGCCTACCACTAGTTCTTTGTCTAGAAGGATACATTTAAGGTCCTGATGACAATTTGCTCCAGAGCTCAAGGGAAGTCAGCCTTCCTTGGCAGTTGCTGCCTAAGTCAGTACGATAGAAGAAAGCTGCATTCATTCTATTAGCAGGAAAAGGAGAGAGGCAGGGGAAGGCAGATAAAGGTTAGAGTGACCACTCCCTGGCTGGCTAGATTCTGTTCCCTTCTTTCCAGTCCTGGAAACCTCCTTGCCCGTTGGGTGAGAACAGTTGGGTAAGGGAGTCATAAGAAACCACAGCGTTGAACTAGTGACGTGTGACACTTCTCCAGGGCTCATTCAGATACGATTTCTCCTCCTTCAGTCTTCAGTCTGTCTTAAAAACCACCCCTTTCTGGATATTTGGCCACCCCTTGGAGAGCTTTTTGGATACTCATGAAATGTGAACAGATTGTACTGCATCACCAGCATACAAATGACAATTATGGGGAAAGGAAAGTGTGAAAAGAAATTAGGTCGGGCAGTGGTGGTGCATGCCTTTAATCCCAGCACTTGGGAGGCAGAAGCAGGAGGATCTCTGTGAGTTCGAGGCCAACCTGGTCTACAGAGCAAGATCCAGGATAGGCACCAAAACAACACAGAGAAAAAAAAAAACAAAAAAAAAAAAAGAAAAGAAAAAGAAAAAGAAAAGAAGAGAAAGAAATTAGGAGGCAGTCTTAATGAATTTTGACATCACTAACCAAATACTTTACCAAAACAGAGAGCAATGGATTTACATTAATTCAGTTTCAGGGGCTTTTGGATCATTGTGACTGGGAAGGAATGCACATCATGGTCATGGAGGCTGTTCACATCCTCCAGACCAGGAAACATCCATTCTAGTAGCCTGTTTCTACCAGCTAGGCCCTGCCTCCTCAATTCTCTATCGCCTCCCAAAATAGTGCCACCAGCTATTTAAGTTTAAAACCTGAGCCTGTAAGGGATGTTTAAGGTTCAGACAGGCAGCGATAGGTGAGGGAAGGCATGGAGGAGTGGATGTGAGGGAAGACGTGGAGGAGTGGATGTGAGGGAAGGCGTGGAGGAGTGGATGTGAGGGAAGGCGTGGAGGAGTGGATGTGAGGGAAGGCGTGGAGGAGTGGATGTGAGGGAAGACGTGGAGGAGTGGATGTGAGGGAAGGCAGGAGGAGTGGATGTGAGGGAAGACGTGGAGGAGTGGATGTGAGGGAAGGCAGGAGGAGTGGATGTGAGGGAAGGCGTGGAGGAGTGGATGTGAGGGAAGGCGTGGAGAAGTGGATGTGAGGGAAGGCGTGGAGGAGTGGATGTGAGGGAAGGTGTGGAGGAGTAGATGTGAGGGAAGGCAGGAGGAGTGGGTGTGAGGGAAGGCAGGAGAAGTGGATGTGAGGGAAGGCGTGGAGGAGTAGATGTGAGGGAAGGTGTGGAGGAGTGGATGTGAGGGAAGGCGTGGAGGAGTGGATGTGAGGGAAGACGTGGAGGAGTGGATGTGAGGGAAGGCGTGGAGGAGTGGATGTGAGGGAAGACGTGGAGGAGTGGATGTGAGGGAAGGTGTGGAGGAGTGGATGTGAGGGAAGGCAGGAGGAGTGGATGTGAGGGAAGGCGTGGAGGAGTGGATGTGAGGGAAGGCGTGGAGGAGTGGATGTGAGGGAAGGCGTGGAGGAGTGGATGTGAGGGAAGGCAGGAGGAGTGGATGTGAGGGAAGGCGTGGAGGAGTGGATGTGAGGGAAGGCAGGAGGAGTGGATGTGAGGGAAGGCACGGAGGAGTGGATGTGAGGGAAGGCACGGAGGAGTGGATGTGAGGGAAGACGTGGAGGAGTGGATGTGAGGGAAGACGTGGAGGAGTGGATGTGAGGGAAGACGTGGAGGAGTGGATGTGAGGGAAGGCGTGGAGGAGTGGATGTGAGGGAAGGCGTGGAGGAGTGGATGTGAGGGAAGGCAGGAGGAGTGGATGTGAGGGAAGGCGTGGAGGAGTGGATGTGAGGGAAGGCGTGGAGGAGTGGATGTGAGGGAAGGCGTGGAGGAGTGGATGTGAGGGAAGGCGTGGAGGAGTGGATGTGAGGGAAGACGTGGAGGAGTGGATGTGAGGGAAGGCAGGAGGAGTGGATGTGAGGGAAGGTGTGGAGGAGTGGATGTGAGGGAAGGCAGGAGGAGTGGATGTGAGGGAAGGCACGGAGGAGTGGATGTGAGGGAAGGCACGGAGGAGTGGATGTGAGGGAAGGCAGGAGGAGTGGATGTGAGGGAAGGCATGGAGGAGTGGATGTGAGGGAAGGCGTGGAGGAGTGGATGTGAGGGAAGGCAGGAGGAGTGGATGTGAGGGAAGACGTGGAGGAGTGGATGTGAGGGAAGGCAGGAGGAGTGGATGTGAGGGAAGGCACGGAGGAGTGGATGTGAGGGAAGGCACGGAGGAGTGGATGTGAGGGAAGGTGTGGAGGAGTGGATGTGAGGGAAGGCGTGGAGGAGTGGATGTGAGGGAAGGCGTGGAGGAGTGGATGTGAGGGAAGGCAGGAGGAGTGGATGTGAGGGAAGGTGTGGAGGAGTGGATGTGAGGGAAGACGTGGAGGAGTGGGTGTGAGGGAAGGCAGGAGGAGTGGATGTGAGGGAAGGCGTGGAGGAGTGGATGTGAGGGAAGACGTGGAGGAGTGGATGTGAGGGAAGACGTGGAGGAGTGGATGTGAGGGAAGGCACAGAGGAGTGGATGTGAGGGAAAGTGTGGAGGAGTGGATGTGAGGGAAGGCGTGGAGGAGTGGATGTGAGGGAAGGCAGGAGAAGTGGATGTGAGGGAAGGTGTGGAGGAGTGGATGTGAGGGAAGGTGTGGAGGAGTGGATGTGAGGGAAGGCATGGAGGAGTGGATATGAGGGAAGGCGTGGAGGAGTGGATGTGAGGGAAGGCGTGGAGGAGTGGAGTGTAGGGCCAGTTCTCCGTCTTCTGCTACTGCTTGTGCTTGGGCGTGGCTGAGGTGACCTGGAAAATCATCTGTGGCTCAGAATTCTCCACGTGATGTGATTCTTCAGAAGTGGGAGAGCCAAGCAAAGAAGGCACATTTTGCTAGAATAATGACCAGTGAGTGATCCAGGAGAAAATAGCCAGTGTGGAGCCCTACAACAAACACCCGGGCCACAAGAGGCCTCTGCCCTCTGCTTTCCTTGAGGCCTTGTGCCATCAGTATGACTCAGAGGGAATATCTGAGTGTCCCGAACAGAAATTGTGAGTTTATTTTATCATAGAGAAAAAAATTATATATCGCCTGGTTTCCTTATTTAAACTCTAACATATCTTATTATGTTACTATTGAGAGAAAAGAATTCAAGCCAATAATGTGATTTTATGTATAGGCTGCTCTATTCAATGACCTCAGTTAAAAAATTTATTCAACAAAAACAAGTTCTTTGAAATTAAGATATTTGAAGCTTCTACAGCACACCTGTGGGTCAATGTAGAACACCCTTCAAGGGAACTGGAGAGCATCTTTCAGGATGTATGCTTTTTTTCCAACCTAAAACATATATTTAAAAACATGTATATACATAGCACAATATAAATAAACACTATTTCTATGCTGTAAGTTAATAACTTAAAAGATATGTGTTTTTATTTTCTGTCAAATAGGGTTAAGTCTAGTGCAGCGCTTAAGGCCTGATTTCAAACGGAAGTACTCGTCTATGTTTGAGGATGACACGGTGACGGAGTACATCTACCACTGCAACGTACAGACCCCAAGGTAAGGCTCATGATTCTAAATTTTTTCTCATTTTTATTAGTTCCTTGAAAATTTTGTACAATCTAATTTTGATCATAGTTACCTTTCCCCCAACTCCTCCCATAATTATCCCCCTTCCCTACTTAACCCAGCTTTGTGTCCTTTTTTTTTTAACCTATAAAATACAGTTGGCGCTGCTCATATATTTTGGCTGTGTGACCTTCTACTAGAGGGTGGTTGACCTGCCAGGGAGCACCTTAAAGAAAACGGGGTCCTCCTCTCCCAGCAGCTGTCAGTTGCCACTAGCTCCTTAACCAGGGGAAGAACTTCACGCCCTCCTCCCTTTCCAAGCTGGGATTTTGTCTTGTTTGAGCTTGTTCAGGTCTTGTGGTGTGTGTGTGTGTGTGTGTGTGTGTGTGTGTGTGTGTGTGTGTGTGTGTGTGCTGTCACAACTGCCGTTAGTTTCTACATGAGGCTCCCCCACTGTGTTTAGAAAACTATAATTCTAAATTTACTGTTTGTGCTTCAAACTTTTCTTTTTATAAATTTGTATTTATTGGTAATTAAATATATTTTAAAAGGGATATTTCTGCTACATAATTCTCTGTCTATTCATAAAGTGACCATTATGTAAAAACATGTGTATTCTGATGGGCATTATAAATAAGATACACTTTCTTTCCCTTTCCCTCAAAGAGTATGGCTAATCTGAGGACAGCTTAGGTTAGGAATCTCAAAGAGGAGGTCTAGGTTGAGGGAGAAAAGAATTTCACTTCAAACTTACTTCCTAAACTGAGTGTGAAGGCTCCACAATACAGGAGGTGCCAGTTATCAAAGGCAGTGGTCCGCAGACTGCTTCTAGAGCCTTGCAGGCCTGTGCCCGTGGGCAAGGCCGGGCAGCACTCCTCAGTACACATGGCTGCTGTCACCTGCCTTACTAAGCACCTCCTGGGTTAGGGCTGAGAAGGGTGAGTGGGGGAGCGTTCTGCTTGTTAACTTTAGGACTAGAGAGGGAGAGAATACTCAGACAAGTGCAGAGCAGCCAGAAAACGCAAGGGAACAAACATGGTTTTCTAAAACAGGGCTTTTGGGTACTAGGTGCAAGGGAGCAGTAGAGAGCAAGCTGAAGATGTGGGGCGCTGGGAGAAGCCTCAAGAAGGGAGCTTCAGGTTCTGTGGTTTGTGGAATGTCAACAGTGTGATCCCTGCTGGGCATGGGGCATGAAGTTGAGGGACATTCATAGGGAGTTTGAAGCCAGCCTGGGAGACCACCAAGTGCAGTGACTCCTAACCCAGTTTAAGGCTCGGACTCTGGAGTTCTAGGCTGCATCAGTGACAAATGCTGAGACATTCTCGTATGCACATGCGCAGGCCAGGGATGAGTGCTGTAAGGCACTACAGCACTGCCTCATTAGGCAGCCTGGGGCAAGGCCAGCCTGCGTGCTCAGCCTCCTCCTGTGTGTTTCCCTCCTCCTGCCCTCCCTGTTGGAGGTTAGACCCTGGAAACCATTGGTGGGTGGAGCTGCAGCAGCAGTGTGTGAAAGTAGGTTAGAGTCTCTGTCAGAGGAGCTGGAGGCTGCTGATCCTAAGAGACTGCAGTTTTGTGACTGGCTGGCTGGTCACTTGTATCTCTATTGTCATTGACTTGTTCAGCAACTTCTAGGGGCTTCTGCAGAGCATCCATTACTCCCAGCTTCAGTTTCTTATTTTGAATTAGAAGAAAACTTTAAATTAGCTACATTATATACTATAGCTTTGTTTATCTAATAAGCAGTAACGTATGGATTTCCCCTTTACATTATCTAGTAAATTGTTTAAAGGTTTAAAATAAACATTTTTCTTAAACGCTGGAAAGCCAAAATATGAGTATGTTTTAATGATGAGACTGTAGTGCACTCATCCCCAGGATCATGCAGTGTGCTTCTCCTCTCCACAGTGGTGAGACCGCTTTCAAAAACATGACGATTCCTTATGGGTGGGCAAAACGGCCGATGCTTCAGCGGATAGGAGATTTGCATCCTGACATTCCAGTTTCTGTGATCTTTGGTGCCCGATCCTGCATAGATGGCAACTCTGGTACCAGCATCCAGTCACTGCGACCCAAATCCTATGTGAAGACAATAGTGAGTGTGGATCTAGCCTTGTTTTTCATTCACAATGAAGTCTGATTATTACTCCCTTGCGGTTCCCAGTCTGGGCCCCATTCAGAGACCTGATGTCACAGGGATGTGGGAGGCTTTAAGTCATACACACTTTTATGTCTCAATAGTGAATCACCTTTCTGAGGGCCTTCTCAATCTCTGTGGGGACACTGAAAGACTGGTCCAGTATCATATAGGCTCACGCCCACCTCCCAACGCAGTACACACAGTTGAACTGTTCACTGGCTCCTGCGTTAACCCATCAGTTTAGAGTTTCTTTGTGTTTCTTGCATGTTGGAGTTATTAAGATTCAGGAGATTTTCCTGTTTATCTCAAAGCCTTCTGATGGAAATCCTCAGTAGTTTGCGGATGAGTCTCACTTACCTTTTTAAGACTTAGTGGCTCATGTTTCCGAGCACAGTTGTCTACCTACTGTTGTGTTTCACTCACTGGCCTTGCCGGCTCTTCCTTTCCCAGGCTATCCTTGGGGCAGGGCATTATGTGTACGCAGATCAGCCAGAAGAGTTCAACCAGAAAGTCAAGGAGATCTGCCACACGGTAGACTGAGCACACCCAGCTGTGGGAGCACCTGTGACTGACACCATTCTTGAGCAAAACCCTACAACCACGGGAAGAGTAAGAAGTACAACTCAAGAACCAGGCAGTCTCCTGGACTGGACTCTTCTGGACTTATGACGTCACTTCCACATTTAAACCAATTAGTGCCTTCTAGAAGAATGGCTTTCCTTTCTCCTACACAAAATTGAAATACACAAAAGTCTTCCAGTTTAATAGTAGCCTTAAATAAAGGTTATTTGTCCTTCTGATGTACTGAAAAATTGTGGTTTTTCAGCTGAGACTTTTCCCATTTTTACCTCACTTTGCTAGTTAGGTGCTTTTCGTATTTCAGTCTATATGCCAATTTAACTAAGTGACTTCTGGGTCTGTTACGTTAAATACTGTGAAGGTGCACTTTATTTTGTTCGCATGTATTTACCATCTCTAACAACTAACATAGTTAATCCAAGTATTTTTAAGTAAAAAAAATCATTTTAGAATGCTTCATTTTTGAAATGGAGTTTAGAATATTTCATTTTGAAATGGAATGAAAAGATGTTTTGATTAAGAAGATGAGAGTCGATTGCTAGTATTAACTCTTCTGGTTTTCCCGTTTCATGTTTAAGGCTGCAAAGCTGTGTTCAGCATTTTTAGTGTGTTCCATGGTGACATGCAGGTTGCCACAGCACAGTCCCTTGGAACCTTCTGTGCGTGACCCTCTTCTGGGCTTCTATGAAAATATTACGTATATACTCAGTAATTCAAGTACTGAGAAGCTGAACCCCAGGTGTACCCTCTCCTTCCTGTGAATGCTGTTCTTTTCCAGGAACCAGGATATAGCGAATGAACAGGTTTTCTCAGTTACAGGGATATTAAGACTGTTACCTTCCAGTAAACCAAGTCATACTGTGTTTTCATGAACAGCTAACTTATATGGTGCTTAAACTGAATTACATTTTTAACCACTAACATTTAAAAATAGGTGGTGCTGTTATATCTCATGGCACCAGAAATGAGCTAGAACTTGTATTTATTTTTTATTGAATATTATGTTAATCTAATCACTTATATACTTGAATCAAGATAAAAAAAATCTATAATGTTGTTTGAACTGTTTGGCAGAAACCACCATTGAATTTATAACTTTTTCACAGTTAAAATGAGGGAAACTTTGAAACTATGAAAAAGCTCCATGTGGTAGTTAGATGCTAAGAAAGCCCCCTGTACAGAGAACAAAGAGGATTGTTGTTTTCAACATTGTTTGATAGATCACACAAATAAAAACTGGACCAGCACAAATCATGGCTTGGTGATTTGGGCTATTGCATTTTTAGTAGCTAAAAATTAGGAAATTTTTTGGAAAATATAAGATTATATCACAGTTAATTAACTGCCAGAAGGATTAACTGTTCTGTTTTTCAGCACCCTTACCTACGGGAGAGCGTGTAGATTACACTAAAGCAGGAGATGCAGCTTCTCAGTGGCCTTTATCTGACTTGTTAAATGAACAGGTTGTTACGGAAAACCAACAGGAGACTAGAAGTGCTTACTTTCTCCACCTTGAGAATAAAAATAGCTTTTTCTTTGATGTTAGTGTTTTAGATGGCCAAATTCAAACTTGAGAGTGGTACAAAATCTGGGCTGCACTTTGGTTTGACACTCACCAGTCTCAGTCTCTGCTAGCTGAAGGAGAAAGTTTCTCCACAAGAAACAGATCCACCCAAACGTCAAATGAAGCTGGCTTTCCTGCTGACTGCTTTGCTTTATTGGAAACTTGTCATGATGCTTCTCAACAACTAAACTTTTCCTTGGTATATGTGATTTTGTAAAGATTGAAGCAGAGAAGTTTATAATCTGAGAATTCTTGAGAATACAGTGGTCGCTAAATGTTTTTCTTATAAAAGGCCTCTTAACTATACTTGACCTTTGCTAAGTTATTTGTACCTCTGCTTTATTTTACAGAATAAACTTGACAGTGCTCGCACCAGAGGGGCAGCTGTGTGTTTTCCTGACTCTTTGGCCTGGACCCATCTCTTAGAACGGTTATGACAGGACCATGATCCAGTCATGTCCTGTCAACACTGGTTCTGAGGGCTGGCTGCTCTGGGCTGCGCCAGTTTTGTGGCCACCACACACAGCTTCACTCATGTCCATGAGGGTACTGGAAATGGTTCTGTTCTCTTCACTGTAGAGTGCATTTCACGATGTCACAACTCTTTGAAAATGTCCTTATTCATGTGTCTTTGATTAAACAGTCATGCCAGGCCCAGCAGCACACTTGTACCAGGTATGGGAAATAAGAGTCCCAGAGGAAAGGAGTGGAGAAGAAAGGGTGACTGATGGGGTGACAGCTACAAACAGCGAGTCCAAACAGCGTTGATGGGGAAACACGTAAAATGGTACAAGTGTGGATAATCATGTGAAAATTAACACAGAATCCATTCCTCTTGTGTACAGGGATAAAGTCTGAATAGATCAATAACCCAGTTAGAAAAGGGAAAGCCTCTGAGCACTGCAAAATTAAAAGTCTGGAACCAAATGTGGTTCAGCTGTAACACGGTCATTGTATTAGTTTCCCCATGCTGGGACAAAATATGGAACAGAAGCAGTTGGGAGAAGAAGAAATTATTTCATCTCAGCTTTGTAGTAGGCAAGGCGTGGCAATATTCAAGGTGGTAAGGGCGGCAGGCTGCTTGTTCATATCTCATCTCTGACCAACCAGGAAGCAGAATGCTCAGGCAGGGATCAGAGCCAGCTCTCATCCTTTAGCCTTGGCCTCCATCTGCCAGCTATGTCCAAAAGCTTGCATGACCTAAACCAGCTGCCAGCTGAGGACCAAGCGCATATCTGTATCATTAACAACCCCCAGCTGGGGACCAGGCACACATCTATATCAATAACAGCCATGCACTGGACTATTATACAGTCTTATGAATGAGGTTGATCTATAAGTGGCTATATAGAAAATTTCTAAAACATCAAATTTTGAAAACCAGAAAAATGCAGAATATTCCATGTATATGTATGCAGGCACACAAAAATATGTGCATGCATACAGAATAGTGTGTGTCTGAAGTTTCTTAAACTTATGCTTAACACACATATGCTCATAGATATGTATAGACAGTTTTTGGAAGAGAAATGTGTACTTGAGTTTGTTAACAGTGGTTAGCTTTGAAGAGGGACGCTTCTGTTTATATACATATATAAACTTTGGAGCCTTGTACATTCATTATGTTTTAATAAAAGCCACATAAAATACAGGGAAGAAATCTTGGTTACTATAAAATAGCTAAGAAGGTAACTATGGGATTTTCCTGGCTGTGTTGACTTCTGTATGGCCATGTAGATCCATGCTGGGGCCGAGAGTCAGAGTCAATGTGTGGAAGGCTGTATGCCAGTTATTAAAACTTGAGCTATGAAGTCATAGCTTGGAAGCACAAACTCTCTGTTGTTTTGAAACAGGATCTTGCTATGTCACCTGGACAAGCCTCAAACTCATGATTCCTCTGCCTTGACCTCCCAAATGTTGAACTGCACACATGTGCTAACACACCTGGCCCACCTTCTTGGCTTAAACTTGCTGAAAGGGTCCCTGGCACTAGAACACACATTTCTCTATATTATGACTTATTTCTTTAGCTGGGGATGTAGTTCACTTTAAGTAGAGTGTTTGCCTAACATGGGCTTGGTCTCCAGCATTAATGGCACATGCCAATAATCCTAGCACTCAGGAGATGGCAGAAGAAAGGTCAGAAATTCAAGGTCATTCTTAGCTATGTAGTAAGTTTGAGATCAGCCAGGGCTATGTGAGACCGTATTTCTTTATTCATCTCATGTTTGCTAGCGTATCCTCATGCTTTTTTCCCTAAAAATTCTCCTTAGAAAATTTTTTTTAATGTTATATTCAAAACTTGCTGAATTTATTTGCCCAGTTACAAGCAATGATCTGGCTTTATGGCCACCTTAAGTTTTACAGCTGAGAGGTAAGCTAATGAAGAACTTCCTTATCAATTTTTTGTAAGTGAGTTAGATAAGTTTTATTACATCACATTTTTAATTCTCAAAGAATTGTGCATTCACTTAGGGCTTAACATGTTTCCACGAAGCACTCGGGAGGTAGAGGCAGGCAGATCTCAAGGCCAGCCTGGTCTACAAAGAGAGTTCCTGGACAGCCAGGGCTGTTACTCAGAAAAGCCCTGTTTTGAAAACCAAACACACAAACAAAAAAAGTAACAACAAAAGTGTTTCCATGAAGTGCTTGGTAATTGAAGATTCAGAATAAACCAGGCCTACTTTTTTTCTTTCAATATATTGCATTCATTTGTGAAGGAAGAGTCCCTTGGCTGACAGATGAGAAGGCAGAACATTCTTTGTCCCATGGTCTGATCCTGGACCCTTGTGGACGTGGGTGTGTACAGGCAGCTGAGGCTTCTTCCGTAGTAGAGTTAGGAAGACGTCAGTCGTGGCAGGGTGGGGATAGTGCCCCATGCACTAGTCTAGTGTTTGCAGTACTCGTGTGAGCTTGTGTGCCAGTTTCACGGTTAGACGTTAGCAACCCAAACAACTGGGTGTGGAGTCTAAGACGCCAACACCAATGACTAAAGGTATTTCCCTCCGGTACTAACCAGCTTAACACGTTTCTACTGACTATAAAGTCCCATCAGACCTTTCCCAGATACCTGTTCAAGTGGCAGTGCTGGGTGGTGGTGGTTGTTTTGGTCAGGGGGCATTGAGGCTAGGCGTGTGGAGACTTGCGGAGTGAAGAAGAGAAGCCAGGACAACATGAGAGGGCTGCATTCTGATGAGATAGCTGGGGGCAACCTCTGCCCTCTGTGGGCCCCTCCCATTTCACAGTGATACCAGAGGCTGTCATTCTCATGCATGAGCCTGCCTCAGCAGAAGTCTGAGCATGTCATGGGACTGTGCCGACTCTCAGAGCAGCAAAGTGCAAACTCAGGCACCTGAGAGTCCCCGCAGCTGTCTGGTTCGGATGCAGAGCCAAGGCGCTGCTCCTAAGAGGGTGTCACTCTGAAGGCAGTGGGCAGGGCCTGGGAATCTGCACTTTAACAGGCACCTCCCCAGGCCATGGGATGTGGGAATGCTCAAATGTCTCTCAGACAGTTCATTTGGACAAATTCAAAAACTACAGATGCTAAAACAGCATTTTGTCCTTAGCCCAGTACCCCACGGAGACGGGCAGAAATTACATTGAGACTCTGGGACTTCTCTCTTGTTCTCTCTATGACTCCCCTTCATTTCACAAGGGCCATGAGCTGCCCTTTGCTCCGCCCCTATGGCTCATGAAGTCAGAAGGATTGCTGGTTTATTTCCCGGAGTGTGGGTTTCCTCCTCACTTCCTCAGTTGTGGAAGAAAATTCCCTTCTGTAGTCCGAGTGCTGGCCTTCCCTGAAGCGCCATGGTTGCCTGCCTCCCTGTGTCCATATTGTCATTTCTTCATACTCTGTGGGTGAGTGGTTTGGCCCCAGCAGGATCTCACGTTACTGTGCTGGAGGATGAATTCCTGAGTCACCCTTCCCTAGTGTCCCTTAAGACCTGGCTTAGACAGCAGCTCCCAGTGCTGAAGGACAGGCTCGCACGTTTGCACACTCACCTCCTGCCAGCCTGCTGTGGCACATCTGACAAGCTCTGGCTACTCCACCTGTGCTCTGGGTTTGGAGTCAAGAACTAGCCAGTGCAGGGAGAGCAATATGTGGTTTTTCACTGATTTTAGAGAACAGGCTTATGTCAAAGGGTGGTGTGCAGGCATCTCATCTGGGCAGAAGCTGTAGCATCTTGTTGGCTTGTTGCCCCTGGCTTCTGCTCACCTTAGCGTGGTCTACTGTGGTCAGAGCTGTGTGTTTCATTGTTATCTGGCAGTCTTCATGCTGTGGATTAAACTATGCAAACAAAAGCAAATGGTTAAAATTTTGGGAAATGCCAAATTCTTGTAAACGAAGGGGAAATTCAGAGGCTTCTAAGAACTTTGGATTGCAAGACACCTCAATGTGCTGTTTCACTCAAAATCCCAGAAGGTCAACTACAGTCAATGAACAAGCCAGGAAGTCAGCAACGTTGTGGGAGGAATGTTTTTCAAACTTCTGCATTGCTGATGGGAAAGCAATTTAAGACAGGCTAGAATGACATAAAATCAAAGGGACATGGAAGGGGTAGAGGCAGCTCACCCCAGAATCTGGAGTCTGGTCTGCATTTCCAGTGAGTCAGAACTTCCACACAGCTTACAAAATCAAGACTGATACAGACCGCAGACTTATGCTAAACCAGCGGGTCGTGTTTGATTGGGGCTGGAACAGATGTAACCTTTGAGTTTATCAGAATCAATAGCCTCTCTACTCCCAACCCCCAACAATGTGCCTCACAGTTCATTTACAAGAGAAAATTCTTTAAGAGAAATAGTAAGCCAGATCATGTATTTTTATTTAATATTTGAACTTTGCTTCATCTTTGAACTGGATTGTAAATTGTGTATCCTCTGAGCACTTTGCCTTTATAAGCCACAAATCCTATAGATGCTGTGTTTACTCTCCCAGGAGCCCTTCCCCCATGCTCTGTTGGATGACCTGTCTCATTTTTAGTCTACTCTGTGAGCCCGGGTCTGCTTCACACTGAGTCCTGCTGAAATTCTTTTCTGTAGTAAAACCAAGCTCCCAGTTTAATGTGAGTGGATGTCTCAGAGGGGGAAAGTCCTCAGGCTACAGGTAGCTGCCATTCTACCAGTCATGGTCCCCTAAACCGCTCCCTTTGTGCCCAGAGGGGATGCTCCTGAAAAGATTCCTCCACACCTGAACCTGTCTTCTCGAGCTGACACCAACATGGGACTGGTGCCAGGTCTCCTTGCTGCCCAGAGGTGGGTGAGAGTCAATGTCATGTGACCTACTGCTGCCGGCTTCGTTATCATTCCTTTCTGACCTAAGCTTCCAGAAGCCAGTCAAGTCAGCCAGGCATCGTGCGCAGAGCAGCTTTGGCTATCAGACTTATCTGGAAACCCAGGAAGGAAGAACAAAGGAGGCCTCAGGCTCAGTCGGGGCTCCACGCCTGTCCAGTAGGAGCCTGCACTCCACAGTGGGCCAGGAGACACTCCCCATTCTTCCTGCCCTTCTGGAATGCTTTGTAATCTGCTTGGTGGGTTAGAATCCCTTTGTTAAAGACATCAAGGTGGGAAACAATGGAGAATAAGCTGGTTGCTCTTCAGATGTGAGCTGTTGAAGTTTGCATGGCAAGTGCCCCCTATGGGGATACTGATTGGGTAGACACAATTGCAGTGACCTCAGAATGAGAGAAGCCCAGAATACATGGGGGAAGGTGAAGAGTGATCAGGTCATCTCAGGTGATGCGGGACCAAGGCATCTTGACTGAAGATAGGCTGAACCAGGCTTTTTTTCTTTTGGGCCACCAACCAGCAACCAAAACATGACAGGGAGACTTATTCCTTTTGAATGCTCAGCCTAGCTTAGGCTCATTTCTGGCTAGCTCTTTTAACTTAACCTGTTTTTCTTTATCTACCTTTTGCCTCAGGGCTTCTTACTTTTCTTTCTGTATATCTTACTTTTCACTGTTTCTTGTGTCTGTCTGTCTGGTGGCTGCCTGGCTTCCTGCCCTGAGCATGTCCCCCTCTTTCTCCTTGTTCTCTTCTTTCATTCCTCTTCTTTCTTTAACCTAGATTTCTCCTCCTATTTATTCTCTCTGCCTGCCAACCCTGCCTATCCTTTCTCCTGCCCCAATCAAACACGACCCGCTGGTTTAGCATAAGTCTGCGGTCTGTATCAGTCTTGATTTTGTAAGCTGTGTGGAAGTTCTGACTCACTGGAAATGCAGACCAGACTCCAGATTCTGGGGTGAGCTGCCTCTACCCCTTCCATGTCCCTTTGATTTTATGTCATTCTAGCCTGTCTTAAATTGTTTTCCCATCAGCAATGCAGAAGTTCAGCTTTTTATTAGACCAATCAGGTGCCTTAGGCAGACAAGATGAAACAGATGCAGCACATCTTTACATAATTAAACACACATCCTCACATCATTAAACAAATGCAGTATAAACAAAAGTAACACACCTTTACCCAGTTAAAATAATATTCCACAGCATAAACAAATGTAGCACATTTTTGACCAGTTAAAATAATATTTCACAGCAATGGGCAAAGCACAGCTCATTGGAAAGGGTACCACTGATGCCTCTCTTTTTACTAACCATCTTGAAACTTCATCAGTTTTGGGTTTCATCCTAGCGATAACATGTATTTGTGAATAAAGTGAGTCCAGGTACAAAGGGAAATGAAGTGAGATAGAAATGTGTGGATCAAGTGAGACAGGGGACCGGGCACATTTACAAAGGGAAATAAAGCCCACAGCACATAGCTAGGGTGTGAGAACCAAAAATCTCCCTTTATAATTCTTTTCTGTGTAATATTGCCAGAGATTACAAATAACAGGGTCAGGTTGGCGTGCCATGGGTTTACAGTGGTCAGAAAATTGTAGACATGACAAAGGTGGATGGCTTCATTGTTCAGCCAAGTTTTGATCAAGATCCTTCAAAGCTGCCAGTGCCATGGCAAGGTGGGGCAGGTATGTTCAGAATGATTAAAGGTGTTCTGCATTCAAAACAGTAGCAACAGTACTGTAGTCCATGCCACAGACTTCACTCAAGAACATGAGTAAGGTCTGGACACCTTCCTGCAGGGTCACAGCCTCTTTACAGGCAAACATCTGTCCCCGGGGCCCTTGTGCACTTTCTGTTAAACTCAGTTACAAGACAAACTCCTGTCCAGGCACAGAGACTGCGTCTGACCTGGAGGTTGGCAGAGCTGAGGCAAGAGGTGGCATCAGAGAGAAGGAGCTGGTGGTTACACTCTCTCCACCGTGAGTAAGAAGCAGTGTTGATGGGACACTCGCCACAGCCTTCAAACTCTCACACCTGTCCTTTCATCCTTGGAACAAGCCATAGGGAAAGGTAAGTTTATTTCACTGTAGGGGATCCAGAGACACAGCATGGAGCAGATGTTGGTGGGGTGGGGCGGGGGCAGGGGGCAGATGGCCTTTTCTGGGCCAGCTCCTGCTGGTCATGGCCGCCACCTGACTTCCACCCACCTTCCTTCCACAGGTAGCTCTTGGAGTATTCTGAAGGGAGCCTGGCCTGGAGATGTGATATGGAAGATGAGATCAAGGAAAACTCCCTGACAGAGACAGAGGGTGAGAAGCAACTGACAAGAGATTTAATCATAAAGAGGAATGAATTTAGTCTGTCTTTACTGTAAGATGGCTTCCAAGCCTAAGATGGAGGCAGGCTGGCTTGTCAATGAGAGACATTAATACAAGGCTGCCCTCGTTTTCACTTTACCTGATACACATTCCAAATAGAGAGGCCGAACACTTTTATTTAAGTGGGGAACAACAAACTATTTTTAAAACAAACTACTTTGAGATTCTCTCAAGTGTTAAGCAGTAATAGTGGAGGAGGAGTCAAATAGACATCACCCAGTGAGACTACCACCTAGGATGGGTGCCAGGGATCCTTGGCTAGAGCTGATCTATCCAGAGAGAGGTCACACGCTTTCAGTAGTCAGCATGGGAGCCTGATGGTTCATCTTGTAAGCAGGGATTATCTAAAAAGTTTGAAATTCTTTTTTTTTTGTTTGTTTGTTTGTTTTTGAGACAGGGTTTCTCTCTGTAGCCTTGGCTGTCCTGGAACTCACTCTGTAGACCAGTCTGGTCTTGAACTCACAGAGATCCGCCTGCCTCTGCCTTCCGAGTGCTGGGATTAAAGGCGTGTGCCACCACTGCCTGGCTGTTTGAAATTCTTTTTAAGGAAGATGATTTGAGCTTAGAATTTCACACTGTGTTTTCTCTGTGTTATAGTTTGAATCTGAACTGTCCACCACAGGTTCATGTCTCGAGAGTTTGGTCTGCTCTGGGTAGTACCATTGGGGGATGTTATGGAACCATTGAGTGGTGGGATCTAGCTGGTGGAAGTGGGCAGCCAGGCCACTTCCTGGCATTACATCATCTAGAGTTCTCTCTCTGCTTCCTGGTCACCATGAGAGTAGTCTGTCTCACATTCGTGTCCACCATGCCTTTCCCCTCAGAGGTGGGTTGAAATAGCCAAAATGAGCCTTTCCTCCCATAAACTGTCTATGTTGAGTGTTTGCTCACAGAAAAAGCAAAATAAGTAACACATAAGAGGGAGATGGAGAGTGGGCATTCTTGGACATACAAAAACAGCATGCCATGTGAGGTGGTGGATCTCAGTGCAAAATGAAGACGTGAGACTTCTGTTAAAAAAGTGTAAGGAGGGCCAAGACAGCCACTGCAGAGCACAGCAGTGTGAAACCCTCCTGAAAGTGACTCGGTTGTCCAGGCATGCACAGGTCACATGGCTAGGAAGCTGACCCCAAACCAAGAAAGCTCCACATCCATAAGCTCTTTCTGCATAAAAGGCATTGTATCCCAGTTTGTCTCTGGCTGTGTAAGGTGCCCCTGCCTCCTTGTTGTGCAGTGTACAACCTGTGTGCTGGTCTTCAGACTACCATGACAAAAAGAAAGAAGACTTACAATCTAAAATGTCCTATCCGGAAATGGTTGACCCTGGGACCCAGAAAGGACCCTGCTATGTGGTAGGGTGACAGATTGTAAATGAGCTTCAGGAAAGAAAGGGGGAGGACCGCTCACTTCTTGGACAGCCAGGCTCCTGTGGCCATCGAAAGGGCATGGGTCTTGTGATGTCCTATTTTCCAGAAGCGGAGGGAGGTGGGCCCACTACCTGTATGGAATTTAGCCATCTTATCTCATGGTACTTCGTCACATTGGCATTATATCACAAACCCTCACGGGGCAAAAACAGAAGAATGGTCCATCTAAGAATAGACCTGGCAAATGACAGGTCTTGCTTCCTTGGAACTTCGTTCCTGGGTTCCCTGAGCTGTTAGGAGTGCAATTCCATGGTAAAAATCAGTTAACCTTTGGCCACTGTCTCACCACCAGCTGCTTCAACAGATCTAGGGCTGAACAAAGTTCGGGTGAGAATTGACAGTGGGTACTTGTGAAAGTCCACAGAAGTTTCCTAGTGAGATCTGAGCTCGCTTTACCAGCAGGGCTGCATAAGAGAATGACTGGACCACAAGCCTGGGTACCAGGTGTTTGGAAGGGTCTACACTTGGCTGTATCTAGCAAGGGGGAAGTCTTTTGCTTCTCCTCATGGCATTGTTATAAAAAGCCCTTTTGAATAAAGTTCTGGGCTGTTGGGTATTGACCCAGGTCCTCCCGAAGCTGTCCTGTGTTTCTGTCTTTCTTTTTCTTGGCTAGGCTCATCATTATATCTACAAGTTCCTTATTCCTCTCTCTTCCTCATAGGAACCCTGTAAAAGGTGGGAGCTAGTCACCCACAGTTACCGTCAACATTAGGTAGACAAAAAACCCATCTACCAGGTATGTTCCAAACTATTGGCAGAGACCATCCATGGTCAGTCTGCTCTGGACAGGGGGTCTTGTTTAGCAAAGGCTCATGAACAAGATTTCCTGCTCATGAGCTGGGAGGCAGAGGGGACAATGCTGGACAAATAGACCTGGAGACAGGAAGGGACAGGCCAGGGAGAACCCAGGGAGGTGCCAACCAGAGTCAGAGGCATTTCTGGGGCTGGAGAAAAGGCTCAGTAAAATGCCTGCCATACACTTATGAGGACCTGAGTCCAATCCCCTGCATCCACATAAAAGCCAGATTCTGGGAGTGGGGTCAGAGACATTCAGATGCCTTGAGCCCATTGACCAGCTAGACTAGCTTGTTTAGTGAGTTTTGCATTAAGTGAGAGACCCTGCCTCAAAAAAATAAGGTGGGGAGGAGCTGGAGAGATGGCTCAGAGGTTAAGAGCACTTACTCTTCTTGCAGAAGACTCAGGTTCAGTTCCCACCACCCACATGGTGCCTCACAACCATCTGCAACTCCAGTTCCAGGGGATCCAATGCCTTCTTCTGACTTCCATGGGCACCTGAATGCATTTGGTGCACAGACATACATGTGGGCAAATATTTGTACACATAAATCTTTTTTAAAAAATAGGGTAGGGAGCAACTGAGGAAAACACTTAATATCAACAACTGATATCTATGTGCACTACACACATTTTTACATGTGCACAAACACAAATTTTTTTTTTTTTGAAATAGAAAACACTGCTTTGTGAGGGTCTAGCCTGCTGTTTTGGGAAGTGCCAATCCTGGTTCTAGGGGCGAAAATAGCAGCTTCTCTTCCTGCCTTTCAAGCTCCTAGTCTTGGCTGTGGATACAGCTGAGGACCTAAACTGCTCATCAGGAAATAACAACGGAGGCAAACTCTTGGTTCTTGTTTTTCAGGAAAGGGCAACAAGAGAGAATGTTCTACAAAAACATCCAGGAAAAGAAGGCTTCCTTCCCATGGTTGTCTTACCAGACCTGCTTGGGAGGTTCCATGCAATAGCATGGCCTGGCCCCAACCTCGTGAGTTAGACTCATCTGGTATGCAGGAGAACATTCTCCTGAATGGGGTGGATGTGCAGCCTGAGCTCAGATCCACCAGAGACTTCTACTGCCCTAGGACAGAGCTGCGTGTCTGCCCCATGCTGTATCCAGGCCTCTGCCTTGCTCTGCTATGGCTGAGAGGAGGATGAGGAGTTCAGAAATAACATGTTCATGACTCCACAATTCAGTGTGAATGTCTTCTCCAGCTACACAGGGACCCTTGGCGGGGGTAAACGTGACCAAATGGGAGCAATGGCTCAGTGGGTAAAGATGGCTGTGACAAACCCAACCACCTGAGTTCAATCCTAGGGCCTTCATGATGGAAGGAGAGAGCTGAGCCCCCACAAGTTGTCCTATGACTTCCACATGTGCCCCGGGGTGCACACACACACCAACACCACCAGTCACTAAATAAAAGTTTAATTAAAAGTTTTAAAAGTTGTCCTGTAGCATGAATCTTAAAAGTTCTTATTAATAAAATTAAACCTGGGCCAGGTATTGGGGTGAAATGTTAGATGGTCAGAGAGACAGAACAAGCCACAGCCACCTCACCTGGCCAACTTCTCAGCTGCTCTTGTTTCCTCAGACTGGAAGCCTCTGTGTCCTCATATCCGAATGGCTCTCAGCTGAACTGTGCTGCTCAAAATCTAAAAGCTTAACCAGCCAAATGCTTCTAGTTTCTGGTCCTCATGCCTTATATACCTTTCTGCTTTCTGCCTCACTCCCTGGGATTAAAGGCATGAGTCACCATGCTTGGCTGTATCCTTGAACACATGAATTTCTGCCTCTGGAATGCTAGGATTAAAGGCGTGTGCTACCACTGCCTATCCTAAGTATCTAGTGGCTTTTCTGTTCTCTGACCCCAGATAAGTTTATTAGGATACACAATATTTTGGGGAACACAATACCACCACATTGTCCTATTGCCTCTTTTCTTTCATATTAGGTAAAATTAGATTTGTCATCTCAGGCTGTCCTTGAACTCGTGTCTCACAAGCTGGCCGTGAACTGTCAATCCTCCAGCCTCTGCCTCTCCTGTGCTAGGATCAAAAAGTATGCCACCCACACCAGCCTGCTCTACTGTCTTGATCTTGATTCCTCTCTCTCTTTCTCTCTCTCTCTCTCTCTCTCTCTCTCTCTCTCTCTCTCTCTCCCTTCCTCCCTCCTTTTTCTTCCTTTCTTTTTTGTTGCTGGAAATCTGACACGCTGTGCCATGCTGCTCTCAAAGGCGATTGGTACAGAGGACTGTCTGTTTCTATCTTCATGCCTCAAATTTCATCCACAAAGCCATTGTGGAGAGAGAGAGGCAGGGAGAGAGATAACACTCAAGTAGAAGAATAGGAAAATGAGCTGAAATACGAAGCGAATACTATAACTGTTCAAGGAGCATACAAGCCTAGACTATTCTAACACTCCATACTGAAGACAACGATATGTAGATACACAAAGTGGGAGTACATTTTAGGATACAATGATAAAGGAAAGAGGATTACATCTTGAAGTCATTCAGATGGAGCATTTAACAAATATCAAAGCTTCAGGACTATTCAGTGTTTGGTAACATCCTCAAGTGAACCTCTCTGGGCCCAGAGCTTTCTTTTTTGAAAGCCTTTAACTACAAATCAACCTCCTTGATGGCTGGTAGTCCTGCAACCATTAAGTAATCTGAATGCAGAATTTTTTTAATATAAGTTTTTATTGCTTCTTTGGGAATTTCACATTATGCACCCCAATCCCACTCATTTCCCAGTCCTCCCATATCTGCCTTCCACCCTTGTAACCTCCCCTACAAAAGAAAATAAAAAATAAAACAAACAAACAAACAAAACCAAAAAACATCTCTCTGACACATCTGGGCACAGCCTGGTCTTCTATCAGCTGGCGACGTCTCTTGCTCTGGTCACAGCTGTCTTGTCTCCAGGTCCGTTATTCATGTACCATTTTACTCCTCCATCTTCCCTGCCTCTCCATCACATACTCATTGTCATAGTAGCTTTGGAATCTGCAGTGTGCCGCACAGTCACTCTTTTGTCCAAACAGCTTTACTTGCAGATGTTCATTGCAATGAGTCATTAGTCTGGTTCAAGGTCTCTGGCTTCTGCTGCACCATCAACACTGGACCCTCACTGGGACTCCTCTCAGATATCCTGCTGTAGCCCTGAGTCATGGAGATCCTGAAGCTATGGATCCACAAGACTGGCCCCTTCTAGTGTTCCAATGGCTCATAGATAGGGTAGCTGTTGGGGTAGGCCAACTCAAAGCCCTAAATCTGAGCCTGGGTAGCAGCTGAGTTGGTCAGCCCACACCACCAGGGCCAGTTCTCCGGAACTGCCCAGGTGAGGGGTGGGACCAGCTCAGCACATCCCTCAGAATCCCATGGCTTCAAACCATAGACATCACGTGGCCTTTGGTGGTAGTATGGGTCTGACATCAACACAGACCTTGACTGCAGTAGGACCATGGACCCAGACATCACCATGGCCTCAGGTAGTAGCTTAGGCCTCTCATGTCATGCAGTTCCTCACCACCACCGGGTCTCCAGTTCCACCGCTCTTCACAGAAAACAAACTACTCCGCTTCTCTCCTCTCTCCACCCGCATTCCTGCTCCTCACATCGACCTCCCACACCACAAGGCAGTGGGTAGGCTTCCCAAATGCAGAATTTTTTGAACTTCTTGAAAAATAAATCATTTTTAAAATTTTAGATCTGATATATAAAAGCTGGAAATCATCATTCTTACTCCCAAAGAGGAAAAAAAGGAAAAGAACTAAAAAACCAGTAGCTTTGTTTGGCCTTGATGGAGAACTGAGGTCATAGGGCAAACAGCAACCCCAAAATCTGGAGAGAAAAGCAAACCCAAAGAATTGCCCTCAGGGACTGAGCACATAGCTCAGGGGTAGTCTGGCGTGTGTCAGGCCCTGAGTTTGATCCCCGGAATGCTGGGGAGATAGCCTCTAGGCCGTGGGCACTGTGGTGAAATGGGTGAGTTGCTCAGCTTTGGGATGGCAGCTTTTGAGATCTCTGTACACGCAGGCCCTTGGGAGGCGGTTGGTCTAAAACTGAGGGAGGGGTGGGATGGATATCAAGACTTGGGCGATGGTCTGCGAGTGCAGGCCAGCGACAGAAAGCTTGCCTAGTGAGGCTCTGGGAGTCAACCACCGGCACCTCTGAAATAAAAGCAGGTCTGCTAGGAAGAGGGTGACAGTCGCAAATCAGGCAGCAGGGTTGTTGAATCTTGTATAATATTAGAGGAACCAGCCTCAATACTATACATCCCAGGGGCTCAGGAGAGAGAACTACTAACAGCGAGGACTATTTTCAGGAAATAGAATCTCAGCACACCAGGCTCTATCATCCACTTGCTTTAATTCCTCTGGCATAACATCCTTTATACACAGCTTCAGTTCTGCTCTCATGTCTAGCTCCTTTCTTGCCTGATTTCTCTCTATATTTATCTACGGTCCCCTCTAGGTTCTATCTTAATTCCTTCATCTAATTTTGTCCCTTCTAGGTTCTCATCTGTCTAGTTCTTTCCCTTATCAGCTCCTCTCCCGTCTCCTTCTCTCTCATCTGGCTCTTCCTCATCTTGTTCTTCCCCATCTGGCTCTTCCTCATCTTCCTTCTCGGTCCTCTAGTCCTCTCTTTTAGCCCTTCAATCTAGTTCTTCCCCATCTCAGTTTGTTCCTCTCAAGTTCTTACCCATCTAGTTCTTCCATTCTCTTTTCTCTTCTCTGCCTTTTTGTCCTGGAAGTCCCGGTGTATAAAGGGAGGGTCCGAGCTAAATTGTGTAAAGCTATTAGTTATCGTCCACCTCTCCTAGGCGTTGTCTCCTTGTGGAATTTATTGTAAGTTAGGAGACTACTTGCATATGGGCTGTTATCATTGTTAGCCCTCGGAAGTTAGGCACCCACCTGGGTAGTGTTTCCTGTAGTCCTTGAAAGTGGCTAAGGGAGATAATCTGATTCCAGAGAAAGCCTTTCCTGAGGCTGTTCTCCAAATACCTGGAATGTGTATGTCCAGAGAGTGCTCAGTCTACACTGTTAGTCCTTCTTAGGGGAAAGTCAATTGGGAAAACTATGAAGGCACACATGATTTTCATAACAGAATACAGCTGATATATAACAAGCCAAGTAACACAAAAACTCCTTGGGATTTGGCTTCCTCTGGAGGAATTCCCTGATTCCTCCAGGTAGTGACTTTGCCATAACCAGCTGAGTTCTTATGATATTCCTGCGGCCCGCAGCAGTTGAAGAGTGAGGGCAGTGGATGGAAGGAAGCCAGGCCCAGGCCAGAGCCCTGGGAAGCAGGCACATCTAACAGCCAGTTGTGCACCATGTTGAAAGCAACACTGGCAGAACTGGACCATTCCTGAGAGTCAGGGAAGAGGGAACCCTCAGGCATAGGCTTTTGAGAGTGGAGACACTGAGCATGGTTTGAAGGTGAGATGTCCCATAGGCACATGTGTTTGAACACTTGGTCCACAGCTGGTGGCACTCTTTGGGAAGGTTGTGGAACCTTTAAGAGGTGGAACCTCACTGAAGGAAGTGTGTCACCTGGGGTGGGGCCAGGAGGCTTTGTAGCCTGGCCCCACTTCCCACTCCTCTTTGCTTCGGAGTATGGATGCAATGTGACCAGCCAGCTTCCTAATCCTGCCACCATGCCTCCCCTGCCTGCGGCTGCATCTTCCCAGCCCTGATGGACTATATCTCTTTAGAACTCTATCTAAGTCAGAATAGCCCTTTCTCGCTTAAGTTGCTCTTGGGTGCTCTGTCAATCACAGAGACTGAAGAGAAATTCAGCTTTAGCACACAGCAGAACATAATCCATGCAACACTCAGTACATCAATGAAGAATATTACTGCTGGGATAATTTTAAAGCTATTTGAGAAGAAAAATATCCATGGAGAGCTGCATGTGCAGCTGGACTTGCAGGTACATTTCCAGACAAAGCAGAATAAAATGCATGCCTGTACCTTCCCATGCTTTGTCTTTTTACCTGAAGCTTTGATCTATGTTTCTATATTGGTCTTTGTTGTTTGGCTCATTTCAAAGGGACAGATTGATAAACTATTGTCCACTCACCAAAAACTTCATAAGCCAAAGAGGTAAAGGTAAATGACAGAGAAATGTTTGTCAAGATGTAACAGCAGACAGGATCTGGAGAGATGGCTCTGTGGTTAAGAGCCCTTGTGGCTCTTGCAGAGGACCTGGGTTTGATTCCCAGAACTGCATGTGCAACAGCACTTTCGTACACTCTCACACACATAAACACTAAAATTAAATAAATGAAAAAGTTAAAAGATGTAAGAGATGAAAGGATGCTTGGTAACTGATGAATAGCTTACAACCATGGGCAGGATTACACCCAAACTCCGAGAGAGAGTATGGGGACAGACCAACATTGAAACAGGATGGGAAGGACACTCAGACACCAAAAGAGGCAAGGAAACCAGCAAGTTCTCCAAGCTCTCGCCCAGCAGACCCATGTGCAGACACCATGGTGACCACTACACTCTTCCACCCTTTTGGGAAGACAATTTAGCAACTAGTATCAAGAAACTCCAAAACCTGAGCCCTGTGCCCTTTCACCCAGGAACTTTGTTTCTAAGAAGCTGCTGGAGAAAACAGACATATTGGGGTCAAAGGTTCACACGCCATGTTTGTCTCTGTGCCCCAATTATAAGGAAGGAACAGAATATGCTAAATGTTGGCAAGTTAGGGTTGCCTAAACAATTCACAGAATTTGAAAATGAATGCTAAGGAGACACTGAAATTACACTTAGGATTTTTAATTATATTGTAAAATATTCATGATGTCAAGGGAGGAAAGGGATACAAATTTGCATAAATTACATATTTTCACTTTTAAAAAATATGAACAAAAAGAAATACACAAAATATTAAGAGATCGACATGTGGGTGGTGGCTGGTGCTCTCACTGAAAAATGCAGATATATCTTTTTTTTTTTTACAGCTCAAACTTCAATAACAAACACACTCATTATGTATTATTGACTCTAAAAAAACATTTTTCTTGAGCTTAAAAACCCTTTGTGACTACAAAATTAAATCAACTCTGAAAAGTTAATTAACTTGAACAATGTGTTGAAATAATTAAATTGATAAGAAAAGTCACTGAAATTTTTAGAGGCGCTAGGACTACTGTGAATGTGCAAGTTCTGTACACAGAGAAAATATTGGTTTTAATGAGAGGAAGAGCAATGGGGATTGACAATTAGCCCAAGCAGAACCAGTGGGAGTGTGGGGATTGGGAGGTGGGGAGAGAGAGAGAGACAGAGACGAAGAAAAACAGAGATGGGTTTTTTCTTTTTAAAGATCTATTTTCATTTTATGAGTGTTTGTCTGCATGTATGCATGTGCACGATGTTCGTGTAGTGCCTGCAGAGGTCAGAAGAGGGCATCAGATCTGCTAAAACTGGGGGCACAGGCGGGTGTGGGCCACCATGTGGGTTCTGGGAATCAAACTTAGGTCCTTTCTAAGAGCAGCCAGTGCTTTTAACGGCTGAGCCATCTTTCCAAGCCCAGACAAGTCTCAGAGGATCTTCAGGAAATGGTGATCCCATGGTCAATATCATCACTGACTGCTTGAATAGGCAAGTGTTCATACCAAAGCCTTCCTTCCTGGCCGCTCCCTCGAGTACCGCAAAGAGGCCTATTGAGCCAAGGGTCTCCACGTGGAGCATGGTACTCAGATCTTGGGGCATCTTAAGGCTCACGACTCCTTTAAAAGTGCCCTAAATCTTTTACCTAAACACATATTGAGGACTAGCTTTTGGGCTGTGCCCCCAAAGGGCTGGGGAGAGGCTAGGCCTGGTGCCTCTCTCAGATAACCTTGGCTCTGTGCTTGTGACTCAGAGATGGTCAGTATTTTGCCAGCTCCCAGGAATTGTCTCTCCTCATGCCCATGGCCACTTCTACCCCCAGGTCTGGGGCAGAGCAGCCTCTGAGAGGCTTAGGAAGATGAGTAAAGAGATGCACAGGAAGGAGGAGGGAGAGACTTAGGGATTCACAGTCCTTTTTGGTTTGGGATGAGTGGAGAGATGCCCTCTTGATGGGTCTCTGGCCAAAAAAGGTCAATTGGTCACTTTTTGGCTTCTCTGATCTAGCAGGTTTTCACCCCAACATCTGACTCTTAACACTTTATTGGTAAATAGAACCACTTAGATTAAAAACAACACCTGTGACTATGCCTTGAACACATTACACAGGGGCAGGCTTTGAGTTCCATCACCATGAACTGAGGGATCTTGTTACTTCCAATATGACCAAGAAGATTTATGGTTTCCCTGGAGCAGAATTCTCGGACTCCAAGTGTCAACATGCCAATGGTTCTACTAAAAAGTGCAAATATGTGAAAAAGATTTATTCAGGTGGTGTGTGTGTGTGTGTGTGTGTGTGTGTGTGTGTGTGTGTGTGTGTGTGTGTGTGTGTGTGCTTGCTCCTGGGACTAACCCTGTGGGAAGAGATGGGAGGTGGCCCACCCCGTAAGGGAGAAGTGGCAGTTTAGCCAGGATGGAGATGATTTAACTACCTTTACTACCATCTGTGGTCTAGGGGTCAAAAGACAGAGAAGGAGCAAGGAGACTTGGCAGTGGAGACCAGGCTAGATGCTGGAAGACTATGAGTCACAATGGGGTGAGAATTCAGAGAGGTCAGCACAGAGCAAGGGCCCTCTTTGCCTACCCTTCCAGATGGCCAGAGACATAGTGAAGGGTGTCCCTCTACCAACCACTGTCAGCCTCTCTGCCCACTTCCTCTTTTTCTTCTACATCAAGTTAATGGCAAACCTAATTCTAAACTGACTTAAGGAATGAAGGTAGAGTGTGGGGCACCCCATCTGCAGACTCAGGATTCCCAAGAAATGAGAAGTATCTGGCTGAGTCTGGAATACACAGACTCTTTAAGCTGAGGGTGGGTAAGGAACCCAGATGGATGCTCCAGGGTAGGAGTAGTTTGGATGAAATGCCTTGGGTCTGGATAGCTCAGAATTCAACTCTGACACTGCAGGGAGCCCTCATGGAAGTTGGAACTCAGTCAGCAATTGGAGATGTCACCTCTTGTCAGAGGAATGTTGTCTCTGGAAAGCTCCAGCTTCCAGGCTAGCAAGCTCAGACTCACCCAGTTCAGTGAAGAACTTCCCCAAATAAAACAAGGAATGTTCCAAACCCTTATCCTTGTTAGCCAGGCTTGTTGTCACCCCCAGCCTGGATCCCTGTCCTCCTCATCTACACACCCAGGACAAACCCAGTCCTCCACCACAGACCCTCCCCAGCTGTGTGTGGGGTTGTGAAAGGCAGAAGCTGGGCTGGGGAAGAGTGGGATGGGGGCCGAGCCCGCCCAGGGTTCAGCCTTGCAGGGGAACATAGTGTAGAGTGCTGTTTCCTGTCTCTAAGAGACTGCATATTAATTAGTTTGCTATTTTGCCTTACCTATTCTGGGATGGATTCCCTAAAATAGTAGAAGAGGAGGAGAACTCTCCCTGGCCTGCACCCCCAGGCAGTTCTCACGGCTGTAAGTGCCTTGGCAGTTCTTCACCCTCTGCTCAGGGTGAGAGGGAGGAGCTGTTGGGAGGGCCGAGGAAGGTGTTAATCCACACACATCAAAGATGCATGCTTTCATCCGCTGCAGAAAGGAGAACAAGGAACTCACACAGCTTTAGTCTGATCAATTAGCTTACATCCTTCTCAGAGGTTTGAAAAGAAGAAAAAAAAAGAAAGAAAAGAAAATCAGACTAAAGAAAGTCTTCCCAGTGACTTCTATAATTCAAAGGAGCATCTTTGCCCTATCGCCTTGCTTCAAGGGGCCACACTGATATCTGCTGGACTTCAGGAGGGGTCTTGAAACCCCTGGGGTGCAGCCAGCAGGTCTCACAGCCAGACCACCCTTGGGCCTGAGCTCCTGAGCCCTGGTAGGGGTTGGAGTTGGGGTTGGGGAGCAGGAGGGTGCAGTTCCAGATCAGGTCTCCTGTCTATCCTTAAACTGTTAACGCTTGGATGCAGGGACTCTACTTCTAGAGGACACTGACACAGCAAATAATTGAAGTTGAATTTGAACCCAGCCCCTACGGCTGACAACTAAGTGATACTCTGGGTCTGGGTACCAGAAACAAACCTGGAGATCATTATTTGCATAAAAGTTTCACCAGGGCCAGGGAAATGGCTCACTGTGTAAAGGATGCTTGGTTATGAATCAACACAGATATAAATTCTGGGTCTGCCTCACTCCTGGACTCCTCTGTCAGTTTTGGAATACAGAGGTGGGTGTGAGTCCTTTCCTCCCTTCTGCCCCATGGAAGACACAGCCCATGTAGATCACAACATTAGAATCTCCCTGTTGGAGCTGAAATCTCAGCAGCAATGTCAGCCAGTCTGGGCTGGGTGGGCGATAAAACTGTTTGCTGGCTTTGAAGAGATAGAAACCCTGCCAAGGCAGGTGGCTCTTTTCGGAGCCCTCTGGTGTAACTCCCCTGCCTACAAGGGCTCCTCTTTCTGGATGCTCTATGTTCAGAGGCCAGCCGCTTGCTTTGAAGATGTAGACACTGATCAAAACATTTTAGGCTGGTCGAGGTGACATACATTCACCCAGCACCTGAGAGGCAGAGGCAGCTAGATCTTTGTGAGTTCAAGGCCAGCCAGGGATTCACAGTAAGACTCTGTCTTCAAACAAACAGCCATTTCTGGAACTTTTCTCTTTGTTTTTCTTCAGAGCCTACCTAGCTCATGGAATGCCCACAGCAGGCTCACTGTTTACCAAGCATGTACTGTACTATATGCCACACATTCTGCTAAGGGCTTGACAGGCAATAACTACTTAATGTTCACAGCATTGTGTGAGCCAGGTACCATTGCCACCATTTAAACATTCTAGCAGAGTGAGAACCTGTTTCAAAAACCAAAATAATTTTAGCATGTACCACTATCCTTAGTAAGCATCCTGAGCAATGTGAAGATAATGGAAACACAGGCCTTGCCCACCCATGAACTATCTTTGCTGCCAAGGCCTGAATCTCTAGTGATGTTCATGGACTCCTCTGGGTCTGTCCAACTGCTAGATACTCACAAAAACTCCCTTTGGAGCCAGAACTGCCATTGTATGAGATTGCTACATTCCTCTGGATTACATTGCTCAATCATAGCTTCATCTGCCCCATCCCTCCCAGATGGAAACCGGTTTGGATTTGCCCCTTCCATACACATCCTGCTGCTGTTAAGATGCCAAGATCGGGGTGCAGTGTGATTTGGTAACGGCTTGCTTGACTGAGGCTGCAGGAACAGAGGAGACATGGATACCACAGGAGACGGTGGAGTCAGAGAAATGGCTGGGGAGATGGGTGTGATCATGTGTTCTCACCTGGGCGCTCCTCACTGGTGTGGTGAGCTGGGAGCATTTGCTTGGGGGCCACATTGGCCCTTTTAGGTCTTGATAAATGGAAGAGGTTTTAAAAGCTTTCAGGCGAAAAGAAGGATGCGGCACCCGGCAGGAAAAACAGAGGAAAAGAGTCCACAGGTTTTCTGCCACTTCTAATGAAGCCACCTCACCCACTGAACAATAAGCCACGCGGCATTTATTTCTCAATGCTGAGCCAAGGACGCAGGGTGTGAGGCCAGTGCAGTCAGGCAGAGTCAGGCCAGCCTGCAGAGCAGATAAGCAAAGGGGGAGGGAGACAGGAGCTCAGTGACTTCCAGAGCCATCTCCCCCCCCCCCCCCTCAGGCCTTGGAAGTTCCCAGCTTAGAGCCTGATTACCCAACACCTTCCCTGCAGGCAGCTCTAGGAGACAGGTGAGCCCAGTCAGGACACATCACTCCACCTGTGACTCAGCTGCTGCCACCTGAGCAGAGTCCAGGGAAGTCCTGCCCTGACATCCTGAGCAATCTGGTATCAGTCCACTGTATGGTGTAGTGAAGTCTTAGCTCTGTCGTGTGTGTGTGTGTGTGTGTGTGTGTGTGTGTGTGTGTGTGTGTTATGTATGCATGTGGTATGTGGGGTGGTGTATGTTGTTTGTATGGTATGTAGGGGACACTATGTGGTATGTGAATATGTGGTGTATGTACATATGTGCTGTGGGGGGGACATTATGTGGCGTGTGAATATGTGGGGTGTGTATGTATATGGCGTGTGTGTGTGTGTGTGTGTGTGTGTGTGTGTGTGTGGTATACGGTGTGTGTGTCATAACACCTGCTGTCTTTTAAAGCCTGTAGAGACCCTTGTTGTCCACAAATACAAATGCAGAGCTCATGATGACTGCATAAATCCCCCCCAAACACACACACATGTGTAACATCTGGGCCGGAAATGATTGGAAACAGAAATCCACAATGAGGGGTGAGGACTCAGAGCCACAGGACTGCTTGAGTTCAGAGAGAAAGGCAGCGTAGGGGTGTGGTGGTATTGTGTTTCCCAAAATATTGTGTACCTTAATAAACTTATCTGGGGTCAGAGAACAGAAAAGCCACTAGTTAGGCAGTGATAGCAAACGCCTTTAATCCTAGCATTCCAGAGGCAGAAATCCATGTGTTCAAGGATACAGCCAAGCATGGTGACTCACGCCTTTAATCTCAGAAAGCCAGCCTTTAATCCCAGGGAGTGGTGGTAGAAAGCAGAAAGGTATATAAGGCGTGAGGATCAGAAACTAGAAGCATTTGGCTGGTTAAGCATTTGGCTGGTTATGCATTTGGCTGGTTAAGCATTTGGCTGGTTAAGCATTCAGGCTTTTGAGCAGCAATTCAGCTGAGACCCATTCTGGATGAGGACTCAGAGGCCTCCAGTCTGAGGAGACAAGACCAGCTAAGGATCCAGTGAGGTGAGGTAGCTGTGGCTTGTTCTGTCTCTCTGATCTATCAGCATTGACCCCAATAACTGGCCTCAGGTTTGATTTTATTAATAAGACTCTTTAACATTCATGCTACATCTGGTGCCTGGCCGGTAGGAGGATCCCGAGTTTGAGGCCGGCCTAGGAGGCTTGGGAGAAGCTTCGGCCTGGACCGAACCACAAACAGTTGTGGGACCATGGAGGCAGTGGCTGCTGCTCTGAGTTGCCGGCTTCTTCTCATTGTGTTGGTGACTGTGGTGATGCTGCTACCTGGGACGAAGGGTTTACTGCTGCTTGTTCAGAGAAGAATTGCCAGGACCACCGTGTTACAAGAAAGCATTGACAGAGGTCAGTTTGGAAAAGTTTGGCAAGACAAATGGTGGGGATAAATTGCTGTGAAGATATTCTCTTCTAGGGAAGAACGTTCATGGTTCTGAGAGACAGCATTTATCAGACTGTGGTTGCTCCAAACCACAGAGGAGGTACAAAAAAAAAAAAAATCATCTGCAGGGAACCATGACCACGCCTAACAGCAACTTTGGAATCTTCAAAAGGATGACAGGATCCCACAATAATGATTCCACATGGAATACGGTAAAGCCATAAAGCTGATTAACACCACAGAAAGATCGACTTTGGATTACAAACTGGTCAGGACAATTTTGAGATGACTAGCTGAGATGATCCAGCCTGACAGACTACTCGAACAAGGACTTGTGACAAGCCCTGAACTTTCCTATTATGCAGAGACTAGACAAATGATACAGGACTTGACAATTAACCCAAAATTTTTCTTTTTCAAGATTCCCTAAAGATATCTTCACCCCTAGAAAGCAAAAAGAAAAAGAGAATATAGATATGAGATAGATCATGGAATCTACTCTGAGATAAAAGATAAAGAAATAATAGGATAAATAGGTAGATCACTGAATCTACACTGAAAAGAAAAAGTACTTTTAAAAAGGAATTACTTGTTTTAAATAAGATAAGTAATGAAATTTTTTTTTGTCTGAATTTGTCAAATGTTACTGGACTGGACATTGTTATATATTAATGGAGGTTTTTGTCTGAATCTGTCAAATGTTAATGGACTAGACATCGTTAATGTAATCTTGACTGTATATTATATATACTTATTAGACATAATTTTTCTTGTATTAGTTATAAGCTTTTTTAAATTTTAGACAAAAAGTAGATATGTGGTGATATTGTGTTCCCCAAAATATTGTGTACCTTAATAAATTTATCTGGGGTCAGAGAACAGAAAAGCCACTAAATACTTAAGATAGGCAGTGATAGCACACACCTTTAATCCTAGCATTCCAGAGGCAGAAATCCATGTGTTCAAGGATACAGCCAAGCATGGTGACTCACGCCTTTAATCTCAGAAAGTGAGCCTTTAATCCCAGGGAGTGGTGGTAGAAAGCAGAAAGGTATATAAGGCGTGAGGACCAGAAACTAGAAGCATTTGGCTGGTTAAGCATTCAGGCTTTTGAGCAGCAATTCAGCTGAGATTCATTCTGGATGAGGACTCAGAGGCCTCCAGTCTGAGGAGACAAGACCAGCTGAGGATCCGGCGAGGTGAGGTAGCTGTGGCTTGTTATGGTTCTCTGATCTACCAGCATTGACCCCAATACCTGGCCTCGGGTTTGATCTTATTAATAAGACTCTATAACATTCCTGCTACATAGGGGTGTCTGCCTACCCCACAGAGCAACGGTGTGCACTTCAGGAGGCGGGTCTCCACCTCCCACTGTGGCTCTTTCAGAGACACATTCTGCCTCTTATGCAAATTCTCAGGGTTCTGGGTGGTTTTCATAAGGAGCCAGGCTCTGTGACATGAGCCTGATGTTCCAGCATTTGAGAGATGGAGGCAGGAGGATCACGAGTACTAGGCTGTCCTGGGCTACATAGTGAGTTCAAGGTTAACTTGGGCTACATGAGCTGCCCCCTTCCCCCCAAACACACACACAGAGGCACACACTACAGAAATGGAGCTGGTGGAGAGATGCCGCAGGAGGCCCAGATGTGAGCCAGGCTTCCCACCCACTTGGACGACCTTTCAGCCTCTCCCAGGTTCCATTTCTTTATCTGCAAATAAGAACAACAGCACCTACACTGTCTCTAGCACACAGGAGCTGCCATTGTTTTGCAACTTCAACACGTTTACAAGAACATTTGCTGCATGTTCATGGCTTATTAAATACTATGTGCAGCTGTGGACCACTCCTGTTATCATCCTACAACGAGGAAGCTGAGGGTCAGAGCGGGTTGGGATCTTGGTTTCCCTCAGAGTTCAAAGGTGGAGCAAAGAGACAAGAGAGGAAAGGAGACAACCTGTGTCACAACACCAGGGCAAAGTGTGACTCACAGTGACCAATGAAAGGCCTGTGCAGATCCACAGCCAGGCAAGGGTCTTATTACCACTTCACAGTTCACCTGTCCACATGACAGGCCTCAGCAGTGCCTGACCTCTGCACACTCTCCTCAGATGGTCGTTGTTATTTGGAGACAATGCATTTTTGTTTATGCGACCTCTCAAGGGCTTCCTCAGTCTCTGGTTTGTCTTTTCATTTTTACATTTTTTTGTTTTTATTTTTTCTTATTTTACAAATGTTTTAAGTTCTGATATCAGATTAGTGTGTCTTTTCCTTTAAGATGTGTGCTTTATGTGTTTTTATCATTATTAAAGATATTATATACTGTATGGTTATTTTATAATATAGCTGTATGTATTTACAATTTTGGAGCCTCCACCCCTGACATGATGGGATTTGAACCCGGGGCCTTGCACGGTCAGACAGGTGCTCTGTTCCTGAACCACACCTCTGCGCTGCTTTGCAAGGCTTGGTTGAACTCTTTCCCACCCTGTAGACATTTACTTCTGCCAACTACCTTTTCTGGTTGGCTCTCAGCTCCCTTGTACAGGCCTGGCAGGACTGAAGATATTCTAAAGACACCACCAGACTAGGGAAACAATGGACCACAAAGAAATGAGAATTTCTCCGGGGATTTCATACTGGGAGAAGGAAAGTGCTCCCTCCAGAGGGAGCTTGTCTCCTGGAAAGACATTTCACACAGTTCTAACAACTCCAGACCACCTGACAGGGTGAGACTGAAGCCCAGATTGTGATGGATGAGAGGTGGCAGGGCCCCACCTTGGCCAGGACTGCTTTGATGTGCATTCTCCTTGGCCCTCAATTTAAACTCTGACCTCAGTCGCAGGACCCTGAAGATGGACTTTGAGGTCTGCTGGACCTTTGTCCCTCTTCTCAGTGTGGCCACATTGAATAAATCTCCTTTTCCACTATTAAAAAATGTGCTCTTTTTATCGGCTTATTGAGGACAGGTGACTAGACCTGATTTGGGACACGGGTTGTGTGTGATTCCCTCAAGTTCTATAACACCCTCCCACTCAGCTGCCCACAGCTCTTTCAAATCTGTTTGCTCTACATCCTTACACATGCTCTGCCTTGTGTCTGTTTTTACTTTACATAATGGGATTTTTCCGTAAATCTCATTCTGGCTCCAGCTCCTGTTTTTCCCACTCTGGCTCTTGTGCCATGGACTCTGTTTTATTCCCTGGTGTTGTGTATTATTCGGATGGTACTGTCTCAGCTTCTGAATCTACCTTCTAGGGAAACGTACCTATATAACTTCCCAGGATAAAGGCACATTGTGAACCCCTGGTGCTCTGTGAGCATTTGTGTGGGCAGACAATGGATTTTGGATGTTACTTAATGCCACCAGGAAGTTTTCAGGAGGGTTGGTTCCAGCTTACACCCCACAGCAGTGCATGCCCCTCCCCCCATATTTCTCCTTGTGTCCCCTGGTGGGTAGTGTTTGAATGTGGAGTCCTGCAGTCACCACTGTCCATGCACTTGACTGGCTGGTCTCTTCTGCTCCCTGCCTCATGACCACTTTCTAGTTATCTCCTGTTGGAAATGGAAATAGCTGCTTTGATAGACTTTGCACACTGGAGAGCAGAGACAGTAATCCTTAGATTCTGATAGCACAGATGTCTTCTCAAAAGGGGCTAGTACTTTTTTCTGTGGCCCTCACTAAAGAAAACAAGTGCATATGTGTGCAAATACACACACACACACACACACACACACACACACACACACACACAAAGTATTAGCTGGATACACACTGCATGCCTATGCTGCACTAGACAATTGTCTTAGTTTGGTCCCCCCAAAGCTGACCCTGACACAGGATATGGCATTAGCAGTTTATTTGGTCAGTGAAAGTAGAATGTTAGGGTCATGGGGAAATGACCTGTGAAATGGAGCCAAGCTAATAAATGACATGTTATCAGTCAAGCAAGTTACCATGCAGCCTGCACGAACCTTAATACTGTAACCCTGCAGGGAATTCTGGGAGCTACTGTGGAATTTGCCATTCAGAGGTCCACACTTTCTGGGAAGCAAAGGAGTTGGGAGGATGAAATACCCAGTGCTTCTTGCTTACACCAAGGCAAAGAAAATTCTCTGGGAAACCAATATGGATACAGGCAATCTCCAGAACTCTACCCTTCAGGCAGGCACTGAAATGATGGGGATTGAACAGGCCAGCTGGAGGGGGGAAATGCATGTATGCTTTATTGCTTTCTGCATATTATCCTAAATCCAGATGTCAGATAAAACCCTTACGAGAAGGTAGAATATGATGTCATCTTAATCATCAACACAACTGGATTTGGAATCCCCTAGGAGACACACCTCTGGGTATGGACATTTCCAGAAAGGTTTAACTGAGGAGAGAATTTCCTCCCTGGATATGGATGGCATCACTACATGGTCTGGGGTCCCAGACTGAATAAAAAGAAAAGGAGAAAGGTTGGACGCCAAGTGCCAGCACCATTTCTCTCGGCTTCCCGGTCCTGCTCAGAGGCGAGGGCCCAGCCACATATGTGTGTGCTGTGTGTGTGTGCTATGTATGCTTCGCTGCCATGAATCTTGGGTAGTTTTTCATCAACTTGACTTAAGCTTGAGTTATCTGAGAAGGGCCTCCGTTGAGAAGATGCCTCCATCGAATTGCCTGTAGACAAGCCTGCGAGACAATCTCTTGAGTAGAAACTCACGTGGGAGGGCCCAGCTCACTGCAGTGTTTCATGGGCTGGTTTTTCTCAGTGGTATATGAAAGCAGGCCAAGCAAGCCTCGGAGAGCAAGCCAGTCAACATCATTCCTCCATGGCTTCTGCTTCAGTTCCTGCCTCGGTTTCTGACTGTGGCCCTGGGATATGTAAGACAAATAAACCCTTTCCGTTCCAAATTGTTTTTGGTCACAGTGTTTATTACAGCAATAGAAACCTAACTGAAATGCAGGCCATCCTCACAGGGATGAACTGCAACCATGTAAGCCATGAGCGAAAATGAATTCTTTCCCTTAGGTTTCTCCTGTCCAGCATTAGTCACAGAGATGAGAAACTTCCTGAACCATGTGGCTCCACCCTTCCAAGGGGCCAGGGCTAGTGGAATGAGGTAAGTCTCCATGTCTGTGGTGGAGCAGGGATTCAAAATAAAAAGTGCACAGCTGAGCCACCTAGGTGCACTCCAAGAGCACAGTCTGGACACCGCTCTGAGACTGGCCTTCCTTTTTAATCAAGAATATTTTTAAAAGATTCTATTTTTATTTTATTTATGTGTGCCTGTACCTGTGTGTGTGTGTGTGTGTGTGTGTGTGTGTGTGTGTGCTGTGTGTGTGTGCTATGTATGCTGTGTGTGTGTGTGTGCTATGTATGCTGTGTGTGTGTGTGCTGTATGTGCTGTGTGTGTGTATGCGTTGTGTGTCCTGTGCATGTGTGTGCGCTGTGTGTGTTGTGTGTCCTGTGCATGTGTGTGCTGGTACCCTCTGAAGCTAGAAAAGGTTGCCAGGTCCTGGAGTTGGAGTTGACAAGCAACTGTGCGTCACCGGATATGGGTGCTGAAAACCACACTCAGACTGTCCAAGAGAGCAAAAACACCCCTAACTACTGAGCCATCTTTCCAAACCAGATAGCTGCGTTTTTAAAAATCAAGGGTCTGATAGAAGCACAGCTTGAACACTCCAAATCCCAAAATCCAAAAGTCTCCAAATCTGAGCACTAACTTGGTGTAACAGGTGGAAAATCCCATCCCTGATCTCATGGGAAATGTCTGAGTCAAAATGCAAGCACACTCAGAATATAAAACAAAGCTGCCTTTAGGCTACATGCACAGGTATGTCGGAACACAAATAAGCTGATGGACTTGAGTGTCATCCCTAAATATTTCGTTATACAAATATTCCAGTGCTGGGCCTGGAGAAACAGCTCAGCAGTTAAGAGCACTGGCTGCTCTTCCAAAGGACCTGGGTTTGATTCCCAGAACCCACATGGCAGTTCACAGTGCTCTGTAACTCCAGTTCCTAGAGATCTGATGTCCTCCTCTGGCCTCCATGGACACTGCATGCACATGGTTTGTGTACATACATGGAGGCAAAATGCTCATACACATTAAAAAAAAAATTCAGGGGCCTGGGAGATGGCTCAGCACCTAAGAATACTGGCTTCTCTTGCAGAAAACTGGGATTCAATTCCCAGAACCACATAGCAGCTTACAACCAGCTGTAACTCCAGACCCAAGGGACCCAACACTCTCTTCCGGCTTCCATCTGGCACCAGGGATGCCATGTGATGCACTGACATACATTCAGGCGAAACACCAATACACACAAAAAATTAAAAATAAATTATATCAATACAGACTAGCTTAAAACAAAAATTAGTGTCTCACATAGTGTGTGAGGGTCAGGAATCCCATGGTTTAATTACATTGTTGCCCAGCCCATTTTCAGGTTCATGTGTAAGTTCTTCCCTTGCTGTTGGTGATGGAACTGTTTTGTGGTTGACTGTGGTGGGCTGTATAACCCTGTATAGATGAGAGAAAGAATAGAATTCAACATACATGCTGTGAAAAGGAAATCTGAGGGGCACTCATGGTTCATATCAACCACAGTCTCTTGGTGTAATATTTTACTATAGTTTTGAAAGATGTAATTAAGAAGACTCTCCTCTCTCTCTCTCTCTCTCTCTCTCTCTCTCTCTCTCTCTCTGTGTGTGTGTGTGTGTGTGTGTGTCTGTGTGTCTGTGTGTATCTGCGTGCAGCATATCTTGACTATTTCTCACAATCACAGAAACACCTATAATTATCTCAAAATTAAAAATGTAAGTTTTTTTTTTTTGATTTTTCAAAACAGGGTTTCTCTGTGCAGCTTTGCGCCTTTCCTGGAGCTCACTTGGTAGCCCAGGCTGGCCTCTAACTCACAGTGATCCGCCTGCCTCTGCTTTCCGAGTGCTGGGATTAAAGGCGTGTGCCACCACCACTCGGCCAAAAAAATCTAAGTTTTAAGAAGGATCGAAACATGACTTCTCACAATAGCTTTATTCATAATTACTTTATTAAAACCATCCCTGGGCCCATAAAACATAAGCCTGGATTAAAAAAACTTGGCATGCTTGCACAGAGGATCAGTTCAAACCATGAGCAATGAGAGAACACAGCTATATGCACTGTGAACAAATCTCACATGGGTGATGCTGGGTAAAAGGCAGACACAGTGTGCCCATGAAACACCGGGCAGAAAAAAGCAGGCCCAGAGGTTGGCAAGCAGGAGTGTAGTTGCCACAGGTGCCCAGGCACTTTGGGGCCCTATTACATCCCCGAGTCTTGCTTAGGGAGGAGAGTGTCCTGATTAGGAACTATACCAAGCACACTATGATGGTGTGAGCACTTTTGTACACAGGAACTCAATAAAAGCTTTGTGTATGTGTATATGTTCATGTGTGCACTGGTGTGAGTACATATATACGTGTGGTCAGTGTTGAGGGTCTCCACCTCATTTATTTATTTATATTGATGTGTTTGTATGTATATGTGCCATATGTGTGCTGGTGCCCATAGGAGGTCAGAAGAGGGTGTCTGATCCCTGGGTCTGCCTTCCAGGATGTTGTGTGTGCCCATGGGTGCTGGGAGCCAAGCTCGGGTCCTCTGCAAGAGCAAGACGTGCTCTTGCCACTGAGCCATTTCTCCAGCAAACCCAAGACTGGAAGGACAAGTGTGCACCACCAACCCACTTTTTTGTTGTGAGTTTATTTTTCTGTGGATCCAGATTATCAAATTCAGGTCCTCATACTGTCTAGCAAGCATCTTGTTGACTCAGCCTTCACCCCAGCTCAGTAAAGTTTTCTCAGAGTGTCTAACCCATGTATAATAGTCCTGAGTGTCACAGCCTGGGGTTCCCAGACACCTCACATGCAGTGTGTCCTTCCGGTTTTTTATGAGGCTTCTGATATTATTCTGTGCAGGTAAGAAAGTTGAAGGTAAGGGATGTTTTATAGGATCACCTATCTTGCCATATTTGACACCTGGAAATCACTGACAAATGGTCTTTATCACCTTGAAGCTGGGGCTAAGCCATTAGTTCTGGTGATATTTTATTTGTGATCTAACAAAGCTTGCCTGAAGATCAGAGTGCAGAGCTAAGCCACTAATTAGCCATAGTGGCCAGGCAGTGGTGTCATACACCTTTAATTTCAGAGGCAGATGTATCTCTGTGAGTTCAAGGCCAGCCTGGGCTACACAAGACTGATCCAGTCTAAAGAGAAACGGAGCCAGGCAGTGATGGCACACACCTTTGATCCCAGCACTAGGGAGGTGGAGACAGGAAGGGATATGGCTGGGCAGAGAGAGGAATATAAGGCCGGAGGAGACAGGAGCTCATGCCCTTTCAGTCTGAGGATTCCTTAGAGGTAAGAAGTCTTCCTAGTGGCTGGCTGCTCTGCTTCTCTGATCTTCCAGCATTTACCCTGATATCTGGCTCTGGGTTTTTATTATTGAGACCAATTAAGATTTGTGCTACAGTTAGTAGCATCAGTGAAAACAGATCTGTCCATCCAGCAACAGGCAGAGCGCGGGGTGCTGCAAAACAAACCTCCAAATCCAATCTGTGTTGTCAGAGAGGGTAGGAATCCCTGCACTGTGCCAGGGGGACTCGACAACCTAACTGCTCTGCTGACACTGAGTATGATTATCTTGTTCACAACAAGCATGACTCTCTGCCCAAGCCAAAGACCCCTGCAGAGAACACTTGTGGAATTCAAGCCCTTTGTCATTTACAGAAGCCGGGGAGGGGCTCTGGTAGCTGATGAACTGTTAATTGCTAAACACTATAATTAAGTGGGGAGGCCTCCCTTTAAACCTCCAGGATTGTAGTTGACCATGGAAGTGTGAAAGAGACCATGATTAATGAACTTGCTAACCATGTGTCCTGATAATGGCATCCTTTTATGTCTTGAGTGGGAATGCATGCAATGATTACAAACTGGTAGGATGGGAGTCCGTGGAAACGTTCCTCTCTGGGCCTCATTTCTGTCCCGGAGTCTGCCTGACGGTGAAGGACATTCAGGCTCCAGGCCCCAGTGGTGCTTAGCAGGGCGTCTGGTTCCTGTTGCTTCTGCTCACACTGACCTTCTGATGTGGTAGGGTCCGCTGTCATTCTGCCAGTCTGTTTCTGCCCCTTCTGGTATGTCAACCTGTGTCCATGGTTCTCTTCTAGGCCACAGACTCCTCTCATCACTTCCTTCATCACCTTATCAGAGGGGGTGAAAGGCACTTGGTGCATTGGTTCACCCATCCCCTTCTCTGGGCCTCTGCAGCTTGCCCTGTCAACAACAGTTCTGGTCAAAGGGAGATGCCAACTGTCTGTGGGAGGAGGGCGAGTTCAAAGTCCTCCCTAGGGCTGCCCATGACTAACAACTGATTAGGTAGTGTATAAAAGTATATAAAAGTTGCTCCCTTGCCTTACAGTGAGCAACCTTGAAAGGCCTAGATGCTCCAGTAGGGACCACATCATCACTTGGCTCTTTCTTCTTTCTTGCTTCCTTCACTCTATCTTTTAAAACCTTTTTTACTCTTATATTTTTGTAGGTGGTAGGGAGGTGCTTACAGAGCACACCCTGGAAACATGACCTCCACAGCATGCTCCATCTCAACCCTGGCTTCTAGGGATCTGCCCTAAGTCAGTGTTCAATCCCATGAGACTGGCATGCCAGGATATGTCTGAGGTTGTGAGTCTCACTGCAAGGATGTATGGAGCCCTCCTCAGCTGTCTCCTCCATGCCTCTCCCTCCCCAGATGTGAGTGTGTGTGTGTGTGTGTGTGTGTGTGTGTGTGTGTGTGCGCATGTGTCTGGGGTGAGAGGGCAAAGCTTGTCTCCTCCATGCCTGTCACCTTCCACCTTCCTTTTGGATACAGATGCCTTCACCTTTTGCTGTGATTGGAGTGTGGAATGTCCCTCACAGGCTCATGTGTTTGGACACTTAATCTCCAGCTGATGATATTATCTTGGAAGGTTGTGGAACAATTAGGAGATAAGGACCCAGTGGGCTGGGTTTGGGAGGAGTGGATCTTCGCAAAGGGGAGACATGTTGAGATTTATAACCTGGCCATTTTCTGTCCCACCTCTGCTTCCTGGTCCACAGAGATATGGACAAGAGGCTATCCTGTTCTTTCCTCTCATCCTGCCTCTGTCCAAAGTTGCTTGCTTGTCCCCATGCCTTCCCACAGTGAAGGACTATGTCCCCTCAAACTGTAAGTCAAAACAAACCCCTTCTTCCCTTAAATTGATTCTTGTCATATTCTTGGTCACAGAGATGAGAAAAGAAGCTACAATAGCCCTCAACTCCCCGTTTTCTATTGCGGCTGGGATGGTGCTCACGGGTAGAGTGCTTGCCCAGTGTGCAAAAAGTGCTGGGTTCAATCTCTAGGACTGAAGAGAAGAAAAGAAAAAAGGGGGGCAGGGGTTTCTGATGGTTCCAATGCCTTGACCTAAAAGTAAAAAATAAGCTGCCTCAAATCACTCGAGATGACTCAGCTGGGAGCCAAATGTTGTGTAGCTTTGGGGCCAAGTTTGATGACAGCCTTGCTCTGCTTTCCCGGCATTCTCCCCATGTTGTCCTCTTCCAGTTATCACCCACTGTCTTCTCCCCATGTTATCCTCTTCCAGTTATCACTCACTGTCTTCTCCCCATGTTGTCCTCTTCCAGTAACCACTCACTGTCTTCTCCCCATGTTGTCCTCTTCCAGTAATCACTCACTGTCTCCTGTCCATGTTATCCTCTTCCAGTTACCACTCACTGTCTTCTCCCCATGTTGTCCTCTTCCAGTAATCACTCACTGTCTTCTGTCCATGTTATCCTCTTCCAGTTATCACTCACTGTCTTCTCCCCATGTTATCCTCTTCCAGTTATCACTCACTGTCTTCTCCCCATGTTGTCCTCTTCCAGTAATCACTCACTGTCTTCTGTCCATGTTATCCTCTTCCAGTTACCACTCACTGTCTTCTGTCCATGTTATCCTCTTCCAGTTACCACTCACTGTCTCCTGTCAAAGCAGACAAGGCTGAGGTGCTGCCCCATCCAGATGCAGCTCTGGCTCAAGGGTAGGCAGATGGAATGATTCTACATGAGCTTCCAATCTTACAGCAGAGAGGAGCAAGCTCTAAGACCTGCTAGATCTGACTTCACTGACCAGTTGTCTGGGGTGGGAGTACACAGCCGACTTCTGAGGGACTCAGGTTCAGTGTCAGCAATGCCAAGTTGCCCTTGTCATACACCACCAGGATTTAGCGGCCAGTTAATCTTTTTTCTTCTATTTATTTTATTTTGTGTGTATGAGTGTTTTGCCTGTGTATGTGTATGCACCGTGTGCATGCCTGGTGCTCATGGAGGCCAGAAGAGGGTGTCAGATCTCTTGAAATTGGAGTGAGAGATGGTTGAGCCACACTGTGGGTGCTGGGAACTGAACCTCGATCCTCTGGAAGAGCAACAAGAGCATTGGAGCCATCTCTCCAGCCCCTGGCTGCCAGTTTTTATGGTGTATGTCCTACTCTCTACTGTCTACCATGTAGGTGGGGGACGATACAATTTCTCCCCACAAAAGGCTACACAGTAAATACTGTAGGCTTTGTGAGTCTTTGTCACAGCTCTGCAGCTTTGCAGAGGTAGCACAGACATGAATGAGTGTAAATGTGAGCCAATAAAACTTTATTTATTAAAAACAGACAACCAGCTGGCTTTGTCCCTGTGTCCTGGCATCTGCCCCTATTCTACACATTTGTCTCTTGCGTTAAGCAATGCAGAAGAGTCTCTGAGCTCACAGCTTCTCTATTTGTCAACAGCATTACTTGTGAACGGAATCCTTCATTTCAGTGTAGCACACACAACTCATCCGGTTTTTGCTTGGGTTGTGATTTTTGGTTCTTAGATTATGTGATGATCCTCTCCCCCCCCTTTTCTATTAGCTCAAATTTCTGTTGGCTCTCACGCTGTGAGGTCTCGGATCTTTCCACATGTGTGATGTGATGTGCAGCTTGCTTCTTTTCCCTGTAGTGAGCTATTTTTCTCACCCCAGCAGCCAGACAAACCTTCCCTCCCAGGTCTGTAGTGAATGGAACCTTTAATTCCAGAAAAAAAAATCTATTGGAAGGCTCACCTCAGCAACCCATGCTGCTGGGGGCTTCCTGTTCACCTGTGCTGGGGGCGTCCAGGTCCTCTCACCTCTGTTGACCATCACCTTGCCTCGTACTTCAAGACTCACCTCAACAGCCGCTCCTCACAGACAACTGGCCTGGACCTCCTTCCTTACTACTTCACACAACTGCAGATTTTGTTACTCTGCTTCCCTGCTTTTTCTTTGCCCTTCTCTCTCTACAGATTGTGAGCTCCATGGTGAACTGGGAAATGATCATCCAAACTCCATGACTAGTCATCGATCACCTCCTTGGTGCCTGGCACACAGCACTTCCAGGAGGGCTGGGGATGTAGCTCGGTTGGTAGAGAGCTCAGGCAACATGCATGAGGCCCTGGGTTCCATCTCCAGCGACGCATAAACCTGGGTGTTATGTTGCACACCTGTAATCCCAGTGTTAGAGAGGGAGGTGGATGCAGGAGGATTAGAAGTGCAAGGCATCCTTGGCTACGTGAGTTCAAGCTCAGCCTGGCATGCATGAGGCAGCTTTAAGGAAAAATCCCAGAAAAGAGCCAGGTGTGTTTGCTGCTGCACCTGCGTTTGCTTGTAGTTGAATCTGAGAGTCCTTGTTAACTCCCTAAAATATCTGATTGAATTTCATGTGGAAGCGAGTGCCACAGATTAAATATATGTTGTGCTAAGAAGTTTCCCGATTTACCACAGCCTTCGTACTGCCAGAAAAGCATTCTGCATGTTAATTACGATGGCTGGGGTTTCTAAGTCTTCTTTTTCTCCTGTTAACTTTCTAATGCATGCAGGGGGAGGGAACAGGGAGCACACAGAAAAGCTGTAAAGATCAGTGTCACTTCAGGGTGGCTTGTGGAGTCCCAGTGAGCCCTGCTGACAGGCGAGGGCCGTGTAGGCTGCAGGCTGTCTGAAGGCTGTGAAGGAGCAAGTTGAGAGAGGAAGCTCTGACTTCTGGCTTCACTAGGAGCTGTGCCCTTTTGGCTGAGACTTAAGTTTCATCTAGGGAATAGTTAAGCAAGAGGCAGGGGTGAGGAGAGATCAAATCCCAGAATACGAGTGCACAAGATGAGCCGGAATACAGAGGGTGTGGAAAAGCCTGACCTTGCTCCCCATTTGAACGTCAGAGGAGCCAAGTCGGTGTGGCAAGACCATGGGGGTGCCTCCAAAGCCGATTTGGCTGCAGATAAGATACCAGCACCCCAACCCTCACACACAATGGGCCCAGACTCAGAGGTACCCACGTGATGTGAATAAGCGCACTTCTTTAGACTCTGGTTAAAGTCCTGGCTCAAAACTTGCTTTGGCAGGTCACTCCCTGAGAATCCATTTCCTCATCTGTCAAATGAGCCCAGCGTCATCGCTTGGTGTAGAGGTCATGGGTGCCGCCCATACATGGGTGTATCCCTGGCTGCTATGAGGGAAGACTACGGATGAAACTCTGGGCACCGCCCCTTACCTTTGTTGCCCCTGCTTTTGTCTTGGCTCATAAATGGCATCTTGAAGTGCAGGGAAGATGTTGGTGACACTACTTCCAAACATTTGCACAACTGTAAACTTTGCTTAGGAACACACACACACACACACACACACACACACACACACACACACACACACACACACACACAGTTCCAGAATCACACTGATGTTTGTCTGTAACTTCCTGACACATTGCTTATGAATTAGGCAGGCTCATGCAGAGTCAGCAAGCAGATGTCTGTTCATAACCCTGCAGTCTCTCTTCTCTCCCTCTACCGGGACTGTTGTGCCTTTCCCAGCTGTGACCAGCAGGGGGAGACCTCCTCTTGTGTCCATTTCCACAATACTAACCAGGATCCTTGGCTCCCCACCCTATCAGACCTTGGACAGTGAGCTAAGGTCCATGTTTCTTTCTCCTTTCATTGGTCAAGTCTTAGAGACCTGCAAGAAGCCATCATGGCCAAGAGCAGGGCAAAGGATTCCTTCTAGGCTGGGGAACAGGGATCCTGGCATCCTTGGCAGTGTGTTGGCTGGTGTCTCTCCTTCCAGGTTACATACACGTGGCAAGACAGGCCACAGAGATGCTTAGACCTGTCCTATCTCCAGTGCATAAAAGGGGCCAAGAGACTCTGTCATGAGACACACCTGCCAAAGAGGAGACATGCCCAGAAGGCACGCCACCTTCCAGAGGTGACACAAAGTCTGGAAATGTTATCTTCTCTCCTCAGAGACATAGCAGATGTGGGTGACATGTGCTCCGAGGTAGGTAACATGCTCCACAGAGTCCACAGGCTTCACTCACAGAGGCATCGTGTTTCACAGAGGTAACATGTCAATTGAGGCTCAGTCCTACCCAGCCTTCAGGCGTCAAGCACCTACCTTCAGTTCACTGAATTAGGTCCAGAACCTTGCAGAAAGGATCCTAACTCCCATGTCCCGCCATCCTTGGGGTCCTCAGAAAAGGGCCTCTTGATTCCCTGTCCTTCTGCTCATGGGAGACTATTGCTTTTTCAGATCCAGTAGATAAAGATAAGATTCAGTGAGAGAAAACATCATTTATGATTTATGAATGATGGACTAATTTAATCCCGGGTTTCTCTTGTGCCTCCCATTTAGTAATTTGTTCCATTTCTTAATGGCTTGAGTTGTTCATCAGACTGTGACAGAGGGGTGCAGTGAGTCATCACAGCGGGGACAGGAGGGTGGCCTGTATATCAGGACCAGGATAGCTGAGCTCCACCTCCCACGCCTTCCCACTGGGGCACCGCCAGCTTGGCACAGCTCCTGTTTCTGAATCCAGGTAGAGGAAAAGGAGCCGGCTTGGGTGGCTGCTCGGGGGAGCAGGGTGTGTTCTCTGACGCTGTCACTCTGCTGGGCTTGGACGAGGTGCTGGGGAATGACAGACATGATTGGATCCTGCATGCTCACATGGCCTCCCTTGAGCTACACTGAGAGACAAGATTTTGGGTCAGGCTACTTGAGCTCAAATCCTGGATGGTATGCTCTGTCCCTGTGGCTCTGGCTGCCATCACTTCACCACCCAGAGCCAGAGAAGCTGCTCCCGGCATGGGGCCTCTTGCCTCGGTCCTCACTGTGTTCGCCCGTTCTCCTGAACTTGTTGCTTGTTATTTTGCACACAAGAGTGGGGAGGCTTAACAAAGAAAAGCACCTCAGTGAAGATGAAAAGAGAGTGGTCTGTGACTAGACAAGTGGAGAGTGGAGCCCTGGGAAGGCTGGAACAAGGACCCAGATGGACCCTCCGAGGCCAAGGGTGCTTTGCTATTGTGCTCAGCTCCAAGGCTCAATGGTCAGCCAGCAGGGCATAGCGGGGTCAAGCAGACTACAGCCCAGCCCTCAGGGCACAGGCCTTCAGATTAGCTAGTTGGGGCTGGGGGTGAGTAGGTCTCCCTCACAGATCCAGTGTTCACGACATGGATGGCACAATTAGCAACAGCTTGTGAGTACTTATCAGAAGTGAAGGTCATTGTGCCCACTTTGTAAGTAGATAAACTTGGGATGAGGATAATTGCCTAAGTGGCCCAGCTGGTGTGGAGTGGAATCTGCCTTCTTCCAGACTCTTCTCTGAATGCTGTCACGCTGTCTTTGCCAGCCCCAGTTCTGACGGGTGTGGGTGGACGAGACTGACTGTTCCATGGCTGTCCTCCCCTGACACTTGGTGGTGTGGAGATCGTTATCAAGGCCATCAGCCCATTTGATTCTCACAGCACACTGAGGCAGAGGCAGGTCTGAATGAGGGTTACAGTGTGTGGAAGCAGGGGGAGAGAAGAATAAACTTAATTTCTTAATTCCTTTTTCAGTTCTGCAAATGGACCCTATGGCCTTGTATATTCTAGCAAGTGCTCTACTACTGAGCCACACCCCAGCTTCAAGAATGAACTTGTTAAAGTATAACGCTGGAGAGATGACTCCTGCCGAGGACCAAAGTTGGGTTCCTGTACCTATGTTGGGCAGCCCACAACTGCCTGCAACTCCAGGTCCTGGGAATCGAGCACCCTCTTCTGGCCTCCTCAGGAACTGCACTCCTGTGTATAAATACACACATATGCATAATGAAAAATAAAACCTTTGAAGTGCAATATACAAGCAGAAAAGTGTTCTTGTTGTAAGTACACGGTTTACTGGCTATTCATGAGACCCATTGCCTGAAGCTCATTTACTAAAAGTGGGGTTTAGGTGATGTGACCTCTCCAGGTCTGCTCATGTACCAAGCATCAGGGACAGGATTCCAGTCTGCACCTCTTAATGTCCACACTTGGAGAGGGATCCCTCCTTTTCATACGTGTGTGTTGTGTAATGTGTGTGTGCGCATGTTTTTCCACTTGTGTGAGTGTATGTGCACATGTGCAGGTGTGTATGGAGCCTGAGGCTGGTGTTAGAATCACTCTTACTCGGTCTCTCTCCTTGTTCTTTGGGGCAGAGTCTATCAGTCAAAACCAGGGCTTATTGACATAGCTAGTCTGGATAGCCACCTTGCTCTGGAGATCCCTGCCCTCACCTTCAGGGCCTAGAATTACAGATTGGCCACCACATCCAACCAGCATTTACGTGGGCTCTGGGGATACAGATTCCGGTTCTCACGATTGTGTAAGCGCTTCCGCCTCTGAATGGTGAGATGGATTTTTCGTACTTAAGGTTTTGGCTCCATTACCACAAGTGGCTACAGGAGAGAGGTGCTGGGTGACTTATCACTTTTGTATTAAAATTCTTTATTTGGAGGATGAGAGTTTCTTCTGTAGAGTATTGTAAACAGCGTTTGTTAAAGCACCATAGGATAGGCCTGGGGATGTGGCTCAGTTGGGAGTGTGGCATGCATGAGCCCTGGGTTCCACCTCCTGCACTGCATAAGCTGGCTGTAGTGGCACACACTTGTAGTCCCAGTACTTGGAGGACCGGGTGGGGGGCAAAAGGATGAGGAGTTCAAGACCATCCTTGACTACATAGCAAGTTGGAGGCCAGTCTGGACTACATGAGACCTTATCCCCCCAAAACAAAAATAAAACAAAACTAGTGGTAGGATAAACTCCACGGTAGGCAGATTTAGAAAGACCTGAGGAAGGTGTGTAGTATGCAAATTGCTTCTTCCTGCAGCATTGAATTCAGCAGCCATTTATATCAACCTTTGTAGAATCCACAAAGCTATCTTAAAAGCCACTTGATCCTCATTTACAAATCTTTTTTTTTTTTAATTTTTTCAAAACTGTGAAATGGCCTTTAAAGATAATCTGCATTCTAAAAGGAGGACAACATGCCTGTTAGTTAGAAAGGAAGAGGGGTGCCTTCCATCTGTGGTCAGTGCAGGGATCCTGCTTCTAGGATGCTTTTTCTAGGGAGCTAAGTGAGGGAGGGGACCTTTTCTTGATGTTGAGAGACTTGCTTATTTGGACGATCTCAGGGGCCCTGAGTGAAGGCAGGATGAGGGGTGCACCAAAGCCCCTTCCAATTCCATGGGAGTTTAATTTAAGACAACTTGAAAGCCTCCTACCTGAGTCATTTCTCCCCTTCAAAGACAAGCCCGAGGACTCTCCCGACAGGCTTTGGAGCATGTGTAACAAAAACCCAATCGATGAACCAATATCTGCCACTGAGACAGACTGTATCTCCAGTTGGGTTGCTGGGGAAGCAGAGCCTGGAAAGGAGGCCTGTCTGGCAGGTGGGGGCTGGGGAGAGATACACCCTAAGTATGGGAGAACTGGACCCACAGCCCTGTTTATAGTCAGACTAGACCACAACCCATCACCAAAGGGGTCCTGCAACTTGATCAAGGCAGCAGTGGCTGGGGACACTGTTCTCTGGTCCAATCAGGCCAGGGGGAGAAGGCTCTGCCAGGAAAACCTGCAAGTCACCCTGCCTCTGCTGCTGGCCTGCAGAGGTCCCAGCCCTGGCAGCAAGGAGGTGTGCAGAAGAGGACTGCCTCTTACAGCAGAGGAGGACTGTCTCTTAGAGCAGAGGAGGACTGCCTCTTACAGCAGAGGAGGACTGTCTCTTACGGCAGAGGAGGACTGCCTCTTACGGCAGAGGAGGACTGTCTCTTACAGCAGAGGAGGATTGCCTCTTATGGCAGAGGAGGACTGTCTCTTAGAGCAGAGGAGGACTGTCTCTTACGGCAGAGGAGGACTGTCTCTTACGGCAGAGGAGGACTGTCTCTTACAGCAGAGGAGGACTGTTTCTTACAGCAGAGGAGGACTGTTTCTTACAGCATTTTGCTTTGGGTTAAAACTTCCTAGCAAGATTTCAAAACAGTTTTATCCACCAATTTACTCTGTCCTGCATGCCATTCTCCAAAGGCCATATCCACCAGCCAACCAGGCAGTCGACTCATACATCTCCCCACACAAATATGCTTGAGCAGCACCCACTTCTGCAGGCATAGGCACCTAGAGAGAGAGGGCGTACGTTGAGTAGGGACGATTGGCTAGATGACCTTGTGAGTTTGAGGAAATTGTCCCCAACCTCTGAACTCTTGACATTTTTACACACAAGCCCCAACTTTAGCAGGTCAGCATCTCTGGTGACACCTCCTTCCTGGCCGTGATAGCCTATATCCTTAAACTGTAAGGCAAAACAAACCCTTTCTCCCTTAAGTTGCGTTTGCCAGGTACTTGGTCTCAGCCCTGGGCTAAGCATTTCGAAAGGCACTGTGTAAGATGTGGCTAGGACTCTCTCAAGCATCTGGGATGATGCGTGGGTCTTAGCAGTCTGAGGATCACCTGGGCAGGGCAGTGACCTGGTGACCTGGTGTTTTGCCAAAGACCCACCTTAGAGCAGTTAATGGCATGCTGTATGTTTCTTTTGCCTGTGCTACTGCCCAGGACTTTAAAGTGTTTCTCCTCCCAGAAGAAAGAAGAAACTCTCCCCTGGGGTAAATATCCTCCTAGTCAAATTTCAGCAACATTTTACAGTATATTTTTCTCTTTGCTTCTCCCATAAGGAACCGTGACCCAAGAAGTCAAGGGTCCAAATGCCTAGTGAATTAGAGCAGATGTCAACCAGCAAGTGGCACAGATCATTGAGGGATGTCCTCCACAGATGTTATAGAAAGATCCTTGATATCACCGTCATCTCTTCTTCTCCTTTAAAAAGTGTTACTGTTTGTTGACATGAGCGTGAAGGAACCCATGGACACTAAAAGAGGGCTGGCATTATTGAGCTACCCAACCAACATGGGTGCTGAGGACCAAGCTCAGGTCCCCTGCAAAAGCAACAAGTGTTCGTAACTGCTGAGCCTCTCTCCAGACCCTCCTCACTTTCTGGTCTTCCATTTGGCTCAGGATGGCCTGGAACTCTTATGCTCTTACCTCAGCCTCACATCAGTGCTGCTGGGATCGTGGATGGTCGCCGTTACACCCACTTCACTCTTCTCTTCACCCATGTCCTCCTTTCTAGGAGCCCCTGGTACCTTGATTTCAAAGACCACAAAAGACAGTAACAGCAGAACCCACATCCTCCTGCTTACAGGTGACCTGCTCCTGCAGATCCACAGATGAGCAAGATTACCCACTGGATTTCAGCTCTTGCTGAAAGTCTTTCACAGCCCACCACTGGATACCACTCTGGTCTTTCCTCCCAGCTTGGAATCGGAGGCAGAATCTGCAGCAGAAAGAGTAGGGACTGTGTACCTAGAACAATAATGACAGGCTCTTGAGGACATGCCTTGAGAAGATGGCTCATCCTCAGCAAGGCCAGCCTGGGGTGCTGGGGGCAGAGTGATGGAATCCTCATTGTCTTCTCAGCAAGGCCAGCCCCGGGTGCTGGGGGCAGAGTGATGGAATCCTCATTGTCCTATAGCCCCCAAACCAGACCAGCAGAAAGGTTTGTTCTGGCCTCTGAAAACTCAACATATATGCAATCTTATTAAAAAGCAGGGTGAGGATTCAGGGGTGAGGTGGAGTTGGGAATTCTGTCCTTTGTTCAAGTGCCCATGCAATGACAAGGATCTGTGGGTCACTTTACTCAGTACAGTGTTAGACACCATTTCTTTGTACTCTACCAAAAGAAAGAGGCTGCAGGGGTCTCACCTGAAGAACCACAACTCACAGCAGCCTTTGCACAGACCCTCCACTGAAAACCGTCTCCACTCATCCTGTACACACTTATTTGATACCTACCATGTATATGTCAGACCCCACTCCAAGCCCCAGAGATCCAGACGGAACAGAATGGCCCTGACCCTGTGAGAGCTTGTGGTAGGGTGTGTGGTAATTGAGGCATACAAGAAGTCTAGTAAAGAGTAACCAAGGTGGTAGTGCACACCATCAGAGCACAGAGAAATCCACTTCTTAGCCTGGGGATGAGAGCAGGAGTGTGCATGGGCAGTAGAGGGCACCCGACTCAGCCTTAAAGGAAGACCTGGTGGTGGGAAGAGGGAAGCAGAAACAAGAGAAGATAGATAGATGTCTTTGAGCCTGAGGGAATTTTTTTCAAGTCTCCCAGTTAAGTGGATCCCGGGGCACACAGAGGCATGTTGAGCAGGTGGCCATGACGTCCACCTTTTGTTTGATCCCTTTTCCTTGAATGTGGGCAGGGCTTGCTTTTAACTGAAGGGATATGGTAAAGGGGCCACTCCTTGGTCACATTAGCAAGGTGATGTCTACCTAGCAGAGTTACTCTATGGAGCTTTGTAGAGGAATTGGGTCTACTGGATAGAACATGATGGGCTACTGGGAGCCTGCTGAACTCACTAGCCAAAGCAAGCTGGGCCTTTGGTCCTCAGCTCCATCTAAATGTTTCCCATCACCAACCTATGTGACCTTGAAGGATGCAGGTTCTTCCTCAGGTGAGTCAAACGAAAACCCAACCTGACTGCACTCCAATTTCAACCTGGGGGACCTTAAGCAGAGGCCCTGGCTCAACTGTGACCAGACATTGGCCCTAAGACCCTTTGAGGTAACTAATGTGTGTTGATTTAAGCTGCTGGGCTCTCGTGACCTTGGAGTTGGACGGGGCTGAGTCACAAGAGGTAGGCAGGAAGAGTTTTGATTTGACTGGCTTTGGGGAAGAGGAGGGCACTGGGGGTCAGGTTAGTGGGGACAGGATGAGTTAGAGGGGGACAGTGGGATTGGAGGAGAGCCGTGTCCAGGTGGGCAGCGACGCTGGCCTGGCCAGTGGGACCATGGGGGCAAGATCAGATGCCAAGTTCAGGAGGTGAGACTGGTAGGGCTGGAGACTAAGTGGATGTATGTGGTCTGGGGAACCATTCAGATTTCTCTTGATTAGCTGAGTCCCCTCCTGATATGTGGTAGAAGGGATGAGAGACATTTAGCCTGGCTGTCGGCAGAACTGGCTCCTTTATGCTTGGTCTGAAATTAGGCATACACTTCCTTCCAGCACAGCCCATCCGAACACAGCACCATGTGACTTCTTGTCCCAAACCCCTCCATGGTCCACCATCTTTAGCTACTTCCTGGCACCTAAGTGTGGCCAGCAGGAAACAGATCTGCACGTGCCTTGGGGTCATGTCACTTAATGAGGAGTGACACCTTCCCTTCTCACTTCCTCCTGTCAGAGAGAGCTTATGAAGGAGACCATCTCTGAGCAGAGAGGGAGAACTACACCCAGGATGGCAGAGAAGTCTGACAAAACGAGACAAGGCTTTGCTGGGCACTCTCTTCTAAGCATGGGTTCAAAGCTTGTGGTGGGGTATCCCCACGTCCTCTCTGAAGCACAGCTCACATTGCACCCCCTCCTGTGGTCCCCTCCCACCCCTCCTGTGGTCCCCTCCCACCCCCTCCTGTGGTCCCCTCCCACCCCTCCTGTGGTCCCCTCCTACCCCTCCTGTGGTCCCCTCCCACCCCCTCCTGTGGTCCCCTCCCACCCCTCCTGTGGTCCCCTCCCCTGGCTTGTGGTTGGAGTGAAGGCTGTAAAGCATGGTCTTCATTGTGCAGAGATAATGAGAACGTGCCAAGGCGTGTGGAGCCAAGGACAGAGTAGCCCTGTGCTGTCTGTCATTAGCCTGGCCTGGAATCCAAGGCGAGCTCCACAGACATGCTGACCTGTGTATTCTCCCCAACCCCACCCCGTCTCAGTCCCCACGGCAATGCACACGTGCCCAGCCCATAAATATCTTATTTTGTGTTCCTGCCAGCCCCCACTAATAGGGCTAATGCTTCCGGAGGCGCAGCCCAAGGCTGCATTAGTCGCAGATGTTGGATTGATTTAAAACAAAGAGCCTGACCGCCAAGCTCTCTCCATGGTTTCTCTTCCGGCCACTTTGCTTACAGGGTTATCTCTGAAATGCAATTAAGGCATTTAAAAGTACATTTTCAGGAAGATGTAGAGTTGATGAGCAGAGCTGGTCCTGTGGGTACCTCCGGACTATTCCAGTCCAAGGGAAGGGAGCTGGTCCTGCCCTGAGTGTTCACATCCGCAAGAAGTTTTGGGTCTTCAAAGTGGGGAACTGTCCCAGGAGGGTAGGTGGGAGCGTCTGCCTGTTGGTGGGCAGCTCTCCTCCCTGGGTAGGAGGGGCCAGGGCTGCAGAGGGGGATGTTCTTGTCCCCCAGCTTCCCACTTCCTGGTTGCAGAGAGTCCAGCACCGAGCATGGGGCTCCTGTTCAGATTCTGCCGCTGTTAGATTCCATCTGCTAGAAGTCCAGGTGAGGCTGTCTTGCAGCAGCTGCTATCCTGATGACAGTATGGGCTGCCATGCTGGACCCAGCGCCACACTTCTCAGGCCCCATGGCCCTGGCATTCCATGCTGGACCCAGCGCCACACTTCTCAGGCCCCATGGCCCGGGCATTCCATGCTGGACCCAATGCCACACTTCTCAGGCCCCCATGGCCCTGGCATTCCATGCTGGACCCAGCGCCACACTTCTCAGGCCCCATGGCCCTGGCATTCCATGCTGGACCCAATGCCACACTTCTCAGGCCCCATGGCCCTGGCATTCCATGCTGGACCCAGCGCCACACTTCTCAGGCCCCCATGGCCCTGGCATTCCTTTCTCTCCTCCTGGAGTGTCATCGGCTCTGAGGGTCCTTCCACATCAGCAGAGTAATCCGTGCTTGTGGGGGCAGGAGGATGGGGCAGCTGAAGAAGCTATCATCGGGCATTCACATACCCACATGAACATCACACAGACACATAAAACATAAAAGGCAGGCAGCCCCAAACCCCTGCAGTGAGAGCGAGGCTTATTCTAGAGGCAAAGTGAGACAGGTGGTCCAGAAGGTGTCAAGAACCAGGGCATATTAGTGCTGCTACAACTCATGAAGAAAGAGGAAGGAAAAGACTGTGTTTATGAGAATTTCCTTTAAGAAAATGCTTGCATAGGTGAGAGACAGTCTGAGATGCTGACTGTAAGGACTGGAGAATCCACAAGGGTGGGTACCAGTAATGACAGAACGTTGCCCAGGGCTGTCTGCTTAAAAGGGGTGATGGGTTGGAAGCCGTTGCTGACTAGTAAGTTCAGGCCCCCACATCCTCAGCCTTCTGTGTTGTCACCACCTAGTGCTGAACACAGTTTAAGAATGCCAGGCAGTAAGGGACATCGCACACGCAGTCCATGGATGTAAGAGTCTCACCAGGCTTCTTACTGCTCCCTGATGGGACCAAGAGCATCTTCTGCCGAAGTCACTGGTGAAAGGTGCATCCTGGCACACGGACCCAGCAAGAAGGATGGCCAAGGTCAAGAGTGAAAAGAGAGATTCATATGGACAAAGGAATATGAGAAATAGGAAGTCAGTGTGGGTACCTATAGATACTTGGTTGGTGAGGCATGATGGGAAATGAGTTAGGAGAATAGGTTGGATATAGATGATAGAGCTCCAGGTCCTATTGAGAAACTTAGTACCAGGCAATGGTGAGCCATGGAAGATTCTAAGTCCAGAGAGGCCAGATAGAAACTTCTGGAAGATCAGCCTGGCTGAGAATGGGAGAGGATGGAGATGTTTATACAATACTTTTACCTTCTTTGGTTCTAGGAGATGATCTCTGTCTATATAACATGTAATTTTGACATTAGTGGGATCACAGGCTGCTCAGTGACGACCTGGTACCTACCTGTCACAAACACAGTCTCTACTCTCACTCTTCCATCCCTCTGGAACCTTCAAGAGGCTATTGTCTTCCTTGGTAATCCACTGGAAAAGTAAGGAAGGCAGGACTCTCTAGGAAGCGGCATAGGGACAGCTAGAACCCACACAGCTTGAGGATCTGAAGCCTGAGGTGCTTACCCTCCAACTCTCAGCCTCCCGTGTCTGATGTTAGCCCAGGCAGCAGCCCCTGCGGATCCTAAGTGCTAGTTCCTGGGGAGCATAAAGGCAGGCATGCAGGCATGGAGGACTGTGGGCATTTCTGCGGCCGAGTCCCCTCACCATCCACGCTCCTCTTCCTTCATCTCTTCCCTTCACAGTCATACCTACCAGAAGTGAGACCCATGGTCACCACCCTTATGGCTCCCTTCCACTGGCACCCCAAGCCTGTTCAGTCTGGTCTGGACTATCCCCCTGGGCCCTAAATGTTAGCTCCATTGGACCATTCTCAATTCTCAACATGCTAACCCTTCTACACCATGGAACACAGTTGCCCACTGCCACCTTCTCTACTCACTCTTTTGGAGTGCACGACCTCACTCTTACTTTACTGAGGATGTTTTCTGACAATTTAGAAGCCTGTGGGCTGGCCCATATGACTTCAAAGGACACACAGGGTCATTCAGGACCTCCATTCCTTTCCACAGAGGACTACACCTTTACCTTTCACCACTAAAGAGATGAGATGACTCATAGGCTTTGTGTGTCTTGAATCTTCCCAGCTACCTATTTAACATTTTTCTCTGGGAAGACTGAGAGGTATCCATGATTTTCCCTCCACCCAAATAGCACATCTGGACCTTTGTCCTAGTCCAAATCGCACACACAGGTGCAAGAGTCAAAGACATCCTTGACACCTTCTTGCCTGCTCCCTAAGGTCCTGGCATTGTTCAACCCACCCCTGAGACTGGATGAATTTACCTCCTACATCTTCCCAGTGTCAGCTCTGACTCTGTCTCCACCACCCACACAGGTCTAAGTTGCCATTATCCTCATAGATGCTGGCTACCACCTTTAAGCTTGTGTCCTCTGGCTCCTTTGCAGTCTTCTCAGCCATGCTTTTCATATTATGAGGTGTGTATGTGTGTGTGTGTGTGTGTGTGTGTGTGTGTGTGTGTGTGTGTGTGTGTGTGTCTGGGAGACCTTGGAGGCCTCCACCTGCCCACAGCCGCCTTCACAGGGGCTTCCCTCCCCTCTGCAGCCCCAGGGTGTGCATGCAGGAGACACCACTGCACCTTCCCTCCCCTCTGCAGCCCCAGGGTCTGCATGCAGGAGACACCACTGCACCTTCCCTCCCCTCTGCAGCCCCAGGGTCTGCATGCAGGAGACACCACTGCACCTTCCCTCCCCTCTGCAGCCCCACGGTCTGCATGCAGGAGACACCACTGCACCTTCCCTCCCCTCTGCAGCCCCAGGGTGTGCATGCAGGAGACACCACTGCACCTTCCCCGTACTGAGCCTTCTGTCTGGAATGCCTTTTCTTCCTCTCTTCCCTCGTGAGCTCTGACTTCGCTCTTTGATGACGACTCCCTGAAGGTCTCACTTCCAGAGATGAACTTTCAGGATGTCTTAAACACAATTTTAGTTCTGATTCATGCTTATTCCTGCCATGAACTGTGAGTAAGGTTGATGTCTGGTTTGGATGACCCTTGGATCCTTGTTATTTGATACAGTATCTGGCCACCACAGATGCTAAATCAATGCTCCCTACCACATGAGTGACTCCATGTGGGCATAATCTGGGTTTGGGTGACATCTGGGTTTGGGTCAAGGAAGGGGGACACAGACACCAGCATCTCTGCAAAGGGACTAGATTCCTAATTTATTCATGGAAAAACAAATTTTAAAGTCATTTGACTGATGGCAAGACCCCGGTTTGGGTAACACCCGGCCCTTGCCAGTCTTCATCTCCTGCTGTGTTGTCCAGAGTGGCGGTCTAAGGACAAGGAGGCACTAAGGAGCATCTTGCTCTCAGGGTGGGAGAGACATTGTGGAGCTGTGCTGAACATACTCAGTACAGTCCCATAGGGAGCCAGGGGTTCCTTAGGGATGACAGGAGAGAGAAGCTGGGCATCTAGGGTGCTGGATGGAAGCTGCCTAATTCATCCTGACTGGAAGTTAGCTCTGAGAAAGCTATGTGTTGCAGTGCCCTGGTTTTAGATTCCTATTCTCTTGGCTACTCCTCAAGCAAACCGGGTGAAGATCTGCACAGCTTCATCTTAGGTCCCCATCTTGCTCTTGGGTCCTGTGTTGACCCACCTGGCACTTGTGGGGATTACAAGGCGGAAGGTTTTAAAATAAGGTTATTTCATTGCCAGAGGATTTGGTTGTTTTTTTCCCTAACTGTACAACTGAGCTTTCAGTAGAGTGATTCATGACCATGCATTTACAGCTGAAGTTGTAGATCTGTTTTTAGAAATTATTATCAGGCATTAAACAAAAACAGGCCTTATTAATAATTCACCAGAAAAAGATATGGTGCAAGATCCCACAATAATAATCTTTAATGCCAGAATAAGTAGTCCATTTTCAAAAATTCCTTCACCCTAACTCCATAATCTGTAACCTGAAATAAAGCAAAGCCAAGAAGGGATATTTATCATCTGAGCAGGGGTTGGTTCCATTTCTACAGTCCCCCAAAATTCAAGACAAATTCTTTGTGTGAGCATTTAGAAGCTGAGTGGAATCATTTGAAGGTGAAATGAAGCACAAAGCTTAAGTCCCCAGTGAAAAGCCAGCCTCTGCCTTCTGGGCCTCATCTTAGCTCCAGCTTCATGCCTCCAGAACCCCATAGATGTATCTGACCCCATTGGCACCTTGCCCACACCTGGTAGGCAACACCCTGGATGTTACTGCAGGCAGTTCCTACTTCCTGTCTTTTTCTCTAGGGTTTCTCAAGCATGGAACAGATTTGAGACGTAGCAAGAAGTGTTCCCACGCAGAGATACCTCCACCAACAAGGGAAGGGAGAGGTTGGATGAGACCCCCAGCTTCCCTGCCGCTCTACAGGGCAGTATTGACTACGCTCAATACATCTCCCCAGCGTCTCTGCCCCGCTAAAGCACGTTGCTCATTAGTGCGTCCTTTACCACATTCCTCTCTTCCTTTCCTTGATTCTTTATGGACAAACCAACTGCACCCAAGTCCTCACCTCTAGGCTTTTGGGGACAGTGGAATAGGACCAAGGAAGGAGGAAATCAGTGAGAACGTGCTAAGGAGCCAGCAGGTTCCTGGGATGTGTGTAGGGGCTTCTGGGTACCACACTGACTCTTCCTAGAAATTCCTTTCCAGGAGGAGAGGAAGGCCGGAGTCTTTTTTCTCCAGCTTTTGTCCATAACTGGTTGTATGTCGGTCCCATGGCCCTTAGCCCTTCTCCTGCCATTCACATCCATTTCTCTGACAAAACTCCCATGTCAGAGAAAGTTCCTAAGCGTGAGAGAAAGACACATTGCTAGAGCCAAGAATGTGTTAGCATGTTGGGAATATCTCTTGTGGCTGCTGAGAACCCAGGTGGCCCAACATGAGTACATGGACCACTCAGTGTGGCAGAGGAGGTAGAGGGGCAAGATCTGACAAGCAAGGTGAAGATGAAATATGGCCACCAGCCTCCACCCATGCATAAGGATTTTTTAGGACCATGTCCTCTGCAGGAGAAGCTTTGGGTATAGCTGGACCTTGAGTACCAGTCCCGAGGGCAAACTAAGCTTCCTGGCCATAGAACATGAGCCTGAAAGCAGCCAGGAGAACCCAGGTGGGGACACAGGTAGCTTTCATTTACTGGTACCTCCCTGCACATGGACTGCGGGCCAGGTCTCTTTGTTGCTCTCCCTGCGTGCGATGTCTTTCAGACTAGAGCATGCTCTCCTGCCGCAGTCCCAGCTCTAATTCCATTTCTGTCGCTACGATGAAACACCATTACCAGAAGCAACATGGGGTTTACAACCGCAGGTTGCAGTCTGACCTTCAGTGGCTGGTCACACATCCACAGTCAGAACAGAGAGGAGAACTGCCTGCTTGCTCAGTACTCATCTTTTTCTACTCTTACATAGTCCAGGACCCAGACCATGAAATGATGTCACCCACACTGAGGGTGAGTCTTTCCATCTCAGTTAATGAGACAATCAGGAATAGACGTGACCACAGGTAAGCTTGGTCTAGATAATTCCCCAGTTGAGACTCATGGGTGATTCTAGGTTGTGAAAAGCTGACAAAGCTGTCACAGCCACCTCGCCGGGTGCTCTCTGCATGGGCTGTGGCTATCCAGAGCCTGATGCTCAGGGCACGCAGGGCCCCTTCCACAGTTAATCTCTTTTTCTCTGAACAGACATTTCTCAGACATTAAACCCATTTCTCTTCCTCAGACCTGATGTTCAGAGAATGATTACCAGCTGAAGGAAGTGAGTTAGATTGGTGACCAGATTGCTAAGCTCTCTTGTGGGGGGGGGGCAGTGTATGTAGTTGATGTCTTTACTCTTTTGGGGCCCATCACCCAGCTCCCAAATAAACACACAGAGATTTATTCTTACTTATAATTACTTTAAGCCTGGCCTTAGTTTGGCTTGTTTCTAGCCAGCTTTTCTAACTTAAATTATCCCATTTCTCTTTAACTATGTTTTGCCTCTGGGCTTTGTACCTTTCCTTATTCTATATATCTTTCTTTCCTTCTTTCTCTGTGTGGCTGGCCCCTGGAGTCCTGCTCTCCTTCTCCTTTTCTCATTCCTTTCTTCCTTCCCTAGATTCCTCCTCCTATTTATTGTCTCTGACCATCAGCCCCATCTACTTCTCTCTCCTGCCTCGCTATTGGCCATTCAGCTTTCTTAGACCAATCAGGTGATTTAGGCAGAAAAAGTAACACAGCTTTACAGAGTTAAACAAATGCAACATAAAAGGATGCAACACAGCCTGCATCATTAAACAAATATTCCACAACATAAATGAGTGTAACACATCTTAAACTAATATCCCACAGTGGGGCGGTATTTGTAGAGAAGATTGTGCACCAAAAGATAGAATCTCTTGCAAACAAGTGTTATAGTAAAACACATAAACACAAAAAGTCCTTTTGTATGGCTATGTGTATTCATATGTGTTTGGGTATACAGACATGTGTACAGGTGCATGTGCATGTGTGTGTACATGTGTGGAGGCCAGAGGGCAACCCTAGGTGTCATCATTCCTCAGGAGCTGTTCACCTTGGCATTTTTTTGAGGCAGGATCTGTCACTGGGATGTGAAGCTCACTAATTAGGCTAGGTTGACAGGCCAGCCACAGCTACCTGTCTCCACTCCCCAGGGCTGAGATTACAAACACACATGGCTTTTCACATGGGTCCTAGGAGTCAAGTGCAGGTCTCATGCTGGTACAGCAAGGAATTTACCAATGGAGCTGTTCCCCAACCCCCAAAGTTCTTTTCAAAAGAAAGGCAGCATACCATAGTAGGAGCTGGGAATAACTATGAACTTTGAAATGAAGAGATTTAGGATAAAAGCTCAGTGGTAGTCCCATGCCACAAAACCCACTTAATATTGGGGTACACTTGGGCAACTTGGTTTGCCTCTCTACGCCTCAGCTTTCTCCTTTGCAGAATGAAATAAAAGGCTGCACCCATAGGGCGAGAACAAAACAAACTAACGCCATCAAAGGGCTTTGGAGCACTCCAGGGACACAGTTAAAGCCTGACAAATGTCAGCCAGCCACTGCTTCTCTTGGTCTTCCTGACCAAGGAATAGAACTTCCCTCCGACTTCAGCCTGTATCATAACAAACTTCAGTGATATGACAATCTAGCGGGTGGGTTCTGGTCCTAGGATGATACAGTCATGAGCAGTGCTTCTGGGCCTCTCATTTCGCTGAGTCTGGATTGATCAGGCATGCAGCTTTGTGTATACCACCTTCATAGGCACAGTGGGAAAGCATCCAGCTTCTCGCTTCCCTGTCATCTAGGTAGCTAAAGAGAGACTAAGAGGTCTTCAGTTCAGCCTGCTTCCCAGGAGATGTTCTTAAAGTCCTACCAATGCTTAGATACGGACTCAGTGAGACATTCCTTCATAAGTCTGACCACCAGAGATGGACGCAGTGTGAAAAGAGACTCGATTTTGGACTTTCTTGGTGTTGACTTACAGATACCTTACTGTGCATGTATGGTGACATGTGTAAGGTTCTCTTCAGGTTGTGATTGTGTTTTTATCAATCTGACAGAATTTGGAATCACCAGGGAGGCAACTCCCCAGTGAAGGACACAAATCCTCACCTGTGAAGGATTATTTACATCATTTAGATCTGCGTGTACCTGTCAGGAATTTTCTTTTTCTTTCTTTTTTTTTTTTTGGTTTTTCGAGACAGGGTTTCTCCGTGTAGCTTTGTGCCTTTCCTGGCACTCACTTGGTAGCCCAGGCTGGCCTCGAACTCACAGAGATCCGCCTGGCTCTGCCTCCCAAGTGCTGGGATTAAAGGCGTGCGCCACCACCGCCCGGCTAGGAATTTTCTTGATTAGGTCAGTTGAGGTGGGAAGACCCACTGTGGGCTGGGGTTCTGGACTCACAAAGAGGAAAAGTAGCTGCTTCCTGACTGCAGAAGCAGGGTGATCAGCTGCCTGAAGCTCCCACTGCTGGAACCTCTCCACCATAATGAGCTGTAACCTGGAACCATGGGGGAAACAAACCCCTTTTCCCTCAAGTTGCTTTTCTTGGGGTGTTTTAATAAGCAACACACAAATAAACTAAGACAGTGCCCTGGAAATGATGAGTTTGCCTGCAGGGACCTCCAGGGCCCAGACTTTGCGGCCCCAGTTTTCTTGATTCCCTATCAGAAGAAAAAGAAAAGAGGAAGAAAGGAAAGGAAGAACTCATCAGAGACATACTTGCCACTTTGGTTGTGGGCTTTCAGCTTCCAGACTGTGAAGAAGTTAGTGACTTTTTCAGGACACCTAGTCTGTGGCAGCCTGCCACAGTACCTGGAATATACTCAGCCAACAGGTGTGTTGATATTCCCTTATTAATATTCCTCAACCTCCCACTGCCCTCCCCTCGGGAAGTACTTTCCTGTCCTTTTGAAGTCAGCATGGCCATCTAATTTGATTTGGTCTGTGACACATGGACATCTGTGGACTGTGGCTCCAAAGCCGAGTTACTCACCAGGATTGGGGTCAGTGCCAAGAAGATTCATCTCATATTTCTTTGAAACCACTCATCCCAATTCCAGGCGTCTGCATGACCTTCATGACACAATGGCTTCACCATTTATAAAGAAGAATATGTACCCCAGAAGGATGAGAAGATGAAAACTAGAAAGGATGTTCTTGCCTCATTTGATGGTAAAATTCACCACAAGCCTCCCATTGTCGGGGCAGTGTGGTGATGGGAAAGGAAAAGTGAATCAGGAAAGGAACCTGGAAGTGCATCCTAGCATACGTTGGAGTTTAGCATACGTTAGAGTTTAGCATACAGGGCCGTCATAGCTAGGTTGATTGAGAAAATGATGCTTTGATAAATTAAAGTGACATCACTTATTATCGATTAGGAAGGAAATAAAGTTGGACCCTACATTACAGAAAATATATTTTTGATATATTAAAAACTTAAATATGAAAGTAAAATGATAAGTTTTCCACAACGCAATACCCGAGCATGACTCATGCTTATGAGAACCTCTGTCCTCTGATTCCCCTTGGGCATCCTCTATGACTCTTGTTTACTGTTACCTGTTCAGTGGAAGCAAGAGGCAGAGCCCCAAGTCTCCTTCCAAGAGGGGACCTGATCTAGCTCCTTCCCCAGCCTTACCCCCCAAGAGGGCACATACTACCCCATAGGGGTGTACTGTTGGGATGGAAGATGAACTGCTTCCCACCCTCCACCCAGCAGAGGCAGAAAGTGCCCCTCCTCCAGTGGTACTGAATCCCCCAAAGTTCCACAACCTCCTAAATCAGTGCCCGGGGCCTAACAGTTCAACATAGGAGCCTGTAAGGGACATTTTACATCCAAACCACGATATCCTTCCCAGGTAACATCAAAAGGGTCAGGCTGATCCTCCATCCCACCCAAAAGTATGTGACTTAGTGAGGTGGGGTCAGGCAAGCCTTCCAGCACGGCCCTTCTCCCTCTCTCTGGTGTCAGTGAGACGAATGGCGAGCGAGACTGTCGTACGCCACTGGTGTCATGAGGCAGAATGAGCGGAGGAACGCAGAACTATCAGCTCTCTTACTGGTTGTGGACCAGTAGGCTGCTAGGTTTGCACACCCGGCGGAGGCCAGGGGCAGGGCAAACAAGCACCCACTTTGACCGGAATGCGTAGGCCAAGAGGGAAGCTGCATATCCACTCAGCCTTCCTGCATCCAGGAAGTGGAACTCTGTCTGCTGTCATTGAAGTGGGGTCAGTGCAGGCCAAGCAAGCACTCAGTACGTGTTAAGCCACATGTGGGGACTGTTTGTAGACGTGAGAGGTAACAGGACCCTTGGTCCCGAAATAAAGATGAATGAGCAGTCAAAATGCAACTGAAAGTTATCACACCAAGAACCAAGAACTCACAACTTGAATGAGAAAAAGCAAAAAATTAAATATCAACACTGAGATGCATTAGATGTTGGGATTCTGAGGCAGAGCTTTTAAAGCAGCCATTGTGAAAATGCACCAAGTTCAGACAGATTGTCATGACATAAATTTAAAAACAGAAAGTCTCAGCAAAGAAATAGAAGCTGTAACAAAACCCACAATTCATAAAACCCCAAAATACAATATTTGAAAAAAAAAAACTAAAACTATCAAATTCTAGGAGAGATGTTAAGTGAACATGTGAACATATTTCCCTTTGGTTTGATTAGACAGAAAGCTGAGAGATGTAAAGGTTTTCTGTTGGCGTTGTGGTTCATCTACAGATAACACCATACTTACTAGTGACAGACTCAGTGAGCGCATTCTCCCTGAGAGGAAACATAACAGAAGATGTCTGTTCTGAACACTTCTATTCAGCATGGTACTGGAGGGGCTAGCTGGGAAAATTAGGCAAGAAAAATGATCATAAAAAGAAAACGTTGAACTCTCTCTATTTGCAGATATGAACTATTGTGTAGAAAATTCAAATAAAAACAAATTATTTGAACTAATACATGAGCTCATGTGGTTGTGAGTGAGACATAAAACCAATATACAAAAAAATCAATTGCTTTTTCATCTGCCAGCCACAAACTTAGCCAAGGTGATTGAAGGCATCTGCATTGGCCCAAGCAGTAGGGAAATGATTTGTTTTAAGGAACAAATGTTTTCAACAGAAGAGAATATAAAGGTCAACCTTGTAGACTTATTACAGAATGACCAGCCACCCTCTTGACAGGCCCAGCATGGAGAACTTCCCAGTCCTGGCCATTGTCTCCCCGTGGTTTCATCTGTGTATCCCTAGTGACTCCCTAAGTCACTGAAGGACATCTCTGTTCCCTGGTGGGAGCTGCCAGGAGATGGTGTCATGCATCTGAGTTTTATTACCCCTCCTCACAGACTGATACAGTCAGCACTGTTTCGGTTCTCAGATATGAAAATTAAGTCTAATTCAATGGTGGACTATGAGTGATCTTTAGACCAGAGGTTTTGTTAGAAGAATGAGAGGCAGGAAGTGGTGGCAATAATCTAAATTCCCTTTCCTACCCATGGAACCCATTTGCCACTGTGCATTTCATTCATACGCGCGCGCGCGCGCGCACACACACACACACACACACACACACACACACACACACACACACACGGGTGGGGGTTAGGGAGGGAGAGAAAGAGAGTTCACAACACATTCTCTTAGGCTGCTAGGAATTTTCAAAAGTATCAATTAATCTTTCCAAATTATACTGTTGGATTAGACTACATCTAGATCAGATGATGAGAACTTTTTATATATGCACTTGCTTTTATTATATGTTTATGGGTGTGTTGCCTACATGTATGTATGTGCACCGTGTGTGTGCAGTGCCCAAGGAGACCAGAAGACAGTCTTGGGTCCTCTGGAACTAGAGTTACAGGTGGTTGTGAGTTGCCATGCAGGTATTGGGAATCAAACCCAGATCCTTTGCAAAAGTAGCCCATGCTCTTAACCCCTGGGCCATCCCTCCAGCTGCTGCTGAGCACTTCTGGCAGTCGGTCTCCTAACAATGCTTGGTCTCCCCTCAGTGTGACGCAGCAGCTCTGTTGCTTCCATTGTTTTATTATTTTCAACAGTTTGAACGCTTTTCGTCCCTATGGTCTCTTCAAGTATTTTAGTTTTCTATAGGAGGAATTCCCAGAGATGGAGTTAATAGCTCGAAGTGTCTCGGTTGATATTAAAAACTGCTTTTCTTACAAGTTTCACTGTGTGTTGCTTGCACTTGTCCCCTCTGGAGAGGCCCTCAGAGAGGTCCTCTAGAGCCAATCGAGTTTGTCCTGTTGCCACTGCTGAGAGGTGGGACAAGGAGCCTGTGATGCTGGAGTGAGAAAGCGCTTCCCTCTCCTGTGAAAAGCCAGTACTGGAGAGACAAAGTCCTGCGGCCTGGTTGTCTGCTGGTCTAGCATACCCAGTGAGCACCAGGCCAACAAGAGGTCCCTTCCCAGAGAGGTGGATGGCACTCCTGAGGATGACACCCAAAGTTGTCCACACACACACACACACACACACACACACACACACACACACACTCACGATTTTTTAAACAGTGTCCTGGAAGGACTCTCCCTCCTGCCAGCCTGGGATTCCCAGGAAACAAATCCCCAAAAGGACGGAAATCATCTCACTGCCACAGCCAGTCTGCTGCTGTTTGCAAGGCTTTGCTGCCATCTGAGCTAGCCTGGAACTCACTCTGTAGCCCAGGCTGGCCTCGAACTCACAGAGATCTGTCTGCCTCTGCCTCCCAAGTGTTGGGATTAAAGGCATGCGCCATCACCGCCCGGCTGGTAAATCTTAATATTCTGAATCCAAAGATTTTCATAGGCTAATAAGAGCAAAGCAGGATGATGGATCACAGTGAAATCAGGGTCACAACCGAGTCACATTTGGACATAGATGGCATACGCACTGCTGAACCCACGTTTCTCTGTTTCTCTGCTGCCGGGTGGATGGGCCACTCCTTCCCACCTTGAGCCCCACGCCTGTCAGCCTTGAACTCAGACTGCAGGAAGGTGGCACCTGCTGCCTGCCGGGGGGGGGGGGGGGGGGGGGGGGGGGGGGGGGAGGGCTGCGCTTGCTTCCCGGTGCAACCAACGCAACTCAGCTTCCATTGCAAAATGAAGCCATGGTTTCAAGCCTACGCTGAGGCTGGAGAGAAACTTCCAGTTTGTGAGGGATTCAATGAAACCGTCTCCCACAGGCTTAGTGCCTTCAGCACTTGGACCCCCAGTTGGTGGTGCTGTTTGGGGAGGTTTGAGAGGTACAGCCTTGCTGGAGGAAGTGCATCTGGGGGCGGGGTTGCTTTGAGAGCATGGAACCTCAGCTGATTTGTAATTCTCTCTCTGCTTTGTTCTCTGTGGCTGAGACCTGGTGCCATGTCTACCTGTTATCATGCCTTCCCAGAGACGGGATTTCATCAGAAGCCAAAACAAATCCTTTCGTCCGTAATTTGCTTTTGGTCATGGTGTTTTTTTTTTTCCAGAACAATAGACAGGTAACTAGGATGTGATCTTTGCTGTGATTCTCCCTGAGTCCACCCCAGCAGGGTTGGATCACTGCTCTGGGGGTTCCTGAAGTCAGGGGCATCTGGTTCTTGGATACCACTGTACATGGGTTTCCTAAACTTTGATGGCCTACAGGGGCCCTGCAAGTGTGGGACCCTCTGTTGCTGCTTCTGAGAAATTTTTATATCTGGTCATCTTTGGGGAGACTGTCTCTGATTTCATCGATGGCAGCTGTGCAGAGTCATTACTTTCTGGGGCCTTAGAAGCCCTGGGTGAAGCTAGGGGGTAGGAAGCAAAAGCCTTCACTATCACCGCCATCCTTTAAACAGCTGCCTGACATCTGTAGAGTCTCCTCACCCTACACAGAAAACCACAAGTTCAGGGCCAGCCTGAGCAACTTTGTGAGACCCTATTATTACATTAAAAAAAAGAAGAAATAGAGGTCATTTATTTAAAGGGGAAAAGAATTTCCAAGAATGGTGTGGACTGGTGGCTGGGGGAAGAGCCCCTAAAGCTGTTGAGAAACTTGACTCAAGGTAGGAAGTAGCAAGAGGGGTGGGTTGTAAGGTTCCAGGTTGAAGCCTCAGTGCTGTGGAGAATGGGGAGAAGAAAAAGGAGAAGTTATGTATGTGTATATACAACGTCCTACTCCATGGTTCTCAGCTGCTCCTCTGACTAACATTCTGTCAGGAAGGACTTGGGATGATACATCACTGTGCCCACCCTGGAGCCGTGAGAGCCTGGGGTCAGTGTGGAGGGAGATGTGTATAGAGCAAGCTCACAGGTTTGTGGGGCATCATGCCTTAGGCTAAAGTTCAACCCCGCCTCCAGCTGCCTCTCCTGAAGTGTAGAGGTCACCGGCTGAGATACTGATCGGCAGGACTCCAGCTGGCAGCTCAGGTGGCAGTGGAAGGAGTCACAGCAGGGAGGGGACAGCTTGACTTCAGTCCTCATCGTTACCCTCCAGGTGATCAAATGTGACCGAGCAAGGTGCACTGTGCTCTCAGATACTGTGAAGAGAGAGTGCCACAGCTCATGTCAGACAGGAATTAACGGTGGCCGGGCTTGGCAGGTGTCAGAGCTGACTGACTCCAGATTCCACAGCTCCGGTCCTCAGTACTATCCAGGCAGATGATGAGCTCTGCTCCCATAGGACCCCTGGGTGGTCACCCTTGTATTATTTGGGGTTCTCTAGGAACAGACAGAATGAATATAGATGTGTGTGTGTGTGTGTGTGTGTGTGTGTGTGTGTGTACATATATATGTCATGAGAGAGGAGCAGTGAGAGATTTATTATAGTGGCTTACAGACTGTGGTCTAGATAATCCAACAATGGCTGTCCACTTAACAGAAAGTTCAAAAATCCAGTAGTTGTTCAGTACACGAGGCTGGATGTCTCAGCTGGTCTTCAGTATATGCTGGAATCCCAAAGAAGCAGGCTCTAATGCCAGTGAAGGAATGGACTTGCTAATGAGGCAAGAGCAAGCAGGCAAAGAACAAAAGCTTCCTTCTTCCATCTCCTTCATAAGGGCTGCCACCAGAAAGTGGCCTGGATTTAAGGTGGATCTTCCCACCTCAAAAGATTTACTTTAAAGGTGGGCCTTCCTACTTTGAATTATTTAATTAAGAAAAATCCCTTACAGGTGTACCCAGCCACTTGGATTTTAGTTAATTATAGATGTAGTCAAGTTGACAACCAAGAATAGCCATCACAACCCCAGTTGGGCATCGGTTCCATCCACTGCTGTCTGTCCAAACTATTCAGAGTTCCTAGTGAGACACAGGCGTTGGTCCTGCAGGGGAAGCTGTGTTCAGCACAGACTACTGACAACCGGGTCGAGGGAACGGCACTGATTGTACATCCATGCTTAAGAGGTGTCAGGTAAGGGACACCTTGGTCACTACCTACTCTCTATATCCATGTTAAGGATGGTTCCTAAAGCCCAAGAAAGACCTGCAGATACTAGTGGCTGATGCGAATAAGCTGTCCAGTGACCCATTGTGCAGCACTGTGAACTGCCACCTCTGAGGACATTAGCTGGATGAAGGATGGCAGGAGTCATTTGGAAGACACTGATCTTGAAAGAATTGAGCTCCAGGCATGCATTTCCCCAAATTAATTGTACAGAGATCCATGGGGCAGGATACCGTAGCAATAAGTGACAAGATCCCACATGGTCAATCTTAGCAATTAGAATCAACAGCCACCTTGAGAAGTGTTAATGACTTCCTGTCAATTGACCCAACAGTAAGACCCCCCTCCCACCAGGCCCAGGACAAATGACAGGCCTGGAAACAGACTGAGGAGATTAAAGTTAAGGCATGGACAGTGAGGGATACTCTCAGCCTGTCTGTCACAAGAACAAGATCAAACTTCTAAGCATATTTTTGAGAAAAAGAGACAGGAAAGCTAGTGTCTGTCTCCAATTCCCAGCAGATACTGCAGACAGCCCATGAGTGTTGTAACCCATTGCCCTAGAGGGTGACCAGAACCTCTGTGTGGCATCCTCAGACCTTCTGCCATCTTGACATTAGAAAACGTTGGATTTTCCTTCAGGAAACATTATGGGTTTTTTGGAGTTGACCAAATAAACAGGATCGGACCCTCTTTTATACATTGGCGGGGGCATTACCCATTACTCTAGTCTAATCAATGCATTCTTAAAGTCCACGGTTAGTCATCTATAAATGCTCTCAGTCTGCCCTTGACACAGACCCAGTAATGAACTTAAATTCTTCAATTCCACGGTCACTGAGTGCCTACTAGGTGTCTGGTGTTGTGATTGGCCTTGAAGGGTTCATAAATAAGAATCAGATGAAAACAGGAGGCAGCTCCATGTCCAGACACCCATCAAACAAAACCAAAACAGAACGGGCTGGCTTGTTCGCAGGAGTTTGCATGCTAGTCATGGCTGTCTGATCATGGCTGCCTTGAATGAGTCAGAGCAAGGCTGACGAGGCACAGTGTCAATGAGAACATGGGCCTTTGCAAGGCTATAAAACCAGCATCCAAGCAAAGCCCTTTGAACCAGAGAGAAGGCAAGGCAGAGGTGGTGGTGAGGATTTTATTGAGCTGAAAGAAGAAGAAATGATGTTGGGATCTTGTGCATGAGACCAGAAGCAAACTGAGTGATGAGGCAGGTGAGCCCCACAATGTCACAAACAGCTTTTGTTTGTGTTTAATTTTCTTTTCTCCTTTCCCCTTTTCCTTTCTTAGTTCCTCTTTCTTTTCTTTAATTTATTTAATGAAACATTTCCTGTTGTTACAGAAGTAAACTTGAGCGGCCAGCTTTGTGCACTCAAAGCGTTCAGCACTGTGATTTGATATGCGAATTTATGAAACGACCACCATGTGCATTGATACCCATCAACCTCCATTCACTGCCACCTTTCCATTCTCTTCCTTTTTTTTCTTATGCCTTGTTGCTAACTGATACCTATTCAATGGTGTGCCTATACTCATCTCTCAATTCAAAGATCTTGTTTTAAAATGAAGTTAAACGAGAGTCTAAGGCAGACCAAGGCAACAGTGAAGGTAGGCTAACTGTGACACAGGCCTCTGTTTCTCCTGACCTCTTCCCTACTCTCCCTATAAACTAGCGATATTCACTTTGGCGGTATTAGTCCTTGTGTCTGGTTAAACAAATGAACTTTCAAAGTTCATGGGCCCATGTGGCTCTTTATCTATGTATTTATTTATTACGGAGCATGTTGGCATATGCACACATGTATGCAGGCACACGTATGTGTAGATGTAGAAGTCAGAAGATACTGAATGCTCTGCTTTATCATTCTCCATCTTATGCCCTTGATACAGGGTCTCTTACTGGAGTTGGGCTGGAGGCCAGTGAGGGAACTTCAATTGAGAGAATGCCTCCATAAGATCGGGGGTAGGCAAACCTGTCGGGCTTAATTAGTGATTAAGTGATTAGTGATTGATGGGGGAAGGTCCAGTCCGTGGTGGGTGAGACTGTCCCTGGGCTGGTGGTCCTGGTTCTATAAGAAAATAGGCTGAGCAAGCCATGGGGGAGCAAGCCAGTAAGCAGCTCTCCTCCATGGCTTCTGTATCAGCTCCTGCCTCCAGGTTCCTGCCCTGCTTGCGTTCCTGTCCTGACTTCCTTTGATGATGGACAGTGATGTGGAACCCTGTCCTCCACAGGGTATTTTGGTTGTGTTTCATCACAGCAACAGTAACCCTGAGTGAGACCAAGAGTCACGAACCGCCTTTCTTTAGGCAGCTGCTGGGCATTGAGAGTGAAAATAATTATCTTCATCATTATTGTTTTAAGAAATGTCCTCCTTATTTTTCAGAAAGGCATGGTGGCTTATACCTGTAGTCATAGTGCTTGGGAGGCTGAGGCCTAAGCATTTGAGGCTAATAGGGATATATAGCCCAGGATAGAGAGTGTGTGTATGTTGGGGGGTGTGGTGTGTGAGAACACATACATGGTATGTGGTAGAAACACCCCAGAAGAAAAAAAAAGTGAAAACAATGTCATTTATGACTGCTTAAAAGCAAAACAGAAATAAAACTCTGCTGTTCCAAGGATTAAATCAATCAGAGCAGCCGAGAGAGAATTATGTGTGCTCTGTCCTGATGCCTGAGGATTTGGGGTTCACTCCCTGGCTACTGCTTTTGAGCCAGAAGCCATTAGTGAGCTACGAACTCCATGCATTAGACTGAGCTGATGGGGTCTCTTTCTCATAATGAAGCAGAACAGAGAATATGGTGTAGGACACACAGTGAGGGTGAGCATGGGTGTGTGTGCGTATGTGTATAAGTATGCATGTGTGCCTATGTCTATGTATGTCTGTACATATGCTTGTTTATATGTCTCTCTGTTTGTGTTTGTGTGGTGTGGTGTGTGGCCCGTAATGCATTTCTCCTATGGGTTGTAGTTATGGTATCAAGGTCAGGTCATGACCTTGAGATCCTTGTCCATCCTTGAAGCAATGTTTCAAGGGGATTCTGCTATAGGGGGGCAGTTGGAATGAATGACCTCTGAGGCTCCTTCCATTTTAAAATCTCCATCCTAGGCTAGACAGCAACCTGGTCAATAGGATGTGGCTGCCCAGGTTTTAAAACATAGGTCATACAAATCATTGATCAAAATTATGACCCTATAATAAGCCCTGCAGTGACTCAGGGTTTCTCTCCCAAGTGTCTTGAGATGATCACAGGATATGAAAGTAATTTTCCAAAGCTCAGTCCCATTCAGATTCTCCTTCCGCTTAATGATTTGTGACTTCTTGCTGGCAGGATGTGAGGTATAGATTGGCAGGACAATCCATGTCAGCGTCACTCTGACCAAACGTTCAGCACGCATGTGGGAGCCAGGGGGTGCTCAGAGGGGAGTCTGCAGAACCGGGGCGGTCCTTTCTTGGAAGAGGGTATCCCAGCTGCTTTGGAGGCGTCCCTGTCCCCCTCTCCTAGTCACCACCTTCCCTCTTTCAGGAACGGCAACTGCATTAGTGATCGAGGGTGTATTAATTGCTACTGTCATCAAATACCTGACAGGAAGGAGCCTAGAGAGGAAGAATTTATTTCGGTTCTTGGTTTAAGGTTGCAGTCACGCTGTTGAGGAAGCATGGTGGTAGGCGCCTCCCCAGGGGCAGCAGAGTGTGCCTGGGACCCTTCCCCTCCTCATGACTTGAGAAATTAAGGAGGGGAAATAGGACAGGAAGAAAGGCTGGGCCATGAAACCCATAGTCTTATCCACCCGCTTCTTCCGCCAGGGAGACCCTCCTCCTAAAAGTTCTGAACCTCACACAGAGCCACCAGCTGGGACCACGTGTTCAGGCACACCAGCCTGTGCCACGGTCACGGTCACGCCAGTCAGGGATCATCTTGCGGGCCCTTCCCTCCCCACGGTGACTGGGCACGAAAGCCCTGCCTGCTGCACTGAAATCCGAACTCCAGTCCTGTCACACTTTGGGCAAAGCCACCCTCGGTCCCTGCACGACCAAAGCCACGTCCGACTGATGCTGCATTTCTTTTCCTCACAACCCGAACCGCCCCGTGCTTCCTGTGGGTCTTCCATGAGGGCAAACCAAATCGTGTCCCTTCCCTCCAAAAGAGTCGCAGCTGCAAACTGATGCTGAAACAGATAACTCGATTCTATTTTGAATTATAGCTCACCTTCCCTTGGAGGACTATTCTGAATTAAGCCTCCCTCTTTCCTTTAATCTGTCATCCTTTTTTGCCTCCTCCTCCTCTATACAAACTTTTCCACTGGGGCCCAACCTGGGTCCTTGTTCACCTAGGCAAGCCCAGGATCACTGAGACACGCCCCTAACCTTGCTCCTTTCTCTCATTGGTCCCTCCTTCATCCCCATCCATTATGCTACCCCGCCCCCGGTTCTTCCTTTCCTGTCTTGAGATTTGGGCTAGAACAAAAGAGGAACTGTTCTTGGAATGGGGACCCCAAGTTCATTCCTCACACAGCCGCAGTGAACTGGTTCCCAGGAACCTCACTGGGAGCCTCTGTTTCGCTGGAATGGCAATGGCATTCTCATTCCAGTGAGTGTCCACCTGAAGACACCCTCTGCTTACTCAGCACATCTGTGAATGGAGCCCCACTGAATCGATAAGGTGATAAGGGATGAGGTGACATCACTTCTCCTTTCCCCCAGGTTCCATTTAGCACCTGGCCCTGGAATTCAGCAAGGAGAAACTCATCTAGGATCGATAATGCCATCATTTCACAAAATTACAGTATTATGTACTGAAAACGAGCTATAAATCAACTTCACGCTTCCCTTGTGGGGAAACTAGTTTCAGGGAATCAGAGGGCCAGCCCCACCCCCAACTGCCTTTCTCTAACCCGGTCAGGAGCAGACTTGCAGAAGGGCCAGCTCACCCAGAGGAGGGGCAGGTCTGTGATCCTGGGGCCTTAAGGTCAGTGTGAGCAAAAAGGGGCAGAACCTGAGTCTCCACAGCCTGTGGGGCAGAAATTGCTACAGAGGCAGCTGGAAGGATCTGGAGGGTGGGAGCTCCCAGCTGAGGAATTCCTGATCCAGCACACACTGACAACCTTGCAGGCCTTCTCTCTTGTCCTTAGGTTTTTGTCGCTTGTGTGTGAGCTGTGCTGGGTTCATTTAACACACAGCCTTGCCTTGGGGAGTTTACAGAAATTGTGGGCATGAGAGTTACAGGGTTGTCACAGTCAAGGGGTTATCCCAGTCTCCCTGCCAAGCTCCTTGAGGATGAACCAGGCTGCCCAGCCTTGGGATATACAAATGGCATCCCCTGAATGTGTCTTGGGGGCCCCTCTGCTGCCTTACAAAAGGATAATTGCTGAAGGGCACAGCCGCATCCTTCACTCTTGATACTCTCCCCGTGGTCTTAACATAGTGCGGAAACCTGCAACTGCTAAGATTAAGAACTAAATATATCCCCTAGGTTTTTTATTCCCAAGGCAGAAATGGAAAATAAATCCACGTTACATAATTCTAATTATCTAGGTTCTTATCTGCCACTAAATCTGAAAGGAGTTTATTCTGAAGTGTACTTACGTAAGAGATATTGGAAAGCATAAGGAAAATATCTTCAATATAACTTTTTATAAAAGATCAAGAAATATTCTCAATAAGCTATACCCCTTACCTGTGGGTCCATTTCCTCCTCAGTACGTGGGAGTAATGATGGGAACAGCCTTTCCTTGGGCTTGGGGTATAATGGCACTTCAGTGGGTTTTAAAACTCAGCAGTGGGGCCAGAGAAATGGCTCAATGATTAAGAGCACGGACTTCCCTTCTAGAGGCCCCAGGTTCAATTCCCGGCACCCACATGACAACTAACAACCATCTGTAGCTCTAGTCCTAGAGGATCCAAAGCCGCCTTCTGGCTTTTGCAGGCACCAGATGTAGTAGGACAGGCCCATAGGGTCGAGGAAATTGGCTCAGACCACTTTCCAAAGCATGTACATAACACTCCTTAAGAGTCAAACTGGAGTCTGTCTGAGGGCCCAGCAACAGGAGCTGTCAGAGTTCCTAGTCACTGTCAGAGGTCCTGATCGTGCAGTCTGCCTGAGGACCTAGCAACAGCCTCGGTCAGAGTTCCTGATCATGTCCAGCCAATGAGGGATGATCACACTGACGGGGCACTGGGAGGAGGGTATATAAGGCCTTCCCTATTATTGAATAAATGAGTTCCTTATTTGCTTTCAATGGACTCCTGGCGTCTGGGTCGTTGATACAGTGCCTTCTCACCCCCTCCCCTGAGGGAACCGTTAGAATCCAAGCAACAACCAGACACGCACACGGTGCACAGGCATACATGCAAGCAAAACACCCATAAAATAAAATCTCAAAAGCAGTTTTTAAGTCAACATAGGGCTGTAGTTCAGTGGTAACTCAGTTGTAGAGCAGTTGTTTTGTGTGAGAGATAAACAAACACACACATGTGTATAAATGTCCCTTTAAAATAGAAAGGTGGGGTTGGAAAGATGGCTCAAAAGGCAAAGGCACTGTGCCAATCCTGGTGGCTTAAGATCCCTGGATCCACATGGTGGAAAGAGAGAACCAACTCCTGCACGTTGTCCTCTGACCTCCGTGCACACTCCTGGTACATGTACACACACCCATGCATGCACACAAGTGAATATAATTTTTAAAACTTTAAAGTGCCTGGGTGTCATGTGAGCAGTATTCTTATTTCAACACAGACCCTGCTCAAAATCACACTCACAGTGAGTGCTGTAACATAAATTGCTAAAATGGTCTTTTAATAAAAACCCAGAGCCAGAAATTGGGGTAAATACTGAAAGATCAGAGAGACAAAAGAACAAGCCACCTCTTACCTAGGATTCCTCAGCCTGAAAAGCTTTCCTCAGCCGAAAGACTTTAGTTTCTGTCTCCTCACGTCTTAGATACCTTTCTCTGCCCACCCATATCATTTCCTGTCTCAACTTTCCTAGTGCTGGGATTAAAGGCGTGTGACTCCCAAGTGGTGGCATTAAAGGTGTGTGCTACCACTGCCTGACCTCTACGTCTAATCTGATGGCTTGTTCTGTTCTCTGATCTTTGGGCAAATTTATTAGGCTACACAATATATCACCACAGAGTACTGCACTGGATTTGGACAAGGAGTCTTTCAGATGCCTTCCAATTTTCTTAATGTTCTCCCCCGCCCCACTCAAGACAGAGTCTGTGTAGTTCTGACTGTCCTGCAAGGTGATATGGAGACCAGGCTGGCCTCATAAAAGTCTGCCAGCCTCTGCTTCCTGAGTCCGGGGATCAAAGGTGTGTACCCCCATGCCTGGCCTCCTCAGCCCTCGATGCTCTTTTCACTGTCTGGGACACTCTGTGTGTCCTTGTACCCCACTTGCCTGCACCTCTGCCCAGAGACGGTTCCCAGTCTGCCTCCCACCAGAATTCACAGGCTGTGTGATAAGTTTTCAAGCATGTCTCACAGACTTTATTAACACCAGTGGGGGTGCATGACTTTCCCTGGGAGAACAAGCTGTATGGGTGTGACGGTGAATCTTCCCAGTCAACTTGAATGGATTTAGAGTTGCCTAGGAGGCACAGTCCCAGGCATGTCTGTGGAAGTGTTTCCACAGAGGTTTAACTGAAGAGAGAAGACTAGCTCTGAGTATGAGAGACTCCATCCACCCCACGATCTTGGGTCCTGGCCTGAGTAATAAGGAAACTATAGACACCATTTCTTGTTATGTAATATTTTGTTTGTGTTCTGGCAAATAAAGCTTGCCTGGAGATTAGAGGGCAGAGCTAGCCACTAGTTAACTATAGAGGCATGCAGTGGTGTCACATACCTTTAATATCAGCACTTAGGAGAAGGAAGCAGGAAGATTAGGAGTTCAAGGCCACCCTGGGCTACACAAGATTGATCCAGTCTAAAAGAGAAACAGAGCCAGGCAGTGGTGGTGCACGCCTTTAATCCCAGCACATGGGAGGCTCAAGCCTTTAATCCCAGCACATGGGAGGCTCAAGCCTTTAATCCCAGCACTTGGGAGGCTCATACTTTAATCTTAGCACTAGGGAGGTGGAGACAGGAACATAAGGCGGATGGAGACAGGATGCTGCCTCATTCAGTCTGAGGATTCAAAGAGAAAGGATCCACCCCCACCCCCAAGCACCCCTTTTTGGTCTGAGATTTCATAAAGGTAAGAAGTCTCTGGTGGCTGCTGCTCTGCTTCTCTGATCTTTCAGCTTTCACCCTGATATCCGACTCTGGGTTTTTATTGTTAGGACTAATTAGGATCACATTCCAATTGCCCACCTCTCTCTGCTTCCCAACCGTGGATGTGACCCGCTGCTCCATACTCCTGCTGCCATGCCTTCCATCAGGATGAACTGCACATTCAAACTGTGGGCCATAATAAGCCCTTTCTGCCTTGATTGGCTTTCTCAGGCATTTTGTCACAGAAATAAGAAAAATAAATAACTCAGCCATTGGAGAAGACTTCTAAGACAAGTCTCAAAGTGATAATAACAAAAGACCTGAAGGAAGACACAAGTCCCCGAGATCAGCTGTCATGTTGAGCCAGAAGCAGGATCCCGACTGTGCCACAATTTAGTCACCTCTACCTTAAATGTCATCAGAATGATGCTCAGTGGCACTTGTCTTTGTCTGAAGCCAAATCTAAAGGCTGCAGGGCTAGGGTAACATGCCTCTGTGTCTGTTCATTTTCCCTTTGTCTCTGCTCTTCCCAGTCCTTCTAGAACAGTGGTTCTCAAACGTGGGTCATTACCCTTGGTGTCAAAAGACCTTTTCAAAGAGGGTCACCTAAGACCATCAGAAAACACAGACATTTACATTACAATTGATAACAATAGCCAAATTACAATTATGAAGTAGCAGTGAAAATAATTTTATGGTTAGGGGTCACCACAACATGATGGACTATATTAAAGGGTCACAGCAGCAGGAAAGTTTAGAACCATTGTTCTAGAATCTTCCTCTTAGCTGTAAGTGCCTAGAGCTCCTTCCCCAAGCACACCACCCAAGCAGGAGCCTGAAAGCTGAGCTGATCTCCCTAAGTGAAAATATTTCCAAGCAACACATCTCTCCTGTCGGTATCTTAGTTACTTTTCTCATTGCTGTGACTGAACAAGAAGCAACTTAAGGGAGGGATAAGTTACGTTGCCTCATGGCTTGAGAGCACATTCTACTGTGAGGGATTGCATGGCTGTACCGCCTCTGCATGAAAGCACTTGGTCACGTTTGAGGAGAACAGGAACAGGGAAAAGACTGCTGACTGTCCCCTGGCATTCTCTTTCCCTCTCTTTGACTCACTTCAGGACCATAGCTCACGGGCTAATGTCATCCACATACAGGGTAGGTCTTCCCTCTTTAGATAGCCATCTCTGAAAATGCCTTCATGTACATTCTCAGCACTGTGTCTCTTGGGCGATTCAACATCTGATCGCATTAGCAATGAAGATTAACCCTGACAGACAGTAAGCAGCAGAGATTGCCTGGCTTGGACATCAAAACCCCGAGCAAGGGATGGACCTCCCTGTGCGGAAGCTGCCCTTCTGGGGTGACCTCAGGCTGTCCTGTGGCTGGTAGCACATCCTCACTTCCCTTTGTGAGCCTTGGCTTAGAGGGTTGCCAGTAAGGAGACATGCCCGGGGAACTCCAGGGACCCACATGAAGTCAGCCCTGATGTGTCATGCTCCAACTCCATGCACTTAAGGAGCCTGGTGTTCTGTCTCACTTTTATGAGTCAACTGCCACCTTGTGCTTCCAGGAACCGAGGAGGCGGAGAGTGCCGAGCTCCTGCGGCTCTCCCGGGGCCAGTTCGTGCCTTGTCACTTTGCCCTGTGCTTTCTGTGCTTTGTACTGTATCAAAACACCACGTGTCCACACCCCCTGTGATCTCAGGAGAAAGTGTTCAGCTTTGGGGCACTGTCAAGCTCAGAAAAGTAAATACCAGTTTCCCCAAATCTCATTTTTCTTGAAAGCTCAAATGTTAGCATCTGTAACAAATACTGTCAGTCATTTTCCCCAAAGCAATACACCTATTTCATGACTCGCTAGGAAATGTCTTCCTGTAATGTAATCTCAGCACACTGAGGGCTGAGGTGGGACAGCAGGAGTCTGAGCACCCTGGGCTACGCAGCAAGACTCTGGTGTTTTGTTTTGTTTCATTTTTTAAAGCTAGGAGTGTTACATTCCTGACCCTGAGACTTAAAACCACTGCTGTAGAGCACATAAGAGCCTGCAGACTGAAAAAAAATTAATTAGTGTTTTTCCTCTAATACATTTCTGAGGGTGTGGTCCTTAGACTATAACTCCTTATCTCAGAGAGGTTTCTCATCTTCAAGCTTCCATTGACCCTGAGGAGAGGAACTCCCCTAGAGAGAGTTCTAGCAAGCTCTCTGAATTTTTCCTACAAAAAAATTAGTGTGTGTGTGTTTGTAAATGTGTGTATGTATGTGTGCATGTATATATATGTGTGTGATATGTGGTGGTATTGTGTTCCCCAAAATATTGTGCACCCTAATAAACTTATCTGGGGTCAGAGAACAGAAAAGCCACTAGATACTTAGAATAGGCAGTGGTAGCACACACCTTTAATCCTAGCATTCCAGAGACAGAAATCCATGTGTTCAAGGATACAGCCAGGCATGGTGAGTCACGCCTTTAGTCCCAGAAAGCGAGCCTTTAATCCCAGGGAGTGGTGGTAGAAAGCAGAAAGGTATATAAGGCGTGAGGACCAGTAACTAGAAGCATTTTGGCCTGGTTAAGCATTTGGCTAGTTAAGCTTTTAGGTTTTGAGCAGCACAGTTCAGCTGAGACCCATTCTGGATGAGGACTCAGAGGCTTCCAGTCTGAGGAAACAGGACTAGCTGAGGATCTGGCAAAGTGAGGTAGCTGTGGCTTGTTCTATCTCTCTGATCTTCCAGTGTACATCCCAATACCTGGCTCAGGTTTGATTTTATTAATAAGAACTTTTAAGATTCATGCTACAGTGGTATGTATATATATGTATGTGTATATGTATGTATGTGTGTATGTGTGCATGTGTGTATATGTGTGTGGTGTGTGTATATATGTATGTGTATATATGTAATTTTGTATGTGTGTTTATGTGTACCTGTGGGTACAGGTGTATGTGGAGAACAGAGATCAAGCTCCTGTATCATTCCCCAGGCACTGTCTATTGTCTTTTGAGACAGGATTCTTCACTAACCTCGGACTGTGGCCTAATTGTCTGGCCAGTAGGCTTCAGGGATCCTGCTGTGTCCACTTCCCCAGCACTGAAAATACAGATGCCCACCACCACACCCAGTTGTTCTTTGTTCTGTGGACCAAACTCAAGGCCCTATGCTCAAATGGGAAGAGTTTACCTCTGAGCCTCCTCCCAGCCCTCAAGATAGCATCAATAATGCATCCTAACATGTACTAGGAAATGCAGTCTTAAAGATGTACCCTTGGGTTTATTAAAAACATTATTCTCAGTGTTGTGAGACAGGCTCAGACATGTCCACCAGCACACGGGCCATTTGGTTTGGAAGCAGGTGACTTTCTGTAGCTACATCACGAGCTCAGGGTTAGTGCCCACTCCGTCCGCAGCCTCGCCCTGCTTACCTGGAGAAGCTGCCTGGGGGTCCTTTCCCCCACCCACCTCTCTAGGAGTGTCTCACTCCCATGTTTCCCCATGTGAATGGTTACTCAGGGAAGCAGTTTTTATTCTGTCCTGCCCTTGACTGTGGCTGATTTACAATCACGGCACATCTCTGATTCAGAGAGTCAAATTAGCTTCATTCCAGGTAGCTAAAGTGACAGCTCACGAAACTATAGTGACTGTACTGATGTTATCTGTTAACACACACACACACACACACACACACACACACACACACACACACAGAGAGAGAGAGAGAGAGAGAGAGAGAGAGAGAGAGAGAGAGAGAGAGAGAGAGAGAGAGAAGCAAGTGCTGTCAGTCTGTATCAAAGACGAGAGTGAAGGCATTCAAGGAGAAAAGCCACGATAAAGGCAGATGTGTGTTCATCCTAGAGTTGGGTGGCTGTGTCCCACCATCTCACCAGATTCTTATCTTTCTTCCTGGTGTGTATTTTCTGGTCCCCACACCACCAGTCCCCTAACAGACGTCTTGTTTGTGTCTTCTAGCCAATGCCTGAGTTCTGGTTTAGCAGCCACAGAGCGGCACATCAGGAGATGGTAATTTCCTGTGCTCCATGGAAAACAGAGAACTTAGAATTTGGAGATGACGGTGAGTCAGATGTCTTCAGTTTGAATAGAGGATAATGGTGTGTGTAAGTGTGTTTATATTTGAGTGCATTTGCATGTGAGAGTGTGATGGCTGCGTATGTGTATGTACATGCATGTGTGTGCATGCTGTTGCATGTGCATATGTGCATGCATGTGTGTATTGCTGCTGGTGCACATGTGGGCATGCTGGCGCATGTCTGTGTGCAAGCATGTTGAATATGTTGGCGCAAGTGTATATAGGCTGCTATGTTAAATCTGACTAGAACCCCACAAACCTCTCCTGACTAGAAAAATGTCACCAAGCTACAACTTTCAAAGGAATCGCATGCTTCCCTGTGCTTATGAGATGTGGTTAAGAGCAGGCAGGGCGAAGGCTGGCTCTCCTGACAGCCTCCACCGTTACTGTGCTTTGGAGACAGGATGCTTTCTGTTTCAGCATCTCTAGTGGGATGTGCAAAGCTCGCTAACAGCCCTGAAACCAGGCAGCTCACAGTTCACAGCCTGGGCTCTGACAAGAGAATTCTGAGATTGTGGAAACATGTATGAAAAAACAATAACCACTTCGTTTTCACTAATAGTGAAACCGAAAAATAGCCTTTAATTATTCATGTAGGTAAGAAACCAAAGTTATTTAACCAGAAATTAGAAATTACAGACACTTCCACATCATCAGAGCATTCCAGTTCTTGTAAAGTTATTTGTATTCATGTACTTCAGATTTACAGTAACTGTTGTCTTCCACATTCATCAGATTATTTTAAAAATCAGTATTTCAGTAACTATATTTCTAACTAATTGGTGTTTGTGTATTTAAATGTTTTGTGCATTTAAAAACATTGTTCTAAGAACTGACCAATAGAATATTTTCAGGGATTCTATAGTTTGAAAAAAAAGCTAAGAACTCCTGGTTTAACCTCTCCAGTTTGTTTTTCATTGTGTAGCCATGACTACACAATGAAACTTGCTATGTAGATCAGGCTGGCCTTGAATCCAGGGGTCCTCCTGCCTCTGCCTCCAGGGAATAAAGGTGTGTGCCACCATGCCCAGATTAATTTACACACACACACACACACACACACACACACACACACACACACACATTTGAGGGAGAGAGAGAGAGTACAAGTATGTGTGTCTGGACGATGCTCTGAATCTCAGTGACTTAAAACAGCAAAGCCTCTTACTCTACATCTGTATCTTCAATTTAGACAGGCCTGGGTGTCCATAGGGACTTTTCCCATGCTATCTGCTAGAGAGCATGATGGGCTGAAACAGCTCCAGGACAAACCTATTACCTGTGGCCAAGTGGCGCTGGCTGGCTTCAGTGTCAAAGCATCAGGGGCCTGTGGAGTCTCACAAGGGCTCCCGGCCTCCTACTCCATGTCATTTGGCATCGGAAACACGGGATGCTGCCAGTCTCTGCAGACTGGAGCCTAGAAATGGGGACGGCAACTCTTCCACAGTCTTTTCCTATTTAAGTAACCAGGGTTGTCAGTTTCCAGGAGAAAGGACAAAAGACACAGCTCCTATCTCTTGCTGGAAGAAGTATCAGCCACATCATTTCTTGGTTATTTGTATTCATTGTTCTTCCGGGGAGTGGGATCACCCCTGGGATTGTTTATTTATGAGACTTTAACATTCCTTAAGTGAAATCTTCATAATTGATAATTTAATGGTATTTTGGAAACACAATTTTATTAGAGGGATGGAGAAAACCAATGCACATCGTGCGTAGGCCTCAGCTGGAGTCAGGGCCATCTTCAGGCCACAGATGCTAAATGAGCTCACCAACATGATTGGATTAAGACCCATCTGGGGAGTTAGTGGCTCACCTTTGGGTGTATCTGGGGGTACTTCTAGAGAGGGTTAACTAAGTGTGGGGGGGTCCACCTTAAATGTGGACGGCACCACTCTGTGGGCTGGGGGCCTGGGCTGAATAAAAGGGAAAGAGGAGAGAGAGGGCTGAGTACCAGCTCTCAGCTTCCTGACCCATGTTAATGTGAGAGGTTCTCACCACCGTGCGCTCAGCCAAGGTGCACTGCAAAATCAAACCAGAATCAAACCTTCTTCCGTAGGTTCTTTCAGGTATTTTCTCACAGCAACGGGGAAGGAAACTAACACAGCCTGTAGGTTCTGAGGCCTTCCACACACCAACTCCTCACAAGGTTGCAGGCTTACAAAACAAGATCCAAAGTAGAGGACAGAGGAACAATCTCGAAATCACATTTTGTAAAAAAAAAATCTGTCTCGTTAAAAATACATGAGTATTTACTTTTCAACTTGGCATCAACTCTCTCAAGGGTAAAGATGTTTTGTGTCAACAAAGACAAAAGGCCCAGTAGTTTGCTGTTGTTTTGTCTTGTCATTGAAAATCTTGTGGTGACAATGTCTGAGAATAAATATCGTATTGATGGATGGATACTTGGGAGGTTATTTTACTATTATCTCTAATTTTAGGTATGCTTGAAAGTTTCCAGAAGCATGATAACATCAATCCAATCTTGGCGGCATCTCTAGGGGGACTGGCAAGTGTATAAATATATCCTAGAAGAACACGTGGTTAAGCTAGGCCTCACATAATTTTCACAGACACTCATTGAAAATGAATTGGAAATTCAAAAATTACAAAATTCATAAAAAATGAACTATTAAGACTGAGTTGGTAGAGGACTGAGGAAATGTTTCATAAGGGCAAGTGCTTGTCATGCAGATATGAGGACCAGAACTTGGGTTCCTCAGCACCCACGTAAATGCCAGGTGGTCACGGCAGCCCAGAGAAAGCTGGCTAGCCAATCAGCTCTGAGGAAAGTAGGAACAGAAGGAACACATGTCAGCATATAAAGGCAATCCACGACAACCCCTAGCCAATGTTGTATTAAACGAGGAAACAAAGCATTTCCTCTAAAATCAGACATGAGACAAGGTTGTCCATCTCTTCACTGTTTTCAGCATCATTCTTGAAGTCTTAGCAGAATGAAGAAAAATGTAATGAACGTGAAACAGGAGAGGAGGTAGGCTACCCTATTTGAAGATGTCAAGTTTAACACCCACAGACCCCACCAGAAATGATCTGATGAGCACTCTCAGCAATGTAGCCAGATACAAAAAAATCAACATGTGAAAACCAATAGCGCCGGGGCGGTGGCGGTGCATGCTTTTAATCCCAGCACCCAGGAGGCAGAGCCAGGCAGATCTCTGTGAGTTCGAGGCCAGCCTGGGCTACCAAGTCAGTTCCAGGAAAGGCGCAAAGCTACACAGAGAAACCCTGTCTTGAAACAGCCCCCTCCCCCCCCCCCCCCCCCCCGCCAAAAAAAAAAAAAAAACCATAGCTTTTCCACGTACCAGTAATTAACATGCCAAGAAAGAAACCAGGAAAAGAGAAGTTCTGCCCACAATCACTTCGGAAAAATTACTTAGGAGGAAACTTAACCAAGGCTATAAAGAATCTCAACAACAAGAACTTAAAAAACAAGAAAAGTACAGAGCCAACAAAATCCTCATCAACATTTTTTTTTTTTTTTTTTTTTTTTTTGGTTTTTCGAGACAGGGTTTCTCTGCGTAGCTTTGTGCCTTTCCTGGAGCTCACTTGGTAGCCCAGGCTGGCCTCGAACTCACAGAGATCCGCCTGGCTCTGCCTCCCAAGTGCTGGGATTAAAGGCGTGCGCCACCACCGCCCGGCCCTCATCAACGTTCTTATAACATGCTTCACATCAATAGCAAAAATGATCACAAAGATTGGATGGGAGCAGAGAAGACCTGGACAGGGGAAGCAGTCCCGAGCATCTCTCTGTCTAATTAGAAATTACACTTCAGAAGCACAGAAACGAGACCAGCGTGGCACAGACAAAAAAAAAAAAAAAAAAAAAAAACCAGACACATGGACAAATAGAATAAAGTGGAGAACTCGAAAAGAAACCTGTGCAGCTACCTGACTTTTAGCAAATAGCCCCAAACATGCAGCTGGGAAAACCTGACAAAGCATGGAAGAGCGGAACAAGGATCCAACCATAGCTTTTCATGGGAGACTTCTCAGGAGCTTAAAAGACTGTCGAGGGGCTGGAGAGATGGCTTAATGGAGAAAGGTACTTGCCACCAAGCCTAATACTTGAGTTCGATTCCCAGGGCCTACATGGTAGGACAGGAACAAGTTGTTCTCTCACCAGCACACACAGGCCAGGACCTGTGCTCGAGTATGGTCCAGGCTAGTAATTGAGATCCTGTCCTCGACACCCTCCACTCCAAAATTAAGCACCAGAAGTCATCCAATCAATAAATGGGCAAATTAGTCAAACTGAAAAACGTTCTTCAAATCCTCAGGCATCAGGGAAAGGAAAAACCCAAGCTACACTGAGATTTCCTCTCACCCAATCAGAACGCTGCCTTCAAGAAAAAAGTGATGACAAACATTGGTGATGGTGACAAAAAGAAAAACCTTTCTATGCGCTGGTGGAAACATGAGCTAGTGTGGTCACTTTGGAAATCAGTGTGGAGGAGGGGGAGGGAGGGAGAAAGGAAGGAGGGATGGAAGGAAGGAAGGAAGGAAGGAAGGAAGGAAGGAAGGAAGGAAGGAAGGAAGGAAGGAAGGAAGGAAGGAAGGAAATGGGGCTACTGTATGGACTAACTATACCACTCCTAGGTAGAGCTGATCAAATCTAAACCAGTGAGTTAAAGAGACACAAACATCCATGCCTACTGAGGCATTATCCACAATAGCTGAGCTAGGGAATCAGCCTGGGATGCCTTCAGCAGGTGAGTGAATGAAGAAAATGTGACAGATGCCATTGACGCAGCTTACTTAGTGGAGCATTTGCCCAGCAAGCACAAGGCCTGGGTTTGATCACCCATATCACATACATAAGTTAGGCACATTGCCAACCAGCACTTGAAAGGTAGAGGCAGGCAAATCAGGAATGCAAGGTTATTCTTGGCTGCACAGTGAGTCTGAGGCCAGGCTTGGTTCTATAAGACCCTGTCTCAACAAAAGATGAAGGAAGGAAGGAAGGAAGGAAGGAAGGAGGGAGGGAGGGAGGGAGGGAGGGAGGGAGGGAGGGAGGGAGGGAGGGAGGGGGGGGAAGGAGGGAAGGAAGGAAAAGGAAAGAAAATGTGGTGTATATACAAAAAGGAGTTTAATTTATGCATAGGGCAAAGTTATATCATTTGCAGGAAAATGGGTGGAACTGTAGACCATCATCTTGAATAAAACAAACCAGACTTAGTAAAATATCATATGTAATATTCTCACATGCAGAACCTATATTTTAATCCATATATCCATGTACACATACACACAAGCATGTGGGATTTTCAAGCAGAAGGGAACTCTGTCAGGAGATAGAAGAGTCTAAAGAAAACAGGAACCAGAGAGAATAATGGGTTGAAAATGAAAGATAAGTATCCCATATCTTCTTTCATGTGGAATCTATATTTATGTATATATTGTCTTAGTTAGGGTTTCTATTGCTGTGATAAAATACCATGACCAAAAGCAACTTGAGGAGGAAAGGGTCATTTCATCACACAACTCTCAGGTCACAGTCCATCACCAAAAGACACCAGGGAAGGAGCTCATGGCAGGAACCTGGAGGCAGGGACAGATGCAGAGTCGCAGAAGAACATTGCTTACTGGCCTCCTCCTTACGGCTTGCTCAGTTTGCTTTCTTGTTAAGCCCAACACCACCAGCCCAGGGGTAGTACTACCCACAGTGTGCAGGGCCCCCTCCCCATACACACACCAATTATTAACCCAGAAAATGCTCTACAGACTTGCCTATGGGCATCTGATGGAATCTGATGGAGGAATTTTCTCAATCAAGATTCCCTCTTCCCAGATATGTCTAGGTTTGTGTCAAGTTGACAAAAACAAACACCACATGTGAGTGTGTGTGTGTGTGTGTGTGTGTGTGTGTGTGTGTGTGTGCGTGTGTGTGTGTGTGGGGGTGGGTGGGTGGGTGTGAGTGTGTGTGTGTGTGTGTGTGTGTGTGGTGTGTGGGTGTGTGTGGGTGTGGTGTGTGTGTGTGTGTGTGTGTGGTGTGTGTGTGTGTGGGTGGTGTGTTATAAAAACAAAGGGGGACTATTTTGAGGATAAAGGGATACTCATGGGAGGTAGAGGGATAAAGAGAAAAGGAGGGTGAATATGAATAACACCCAGTGATAGATATGTATGTACAAACATCATTGTGCTAACTAAAAACTTAATTATTGAAAGAAAATATATTTAGAACATTTCAAAGTTAAGGGTGGAGCTGAAAACATGAGAAAGGAGTTCTATACCATCAAAAAATGCTTTTCATTTTGAGAAAATAACCAGAGGATTTCTAGAAATAAAAAAAAAGTAGAAATTTAATGACAAACATTCGGGTCCCTGGGAAATTAGATGGAGCTGAAGAGTAAACTGATTAGTTGGAAAACAGAAGGGCACAGTCCTGAGAGGCAAGTGATAGAAAATACGAGGAAGGCAGGCAGAAGAAAGTCAGTTTATATCTGATCTCCATTCCAGAGACAGGCTAGAGGCAAGAGCAGAGAAAGCATTTTAAAAAATTAATGACAGAGAATTTTTCAATGCTGATGTGAACTAAATCATAAGATCCAAAGAACACAAAATCTATATACAACTTAAAAGAATTGGCAGAACTCCAGAGATAAAGCAAAAATTAAAAGCAAGCAAAGAGAAATGAATTACCTAAAAGAACAGGTTTCAGCAGCAGTAACAACAAAATAAATGCTAAAAAAAAATTATTTCAAGCTATTGGAAAAAAAGAAGACAGTGACATATTTCCTTCAAAGCATTTAGAAAAAAATATTCACAGTGATTTTAAACTATTTTAACCATCAAACAAAAAGCAATAAAAACATTTATAAAGAAAGAAAAATTGAGGGATTTATTTCTGGAGTTCTGTTTCCCTTAAGAAGTCAGCCCAGAAGGATTGCAGCCACGGTGTGGATCAGGCTTAAGGAACATCCCGCTATCTCCTGTGGCTGAGTAGGGTCCTGCCTCTGAGGGTGCCAGTTGTATTTTGGATGGTGATGGTGGTCTATTTTTATGTGTTTTATTGTTGTGTGGCATGTATATTATTCAATAAATGTTACTTTCCACAGATGGAAATAAAGTTTGGAGCAGAAAGCACCTTTCCTAATTTGCATGAGAATGTTCTGTGCGGCAGCCAGAACAAATGCGCCAGGGAAGTTAAACAAACACTGATGGCATAAGACATATAGGAACAATCATTCGTGCTATGAAAGAGAATATATGGGAAAAATCATGGATAGGATATAGCGTCTAAGAAGAGGTGGGTTGTTAGAGTGAACGCATTCTAAGGTCTTTCTGTTGTCCTAGAGTACAGAAATCTGCAAAGGTTGAAAAAAAACTTAACTTTTCTTGTGAAGCGTTTTGAAATAGGGCAGAAGCTTAAAGGTGTAGACTGCACATGCTCTGTTAGGGCAGACACCTGCACCTGCTTCTCACTGCTGAAAGAACACAGGATGAAGAGTGGAGAGTTGCATCCAACTTCATGGAGGCAAGAGACAGGAGGAGCTCTCCACCTGGCACTGCATCTGCCAGGGCTCCCACCTCCCCCAGGCCTCCTCGTTTCTACCCCAGAACCACTCCCACAGAGTGTCTTTAGCTTCCAGAATGGTCTCCATCAGCTCTGAAGGCACTTTCCAGGGTCTCTGGCTGTTGTGAGGACGGTGAGGTCAGCCAACTGCAGCCTAGCCAACTAGCAGTGAACCAACACCATTCACAAAGTTTGGATAACCTCAGCACCACAGTTATAGAAATTTGCATGCTTAAAACGTAAAAACATGAAAAACATTACTTTATATTGCTTAGTGGTATAGTCATCTGTCAACATATAAAGACACCGTGGAGCTGATTGACAAAATTTAGAGTAGTGATTGTTGCAGGGGACACAGGAGGACAATGTAAGTGGGGAGAGGTAGACTCTTAACTGTATTTGTGATGTTTGATAGAGCACACAGAATGATGGTGCATTGTGTTTATATTGTTCTCTATATTTTGGGCAGACTTGAAATGCTGATAGTAAAACAAGGCAGATGTAAGAGTTTAGATGGGAAAGTGCTCACATACCAAGCAGTGTAAATCAATGAACCCAGGCCTGCACTCAGCACCATGGAATTGGTGACCATCAAAGACAGAGGGGAAGAAAATCTAAACACTGTCAGAGAGAAAAAAAATGAGAAGCAAGAACAAACAGCATTCAGACTAAAAGAGATACAACTGCAGGCTTATGAAACTCTTAAAATGAATCAGTGTTATATATTCCAGTAATTTTATAAACTAAACTATTAGAAATTAAGAAGTATACACATGGTCAAACACGAAGTAAAATGTTGAGTGAGTCAGTGGCGAAGAAAATATTAGTATCCAGAGAAATAGTCTTTGGAGATTTAGAAAATGTGGCTGGTACCCAGGTGCAGTGATGCACATCTGTAGTATCAGCTTTAGTAGCTGGGAGGTAGGGCATCACAAGTTCAAGTCCAGCCTGGTCTATACAGTGAGTTCAAGGTCATCATGAGCACACAATGACACTATGGGGGCTGTGGATATACTTAGTGGTACAGTGCTTGCTTACTGTGTGCAGTGGTGAAAAGGGGAAGAAGAATGGAGGAGGGGAACTGCCCCGTCTTTCCTGGGTGACTGAAGATCTTCAGGGTGCCCAGCTCTTCCTTTTAGCCTGTTGTTGAGTCCTTCTCATGAGTTTTTCATTTTTAATTTCTCTTGTGAATTCTTCTTTGATAAATGGGTAATTTCCAAATGTTTTTTTTAAATATATTTGGGATTTCCCAGATGTCTTTCTGTTGTTGATTTCTAGTTTAATTTCAAACTGGTTAGTTAAAAAAAATTCAACTGTATTAGTTAAAACTTTTTATATGTAGGGCCTCTTATAGTCCAGGATATGGTATGGTTTGTTGCTGACATATGTGTGTATGTTCATTAGTATATATTAGTTACATGTTAATTATTTACAACAGTGGGTTTTATGATAACATTTTATACAAGTATGTAATGCATTTTGATCATATTCATCCCTCACTATTCTTCCGTCCTCTTCCTGTTCTCACTGATCCTATTTCAGGGGATATTTTATGCACTCTTGAAAAGAATATCCCAGTATGCCAGCAAAGTCAGACTGGCTGGTGATGTCTCCATTTCCTCTGGTGCACGGATTTCATCCACTGAGAGGAAAGAGTTGAAGTTCCCCCTCAAAGCCGATTTGGGGACTTCCCTTCTGTTCTGCCTCTGTTCTGTTTATCTGTCTGGGAGGTCTTTTATTAGGCAGGGATAGATCTACTTTTAGTGTTTATTGATGATCTGGTCATTTTAAAATTGTGAGCCCCCCCCCCCCCCCCCCGCTTTATCCCTAGTAATAATCCCAGCACAGAATCCTATTTTGACTTAGTAATTTAGCTCCTGCTGCTTCTTGTGATTCATGTCAGCTGGTCGGTACCTTTCCCATGCTTTAACTTTCAGTCCCTCTGTGTGCGTGTTTTTAAAGTATGTTTCTTATAGATAGTGTGGAGGTGAACTTTGCTTTTTAAATTCTAGTCTCTTGACTACTTTTTAATTGGAGTGCTTAGGCTGTTAACATTAATGCAATCATGTGTGCTGTTGGGTCTGAGCTGCCATCTCACTGTTGGTTTCTGCTCATTCCCATCTGTTCTTTTTTCCATATTTTTCTCCTCTCTGACTTCTGGGATGAGTACTCTTTGAACATTCTGTTATATTGGCTTATTAGCTACACTTTTTTCTTTTTCTTTGAGTTCACAAAATATCCCTTTAACCTTCCAGTGTAGTTTGAGGCTCCTAATTATTGAGCAGTGCTATAAAGTGGCAATGCCTGGTCACCTCCATAGACCTCAGTGGTCTCCTTTTATCCTCTGCTGCATCATTACTGTACATCTCATTTCACATGGGTTGTACTCACACAGCATATTAGTGTTTTACTTTATACAGTAAACAAAAAATGAGGGAAACTCCAGCTCTTCCCTGTACCTGTTGCCTTTGGCTACTTTTCTTGTTGTTCTGACCAAATCACTGATAAAAAAGCAACTGAACTTGCTCACAGTTCAGAAGAACGCAGTCCACCGCGGCAGGGAGGGTGTGGTGCCAGCCAGGAAGCAGAGAGCAGAGGGTGGCACCCAGCCTGGTTCTCCCTTCCCTTTTTACTCAGCCTGGGACCCCGGCCCGTTGGAAGGTGACACTCACATTCACGGTAGGTCTTCCAAAGAGGTCAGACCTCTTGGGAAACTCCTTTGCAGGTACGTCCTAGGTGACCAAAAGCAGTCAAATCAGCAGTGAAGATTGGCCACGTTGGACAAGCAGGCTTTATGCTTGCCAGTGTTCCTCCTTCCTCAGGATGGAGTCGTCTCTCTCTCTTGTCTCTCTCAGAAGAGCCCCACACACTTCTGCCATGCAAGTTTGTTGCTTAAACTTTGCCTCTTTTTTTCACCCCCCAAAATGCTTTATTTTGCTTTCATTTTGAGGGTAAAGAATTCTGGGTTTGCAGGTTTCCCTCCTCTTTATCAGCATTTAAGCTGCATTCCTCTTCTCTCTGGTTTGCATAGCTTCGCCTCTCTCCATAGCACGTGTCTTTCCTCGCTGGTTGTTTTTAGAGATTTCTGTCAGTGGGAGCATCGCGGTGTCCTCAAGGCCAGCGAGCACCTCCTTCAGTGTCTAATCTACTACTGGTCTGCTCCAGTCGGCATTTTATTTATCATTTTATTTCTCTAGAAGTTTTCTTTTTAATACTTTCCATCTTAATGCTTATTGTATTGTGGCATCCATTGAACCCTTGAATATCCTTTTTTGTTTGTTTGTTTGTTTTTGGTGTTTTGAGACAGTCCTGGCTGTTCTGGAGTTATGTAAAGCAGGCTGGTCCACAGAGATCCACCTGCCTTTGCCTCCCAAGTACTAGAATTGAAGACATGCACCACCATACCCAGCTCAAATATGTTTCTGATACATGTTTTAAAAGTCTTGTGTGCTAATTCCATTCTCCTCTCTCCCTCCCCTCCATGCATGCATGCTTGTGTGTGTGTGTGTGTGTGTGTGTGTGTGTGTGTGTGTGTGTGTGTGTGTGTTTCCACTGCCTAAATTTTCTCCAAGTGTTGGGTCACACTGTCCTGTTTTTTTCCCCCATCTGTTCAGCACAGACTGGATGCTATACCTGTGAATTTCATGGTTTGAGTGCTGGGCTTTATTGTGAACCTTTAAAGGATTAAAGGCTCATTCATGGCAGGCAGCTAAGTTGCTTGCCGATCAGTTTGATTCCATGGAGATTTGCTTTGGAGACTTTAAACTTTCTTAGGTTAAATAATGAGTACCTTACTTCTAAGGTCAGCTTAGCCTTACTCCCGGGATGTGACTTGGTGGGGTCTCTACTGAAGGCCAGAGAGGCTTTCTCTGGTTGGAATTTGGCAGCTACATGTAAGTTCTGTGAACTGTTCATGTTTTAGATCCCTAGCTCACAGCTTCTTAAAGTGTGGGTCATGACTCCACATCAGGAACATTGCTCAAGAGTGTCTTGAAAAATTTGGCAACATTAAAAGGTTTCTGAACTGCAAAGACCAAACCTTACTTCAAAATCAAATGTAATAAATCCATGGTGTTTCTGTAGAGCTCACTCATGTTGTATGGTGTGACTCTACTGCAGACCTTGTTCTGAACACAGGACATGAGCAGTTTACACTGCACATATTATCACACCCAAACCGAACAAATGCTACCTAACACATCTCAGATCATATTCTAGACTATTCTGTTATGAGCTGTTGTGTCTGTACTTCACACACAAAGTTTTCTGCTCTTGTAGAAAGATAAGGATTCAGTTAAGGAGAACAAAAACATTCTCCTACTGTCATCCCTCAGCATTTGATCTTCATATTAGTACTGTCTTGGGCTAGAATGTTAAATGCTTCCTATCTGAGTGACTGATGGGGTGTCATTAAAAAATAATTCAGTAAATTTTGCTGGGGTTAGGGCAGAATTTTTGACGGTTTCTGAGACGGTCCTAACTATATTTTTGCTTTTGTTCATTTCTATTTCATGTACATGAGTGTTTGCCTACTTGAATCATGTGTATGCCTGGTGCCTGCAGAAGCCAGAAGAGGCTGTCAAATCTCTTAGAACTGAAATTGCAGAAGTTATGAGCCACCCACCGTGGGTGCTAGGAACCAAATTTGGGTCCTCTACAAGAGTAGCAAGTGCTCTTAGCATTGACCCATCTCTCCGGTCCAATTCTGCTGCTCTTTATACATATTTATGAAAAGAAGAATTCTCAACACTGATGATTATAAAAGCAAAAGCAAAATATTGATCAATTCTGAGAAATGCTAAAGATATTCTACATCCTGCATATCAAATATTCAGCTAAGATTTAATTCCTCATGTAAAAATAAATGAGCACACCCATCTTATTAGTACAAAATTTATCTTTATATGTATACCAAAAGTTATATTAAAATTAAATTATGAGTTATTGTTAGTAAATATTTTACTTATATATGTAGCTTATAGGTCTGGAACCGAATGTGGTTCAATTACAACACGATCATTGTATTAATTTCCCCATGCTGGGACGAAATATTCTCAGGAGAAAAGGGTCATGTGTAGAAGTTTAGAAAGCCATGCTTTGACTGGTCTGTCCTTATCTTTTAGATCTTTTTTCTATGCCCTTATGAGTTAGGATTTGGGATGGAGTCAAGGAATCTTTGTGTAAGTCCCTGGGGACATTTCCCCAAAACAGCTTCTCCCCTTCCTGTGGTCAGCCCTGGTTTGCTTTCTGAGTTATAAGTTCTATGCCTTCACCTCAGAAAGACACATGTTTTGCTTGGCTTGCATTCATAGCAGAAAAGACCTCCACACAGCCAGGCTGAACATGGACTCCTTTTGCTCCTGAGATCAGTGTAGACCAACCACTGAACACTTTTCTGAGAATGGGCTTTGCTGCATAGCCCAGGCTGGCCTTGGGTTCGTCATCCTCATGCCTTAGCCTCCCCAGTGCTGGAATTTCAAAGCTGCACCCCTGTGTCTGGCCTGGAAATATTTGCTCTCATATATCCTGTTTACTTTCCTAGCTAACAGCGAGACATAAGTCTGGTCCTGGTTACTCCATCAGTAATAAAAATGAAGTCTCTACCACGCATGTCCAGATGTTTTATTGTGTGTGCGCATTTGTGTGTCTCTACCACATGGGTGAGGGTATCTGTGGTGGCCAGGAGAGAGTGCTGGTTCCTCTGACACTGGAATTCTGCAGTCGTGATCCTGGGAACTGAACTCACTGCTGAATCATCTCTCCAGCCTGACTTGCCCAGACCTTTGGCATTGCCATATGATAGACATTGTCATCTGCAAAGTTCACACTTGAGAACCACAAACCGAGTTTAAAAAATAAAATCTAATAATGCTTAAATTAATGTATCTGTGTTGTGCAACAAACGTGTTGTCCATTTGCCACAGATTGGACACATCTGGGTATCTTTTTTTAGATTTATTTATTTTATTATTTTATATGTATGAGTATTTTGCCTGCATGCATATGCATTTCATGCATGTTTGGTGCCGAGGAGGCCAGAAGAAGACATCAGATCCCCTGGAACTAGAGTTTTGAATGGTTGTGAGCCACCGTGTGGGTGCTGGGATCGAACCTGAGTCCTTAACCACAGAGCTATCGCTCTAGCCCCACGACTGTCCTTTTAACACCCACAGCGTTTAACACAATTTTGGTTACACAGTTAAAATATTTCTGAGTAAAATATTAACATTCATTTGCTGAACTGTTACCCATAAAGAATTCATGCACTCCTGTTTTCGGGACTTCGTACTAAGCACACGGAAGTCTGCAGTTCGTGGAACCATCCATTCCTAAAAATTCCATCTGATTAAAATTTAAGATGGGCTAAAATGTATTCTCGAGAAGCACAAAATTAGATTCACTGTGCACACGAGTTTCAACGTGTTTAAAACAAGTCACACAAGGAACAGTGTTTAAATCAGTCTGATGGGGTCTCACCGGAGGTGAGAGGGGGACGAGGAGAACGTTGTGTTGGTGGCGGAAGTGCAGGTGGAGCGGAGCACTGCTGCTCATTTCCATAGACAGGCATCCCGGGGGGTCTGGAAAAGAAGGTTCCAGAAACACCAGAGAGTGTATTACGTATTTCTTCATAGAGTCTTCAGAACTGAACTTTATCTGTTCAGAGTGACCTGGTGTGAACCTGGCAACAGCCCATTCACAAAGTTCTAGCGTGTTCTCAGAGCTGTTTAAAAGGCTTTCAAGCTTCTGCTTTGTCTAGAGTGACAGGTGCTGTGTGGGTTTTTTAAACGCCCCTTTCCTTTTGTACATGTTGTATTTGTCTATAGGGTGTGGTGTGCACTGATCAAGTCCATTGACTTTCCCTCTTCCTTAGGCACTAGAGATTATGATAGCAGGACTATGGGGATCTGTATGGTGCATGGTATCTCTACACATGAATACACATGGATTGATCAAATCAAGACACTAGCAATCCCCTCTCCTTGTGTTACTCTGTGTTTCCAGCCTTTGAACACCTAACTTTTAGTTTTTCATAAAACATACAACAGGTTGTTGTGAAAAATCACCACCTCCTATGCTGTGGAAGCCCAGAGCCCACCACATCTGGCTTAAACCTCTCTTCTATTGAAGGCAGCAACTGTGGATCTTCTCTGAACCCCCAATCAATTCGCCGATGTCCCTGTCCCCAACCATTCCTCCCCCTCCACTCTCTGGGCAGTCAATTGCACAGTTAGCCCCATGTCCTTTGCACATGCCTAGAAGGAAGGTTCCTCTCCCTCTGCCGCTCCCCACAATCGCTCCCCCTCAACCCCAGGCTCTCTTCTTATTTTGACAACTCCCAGCTCCTCATGATTTTTTTTTAACTGCCTGCCATGGTTATTCAATTCAATAACACTATGCCTTTAATTTCTCCCCTGGAAGAGTATTCTTTAACAGAGAATGACTGCTGGTTTCCCTGGTGTATCTGCCCCTAGATCCATTCTGCTCCTCCCCTCCCCTGGTCCACTCTGTAGCTTTAGGCTGAGCCCTGTGGTCAGAGTCCCTGGCTTCCCTGGTTTGCTTTACTTTCTGGCTTCGGCAGAAGCCAAACCTTTGGGAAGCACTGAGTGACTGGAAAGGCATGAGGGGAACCTGTCTTGTGGGCACCTTCACCAAGGCTGGCTGAGTCTTCCTCTTACACTTGCTGTGTCTTTGTTCCATGGCCCCAGTCTTCATCAGCTTCTCCTTTCCTGGCCCCATATCTGCACCCTGACAGCATCACCTCTCTTTGGCTCCTCTGATGCCTGCTGCTGCTAACTTGCAGATTCAGATTCCTTCAGCACCCCAGGCGTCTCGGCACTTCCACTAGCCACGGAAGAACCGGTTCCCTGAACTCAGTCCTCTGCTCCATAGACTCAGAATATTTCTCTTTCTGGTTGAGCCCTTTCCCACGAAGAACATATCTCAAATTGTAGATTATTGGGTTGGACATGCAGTTCAGTGGTGGAACACTTGCTTAGCACAGGTGAGGCCATGGGTTCAGTCCCTAGCACTGCCCCCGCCCCCCAATGTGGGTTGTTGTGACAGTTAATGTTGTCAGCTTGAATCTAGAATCACTTGGGAGATGGGCTTCTGGGCACACCTGTGGGCAATTATCTTGGCTGTGTGCACGGATATGGGAAGCCCATCTTAGTTGTGTGTGGGAACACTTCCTAGGTAGGGATCCTGAGCTATATTTTGGAGCTAGGAGCTCAGCACAGTCATGCATTCATTCCTCTCTGCTTCCTGATTGTGGATGTTATGAGATGTGCAGCCTGGCCTGCAGCATGGTGTGCAGCGTGGTGTGCGGCGTGATGTGCGGCGTGATGGACTGCACCTAGAGCTGTGGGCCAGAATAAAAACCATTTCCCATTTGAGCTGCTTTTGACAGACCACCAGGAAAAGACATGAGCATGTGCACATGTGTGTTTTACACTAATATCTGAACACTCACCCCCTCAAACACGCCATGGGAACAACAGTTTCTACTTCTCACCACACAGAACCTATAATATCCAGTGCCGTGCATGGCTGCTGGTAGCTGCCCAAGTAGTATGTGTAGAATAAACATTTGAATGGGATTGAGGAGCAATGAAATCAAACTTAGGGAGAGCCCCAGGTGACCCAAAGGTATCTCCCCATGCCAGCTTGTGTTCCCTAGACCGTCACGAGCAAATTGTTAGTCAGTCCTTTATGAAGTGAAAAACAAGCCTGACCTGGGAGAGTGCAGACTCTGGTCTGACTGTGGGGAGACCACACACCCAGCTCAGCTTGCCTTGTTCCTTTTTCTTCTTTTCAAATCTGAGTTTAGTGGAAAGCAAACTTTCTCATTTCCCATTTCAGCACACTGAATTATTCATCCAGAATGTTCTGCTGGTATTTCCTCCCCTGTCAGAGTTCTACGGTTCCAGAAACACTCTGCCCAGAGCTGCAATCAGAACAATTAGCAACCCATTACAGGATTCAACCTGCCCACACCCTTGGGTTCCCAGCCCCAAGCTGTGTAGATGGAGAGCCAGTCTGGCGCTAGGATTTGATTTTTTTTAATAGGGGTTGGGGCCTGGTTTGTTCTGGACTCCATAGAAACCCAACTGCCTCCTCATCTTTATCACTGGGACCAGATAATTGATTAGCTTTGATGCCGAGTTCAGGATTTCCCTAATACCATCCTCGTCCCATTGTCTGGACTATCCAATCTTTTGGTGATGTGACATGATGCTGTCATCTATAAACATCATCATTCACAGCTCTCCTGGATGTGGCCCACTGCTGACTTCCCTGCTTGCTGATCCATTTGGCCTCAGTCTCCTTAGCTCTGGAGTAGGAAAGACAGACATTGTCAACCTGCCTCACAGGGTCTTTGTTGACCAATGAGACACACCTTGGGTCTGAGCTCTGTTCACCACCAGGATTCCAATGAACTTTGCAAATGGGCATATTTCTTCAGACTTTGTTTTTTCTAGGAGGGTGATGTCCATTCCACCTGTCCCCATTACCCGGTTTCATTCCTGGAAGAAAGTATTCATTCCACATTCCTGCTGTCCGGTCTTCCTTCACACCTCTCCTCAAATTCTTCTCTAAGGATACAAGTCTACTCCAGGCCTGAGCTCTCAAAGAAAAAAAAAAAAAGCCACACACTGTAGCTTGATTTTTCCGCCTCGCCCACAGTCAGGACAAACCTCTGTCACCCGCCAGTCCCACAGCCGCTCAGACCCAACCAAGTAAACACAGACACTTATATTGCTTTCAAACCGTATGGCCGTGGCAGGCTTCCTGCTAACTGTCCTTATCTTGCTAACTGTGCTTTTATCTTAAATTGATCCATTTCCATACATCTGTACCTTGCCATGTGGCTGGTGGCTTACTGGCGTCTTCACATGCTGCTGGTCATGGCGGCGGCTGCAGTGTCTCTGGTCATGGCGGCGGCTGCAGCGTCTCTGGTCATTGCAGCGGCTGCAGCGTCTCCTTCTGCCTTTCTGTCCTTTTATATCTCCTCTCTGCTAGTCCCACCTATCTTTCCTGCCTAGCCACGGCCGATCAGGTTTTATTTATTAACCAATCAGAGCAACTTGACATACAGACCATCCCCCAGCACAGCCAAGTGCAGACCATCTCAAACACCTGCACTCAGGCCCATGGTCCTAATCATCCTCTATACGGACCTGCTGGGTAACGCCACAAAGAACCTGAGAATGGGCTCCCACAGGACATACAAAACATCCCACAGCACTTCCCCTTTCTTTTTTTTTTTAAAAGGAAGGTTTTAACTTTTACACATCTCCAAAGTCAGCTTGGTATATTTGGGAATTTGGGCGTAGCTTCTCTTAACTACTTCCTGCTGGAGGGGGGCGCTGTATCTTATGGGGATGCAAAGAAAATTTTAGGATCATGGAGTAGTCCGTGAGACCGTATCGTCTGAGCCAGTTGCCTTGAAACGATTCTGGATGTTGGATCATCTGGGCCATGGTATCATCGGAGACCTTTCAGGGGGTCTTGGCTGGTCAAACCTGATGTATCTTAATCTGGAACAAATCCATAGCCTCTGGCTTTCTGTAGAGACAAAAGCAGAGTCTCCTTTCCAAAGTAACACATCCTTATATCCAAATTTTAAAGTCAAGATATCTTTAATATATACATATTGGTATAACTCAACATCTTTTACAATCAAATGTTTTCCCAGTGAATTAAATCTGCGTAGAACAGTAGAAATCCGAGGGGATATTCAAAACAGCCACCTAGTGTCCCAGGTGTAAATCCAAAGAGAAAGAGAGAGAGAGAGAGAGAGAGAGAGAGAGAGAGAGAGAGAGAGAGAGAGAACAAGAAAGCGTAGCTGGCTAAAGTTTAAATGCAGCCACGTTTTCCCTCTTGTGCCGAGTCAAGGCTTGGGTCTGTCTTCCTTAAACTTTGACCACTTGCGTTGGCTTTACAGGCAGGGCCCTGTTCGGCAGGGCAGGTCTGAGTTGTTTGTAGCACCGGCTTTAAGCAAGTTGCTCACAGACCTAGGCCCGGGCCAGAAGCTGCCGCTCGAACTAGGAAGCCGGCAGCTCGGACTAGGTAGCCGGCAGCTCGAACTAGGAAGCCGGCCGCCCAGTCTGCCGCCCTTGCGGGAAAGCGGACCCGCCGCCAAGCCAAGCGGTTTTCAATGGATTCTTGTCACGTTGGGCGCCAGATATAGATGTAACCAACCGTTTTATTAAATAAGAAACACAGAAATAATGCAAAAGAGAAAGCCGAGAGGTCAGAGCTCAGAGCCAAAATCTCACCCTTCCGCCTGCGGTGTCCCAGCTTCCCAAATGAGGGCCCCTTTTCCTGTCTGTTAGTCTATTTAAAGAGACAGAACAAGCCACAGCTATCTCACCTCACCAGTTCCTCAGCTGGTCCTGTTTCCTCAGACTGGAAGCTTCTGTGTCCTCATCCCAATAGCTCTCAGCTGAACTGTGTTGCTCCAAAGCCTGAAAGCTTAACCAGCCAAATGCTTCTAGTTTCTGGTCCTCACGCCTTATATATCTTTTTGCTTTCTACCACCACTCCCTGGGATTAAAGGCTGGCTTTCTGGGATAAAAGGCGTGTGCCACCACCGCCACACTTTTGCTATGGCTCTAATAGCTCTGACCCCCGGACAACTTTATTTATTAACATACAATCAAAATCACATTTCAGTATAATTAGATTACCACCACAACACACAGTTCTTTCTCCTTCATCACAGATCTCTTCAGGTTTGTCACCATGGGGACCCTCTGGGTATGATCTTGAATTTATGAACTCCTCTCTGTGGTACTGGTCAGGAACTCTGTAAAGCAGGGATTCCTCCTTGCCAGCAACGCCCTGTTGTGCTGGCCACCAGGGGTGCTGGGAAGAACCAAAGGCCAGCCAGGAGGCAGGGTGTCCCTGGGTAGACTCTGCTCCAGAGCGGCCCCTAGCTAGCTTCTCCTCCCTCCCAACTGCAACAGCTCCTTCTCAAAGCTGCTGGACCCACACAGCAGCGTCTCCATCTTCTGTTTCTCAGAACTGGCTGGCTCGTCGGTCTATGCTGTATCAGTGTCCTCTCCATGGGCATGAGTGCCTTCTCCATTCTTCCTAGGTTTCTGGGACCCTGCTGTACGAGGCCCCTCCCTCCAAAGTGTCTCGGCACTGTAATAATCTCCTTTGATTGGTTCCCCCAGCACTGGGAATAGAGTGGCCACTTCTGTCACCCCTTAGTGCCTCCTCTATCTGCTCTTACACCGTTCACCTTGCTGCAGGGGTGATCTCACACCGCAGGCTCAAGCAATCCTCTAGCTGGAGCCTCCAGAGCACTTGGGACTACAGGTGCCTGCCACAGGCCTAGCAACAATTCTTTGTATGAATTTCTTTCTGCTCAAATAATTGGTAGCTTTCCCCTCCTTGTGGGTCCCTAACTGATCCGGAAACAGAATCCAGGAGAGAAAGGAACCACAGAACCCACAGAGAGCACAACCGAGTTGGGGAGGAGGAGAGTGCTCATGGCCAGTCAGTGGGAGCCATGCTGAGGTGCACCCTACCCAAATGTGGTATCTGTCTATCTATGTGCTTAGCTATCTAACTTCTATTTGCCACCTATCAGTTATCTATATATTATCTATCTGTCATCTGCCTCCCATCTATTAATCTCCATCCTGTATCAGTCATCTGTCAATTATATCTATAATACATCTATAGCTATCTATGCGTCAATCAGCTATCAATTATCTATCATCTATCAGTTCTCTATCTGTATTTATATCTCTCTACTTATCACCTATCTATGTGTATCTACTATATTCTTGATCAGTAATTTAATAAGTGAATGAATGGATAGATGGTGGGTAGATGGATGGATGGACAGACAGATGGATGGATGAATATACATCTGCCCTATGATTGAGAGGTAGGTGGTGCAGACAGGTCCATCTACAGCTAACTTCCCCTGCAATTCTCCCAGCTGACTGTTGGATATGTGTTGTCTAGCATGGTGTCTTACACTCATGGCAGAAGCAGGACAGTGGGAAAGGCGTGGAGGAAGGAACAGACACATGTGCTCAGGAGACTTGAATTCCAAGCCTCTGCTGCTGGCATGTGATACTGGCTCAACACTATAGTGAGTGTTTCCTGGTCTCCCCAGAAGCAATAGCACCCTAGCACCCACCCAGCTCCTGCACCAGGCAGAGGAGCTCTAGAGCATTCTCCCCTGGCTGCAGGAACCACAGGCCTGCAAAGTTCAGGACTGCTGCTGGAAAACAGACCCCGGGGACTGGAGGTGGGTGTGAGGCTGACAGAATATGGTCCATCCTGGGCAACAGCTGACTGGAGAGAGCCCTGCCAGAACGGGACAGAATGCTGTAGTCTCACACCAGCAATCCATGAAAAAGCCACACTGTATGAGTAGGTCTGGAGATGTTTTGGGGTGACTGAGGCTTATCTCTGTGACTCCCCTTAGATGGGCTAGGAGTCAGCAGGCCACCTGGGTCCTATGGCTAGCATGTTAGATATTTGCAGAAGCAGACCCTGAGGCCAGGAGGACTGTGCATAGCTTCTTTAGGTGACTCTGTTAGAAACGACCCCTGAAGAGTGAAGAGATGGAAGCCAGGATGAGTACAGGGTGGCTGGTCCCATGGAGCTCAGGGTTGAAGAGCATTCCAGAAGGTTCTGTGTGGAAGGCTGGACTGGTGTAGGATGGATCAATGGTTGAGTGTGATTGCCCTTAGGAACAGTGTGACCTTGGATGGCAATGTTCTCAGAACACACCCAGAGGCAGACAGCTGAGAGATCCTCATCTCTGAGTGGGTTTCTGAGCAAAGAAGTGGTCAAAACTGTTCCCTGAAAATGTGCACCAGACTGTGTCTCCAGCCATGCAGCCTAAGTCTCGAGGCTGAGGAAACATCCTCCTCTGGCTCCCCACCACAGTGCCCGTGATACAGAGCCAAACCCCAGCCACCCTGTAGCACCTCCAAAGCATATGCTTACACTGAGGCTTTTAAACAGCCTGCTGGTGTGAGACTACAAGCTCTGTCCCACCTGGCAGGGCTCCTTGGCCCAGGGTGGATCATATTCTATGTCAACTTCACCCTAACTGCCAGGCCCCAGAGCCTCTGCAGCCCCCTGCTCAGATCTGCCGCCTGGCATTGCATTAGCTGCTGGATGGTGCTGGCTAAGACTCTAGGAAGATAATCTACCCGGAAACATGAGAGTCGATTACTAAATCAATGAGTACTGCTGCCCTCTTGGTTCACTGCTTCCCAGCAGACAATGCCCCCACCCTCAGACTCTCACTTCCACACAAAGGAGAAAGGTGTGCTCATGGGGCATCCCCACAGCCCAGCCAGGGAGGGCCCTCCATGGTGAGGAGACACCTTTCTCCACCTTTGTGTTTCAGGCTTTCAAGTTGTGTACAGGGAGCCTACACCTCAGCCTGCCTGTTAGACATCACTTTAAAGAAAGACCTGTCTGGAATGCCATGTCTCAGGGTGTGGCCCTCTCCTGTGCAAGGAAAAGAACAGGAGCTGCTTTTTGTCAAAAGCCCAATGCCATTTACGGAAAAGAGAATCACTTACAACGTGGCAGTCCAAATTCAAGTGACTGCTGTGATGTTTAATAACAGTAGGGGCTGGCTTTGCAGATGCCACTGCCCCTGTCATGGCTTGCTGCAACCAGAGCTAACCCCACCCTGTTCTTTGACATGGTGGCCAATGGTGGACCCTCGGGCTTCGCCTCCTTCAAGCTGTTTACAGACAAAATTCCAAAGACGGCAGAAAGCGTCCATGCTCTGAGCACTGGAGAGAAAGGATTTGGAATAAGGTTCCTCCTTTCACAATATTATCCCAGGATTCATGTTCCAGGATGGTAACTTCACACGCCATAATGGCACTGGTGGCAGGTCCAACTACGGCAAGAAATTTGAGGATGAGAACCTCATCCTGAAGCATGCAGTCCCAGCATCTTGTCTGTGGCTTTCTGTGTACCCGGGTCCTGAGGTCTGTGGATGCAGGTCCTGCTGACTTTCTGGGCACCTGGGGTCTGAGGTCTGTGGATGCAGTAAGCACACAGTGGCTCCAAGAAGATCGAATGCAGAGGGCAATGCTCTTAACCCTGAGCCATCTCTCCAGCACCAAATTATTTCTTCTTCAAGAAATAAGCAAGAGGTGAAATCCCATTTCCTCCCCTAAGGCCGGCTGAGGGTCCAGTGTCTCTGGAGCACAGTATCCTTTAAAAAGCCTCTGGGCTGATGCTGGTCTCAGCTGATATGTCTTGCAAGGACCCCATGAAGGTCTTTGGAGCCTGACCTGGCATGAACATCTCCAAAGCTTGAAGGCTTGACAAGGTTGTGCATAGTCCTTCATTCCAAGGCCATCCTGCACATTTCCTCACCTCCTGTCTTTCTGCCTCTCTTTTCCTCCCTCACCCAACCCAACTCTGAAAAGGGTTTTGTAAGAAGTATCTACAAACAATGGACTTTTTTTTTTTTTTACCCTGCCTTGCCCTGTGTTGTTGGAACTATTCTTCCCAGTAGATGTAGCAGGGAATCTTGGGACAGGGCAGTTGTTAACATGGGGAGGGTAGAAGAGCATTTGCAAGAGCTCCAGAAGAAAAGTGTGCATGTGGGGTGGGAGGGTGCCTTGCAGGTGAAGGAGGTGTGTGCAGAGGTACGACTGGCATGGAGAGGCACAACTGGTGGGCAAGGCAAGGAGCCCAGACAACGACGGGGCCTCTGGGAGTGCTTGCTGGAGAAGGCCAACCAAGGGAGCAGGGCCTGCAGGGGCTCAGCCCGGATTTGGTCTCTGCAAGACCTGCATAGAGCGTTTGTAGCTGAGTGAATCTGGGCTTAGAACAGTGGCTGAAAGGGCTGGGAGAGTCAGACACCTGCTGGGAGTTTGTGTAGTCTGGAACACTCTTCTGATCTTCGCTGGTCCCTGCATTCATGCTTGTGACAGCTGTACTGACCATCACAAACTGGATCCTACCGGCTTCTGACTGCTGTGACTCTGATGATCCTCAGCCAGGCCTGAGCTCCTGGGGCCTTCTTGAATATTCAAGATAGGCTGGAAGGTTCCATTCCAGAATGGGACACTGGGAAGTAGTGAGTGTGTTCCCGGGGAGGAGGAGCCTTACCTGGCTGACAGTGAGGCAGCTTTGGGAAGACACATAGATAAGGAGACAAGACTGCCCAGCCAATCTCATGGACATCGCCTCTGCCCACCTGCACCGAGTCATGACCACTTATAGCTCTCTGTGGACTCTGGACATCACCTCTGCCCACCTGCACCAAGTCATGACCACTTACAGCTCTATGCGGACTCTGGACATCACCTCTGCCCACCTGCACCAAGTCATGACCACTTACAGCTCTCTGTGGACTCTGGACATCACCTCTGCCCACCTGCACCAAGTCATGACCACCGGCTCTCTGCAGACCCCTAAGCTGAATTCTGAAAGCATCATCTGTTCTGTGATGCTGTTCTCCATCCTGTGTTGTCCACATGATCGTTTTGGGGAGCCCATTGTTATTCTAGGTGGCTTTTGTTCCTGTCAGTATATCTAGAGAGCTTTTGGCAAGCCTTGCAATCATAAAATGGTTTGGGAAAGCTGGACAAAGAGGGGGAAAGAGGGACAGACTCGTAAACTCCTGGGTCCTCAAGGCCCTTAGGCAGTTTCCACATAGTTTCTTTAGTTAGCAAACTGAAGTTCTCACACGTAAAAGATTAGGGAGGTTGGGAAAAGGTTCAGTGGGCAAAATGCTTGTTGTGCAAGAATGACCTGAGTTCAGATCCCCAGGAATGATCCACACTATTCTCTGCAGCAGCCAGCCAGAAGCAAAGGTGAGCTAGTACCCAGTAGGTCGGACTCACACAGCCTGAGCATCCACCTCTCCCTCCAGAACTTGCTGAGAAGGTAGGAGTGAGGTCACCTTGTGCACCCCCATAACCAGGATATAATCAGCCATCGCCCCATCAACTGTACACAGCAAAAAGCTCACTAGCTCACTTCTTTGTCCACATTTCCCATTTATAAGTCTCCACCGGTGTGAAGGGCCCACCCCATGGCACAGAGCCCAAGGTACCCAGGCACACCTGCTCTCCCAGGAGATAAAGAAGGTTAAGAGCGAAGAGCTTTCAAGTTCCATCCAAGGTGTGGGCTGTAATGGGGCTGTCTCTGCCAGGAGGTAATGGCTACAGAGCAGACCGCACTAGATGGAAATTCTGCTGCATTCTGAAGTCCATTTGGTCTTATTGCTTGTTCAGCTTCTTGATGCATTAATGATAAGACAGCAGAGTGGATATGTATTCAAAAAATTGCAATTAATCAATACTGCATTTCTTCCATTTGGCTATCACTAAGTGGTAAACAGGAGTTCAGAATCTCCACCAGAGCAAAGCTCTCCATGTGTAGGCCTTTCCCGGCAGAGTGAGGATCCATGGGGCAGAGACCAGGAAGGAAGTGGCTGGCCTCAAGGCCCTGTGACTGAGTGAGTATTCAGGTAAGTTTAAGTGCAAAGCCTTCTAGAGAGAACCAAACTAGGGGGTGAGGTGGCTACTACCCCTCCCCCGTGGCTAATGTTATCATTTTCCCTCTTACCATGAAATGGAGACCTGGCGTTAGCCCCACCCCCAGCCCTGGGTGACTCCCCACACAGTACCTGCTTTCTCCCTGACACTCACCCTAGCTCTTGAAGAGGCTTAATCAATGTGGGTGTCGCTGTGAGACCTGAGCAGGTTAATATAACGCCCCCCCCCCCCGTCCCCCTGATGCTGACGTGGTGAGTGCCATAGTCATCATCACTTCCATTCTCTTCCACCCCATGCTCTTGAGATCCTAAATTAAGCAGTATGCCACAACTCTGCTCACCTGGTCCTGAGAAAAGCCACAGGCAAGGGCTTCAAGTTGGAGCCTCCTTTCATCCTTTTGGAGATAAAACTTAAGGCTCAGAGAGATGAAGTCCTTTGTGCAGTCACCCAATGGGGTGGAAGCAGGGCTCCATCACCCTGTCCCTGGGTTCTGACCTGGGTGCTGTCGGATGTGCAGTCTCCCTGAACCCTACACATATTTCCTCAGTGTGTATTGGGGGGTGAGTAGGAAGGAGACTGTCACCACCTGCCAACAAGAGCCCCTGGCAGCTGCTTAGAGACCCTCGGTGAGACACGGGTATCCCTCCAGATACTGAGTGAGTGACCACGGGTGTCAGCCCCAGGGGCAGAGCTTCCCCCACCCCACAGGCAATTTATCCAAAGATTCATTTCAAACAGGCTGCACTGGGAGCATCTCAGTTCCCTGGAACTTCTGGTAAATACATTTTCCTCTATTCTGCTCCCTCTGTAATGCTTCCCACAGCTCTGGCTCCCAGAGCCCTCTGGCATGATTTGCCTTTGCCCTGATCAACCTTGGCCCGGTGCTTCCCTGTCCCAGAAACAAAGCACATTATAGATTACAGATGGTGCTTTCACTGGCCAGACCAGTCTCAGGTCAATACAAAGTGTTCTAAAAGAAAGCAACCCTGTCAACAGCCCTAGTATGCGGGTCTCAATGGCAGATACTTGGTAGGTGTTCAATAAAGCCTTCCCACTAAATGTTCACCAAATGGCAATGACTGGCCCCACACTCCCTCTGAGAAAGGCAGGTCCTTCCTCCCCGAGTTGTCTGGATTGGGCCCCTGAGGCACTCTCCACTTTCATTGTTTCCAGCAGGAGGATTAGTAGAGACCATAGCATCATGGTCTTCACTGTTAGCAGCAAGGGTGGCCAACAGCCAGTCAAAGCTGAAGCTACCCATCCCAAGCCCTACTGTGCCTGACACATTGGCCTCCTGAAACACACCCGATGAACTCCAGGGTATGGCCAAGATTACAACTGAGGCCAGACTACTGCTAGTGTGGTGTCAAAGGCCAGAAGGGAGTTTGAGCTTCCCTCTGGCCTTGTGAGAAGCCAGTGCTCAGGGTCTGGGCAGTACCCTGGGCTAAGGTTTCCTTTCCTGAGATGCCCATCGACCTACAAAGTGTGCCTCAAGCTGCCCCGAAGGAATGAACCTCAGCAGGCTACCAGGCCCAGTTTGCCCCACCCAAGTGCATTTGCAGAGGAGGGCCATCTGTCTGTCAGGTAGCCATTTGTCTTTTTCTGCTGCACAGCTTCCTGCATTAAGCCCTCGGCAACCATCCAGGAGAGCGTTGCTTTCAACTCTATTATGGTGGCTGGGCAGCTTGGGAAATCTGAATTCCATTGACACATTTATGATTCTCCTGCCTCTCAGCTAGTGGAGAAAATCCATCTCATCGACCGCTGCAAGGTCCTCCAGAGCTCAGGGCCTCATAAAGGGCAGAGTCTCTAGCAGAACCGAGCCCATGATGAATGCCTTTCTCCTTAGGGTTCCTTTCCTTGGCTCATCACAGCTGTGCTGATCGGCTGGAGGAGGTGGCCCCTTGCACCTGTTCTGTGGGATGCTTTGCTCACTGCTCTTGGCCACTATCAGAGCCACTTCCTCCTTAGGCCCAGGGGTGGGGGTGGGGTTTACAAAAGTATCCGGAGGGCTAGAAAGAAAGGGGTGGTTGTACTACACAAGAAGAGAACTATAGAAACGAGTATGGAGATAATCAATCAGCCATGGAGCTTCACATTTTGTAGGCTAGTCACCTGTACTTCCACCCAAGTCCGGGTTCCATGTGCGCACTCTTCTATGAAGGGTGGACATGTTGGTTCAAGGGGAGGCATGGTCCTGTGGAGTCAGGACTCTGTCAGTCCATGTCTGAGAAGACAGAACCCAGGCCAAGCAGTTGACTCAGGGAATCTGACTGTAGGAAGAACGCTTTCAAGGGTGACAGGGAAGGCCAGGGGACTGAGAGTCCAGCTGCAGTGGAAGCTGCCATCACCCCTTCTGCTGAAGGGCCAAAGGAGGAGGGGATGCCTAGCAGCCATCAACAAAACCTGAGCCGCTGGACAGGGTCCCTAGAGAGGAGGGACTGTTCCCAGGAAGAACACACAGCACATCCAGACAACCGCTGAAGCAGAGACAAATACCTGACTTCTTCCTCTCCCACTCCCGGTTCTGACCAGGATGTCAATGGTGGCTCCTGGGACCCTGGGGTGCAGGGCTCATCCCTGCAAAGACTGAAGGGAAAGATGAGGTGGGGACTGGGGGGATCACAGACTGTGGCCCTGGCCACTGGTCACTGGGGACAGTGCTGGGTGGGGCAGAGGACACTTCCTGATCCCAGGAAGGAGGAGCAGGAATCATGAATGCTAGCATGTGGCTCTTCTAGGTCTAGTCTTGGAACAACTTGCTTTCTTCATGTCTAGAGAGGAAATGGGCTTCTCTGGAAGCAGTGGGGGGATGGAAGCTGAGATAGAGAGCCAATTGGTCAACTTGGCCAGTCCATTTACTCCCTGAGACTGTGACTCTGCACTTTGCCTCCACGAGGCTGAGACCTTGACCATGGTGCCCTGACAAGATTAGAGTGCTATGATATGCAGCAGTGAGAGTATTCTGCTATGATAAAGCTGTGTGACAAACATCCCCAACAGCCTAGGGACTTACAACCACCACAGATTTTGTTTCTTGCAAGGCACTGGTTAGCTGTAGCTTGACTGATCTTGGCTGGACTTGATTGAGTTTGGATGACTGCTGAAGGCTCCAGGTTGGGAGCAGGTCTGCCCTCTTCATCTCTAAGCCAGACTCAAGATGAGAGCCAGTGGCTTTGTGAGCATATTTTCTTATGGTAGAGAGTGAAACTCAAAAAGGACTCTAAATTGACTACTTTTCTTTTTTAAAATTATTTTATTTAAGTAAGTATTTTCTTGCATTTATTTATATGTATCACATGTGTGTCTGGTGCCTAAAGAGGTCAGAAAAGGGTGTCAGATCCCCTGGAACTAAATACAGATAGCTGTAAGCCTACATGTGAGTAGTGGGAACTGAACCCAGGTCCTCTGGAAGAGCAGTTAGTGCTCTTAACCGCTGAGCCATCTCTCCAGCACCTGATTGCTTTTCTTGTTGCTGTGTCAAAGTGGTCAGAAGCAACTTCAAGGAGGATTTATTTGGGGTCACAATTGAAGAGGGTACAACCTGTCGTGGTGGGGAAGGAAGGGCAGTTTATGTGTAATAATAATCCTAACAGCCAAGATGCCTCACATCTCCACAGACCAGGAATCAGAGAGAGGAGAATGCTTAGCTTAGCCAGCTTTCTGCTTTTCTCATTTTTAGTCAGTCCAGGACCCCAACCTGATGATTATGCCACCACCATTCAATTAATCCTCTCCAGAAATGCCCTCACAGACACCCCCCACCAAGTGGTGCCCGCCAAGGCCCTAGATATTTCTTACGCTGATGATGTTAACAACAGAAGCCAACCACCACAGGACCACTCCTTGCCATCTTGACACCCATCACATCACTTTCCAAATGGACTAAGAATAGCTGTAGATGTGGCCAACACAAAGTCATCGACCTACTTGAAGCATTATGAGGGGTCTGCTGGCTTGCTTGAAATGTTCCTCCTGTAACTCGGTTGCTCCAGTGTGAACTATGCAGATGATAATGTCATTTTACAATGTCAAAAGTCTGGACACCCCTGCACAACAACAGACTGGCAAAAATGTGTCATGCCACCTCAGACCTCAGCTCAGGGTGGTTCAGACTAATATGCACCATCTTATCTCTCTTGGCCAAAGCAAACCATAGGGTCAAAGCTAAAGCTAAAAGTCTACCTATAGAAGAGTTGTTTGAGTATGACTGTTTTCCACAGCTTCGTGAGTATGAGCTGAACTGGTCCCTAGCTGGTGATACTGTTGTGGGTGGTGGTGGAAACTTCAGGAAGCTGGGCCTAGTTAGAGGAGGTGGGTGATGGGGTCACACCTTGGAGGGATGTATCTTTTCCTCCATCCTCTCTGTGGTCTCTTTTCACTCGGGGGTGAGCCACACCCTCCCTCTGCTTGTTCTTCCTTAGGACGAGCCCACAGCAACAGAGAAAACCAAGAATGAACTGGAGCCTCTGAAACCATGAGCCAAACACCATCCCTGATGGTTCCCAGGTACAGAACTGTGTGAGAGGTAGCTAGTGACAGACAGAATCCCGACTGATACAAGTCATGTGAAGGGAGCTGAGGGAAGCAGTCATTTTAGACAGATAACATGCTCTCCCGTGAGTCACAAGAGTCTTTCGCAGTGATATGGCAGATAGCAGAGTGGCTCAAGGTACTAAGTGAGTTGCCCTTGAATTCTAGCCCTGTGCGTCTATCTTCCTGGGCCTGTTTCCTCTTCTAGAAAATGGAGCGCTCATGTCTAGACATCTCAGTGTGCTGTGAAGCTGGCTGAGGGGCAGGTGTGGCACACTGAGTGAGGTGGCAGGCACTCAGCAAGAAGCGAACAGGTGCTGGTAGGCGTATTATTAGGAAGTTTCGCTCGAAAACTACCCTTTGGGGGCACAGCATGGAGTGGGAGATCTGTGTGGCAGATTGTGACAAAGGGAAGCCCTTCTGAAGCTGAGCCACACCCTGAGCTCTGGGGACAGATGGCCTCACTGCAGACCTGAAAGCTTGTTGGAGGGAATGGCAGACTCCCTACCCAGCTACTTGCTCAGGTTCACCCACGGCCTGTTCACACCAAGGTCCATTTTCTGGAGACAGCCTCAATGCCAGGAACTGCCACTCTGCAGTTGGAGGGTCTAAATATAGGCAGGCGCTTAGTCTTTTCATTTAAAGAAAGATACAAATCCCTCCAAAAATACACCGTCCTCAATCATTTTTTATTCTTGGGTCTGCCCAAGTCAAGCCTTAGTCTGTTGAAAAAGAAAAAGTCAATGATAAAAGAAAAAGGACAGAGGAGATGCCTCAGTGGGTTAAGCACTTGCCTTGCAAGCATGGATGGGGGCATAAGTTTGATCCCCAATACCCATGGGGCGGGCAATGTGCTTGTAATCCCAACATTTGAGAGGCAGAGAGAGGCTGTTCCTGGGACTCACTGACCAGCCAGCCTAGCCAGATTGATAAGTTTCAAACCAGTGAGAAACCCTGCCTCAAAACCAAACCAACCAACCAAACAAACAAACAAACAAACAAACAAAAGGAGGATGGAAGATAGAGTCTAAGAAATGGCAGCCAAAGTTGTTCTCTGGCCCCCATATATACATGCACACACACACAATTAATAATAATTATTATTATTTCTAGGGGAAGAGACCCACAAAACCAGACTGAAGTCCCTGCAGTGGGGAGATGTCCTTGCTGGGGAGTCGGGGGCAGGTATGTACTTTCTAAGTCTCTGTGTGGCCTGATGGCTAAAGCACATTCTTTAGAATTTGGAGAGGGGCTAATTTCAAACAGACATGTGGTGATCCAGAATCATTGTCTGCAAATCAGGTGACTATAGGATATGAGTGCCATCTTGGTAGCTCCAAGAGCACTCTCTGAGTGGTAGATGCGTCCATCGCTTTGTGAATCACCAGAATAACTGATACACTCTCTGTAGCCAAGGTCAATGATTTTCCCATGTGGAAAACTGTTTCCTTTAGGGAGGTTCAGAGAGCATGGAAGACACAGCTGAGCAGAATACTACAGGCCAGACAGGGCCTGTGGCACCCGTCAGTTGATGCTTGGCTGGAGTATGAGCAGTGATTGGTCATGGCAGTGAGGCAGGAGGATGGCCAGTCCCTACATTGCCAGCTCCCTATGCACAAACTCAGGGGCTTTCAGGAACCTGAAAAAGAAAGCATTAAGGTGTTGCCAGCACAGTGGGGTGTGAAGGTTCACCATAAACCTCAGGTACAGGTTCAAAGGTGACTGGGTGCCTGGATATATGTGCTCTGTACAAAAATCTCAGCTGATTATTGTCATGTTTCCAGGATCAAACAGGTCTATCAGGTGCCTCAGTTCTCATGTCCAAGACTCATCAGCTCTTGCTCTCCACACAGGGAAACTTGGCTGGGTGAGGTTCCACTCTCCACTGAAGGGTGGATGGATTCATAATCCATCAGTCTCCACCATGGTGACAAGCAAAGAATGGGGCTTTCATAAGTCAGGACCCCACACTGCCCACCAGTGCTGAATGCAAACTCCCCACATTGCCCATAGTGGCATGGGAAGTCAGAAGGTCCAAATCCTGCTTCCTTTGTGTGGTGGTTGGAGAACTTTGGCCCCTCAGAAACTCATCCCCTAAGAGTTAGCTGAAGTGGCTGTCAGCCTGGGGTGGACACTGAGGCCTTCTCTCACCTGCAGGGTAGATGTGTAGGTGGGCTTATGCCCCATACACACAAACAGATAGATACACACACACACCCCACATACACACACGATACAACACACATACACACGCACCACAGACACAAACAAAAACAGACACACAGACATACACAGACACAGACACAGACAGAGATACACAGAGAGACACACACCACACACACACACACACACACCACATACACACACGATACAACACACATACACACGCACCACAGACACAAACAGAAACAGACACACAGACAGACACAGACTTACAGAGATACACAGAGAGACACACCACACACACACACACACACCCCACATACACACACGATACAACACACATACACACGAAACCACAGACACAAACAGAAACAGACACACAGACATACACAGACACACAGACACAGACATACAGAGATACACAGAGAGACACACCAAACACACACACACACACACAGCACATACACACACAACACACATACACACGCACCACAGACACAAACAGAAACATACACACACACACACACAGACTTACAGAGATACACAGAGAGACACCACACACACACACACACACACACAGACACACACACACACACACACACACACACACACACACACACACACACACACAGTCTTCCTCTAGCTCTCATTTCTGCTGTGACAATGAGCTGTGTGTTTCAGCCTCCTGCCTCTTTAAGGTGACTTGGCATTTCTCTGTGTGGATCCATTTTTGCTCACATTATGAATTCACTGGCAGAGGGATACCTTCTTTTCTGGTTTCTGGGCTCTCTCTGGAGCCCTGGTGGCTTCTCCCCAGTTCAACCCCGCTATGGTTCCCATCTTCAGCCATCATTTCAACACCGGCTTCTCCCCACTCCCCAGTGATTTTAGATGCTACCCTGGGTTTCACCCTGTCTATCACCTGTACAGTTTCTGGGATGCTTTGAATATTTTAAGATACTTTTATTGCAATAAGAAATGCACATTTATTGCACAAAATATATAGGTAGGAAAATACAAATACTAAATTTAATCCACTATCTTGTCTTAGGTTGTAGAGTGTGGGGAATATCACAATGTGAGGAGCAGCTACCGGTTGATTTCTTAGACACGGTCCTGGAACGTAACTCAGGTGGCCTCAAACTCAAAATCTTCCTGCCTCACCCTCCCAAGTGCTGAGGTTACAGGTGTGTCCCAGCATGCCTGCCTATCGGTGCCTTTATAAACCAAGTGAGCCAGTCTTCCCCAGGCCTTGCAAATCTGGCCAATCCCCTTTAACTCATCAGGTGACCACCTTACCCCACTATCCCCAAGAAAGGTCACAGCACTTCTCTGAAGGCTGCAGAGATTGACACACTGAGGGGCCAGCAGTGTGGTCCCCAAGTCCAGTTCTCAGCTCAGAGCCCAGGGGACTCAGGCAGCCTAGGCATGCCTGTCCTGCATGGGTCCACTCAACACAGGTCCCTGGCGCTGCTGGGCTTGCCTGGCAGCCTGCACCGTGGGAACTTAGTCTGTGTCCTTGCCTTTCTCTATTCTTCATCTTCTTCCATAACTTGTGGATGGAAAAGTATGTTCAAGGCATCTATTGTCACCCAGCCCAACAAGCCCCCTTGTCACCCCACAATTACCGCCCAGGCTGCCTTGGCTCTCCATGGGCTGGCTAGAGTACAGGCAAGGTTGTACTGGGTAGCGGCAGCCAACTGACACCTGTTAGAAATAAAAGTCTGATGTTCATTTCCAAAGGTGCCTTGAGCCAGCTTCAGCCCAGCCACAAATAAATGGAAAACAGGAGTCCCTGCTGGTGCCTGCTCAGGAAGCTGCCCACCACTTTAGCACAGAGGGAAAGATAGGACCTGGATGATGGGTAAGAGTATTCACAAGAGGGTGGATGGGTCAAAACTGTCCTCTGCACTCCATCAGGATGCCTCGATTCTAGGCTGATGCCTGACTTTGCAAGGTCAGAGAAGAAATTGCTTTCAATATTCTGAGTCTCCAGTGCTCTTATTATTGAGTACCACTGAGTTCAGACATAACAGCTTGGGAGTTCATATGCTAGATGAATGCTCTGCCACTGAGTTGTGCTTTCAGCCTTCTTTTTATTTTTTGTTTTGAGGCTGGGTTTCACTAAGTTGCCCAGGCTAGCCTTGGGCTAACCTGCCTTAGCCTCCAGGAAGCTGAGATTACAGACACACACTTGTTTTCTTCTGTGCTGTAAATGGCACCTGGGGCCTGTCCCACTGAACCACAGCCACCATCCTGTGTGTGTTTAGAAGAGGTAAGGGCTTTAGGGTCATCCAGGGTTATCAGGGAAGCTGGGCCATCTTCCCAGCATCACCCTGTCACATTCTGGTCCTGTTCATTGCACTCTTTTCCCACTGGAGTCATTGAGGTCAGGATCTGAGTAGTCAGGCTAGGTGTGGGTTGAGGCATGAGACGCCCTGGTGTGCAAAGCAGAAGTATCTTAGTTAGGGTTTCTATTGCTGTGACGAGACACCATGACCACTGCAACTCTTATAAGGAAAACATTTAACTGGGGTGACTTATAATTCAGAGGTTTAGTCCATTATCATCATGGTGGGAAGCATGGCGGCATGCAGGGAGACATGGCACTGGAGAGGTAGCTGAGAGTTCTAGATCTGGATCGGCAGGCAGCAGGAAGAGACAGTGCCACTGGACCTGGCTTGGGCTTCTGAAAACCCAAAGCCCACCCCCAGTGACACACTTCCTCCAGCAAGGCCACACCCACAATAGTGCCACTCCCTATGAGCCTATGGGAGCCATTTTCATGCAAACCTCTAAAGCAAGTGACCCCTGAACACCAGCAGGCCACAAGAATAATAGTGTCAGTTAATATTCCAAAACTGTGGCTCATAGGCTGTCCATTTGTGTATGCAGTCTGCATGTTTATTAGGACACCCACCCTCCCAGCAACGCCCTGCTGCTGTGACAAGAAACTCACAGAGACAGGAACAGCCTTGGCCACTCCTCCCTGAGGCTGTTAGAGATGCAGGAACCAAAAGGGGAAAGACAAGGGTGGGAAGAAAGGGAGAGAGGCATGTGAAAGACTTTGGAGGCCAAGCACCCCAAAGTCTGCAGGGGCCCGGAGGCTGGAGACCCGAAAAGCTGCAGCTCAAGCCCATGAGCGTCTCCAGCAGAATTCATGTTCTTCAGGAGGTCAGATTTTCTTACTCTGACCTTCAGCTGTTCGGGGGCCACCCACTTTGGCAAGCTATCCACTTGACTCAGCTGCTATTGATGTAAGTGCTAATCTCGTCTTAGAGAAACACCTCTATAAAAACAGTAGTATCTGGGTACAACAGGTGGCCCAGCCAAATCATCACAGGAAATTAACCATTCTGAGTAACCTGTCTATTATCATTGAATTCTTGATTGCTGGTTTTTTTTTCTCTCTCAGCTACATGAAGTACTTGTCTATGTTTGGAGAGAAGAGACAGTGTGTTTTGTACATCTCTGACCATCCTGGCATTTTCCAGCATGGTATTTTGCAACAAACAGACACTAAATATTTGTTGTTCCATGGATAGTTGTTAATTTCACTATCTGTATTTTTAGCTTATATTCCTCCTCCTTTGAGGAAACATCATCTACTTACCAAAATCCAAGTACACAACAGTTTATGTACAAATATCAGGAAAAGAAATTATCTTAAAGAATGATTTATCCAGGGCTGGGCATGTAGCTTGGTTGGTAGAGTGCTTGTGTGCACACAAAGCCCTGGGTTCCATTCCCAGCTCTGCAGAAACCAGGCCTGGTGATGTACACTCATAATCCCAGCACTTAAGAGGTGGAGGCCAGAGTATCAGAAGTTCAAGGTCATTCTAATCTGTACGGAGTTTGAGGCCAGCCTGGACTACATGAGCCCTTGGAGGGAAGAGGAAAGGACACTTCTCCCACTCAGGCTTCTAAGACAGCCTCTAACACGTGAGGAATCCAAGTCCTGGGCAGTCTTTCTCTGCAGAGTGTAAAAACTGTTTCTTTTGCGATGCCCTCCCTCTAAGACTTAATCCTGATCATAATAAAAATGATTTATCAGATTAAGAAACTAATAAATCCTGTCTGAACAACTTGATATTATCGTGTTTAATTTCAAATTTAATTATTTTGGTATTTAATTACAAAGCAGTTAATTACTTTGTTGTAATTGTGTATCTTTTTAAAGTAGTAAAAGGCTGAAAATCCTGATCCTGGCTGCCCCAGGCAGAGCCATTTCTTCCTCACCTCTGGGGAGAGTCCACCTTGCTCTATTGTGAAGGCAGTATGCGTCCATGTTCCTCCTTCCAGTTTCTCCACTCTCCTGGTTCCCTGTCTCTTCTCCAGTATCCAAAGCCCCATTCTGTTGCTAGGCCCTCCAACACCTTTTTGTTAGAAAATGTGTCCTTAATTGTCACTCTGCTCCTGTCACCTCCTCAGAGGCAGGTGCTCGTGTGTGACACTGAGTTGGAAGTGGCAGCTAAATGGATTTTGAGAGGCACCTTGCCCATATCACCCCACACCAGACAGAGCACGTGCCAGCAGTAAACAGCTAGGGCTCAGCTCTGTCCTGCGGTGCAGACTTGGTGTGCTAATTTCACCACTTTAGAATGAGAGGTCCTAGGGAAGGTGCCAGGGTAGCTGATTTTATATTATTATTATGTTATGGACTGCCTGTGGACATGAGGACATGGATGTGTGTCCACTGGCACAGACGAATTTCCATGTTGTCACAACTGGTGTCGCCGGAGCAGCGTGACTCAGTCCCTTCCACATTTGCAGAGCCAGGCAATCTAAGAAGATGCCTGAAGCCAACCGGGGGCTCAGGTGTGCTAGAGAGAGCTGTCTCGCACCAGGGAAGTAGCCTGGAAGGGATCACATCCAGAAGTTTTCCTCAGAGAAAACAAAAATCTAGATTACTGTCTTGAGAAAATGTCAGATGCGGAAATTTTCAGAGCCAACCTAGATCTTTGTTGAGACCCATGTGGATCAGCCAGAATCAACCCTAGGAGCTGGGACCGACCTTTGAGAGACCCCTGTTTACATCAAGGGGTTCTGTCCCCTGCCTTATCCTGTTTAAAAATAAGAATGGATAGGGGAACTATTCTGCTCCAATGACAGGAAACTTTGAAGCAAACAAAAATGAGTCATTGAGAAAATTCATAGCTTTTCTTGAACCTGTAAGAGAGATAAGGATAAAGGACACTTAAGGGATCCAAAATCTAAAGACAGATAAGGACCTCCAGGGATGTCAGGACATGAACACTTGCTAGGGCAGATGTCACCAGATCCATGTTGGCCAGTGGGAAGAGTTCGCCTATAACTTAGTGAGGAAAGTGAGTTTTGTGTCCTTGTAAATTCACACGTTCGAATCCAGTCTGAGAGGAGCCTTCGAAACGGCATCAGTGGCCCTCTCAGAGGAAAGCTACTGTGTTAGTCAGTCTAAACTTGCTATGACAAATACCCGTGAGAAACAATTTAAAGAAAGAAAAATTGATTTTGATTCACCATTTCAACCCATAGCTGAGGCCTCATTGCAGGCCTGAGGTGAGGCAATTGTCATGCCAGCAAAACCAGTAATGTGTAAGGAGTTGTCCACTCACCTCACAGCAGCCAGGAAGAGAAGGGGAGGAGGGATGAGGAAGGAACAGGGACAAGACACACCCCAGACTTCCTCCGGGTAGTCCCCTCCCAATAACATACTCTTAATATGAATCCATCAAGGGACTGACCCATCCCTTAAGCCAGAGCCTTTCGGATCACATCACTTCTGGGGAGCATGTGCTCTCATGGGATGCTCTGGATTCTCCTCAGCAGGTGAAGAAGGAACACTGTGGAGCCAGAGGAGCAGGGGCCTCTGGGGAGGAAAAGCAAGCTGTCCTTGCCCCTAGGATGGAAGGTCAAGCTGTAGGACGAGAACCTGAGAGTTGCTGCTTTCAGAATACCACAGTTAGGGGAAGAGAGTGGGAAGTGGCCTCCACCCTTGAGGAGGACACTGAAACACACCCCAGGGCCCAAACTGCGACAGGTCTCCTACAACTGGGAGCAGCACAGACTCACCCAGGCCTCACTCTGGAGACAGGTGGACATGGTGCCTGCCCACTGCCTGCTGATGTTCTATCAGAACCGAGAAGGCTTCCTAGGCCCCAGGCTAGGACTAGCCATCAAGTAGGCAGCAACAGCATCCATCATGAGGAGAGGGGCAGTAGAGCCTGGTGACGGCTCCTCTCAGACCTCAGGAACAGTGGAAATATCTGAATCAAAGATGAAAAAGACACAAAGAAAACCCCCTGAAAACGAACGCCTTACAACTGGCAGAGGGAGAGAGGGAGGGCGGAACAGCCGATGCCTGGGTGACATGGAGGGTCACACCGGCGCTCCACAAAGTCCTGTATGTTCCCATCCATATGACATTCTTGAAAAGACAGAACTTCAGGGACAGGAAACATCCTGGTTTCCAGAAGTGGGGGAAGGGTGAAGAGAGCAGGGACCCAGAGTGATGGGGCTGTTCTTCTTCGTGACGGGGTGCAGAAGTGTGCACTAAACATGGGAACTTAACACAGCACACAGAGGAATGAGCACGAGGCCAGCAGGGCCATTTCTTGTACCCATTGTACCAGTCACTCTCCTCCGTGCTGTGCTGAACACCCAGAGACCCAGCAGACCCTGCCTGCCCTCCAGCCTCGTCTGCTTTTCTCTGGTCTCTTCTTTTTTTTTTTTAAACACTTGTCTCAGATATTAGTTTTTTTTCTCTCATTGCTTTAATGTCAATGTGACTTTAGTGGCACATTTGACTGGGGTGAGTAGGAACAGAGCATCCCCTCAGGAGAAGGATGCAGGGCTGAAGAGATGGCTCAGAAGTTAAGAGCACATATTGTGCAATTTTGAGGACCAGAGTTTATATTCTAGTACTCAAGTAACAAGCAGAATGCACATACACACCTGTAACCCCAGCTCCAAGGATGGTGGATACAGAGGATTGGGGGGGGGGCGGGGGGCTTGCTGCCTTCCAGTCTGATAGAGAAGACATTATCTCCAAGTTTAGGAAGAGACCCTGATTCAGATAGATGGAGAGTGATAGTGGATACTTGACATCCTGTTCTGACTGACAGAGAGAGAGGGAGGGAGGGAGGGAGGGAGGGAGGGAGGGAGAGAGAAGAGAGAGGAGAGAGGAGGGAGGAGGAGAGAGGAGAGAGGGGGGAGGGAGAGAGGGGGGAGAGAGAGCGAGCGAGCGAGCTTGATTCACTTGTGCCGTTTTTTATCAGCAGGTCACTACAATGAGCCAGCTCCCTAGAGAAACAAGGATGAGCAGGTGTGTACCAGGCTTTTTCTTTTGGGCCACCAACCAGCTCCCAAACCATGACATGGGAGATTTATTATTAGTTTTGCTTGCTCAGCCTAACTTAGGCTCATTTCTGACTACCTCTCTAACTTAAATTAACCTGTTTCTATTTATCTGCCTTTGCCTCTGGGCTTTTTACTTTTTCTTTTTTCTGTGTATCCTACTTTCACTGCCTGGCTTCTGCCCCAGAGGTGTCCTTGTTCTCTCCTCCTTCTCCTCTTCCTCCTTAGCCTAGATTTCTCTTCCTATTTATTCTCTTTGCCTGCCAGCCCCACCTATCCCTTCTCCGTCTAGCTATTGGCCATTCAGCTCTTTATTAGACCAATCAGGTGCCTTAGGCTGGCAAGGTGAAACAGCAACACATCTTTACATAATTAAACAAATGCAACATAAACAAATGTAACACACCTTTACACAATTAAAGTAATATTCCATAGCATAAACAGATTTAACATCTTTACATGGTTGGATGTTCCACAACACAGGTGTTTACATGGCCCTCCCTGAGGAGACAGGAACAAATGTCTATTCAGTCCATATATAGGGCCCCAACTACAGAACAAAGAAGCAATTCTATTCAAGTCTGGCTTAGTGAACCAGTGAGTTTTGGGGTTACTTATAGGAGTGTGGGTGACTCAAGACAAAAGAACCACTGAAAAACTCCCACCAGGGTGGATGGTGACTCCCTGCAGCAGGAGCAGATATCTCAGTCCATTGAAGGACCCCCTGCTCAGCCATGGTTACTGCTTATGCGATCTTGGGAGGGGCCTGGAGAACCTTTGTGTGCCAGGACCTTCCCCAAAGTTGTGTGTTTTCCTTACCATCAACTCCTAGAAGTTGTTCTCTGATAGCTGCATGCATGCTGTCACACACACACACACACACACACACACACACACACACACACACTCACACACTCACACACACACCACACACACACACTCACATATGCACGCAGGCGCGCACACACCGCGCATACACACACCACACCACACACACACTCACACACACACACACACACACACACACACACACCTACACACACACTCACACACACCCCCACACACACCCCACACACACCACAGTTTTTTAAAAAAGAAGAGCCAGGCAGTGGTGATGCATACTCTCAATCCAAACACTTGGGAGACAGAGGCAGATGAATGTCTGTGAGCTGGAGGCCAGCCTGGTCTACAGAGTGATTTTCAGGATAGCCAAGGCTACACAGAGAAACCCTGTCTCAAAAAACCAAAAAAGGAGGAAGAAGAGGAAGAGGAGAAGGAGGAGGAGGAGGAAGAGGAGGAGGAGGAGGAGGAGGAGGAGGAGGAGGAGGAGGAGGAGGAGGAGGAGGAGGAGGAGGAGAAAGTATTGATGAAATAGCAAAGCAGGTAGCAAACAGGTCAGGGAAGAGGTAGAGGAAGCACAGATGGCTGAGATGTGTGGGACTGTCTGGCATAGGGTGGGAGGGAGGCCACCATGCTCCTGCTGGCATTCTGCATTCAGGTGAGGTGTGTGCAAGGTAGGCCTCTGATGTTAATGTGGCAGAAGCCGGATGGTTGCAACCAAGAAGGAGCTTAATAGCACAGCCTTGCTACCACTGCTGGGTTCTGTCCCCCTGCCTCTATTTACAGGTTGCTGTATGGATGCCCCTTACTCTGAATGAGGGGCAGGGCCCTGTGGAGAGCTTGGAACCCTAAAGCCTGAATCCTGGACTGGGCTAAGGTTGTTATTGGATTAGCCTGGGCTTGGCTGGAGTGGGCTGAGTGTGGTGCTGCTGCCAAGCCGGAAAGAGAGCTCATTAAAGAAAGCACAAGCAATTACTATTAGTTTTTAAGTGCAGTTAGGCTCTCACAGGCCCCACTTTCATTTGGCCAGAAGCCCTGTCCTTGAATGTGAGCCCTAAGGAGAGGCAAGCAGACTCCCACAGTTGGATAAGTGATGCTCCTAGTTCTGAACCTGGGATAACAAGGCCTTGGGTGAACCACCAGGGTGCTGGACTGTGGGTGAGTGACAGAGCCTGTTTACTAGAGAAGCTCCTGGCTACAGGGATGCTGGTGATGAGCAAGATGTGCCATTTCTAGTATCTACCTCACTATTTGCGAACACAGCTCCCAGGAACGTAGTTGACTGCGTGTGCATGTGTGTGTGTGTGTGTGTGTGTGTGTGTGTGTGTGTGTGTGTGTGTGTGTAAAGAAATTGTTAAGTGCCCAGATTCTTGAGTGGACAGACCTGGATGTGAAGCTCAGCTTCCCCTTTACAAGGCTTTGCCTGCCCTCTGTAAATTGAGTATAATATATACCCATCTCACCAAATAATTGTGATTCTAGGTCTTAGCACCACACAGCACCTTCTCTTTGGTTGGCTATTTCCTGCTCCCCCTCACCCCAGATGGGTACAGCCTCTTCCTGGGTCTGCAGTGAGAGGCTGCCTGCTGTGTTCCTGACCAAGCCCCACCAGGGGTAAGACTGGGTAGCCCCAATTTGGTTCCCTGCCCCCATCCATGGATCAGCTCCACCTGGTGGTTCCAGCAAGCACTGGGTTCCAGGTACCTTTTTCTTGATCCTTCAGGCCTGGAGTGGCAACAGCAGACACCCTGGGGGACTACTCTCCGAGACTGCCATGTTCTACAGAACGTTTGCTCTGTCCCGGGGGTCTGCAAGCATCCCCTCATCGTGTCAGAGAAGGCTTTTTCCTTCCTAACCCTGGACAATATGCTTCTGTTTAAACCTGTGTTTTCCTCAAACAAATTCACATTTTAAAAATCTAAGTAATGTGCTTTATAATAATTTTACACAGCAGATCACTTGGCATGCTGGTGTTAGCCTTTCCCAAAATGCATTAAAACAAACAACAAGAAACATTGGAAACAAGGTGTTGACCACATTGGCTTCTATAGCCCACATAGCTCCCTTCGGAGACTGAATCATTGTGTCCTTAAAATGAGGACCCTGTGTCAAACAGCAGTAATCTAGGCATGGAGCCATAAATAAGATCTGCATTGTTGTTGGTGATAGAGAACCAAGACATCAAACTTTCTCTTTCTTGCAGAAGGGTGAGGACTTTTTTTGAAAAAAGAATTGCTGCCATGGTTGCTGTACAAACATAATGTCTTTCTTCCCTTACATACATACTCAAGGTGCTTGAAGTCTGTCTTCTATATGCATTTGGCTCTGGAGAGACAGCTCAGCAGTTAAGGGTGCTCTTCCAGAGGACCTGAGTTCAATTCCCAACATCCACTTGGTGGTTCCCAACCATCTGTAACTCCAGTTCCAAGAGATCTGATGCCCTCTTCTGGCCTCTATGGGCACTGCATGCACACGATGAACATAGACACAAACAGGCAAACTCGCTATACATAAGATAAAAATAAATGAATCATTAAATAAACAAACAAAAATAAACATCTATGTCATCAGTCGGTCATACCTTTGGATGTGTCCATCAGGGTGTTTCCAGGTCAGAGTGCAGATTAACTGCTCTGAATGTGGGCAGCACTGTTTCAGGAACTAGGGGCCCAGACTGAATAACAAGGAGATGGCCAGGTGAGCAGCACCACTGTCCTTTCTGTGCTTCCTGACCCTCCCTGATGTAAGAAGGTGAGTTCTAGCCACATGTTCTGTCACTGCCACCACGAATCTGGTTTCTGCTGTGCCTCCCTTTCCCTGGGTGAAGGACATCTCTGCCAGGTACTTTGTCACAGTCTAGGAACAGCAACCCACCATCTGTGCCACTGGAGAATCTTTATCCATCCCAGCAGATTAAAGACACACTGTTTTGTTTTGTTTTTCATATAAATAAAATCCTCATCCAAGAAATCCCTAGTTATATGTGCGGTAGAAACGCAGACTCCGTATTAGACATGCCCACCATTGACTTCAGTCACTAAGGCTGCACACTGCACCTGGACAAAAGTGAACAGGATGGAGACAGGAATGGAGAAAATGCTTTCCATTCACTCTGGTCCAGGCATGGTATTTTAGAATTTAAATCTGGAGGGCTGAGGATATACCTCAGTGGACAAGAGTGCTGCCTAGATAAAACAGAGTTCCAAGCTGGGAATGCGCTTCTTTCAGCCTTTTGGAACTCATTCTTTTAATTGTCTCTATTTTATTTACTGAAATGACTGATCTCACTCCCACCCTGGTCCTTTGGGCGTGGCCCACCTCCACAGAGAGCTCTGAGAATCTGCTCATTATTCTGAAATATCTAAATCCACAAAAATATACTTTATGTGGCTCATCCCCCTTAAAATACCCTCTCTAGGATACTTGCTTAAAAAGATCTGTTTATTTATTTTTGTTTCACATGTAGAAGTGTTTCTCCTGCATGTGTTTCTTCACACCATGGGAATTCAATGCCTATGTGTATTTCTGCGTACCATGGGCATGCAACGCCTGCATGTGTTTCTGTACACCACAGGCATGCAACGCCTGCAGAGTCTAGGAGGTGTTGGATGCTCTAGAGCTGTAGTTACAGATAGTTGTGAGCTGCCATGTAGATGTGGGGAACTGAATCCAGGTCCTCTGCAGCAGCAATGGAAAGGAAAAATTCCTAAGAAAACTCAGCACGGGAAGTGTGCCCAGCCTAGGCTATTCACAGGGCATCTTGGTTTAAGAATGATATAATGATGAAAGCATTTTGATCCAATGAGCCTTTTTTAACTCTTGATGCCCTGGGTTCTCCTTCCCCAAACAGATCTAGACTCTCTAGGAACAAGACTTAAGCACCTGTAGTTCATATCACTCCTTGGGTGAGTCTGATGAGCATCCAAGCTTAGAAGCAATGTGGACCAGCATTTTACAAACTATAATGTGATAAAGCTTTGGCTTCCCCAAGGGCTGAGCATGACACCTTGCTCCCCCATGACCTCACCTGGGCTTCTTTTAGAAGTTAACCCCTAACATGGTGGTGTTATGAGGTGGAGCCTGACTCTCACCCTGCCCCACTTCCGCCTTGTGTGGTCACAGCAAGGACACTGTGTGTAGGAGACAGCCTCTCAACAGGCACAAAACCCACCAGTCCCTTGTTCTTGTACTTCCCAGCCTCCAGAGCTTTGAGCAATACCTTTCTGTTGTTTGTAAATTACCTAGTGCAAGGCGCTTCGTTATAGTACCTAACGGACTAAGACATCAGATGACCCTGTAGCAGCAGAAAAGTCTTGCCTGGGAGGTGGCGACCACAGCTGGCTCAAAGATGTGAATTCTAAGTTCACAGTTAACTCTTTTTATATATAATTGCTATCAAAATTCATGTATTACAAAAAGGATATAAATTTTATAACAAGGTTCTAAAAAAAAAAAAGGAGGCGAATATTCATTCACCAAGACGTGGATGCTTTTATAAAAAAAAAAATGTAGATGCTGCTGCAGATTTGATAGGGGGGTGGGGGTATCGGTGGTGTCCACCTCATGGTAGGTGTGTAACCCAATCATCCAAGCACCCCAGACATCTTCAATACACAGGGGCCACTGCACGATGGCCCTCAACTCCGCCTGCTTAGTGCCTTTCAGCAGCCACACAAACCTCTCTCCTCTGAGTGACAGCCACCTTGACATTCCAGACTACTCACTTCCTAGTCCCAAGGATGGCCTTCTAAAGGACTTCAGACAAATTCAATATCCACACTTCAGGAGGGCGGAGAAGAGGCCAGTGTTTGCAGAGCTAACTGTGCTTATGCATTTCTACATGATAGATTAAGAGTCCTCGCGAGCAGGTATTACCAGGGTTGTCAGGGCCAGAGCTTGGTCCTCAGCAGGCAGTCTGACAAGCTGGACTCTGCCCTCATCCTCAGTAGGCCAATTAAAGAAGCAAGGAATGGAGAGAGGCGGAAAAAGAAGATGTATTCAAAGTGGCCATATTGGGAAAATGGACCAAAGGGCTATCTGACTCCTCTATAATCCATTCTACCTCAGGGGTCCTGACATGGTATTCAAGTTTAAATAAAAGACAAAGGGTTTAGGAGATGAGCAGTCCAGGTCAGGGTCTGGTCCCACCCATCACCATTGCCTGGGTGTCAGGTTCTTTGTGCAAAGTTGTCAGAACTGTATGAAAATCTTTCTGGGAGGCAAGAATCCCCTCTGACTGGCACCAGACTTCAGCCTTTCCCTTCCCCCAGCATGAGACTCTAGAGAACATTCCAATTCCTTGGGGGTCCATTATTTCACTAGCTTGATCGCCAAGGGAGCAGCACAATTGGTTCTCTTTACACTGTCTTTGTTCCTGCCAGGATGGTCACACAGGAAATTTGGGGATTGTAAAATGACCTTTGTTCACTTGTATGACCCTTACCTCTGGTCCCCACCTGACCTCTCATCTCCCCCTGGCTTTTCTCTGCCAGCTCACCAGGTGTCACACATCAGAGACAAAGATGAAATCAAGAAGAAATCTGCATTGTCCTTATTTCAAAAATTGGGTTTAATAATTCATCTAAAAGAGAATTTTTAGCAACAAGCCTTGAATATAAAAAGGGAACAGGCCTTCGCTAAACGGCGTCTGTTCCTCTAGTTGCAATGCTGAGTGGAGAGAGAAAAAAACGCCAGTCAGGTCCAAGTGTGTCTCTCATATTTGCTAAGGACACCATAGTTCTCAGCCTGTTAGGCAAAAGTGATTTTTAAAGCAACCTTTGCCAGGAAAGGAATTTAAGCCACACCCTGAAAGTCTCCTTTGTTGCTGCAGAAATCCACCTACAGGTCATTTCAACAAACTAGCATGCAGAAACATCTACAGATTGTAAGTCTGTTTATTTCCTGGTTTTAAAATGCCACCTGCCCAGACCCCCACCATCGCCTGGAATACCAAACCACTGCTGCTTTGTGAGGCAGACGGCAGCAGGTGAGGGGTCTGTGGGTCTCCACACGCACACACAAAGCTGTTTAGAATGTCACAGAAATCAGTCATTCACCCAGCCGAGCTGCTGAAGCGTGACAGGCTGGCTTTAAATACCTGTCACTGGAACTTGCTGATACTCGGGGAGGAGGGGCAGCCGGTAGAATAAGAAGGGAAGGAAATTAACAGAACCTCTAATTGCCCAGGTTGCCTATCACGAACACTGCGGCTGTTGGTCTGCAGTAGACCTGCAGCAGGAGGCGCCTGCAACCCTTTCAGACCCGAGGATGGGAAAGCTGCCAGGGAGTGTGGAACACCTCCTCTTTCATTTGATAGACAGCGTCTGCCTCCTGCCTGAGGAGACTCGGCTTAGAGATTAGCGTCTACACTTCCCTTTCCCTCCTGTTTTGCTGTGGCTTTTGCAGAGTCTCATTGAATCTGGGAGCATCTTGAATAAACTGAATTTCCTAAACGCGTCAAATATCTGCGGATCATGTGAAGTCTCTTGAAATCTGGCAGATTGCTACTCAGGCAAAAATTTTCCCCCTCGAAGATGTAACCTATTTATCATTCAAGAGTCTCTAGAGCACAGATATCCAGAACTAGGAGAGAAAATAAGCACATATACTCCATCTAGAAGTGTGTAGTAATTTGACCCTTGACTTTCTGGGCAGGGGATGAAAGTTCAATGCCCAGCACCACCTAAAACTGGGCATGGTGGTACCTGCTGTAGCTCCAGCATTCAGGAGGTGGAGACAGGAGAATCTGAAGTTCAGGGTCATCCTTGCCTACTGTTATAGCCTGCTTTCTACTGCTGTGGTAAGCAGCTTGGGAGGAAAGAGTTTATTTCATCTTGCAGTCCATCATGAAGGGAAGTCAGGGCAGGAATTGAATGGAGGCAGGAACTGAAGCAGAGGAGCGCTGCTTACCAGCATGCTTCCTAAGGCTTGTTCACCCTGGTTTGTTATAACACCACCTGTGTAGGGGTGACACCACCCACAGTGGCCTGGGCCCAATCCACATCAATCATCAGTCAAGAAAATGATGCCTCACAGACTTAACGGAACTGAGAGGTAGTTTCTCCTCCTTTCTCCTCCTCCTCCTCCTCCTCCTCCTCCTCCTCCTCCTCCTCCTCCTCCTCCTCCTCCTCCTCCTTCTTCTTCTTTTGGTTTTTCAAGACAGGGTTTCTCTGTGTAGCTTTGTACTTTTCCAGGAACTCACTCTGTAGACCAGGCTGGCCTCAAACTCACAGAGATCCACCTGCCTCTGCCTCCCGAGTGCTGGGATTAAAGGTGTGCGCCACCACCGCCCAGCTAGGCTGAACCAGGCAGATCTCTATGAGTTGGAGGCCAGCCTGGTCTACAGAGTGAGATCCAGGACAGAAACCAAAACTACACAGTTTCTTAACTGAAGTTCCCTCTTCCAAACTGACTCTAGTTTGTGTCAAGTTGACAAAAACAAACAAACAACAAAAACAAGACAACTGTGTGGTGAGTTGAGGGTAGCCTGGGCTACATGAGACCTTGTCTCAAAAGAAAAAAAAAGTGCCAGTCTTTGCCCTGGCAAAACGATTGCTGCCTGTTTGTCTTTAGGGAAGAATCGGGGTGTATCAAAGATTATTGCACTCTGGGTTCAGTATTTACAAAAACCAAAGTTGAGAAGCAACTGAAATGTGCAGATCTGAGGCTAGTGATTAATTCTCAGGAAATTCTTGCGATAGAATACCGTTAAAACAGCTGTAGATGTTAGGTGACAGGTGGAACTACTCATGTTGTAGAGTTGATAAAAGACTGCAGGACAATGCATTTGCAATAGTTTTTAGTTCTTTTTAATAAATTTGAACTTATTAGATATATACACTCAGGAACGCAACCGGTAACATTTTCTGGACCATATTTGAAGGAAACTGAGATTAGGTGGCCTCTGTGCTTCCTCTGTGCATCTGATGTAACACACCACTCAGCATGAGGAAAACCATGAAGAAATCTGCAGCAGAGTCCGACGAGCCATCGCGGGCTTTGTGTCTCACTTTGAAAAGAGGGTTCCAATCAGCTCAGTTTGACAAAGCGCCACCGGACAGTCCACTTCACCCGGCCAGAGCTAATTACCTAGATGTGTTCTGTGCCTCTGGGTTTAGATGACTGGAATGGCGATGCCGCAATGGGGGAAGGGGCACAGCACTGATCGCTCAACTGTGGCCTTTCGAACAAGAGCCCCAGGCTTTGCTTTGAAGCAACAGGGAGTCATGGGGTTGGGGTATACACTCTGGAGCCGAGCTGTCTGGGTTCAAAGTCTCCTGATAGCTGGGCCACTTAACCTCTCTGAGCCTTGCTTCCTCTTGCAGAAATGGAAGATAATAGCACCAACTGGTGGTTGTGGGGGTCACCTGAGTGACTGTGTGCAGAGTTTAGATGGTGCCTTGGTCTAGCGGTGCCGGCAGACCTGCAAGCTCAGCCAGAAGCTGCCAGTCTCTCCTGGGGTTTGGCAGAGGCATCTGAAGCATTTTGGCTAGAGGAGGCGGCAGGGTCCTGGATGTGTGGTAGGGACCCCTATGCAGGAAGAAACAATGAATGCACAACCCCACATCCACATGTGGGTACCCCTGCCACCCTGGCAGCCACCTGGCTTCTAGGCCCACCTCCTGTCCCTCAGACTGGTTTTTAAATGTTTTCTGCTAACACCCAACAACTGTAGGTAACAGAATGAAAAGGGGGAGTGAATGAACTATAGAGTAAGACAGGGTCTTCCCCAGGATGAGGCCACCAACCATCTGGTTCCCAGTGCACCTGCAGGTCACTATCCCACCTGGGAACTTCAGTGGTCTCTAATATTGAAAGGGAGGGAGGGGGGAGGAAGCCAATGGGGAGTGAACAAGAATAATATCCTTGGATTGTCCCCAGCCTCACACTGGTCACTCTGTCCCAATCCCTGGCTGTGCTGGGAAAGTGGTTCAGAGACCCTGCTAGACCACCCTCCAGGGCTACTGCACTCACTATGCCCAGGGCTTCTCCCCAGCCAGGCGGCAGCCACACCATCACGCACCAAGCAAGCCCTTACCACACTGCCAGCACTGAGCCAGGCAAATAACTTCTACCTATTTTTTCCATTATTTTTGGTATTTCTAATTGCGTGTGTGTCTATCTCTGTCTCTGTTCCTCTCCCCGCCCTCCCTGTGTGTGTGTGTGTGTGTGTGTGTGTGTGTGTGTGTGTGTATGTGTGTGTGTTAGTAAGTGCATTTGATTACAGTGCCCGAAGCTGTTCCATCTCCTGGAGTGGGAGTTACAGGCGGTTGAGAGCTTCCATGTGGGTGCTGGGAGATGGACTCAGGTCCTCTGCAAGAGCAGCCAATGCTCTCACCTGCTGAGCCACCATCCATCCCCTCTACTTATCTTTCAATCTCCATTTTGTAGATAAGAAACTGATACTCAGAGACAGGAAGCTACCTGCCCAAATTGTAGGAGGCAAAAGTCATGGTTCCTTAAGATGTCTGTATTGGTTTTCCTATCATATGCCACTATCTACAGGAAGCAGAGAAGGGAAGAGGCTGGGGACCAAGTGTCTCCAAAGGCCCTTGCTAACCTACTTCTTACTTAACCTCTATAAACTATTTCCCAGCTGGACCTCTCAAAGCTTCACCAGCTCTAGAAACAGCACTACCTGTCGGGGACCCAGTGTCCCACGTGTGAGCCTGTGGGGACATTTAATAAATCATGACAATGTCCTTGTCTGTAAAGTCTAATCCACATTGTCAAGGTGACTGGATTGGGAACCACCTAAGAGGCACACTCTGGCCATGTCTGTGAGATGTTTTCTGACTGGTGGAGCTGAGTACCGGGATTCACTGCACTCTGCTTCCTGCCTATAGACACAATGCGACCCACTGCCTCCCATCCACATGGCCATGCCTTCCCTGCCACGACAGACAGACCGTGGCAATGTGGTACCCAAGCAAACCTTCCCTTCCTTATGTTGATTCTGACAGGCATTTGTCGAAGTGATGAATGTCACCAATGTCATATCCTAATCTCCAGACCCCACGACACACTAAAGCTCTTCAGATGGGGAGATAACCCTGGGTTAGTGTGGGTGCCACACAACCACAGGGGTCTTTATAAGAAAAGGAAGGAGACAGGAGATGTGTTAACAGACTCGAAAGTCAGAGTGATAGGACCATGAGCCAGGACCTGCTGGCACCTCTGGTACCTGGAAGCAGTTAGAAAACAGGTTTTCCCTTGGGACTTTCTAATGTGTCAATACTCATTTGATTTCTGACCTCTGGAACTGTAGGGTGGTAACTCCGAGTTAATGGAAGTCACTAAGCTTGTGGTAGTTTGTTCTATCCACAGAATGAACATGCTGGGCAATAGCATACTCATGTTAAATGACAGAAGCAGGGCTCAAACCCTGTACCCTATGACAGGGACTACATTCTTATTTCCATGTTACATGATGGAGTTTCCATTTAGGACTGTAAAATATGGTTTTTGTATTGCACCAAGCATGACACCATGAAAAAAGATACAGAGCCGAAAGCCTTTAAGGTTTAAACATGAGATGTAAAACAGTTCTAACAGGATGCAGGCATCTGCACATGGTGAACAGGGCAATGAAGAAGGTGAGAGGGTACCACAGAGCCATGGTCAAAAGACGGAGTATTGAGTCGGCAGTAGCAGGAAGCTGGTGCAGCAACATAAAGTCGGCCCCCACCTGCACCTTCTGAAGGAAGAATCCAAATCGACTAAAGGCAGAAAAATGAAAGGACTACCAATAAAGTCAACGAAGGACAATTAGCGAGAATACACCATAACCAAGAGGTTGCAGGAAGATAAGAGGTTGCTCTCATACACAAACAGGTAAAGAGATCTGCAATGATTAAAAAAAATTGGGGCCAGTGAGGTGGCTCCGTGGGGTACAGATGCTTGCCACCAAGCCTGATGTTTTGAGCTGGATCCCCAAGACCCAATGGGGCAGAAGAAGAGAACCAATTCCTGAAATTTGTCTTTGCTTCCAAGCTTTCACCATGGCAAAGGCATGCACACACACATATACACTCAAAATAAATAAATAAAATATAATATCAAGCTGGGCAGTGGTGGCACACACCTTTAATCCCAGCACTCAGGAGGCAGAGGCAGGCGGATCTCTGTGTTCGAGACCAGCCTAGGATACAGAGCGAGTTCCAGGACAGGCATCAAAACTACACAGGGAAACCCTGTCTCAAAAAACAAAAGCAAGCAAACAAACAAAACAAACAAAAAGTATTACAAAGTAATACCAAAAAATTTAAATTGTTTTATATATATTTAAAAAAAACCCAAAAACAAAACAAACAACCGCCCCCCCAAAAAAAAACCCTCTTGAAAATTTACAAGAGAAAATTAGAAACCTTACAGAGTAAGGGAGAGGTGTCAATCTGTAGATAAGATTTTCAAGTACTAAGAACCAAGTAATATAACTAAAACAATAAACTTAACATATTACACCCACAGGAAGAAAGAAAAGGATAATGAATAGGGGGCTAATGAGGTTGTAGGGAAATTTTGCACTCTGCTCCCAAGAGGGTGAACTTGACAGTTAGTTGTTCAGGAACCCCCTCTGATAGGACCTTGATCCTGGAAACGTGTCGATAAGACCTGTGGCTGAACCTGTAAAGAGATGTGAGTAAGCACATTCACTATGGTTTTGTTTGTTTGTTTTTAAGGTTTAGTTTTCTTTATGTGTATGTGTGGGCACATACAACTTAGGGTCTCCCTGCACCTGAAATAAAAAAACAAGAAGAGACCCCACTTCTTCAACATCCAAGCCAAAGTGTAGAACCAGATCCCCAAGGGCAGCCACTTCACCTCACCCTGGCGGTAGAAGTGGTAGTGTTTACCTGCAGGAACGCTACCTGCTTCCCTAAAGTCTAAGAGTTGGGTGGACTGGAGGAAAAGGCCTCTGAGAGTGAGCCCACCCAAAAAAGAAGAAAACGCCGTTTCAAGTTTCTGGAAAAACTGAATGAGATTTTTTTTTTTCAAGCTTGGAAAATGAAATCTTGTGTTTTACAAAGTCATGTCTTCAGTGAGACTTCTCGGTTGTTTGTAGTGTGCTGAGCCAGGGTTAGTGCATTAAACATTTGCCATGTCTGTAAGAGGATGAGCAAATGAAAGTGTTCTCTCAGAGCCCAGAGCAAACCGCACATCAGCTTTCTCTGGTTACTCGACATCCTTTCTTTTCTCCTTAAATGCACAAGATTTTTAGTTTTTGCTAACTTCATGTGGCTTTAGCAATTCTCCAGCTTAGCATTTGTCATCTTTGTGACATCCTGTCTCCGAGAATACTGCAATTTCTCTCCGGCATTGATCTGCACTGTGTTTGCTTTGCTGGCGGGGACAGGGACATGTCAGCAGGAACCCACTTTGTAAGGGATCTGCCAGAGCCATCGGATCGTTTACTTCTGCTCGCCAGGCAGCCTTGCTCCTCCGACGTGAAGGGTACTCAGGTGACAGAAACACTCTCTGAAATGGTTGAAATTGATTGTCAGCTTGCCTGGATCTAGAGTCATTTAGAGGACAACCCTCTGGACATGATTGTAGGGAAGCTTCTGAGTTGGGTTAACTGAGGTGGAAGGACCCACCCTAAATGTGGGAAGCACCATCCCAAGGACTGGGGTCCTAGACTGTACGAAGAGGAGAATGCAGGCTGAGCATCAGCATCCTTTGCTGTCTGCCTCACACTCCTACCATCATACTTTCCTCACTATGATAGAGTGCACCCTCAAACTGTGCACCCACATCAACCCTTCCTCCCTTAGGTTGGTTCTGTGAGGCCTTTGTCAAGTAACTAACAAGCTCTCTGTTACCCTTGCTTTCCAGCTAGAACGGTGGAAAGTTCTAGCGGAGTCAGACAGTTTGCTCAGTGTGCACTGGCTTGAAAGTGTCACAGTGAGAGGGAGAAGAGGGATGGGTAATGTTGAAAGAAATAGCAAGGTTGTGAAGGAAGGAATCGTGTGGCTAACAGGGAAGTAGAGGCAAATGCCTGCTCTGTTATTGGTCATAGTTTACAAGCACACAGGGCTGGCAAGGAAAGTGTCTTCATTGCACACTGGACCATTTTCCCTCTTGGTTCTTCATCCTTGAGGAAGCAGGAATTTGTCATTGAGTGGTGGCTCTGGCTTCTCAGTCCCATCCTTTCCTCCCACAGGTTGCTTTTATTATTATTATTATTATTATTATTATTATTATTATTATTATTATTATTTTGAGACAGTTTTTCACTGAATCTGGAGCTTACAGATTTGGCTAGACTGGTCAGCAAACCCCAAAAATCCTGTCTCCACCTCCTCTGCTCTGGGCTCAGGAGTGACATTTTTGCTGCTTCTGTGGGGGCATATCAGCTCTCAAAGTGGAAGGCTGCAGACGGCCATGAAACACCAGCTAACAGTACAGACATGGAACTTCTGGTCCTGAGAGGACCTAGGACTGACAGCGGTGTTTTGCTGACTGATAGCTACGTGCTGATGTGCTCTGTCTGTGGTCCTCCAGCAGCCTCGCTGTGGACTGGGTGCCATGGAGGCTGAGAGAGAGAAATTCCAGATCCAGAATCTTAATGAACAGTGTGAGATTCCAGCTTCCATGACTACTGGATTTTCATGCCTGGGTTTCCTCCCCCCGGTTCCTCAGCTAACTCTTGTTTCAGTTGTATTTCTACCCTTGTCTCACGCCTTCCTTTCTTCATTTCTCCAACTGCCCCACAGGGAGTGCCACCTGATCAAGCCCTCCACATTTAGCTCTTCTGGAGATGCCTTGGGTGTCGTCAAGTCCAGGCCCATTTGAGGTCACCCATGTCCCACACATTAGTCAACCATGGAAAATAGAAACCTGCCCTGTCCTCCCAAGTTAGGGAGCTGTTGGAGCCTTGCCAGTTCCTGAGGGGATCCACGCAGGCCTCTCCATAGCTGCCACTCACCCTTCATGCTACCTTGCTCCTCAGAGAAGCAGATCACCCCCAGCAGCTGAGAGAGCACTCAGTCTGGGGTAGCAGATGCCCAGAAAAAAAGGTGGTGAACCTGCAGCCAGTGAAGTTTCCAGAAGCACAAATGACCAGAAAATTCAAAGCTGAATGAGGAAATTCAGTACGGTGGTAGCTGCCCAACAGGGCCCTTAAGGGCATTGAATGTGACAGGAGCTGATTCTAAAACCAGCCTGGTCCTCACCCTGCTGAATCTCTCTGGGTCTTGAGCTTTGCCAGGTGTCTGATTAAAATGATGTTAATGAAAAAGTGGGAAATAATGATTCAAGAGCAATCACGGAGAAACAGGCACATGTTGAAGTCCTTGTCACTGAGGAGGTCCTAGGCCTCTGGAGAGCTTCAATCCAGCGTCATTCTCCCTCTGCAGGGACAGATGACGGCCCAAAGAACATCAGCATTCTGCTCAGAGCCTTCCCAGTGCAGCACAGGAGACGCTTTGTCATTGAGCAGGGCCGGTGTCCAGTTCTTCAGGGAGTCTGCCAGAGGGCACAGAGCGGCACCAGGAGCTTCTGCTGAGCTGAGACTTGGTGTGCATGACAGTCAAGGATATGTCCCGAGCACTTGTGGTCACCTTTATAAAGGCATTGGCTCTGTGTTGTGCTGTCACTTGGTTTCACTTAAAAAAAATTTTTTTTAAAGCTTATTCAGCAATTCTTTGGAAGGACTTCTTCCATTAGAGCGAATAACATGGCCCCAACTCCCCCACCCATGTGGCATGTGAGCCCGCGTGCATGCCTGTGTGTGTGTGTGTGTGTGTGTGTGTGTGTGTGTGTGTGTGTTGTGCACGTGCCTTGAGACGGGGTCTTGACGTGTAGCTCTAACTGGTTTAATCTGGTATTCTTCATGCCTCTGTCTCCCTACTGCTGAGACTGTGAGCATGGCTGCACACCTGGCTGCTGCTGGGAGTAGCTGCTCCTCCTCGTGCCTTTCTTCTTCCTCCTTCTGTATGTGTGCATACATACATGTGCACATATCAGGAGTCAACCTTGAGGGTCTCCGTGTGTGTGTGTGTGTGTGTGTGTGTGTGTGTGTGTGTGTGTGTCTGCTCCTCCTCCTGCCTTTCTTCTTCCTCCTTCTGTATGTGTGCATACATACATGTGCACATATCAGGAGTCAACCTTGAGGGTCTCCTCCGTGTGTGTGTGTGTGTGTGTGTGTGTGTGTGTGTGTGTGTGTGTGTGTGTGTCTATGTACATGGGTACATATCAGAGGTCAACCTTGAGTGTCTTTCCTCATGATGCTGTTCAAGCTGTTGTTTGAGGCAGAGTCTCTCACTGGCCTGGAATTTACCAATTCAGTTGAGTTGGCTGGCTGGGAAGCCTGGGATCCATCGGTCTGTACCACCCCACTGTTGGGACTACAGGCATTCTCCACCACATCTGGCTTTTACCATGAGTTCTGAGGATCAAACTCTGGTCCTCATCCTTGCAAGGCAAGCACTTTATTGGCTTAGCCATCTCCCCAGCCCCACCCCAACTTCTTTTATCTACCTAAGATCAGAACGCAAGGGAAGAACGCAAGTGGAAATAGCCTAGCAAAGACGTGGGGAAATGATTGGTCTGGCAAGCTATGGCCCTCAGGCAGCGGAAGTACATGAAGGAGTAAATTTTCTTAAACATAAGCTGTGGCCCCTCCCTAATGAATATTAACAGAGCCTGTGTGTATGCCAATCCAGAGATGTACCAAGTCACATCTGGGAAAAGAGGTGCCCTTTGCACAAGATAGCAACGGTGAAGGGCCGTGTGGTGGCAGGTACACACCTAATGGCACCTTCAGCTGTCTTTTGGCTGAGAGCTAAGCAGAGTGGATCTTTCAACCCCTTCCTTCCCTTCCAAATGAAAATTAGGCTAACAGCATCACGGAAAGGGGATTGTCTGACTTGGCAAAATGAGAGTCAGAACCTCTCACAGGAAAGTTCGTGGCTGTCAGAGCATCTGGCAAACAAGGTATTGAGTTTGACCACAGCAGGTACCCACTGCCCACAGGAAGACATCAAAGAGAACCATCTAGAAAAAAGCAAACGATGTGGCTGTCACATCATTGCCGATTACCTGTCACTGATTCCTCCAGTCACAAAGGAAAGCTTTGGGTGGGAATCAAACTGTGCAACCCTGCTGGTCTTCCTTCACTGAGGGGTCAGTCTTACAGTGCCTTCCCACTGGGCCATGCATTTCTGCTGGGAGGGCAAAGGTGAGGCTCTCCTGTGGTTGTGCTACACTTGACACACAGCGGATGGCACCGAGCTGCTGGCTGATCAGTGAAGAGAAGCATCCCCTGCTGGCCTTTCCTCAGCCTGCTGTCCACCCACAAGTGACTCAGGTGCTTCGTTCTCAAGACAATTTAATTTGGAGCTGGACTTTCTAGACACCCATACCCAAGAGAGCATCTGTCCCAAAGGCTGGTGGGAAATGAAGACCCCCAAGGGAAACCCCAAGCAGTTAGAAGAGACACTCAGGACAGGAGCGGCACTGAGCAGGGGAGGGACCAGTAGCACAGTTTTGTAAAATTCAATAAAATGTGTAATTAACCCTTATTAGATTTATTTGTGTTACAAAAGAAAAGCTGTTTGCCAATGAGCAAAGCTTTACTCCCCAAATTTCAGATCATAAATTCATTTTCCCTCCTCCTTGCTGGTTTGGTGCATTCTTTAACGGCTTGGTTAAAATGATTATTAATCCTAAATTAAATCTCCTCGGTAATGAATCCCTAAGAGCCAAGGAAAGTCACCCCTGCTCCCCGCTCTGTCTTCTCCATGGCCACAGTGTTATTTTTTTTCTCCAGTACTGCTTGTAAGCTAAATTAAACAGAAGAAATACCCTCTAGGTTAGAGGGAAGAAAATACATGAAAAGAAATCCATGAAAGCATTTGCTACTCCAGCCAAAGGCTCTCAGCTCTGTGATGAACTTCCTATAAGAGTTTATTTTAAAGTGAAATAGCAAGCGTTTGTGCTAGCTGAGTACCTTATCTGTAAGCCATGAACAATAACTACTCAGAATCTGTGGGGTTTACGGGAGTTAAGTGCTTAAAACAGCACCAAGTCCACAGCAGTATCATCTTCTGGGCATCACGTCTCCATACGTCACCCCAGGCCACTCAGGTAGCTGTATTGGCATGCCCTCAAATAATATTTTTAAAGATTTCTGAGCAATCCTCAATTTGAACAGGCTCCAAGAATTACTTTTCCATTAATAAACACTTTTTTTTTCCCCTGAACAAAACCTAGATTTAAAAATTGTGTGTGTAGGCCAGGTGGTGGTGGTGTAAGTCTTTAATCTCAGCACTTGGGAGGCAGAGGTAGGTGGATCTCTTGAGTCTGATGCCAGCCTGGTCTACAGAGTGAGATCCAGGACAGCCAGGGCTACACAGAGAAACCCTGTCTTGAAAAAAAAAACAAAACAAAACAAATAAACAAAATTCTGTATGTGTATGTGTGTGTATGTATGTATGTATGTGTGTGTGTATGCGTGTGTATGTGTGTGTATGTTTATGTGTATGTGTGTGTATGTGTGTGTTTATATGTTTGTGTATGTGTTTATATGTATGTGTGTGTTTATATGTTTGTGTATGTGTTTATATGTATGTGTGTGTTTATATGTTTGTGTATGTGTTTATATGTATGTGTGTGTGTGTGCGCGTGTGTGTTCATACAACTAGAAAGGAAATCGAGAGAGGGACAGGAGTGATCTCTTAAGGACTGAGACTAAGGGTACGAAAACACACATGATAAGTGAGCGGAGACGGGGTACCTAGAGGAAGGAAGGAAAACAGCCAGGGAGGAAGAAGGGGTGGGAAGCACCTGAGGTCAAAGTGTAACACCCTGTATGTAAGAAAGGTCACGATGTTGCCACTGCTTTGTGTGATAACAAACGGAGGAACACATGTTGGTTATGTGTAACTAGTTCTCTGGGACAGCAGAGCTCAACAGCATTTGATAAGCTTTCAAAATTCAGATGACCAACCACTCCGCCCACAGATGGCTCCTTTCGGTTTAAAACACAAGCAACAAAGGCTGCTGTGTCCAGCCATGGGCAGTTGTCGAGGGATGCCAGGGCCCTGCGCTTGGCTCTACCTCTCACAAGGTGAAACCACAGTAGAACATAGCCACTCTGGGCTCTGTCTTTCTTTTTAAAAGTCCCGCCTTCTTGTCCGCAGTAAGTCACAAACCACCCCAGAACTGAGGGAGGCTATTTTGTTTCCACGGGAGAACAGTGGCCATGCTCCCCACCTCCTGACATGAGCCTGCATTTTAGCCATTGCTCACAGCTTGCACATCCGGGGACAGCACATTACCTTCCTGCTTGTGCTTCTGTTCAGCTGATGGACCACACTTACTCCCCCTTAGCTGACCCCAGCCTGACTCCTCATTAACATGCCTTTCAGATTCCCTGTCTGACTAAGCCCTGTTCTTCTTGCAGGGTTCTCAATACAGGACAAAAGTCATTGGTAAAAAGCAAGAAAAGGGAGCGCCTGAGATGAGGAGGCTGGGATTTCTGGAAGCAGATTCACTGTGAGCTGGAAACATGTGCCCTTGGGTTCCAGTAAAATCTGTGTCGCTCACCCAGCAGTCTCCGGAGGTGAACTGGAACATCTCCCTACAGCCGTCACCTTGACCGTGAAACTGGCAGCATCTATACTTGTCTGGCTCTGCGTGTTTTTGCAGCTGCACTAACCCTCAGTTCAGAGAAACCCAAGAGAGATGGTTTAATCAAATAAGGGTTTTATTTTCCTCAAGTGACTGAGAGTCCAGATCTGTGGCCTAGAGCTAGCTGCACAGCTGCTTAAAAATCACCAGGAACTCAAGACTGCAACACCCTGAGCAGGAGGCTTCTGTCATCCTTCTAGAACAATAGCTGCTTGCGCCAAGGATGGCATCTGCACCCCAGGTACAAAGAATAAGAGGCTTGTGTCAATTCCTTCATCCCTATTTGGGAGGAAAGCAGCAGCTTTCTGAGACGCCACACCAACAGATTTCTGGGTACAATATTGCAAGAGACTGGCCATATGATCATGTGATCACCTCTGGACACAGAGGAGCATGAGAAGGGCAACAACTTAGCTAGAACCTTTGCTTCTTCAAGCAAGGTCAGGGGTCAAATGATAAGAATGACAGGGAGAGCTGATGTAGACTGGAGCTGTGGCTGCCTTTGGGTCCCCATTGCTGCCCTGATGACGAAGAAACAGATTTGAAGTTTTCTATAGTTTCCCTGGTCTTAAAGCCGGTCAGAGACAAAGCCAGGCCATCTATCCCAGAGCTCCATTCTTCACAGACTGGGTGAAGCCTGAATTAGTTACTTTTCTTGTAGCTGCAACAAAATTTCAAGCAGCTTCCAGAAGGAAGGGTTTGTTTGGTTTGGGTGTTGAGGGGAGTCCATCAGGGAAGGTCTGCAGGCAGGAGTGGGAGGCAGCTGGTCACATTGTACCTGCAGGCAGGACACAGGGATGATGCCAGGGCTCAAACTTTCTCTGGTTTTATGCTGTCTGGGACTCAGCCAACAAAATGGTGCGAACCACATTTAGAGTGTGTCTTCCCACCTCAATTAATCTAGTCTAGATAGTCCCTAACAAACACGCCCAGAAGCTCATGTCCCAGGTGACTCTAGAGCCTGTTAAGCTGACAATCAATATTAACCATGTAATTAACTCTGACACACAAACATACAACTTTTAAGCCATGACCTTCCACCCCTTAATCCCCAAAGCTCATGACCATCTCAATACCAAGTATGTTCATTGCTCTCATTGCTGATTGTGGGTCCAATGTGATCAGTCTTCCCAAGCTACTGCCATCATACCTTTCCTTCCATCACGGACTGTACAAGCGCTTAAACTGTGAGCCCAAATAAACCCTCCCCCTTAAGTGACATTTGTCAGAGCAGCGAGGACAGCAATGACTCTCGAACACCATACATAAACACTGCCCAAAGGTGGAGAATCGAATCCATCAAAGGTACGTATGCATTTTGCGCTTTTACCTTTTGTTTTTTAGACAGGATCTCGCTCTACAGCCCTGGCTGACCCGAAACTTGCTACCTGAACCAGACTAGACTTGAATTTACAGAGATCTTCCTGCTTCTGCCCCTCAAGTGCTGGGATTAAAGGTGTGCCACCATACCTGGCTCTTTTAACCTTTTATTATTATTATTATTTTAAATCATGAAGTAACTTATTAAAACTGTTTGCTTATCAGTGGTAGAGCAGAGGTAGATGTCTGAGGAGCCAGAGGAAGAGGAAACCTTGGAGATGTCACATGATGGGGTGGGGTGGGGGTGGGGTGGGGGTGGGGTGGGGGCGCCTCCTGGAATCAAAGCACTAGGGCGTATTTGACACTGGGCATGCAAGACCTTGGGGCCCTCCACTGCCTCTGATGCAGTGATTCCGTCTGGATTACTCTACTCTCCTGGGTAAATGAAGGGTTGCAAAAATGTGTGTGTGAGTTTATCATAACATTAGTCAGAATAGGAAGGATTTACCCTGTTGGTAGCGGGTTTGGTAAATCACAGCTCAACTCTTTTTGTTTGTTTTTTGGTTCTTCAAGACAGGGTTTCTCTGTATAACAGTCCTGGATCTCACTGTGTAGCCCAGGCTGGCCTCGAACTCACAGAGATCCACCTGCTTCTGCCTCCCAAGTGCTGAGATTAAAGGTGTGCAACACCACTCTTAACAAAATACCTGGAATTATGGAAAAAAATATTTTCTGAAGACTTAATGGTGTATCATTAAACAGAAAAAGATCTATAAAATAATCTACAAACAATACATTTTCATTTTTTAAAATGTATGATGAGAACTACAGCTGTATTCTCTATATGTTAGAAAAGACTAAAAGTGAGCAGGAGCTGGAGAGATGGCTCAGTGGTTAAGAGTTCTGGCTGCTCTTGCAGAGGACCAGGGTTCCATTCCCAGTACCACATGGAGGTTCACAATCATGTGTAGCTCCAGCTCCAGGGGATCTGATGCCTTCCTCTGGCCTTTGTGGGTACTGCATACAAATGATGCACAAACACATACACACATATACACACAAAATAAAAATAAACGAATACTTAAAAACAAAAAAGAAACAATTATAAGAATATATATACAAAATACTTCTGATTTCCCCTTATTTGTTTCAATAGTTTTTTGTAGCCAGAAGTTTTCTTGTGTCTCACTGGTCCACAGCCACTCAGACCCAAGTAAACACACACAGGCTTACATTAATTAAAACTATTTGGCCATTAGCTCAGGCTTACCACTGACTAGCTCTTACTCAGCCCATTTTTGTTAATCTATATATTGCCACGTGTTCCGTGGCTTTATCTGTGTGCCATTACAGGCTGTTCCCTGGATGGCAGGCTTGGCATCTCCTGACTCAGAATTCTTCTTCTTCCCAGAATTCCTTGTCTGTTTATTCCACCTATACTTCCTGCCTGGCTACTGGCCAATCAGCTTTTTATTTATCAACCAATCATAGCAATACATTCACAGCATAAAGAACATCCCATAGCACCTTCTGATGATAAACACAATATACAGGAGGCCAGTGAGATGGCTCAACAAGTATAGGAGCTTGCTGCCAAGGCTGACAACCTGAGTTCAATCCCCAGGACACACACAGTGGAAGGAGAGAACTGACTCAGCAAGTTACCCTCTGACCTCCACATGCTGGCTGCGACACATGTGCCCTCCTCACATAAATACACACAAATAAATATGTGCAATTTTTAAAGAAGAAATTGCAAATTAGCCTTAACAAAAATACATTTAAATAAGAATACTTCTATCATACACCTTTGTATGAAAATACTTTAGATGGTTTTTCTACAATTCATCCCACTATGAAGAGAAGGGTGTTTTTGGAACATTCTCTTCAGGCCGGGAGTTGATTTTGAAGAAACAAAGCCTAGTGTCTGGTTTTGCCAAACGCGTTCTCCTTTTAGTACATAAAGAGCCAATTTTGTACATAAGATTGTACTTTTTATAAAGAATTTTTTAAAAGAAAGATAAATTTTCTTAGTTTTATCTTTTATGGTACTGTGTTTGTGTCTCCCCAAGCGTCATCCGTGGGAATCCTGATCCTCACAGGGACGGTTCTAAGAGTGATGGAGCGTCCGGAGCAAAGCCTTCAGAGTGGTGTGAGCTATGAGACCCTGCTGAACCTGCTTTGTAGCCTGCACCCTGGAGGGGGGCCTTCCCCAGCCCCTACCCATGTTGGCACACTGACACAGCAGGCTCTCAGCCTCCAGAACTGAGAAATGAATCACTGATATTTATAACCACTCAGTTTCACTATTCATTACAGCAGCTCAAAGTCCCTAAAACATACGGAAACTTGTATTTTTTTTCACAAAACAAAACAAACAAACAAAAAAAACCCAAGTTCTCCTGAAGTCCTTAGAACCCCAAATGATGGCTCCAAAGGCTGACACTCACACCATGGTTAGCCTAAGTAACCAGGAAAGCTTTTCCAGTGAAGATACTGATAACAGCATCAAGTTTCCTGAATATCAGAAAAATTGTGTCATGTGTATGCATGTATACATGCATGAGTGTGGGTCAGAGTGTGTGTGTGTGTGTGTGTGTGTGTGTGTGTGTGTCCATGTGGAGATCAGAGTATGTGAGTGTGAGTGTGTGTGTGTGTGTGTGTGTGTGTGTGTGTCCATGTGGAGGTCAGAGTGTGTGTGTGAGTGTGTGTGTTTGTGTGTGTGTGTCTGTGTGGAGGTCAGAACACAAATTTTTATAGTTGATCCTTTCCTACTGTGGATTCTGAGGATAAAACTCAGGTCAGTAGGCTTTCACGCAAGTGATAATCCACTGAGCCATCTTGCCACCCCCTCAGTCTCCATGATGGGACCATGAGTGATATACCATAACTTCCAACCACGTTTAGGGTATTTATATTCCAACATTCTGGAAACTGACACTTTGATTTTAACACCCTTGCAAAAAACTGGAAACCCAAGCTGGAGAATCTGCCTCCTCCTCTCTGTTTCAAATGGCCACTGCCATTAAAATGGAGCAAAACCAGCCCACTGCAGCCAGTGGATGCATAAGGGCCACAGTGGGCCTGAGTACCTGGGACAGCTCCCTACTGTGGTGACAAAATGCCTTAGGTAAACAGCCTACAGAAAGGGAAGGTTTGCTTTGGATTCTGGTAGTCACAGGCCCTACTGCTCTGGGCCTGCAGTGAGGCAGAACCAGGGTGGTATAAAGGAGAGGGCATGATGAGATCATGGGGGCCAGGAAGCAGAGAGAGAGCGCAAGATGGAGCTCCCCAATGTACCCTTCAAGGGCATGCCACCATGATCTACTTCCTCCAATTATGTCCCATTTCCTGAAGTTTCTACCTGCTACCAGAAGTGCCATCAGCTGGGGATGAAGCCTTCAGAGGACTTTTGAGACCAAACCATTTACAATAGCTGCATCCAGAATGCCACCACCCACAGTAAGCATCCCACTCCCTACCCCAGAAGCTGAAACACCAGATATACAAATTTATTGATGAAAATGTTTTAATTTGTATAATTACCATTGTGCCAATTAAAAAATTTTGATTAAAAATAAAAGTCTTCAAAGGCTGACTTATATTTAAGACATGTAAAATTGGCAAAAAGCATTTCTAAAGGAGTAACCCGGCCCTCAATAAGCCGGCTCTTCACTGACTTCTGGTGGACACAACCCACTTCTCTCAGACTAGCCAGAGAAGCTGGAGGTGGCCAGCTCCTTTCATTTTTCTACTTAGGAGACAGTGTGGGGTCTCCCCAGCTCTGTGGGATTGAAGCAATAATAAGCCAGGAGGACAGATGCCTTGTGTGCAAGGTGCTTGTGTGAAGACACATAGACCAGAGTTTGATCCTGAAAACCCAGGTAAGGCTGGGCTCCCTGGTGTTATGTGACCCTATGTGGTGATATTGTGTTCCCCAAAATATTGTGCGCCCTAATAAAGTTATCTGGGGTCAGAGACAGAACAGCCACTAGATACAAAGTCTAGAAAATGGTGGCACTCACACCTTTAATCCTAGCATTCCAGAGGTAGAAATCCCTCTGGATCTCTGTGAGTTCAAGGCCACATTGGAAACAGCCAGGCATGGTGACACATGCCTTTAATCCCAAGAAGTGAGCCTTTAATTCCAGGGAGTGATGGCAGATAGCAGAAAGGTATATAAGGCGTGAAGACCAGGAACTAGAAACTTTTAGCTGGTTAAGGTTTCAGGCTTTGGAGCAGCAGTTCAGTTGAGATTCATTCTGGATGAGGACTCAGAGGCATCCAGTCTGAGGAAACAGGATCAGCTGAGGAACTAACTGGCAAGGTGAGGTAACTGTGGCTTGTTCTGCTTCTCTGATCTTCCAGCATTCATCCCATTACCTGGCTCCAGGTTTGATTTTATTAATAAGACCTAGCCTGGAGAAAGCAGAAATAAAAAGAGCCCTGAGACCTACTAACCAGCCAGGTCTTGATGAGAGTGCCTATCTCTAAAAACAAGGTAGATGGTACCTGAAGATAACATTTGCCTCCAGATACATGTGCACACACAGGCACCCTCACCAACTTGTACATAAAAGTAAGAAGGAAGAGAGGGAGGCAGAGAGGGAGAAAGGGAGGGAGGAAAGGAGAAAAAGAGTCTGGATGAGAGCCATGATTGAAATAGTAGGGTCCCTGGGGCCCCGTCCCAGATCTCCCTACAGAATAGCTCAGTTAGCCTCCCATACATGTTCATCAAATCAAACTTCATCTTCACGTTTGGGCTTCTTCTCTGCAAATCTCCCAGCTGGAGAGCACTTTGCACTTCTGATGAGCCAATGAACATGCTCTCATTTCTCTCAGCAGCCTTCTGGGGTTTGGATCGGCTCTGAGGAATCCACCAGCATTAGGGAGGGCTGGGGAAGAGTGTGAGGATAAACCACTATGGATGTGCTCTGAGGACTGGAGCCACAGCTCAAATCCGAGCCAGCACCAAACACCACAAAGGTCTCCCCTGACCTGCAATGACCATGAAGTCTCCCTTCTAGGGTGAGATTAACTTCATATGTCTTTCAGAAGAAACAAGAGTTTGAGATGAGCTTTTCCTTCCAAGCAGTGAGTTGGCAAGGTTGCCCGACTAAAGTTCACAGCGGCTGAGTCACACTTCCTGGCTTCCTGGCTCCTTACTTTCCATTTGCCTACTTGTTTGTGAAACACACACTTCTCCTCTGGAAAATACTGTGGATAACACATTTGACACTAATGTAGACACTAATGATTTTAAGTCTCTCCAACCAAATCTGAGCATTTTCCTGTGGTGCAAATAAATATGTGCATGGGCTGCCATGGCGGTTTCCCCCATAGAAGCTGTTTGGAATTCTGCACATTCTCCTTTCTCCCCTTAAAGTCTGGATGTTTTCACAAATGCAGAGCAAGTGTCTTGGAGGAGAGTATGCTATAGGAACTTACTGGGGGACTTAGGGACTTTTCTCTCAGGTAAATGGTCTGGGAACTCCAAGTTCAGGATTTCATGATACATTTTTAAGGCTGTCTCCATTTGGTTTTCCTGTTGGGTGTCACAAGGTTTTTTTGTGTTTGTTTTGATCTGTTTTCCTTAAGTGGAATAGCACTGACTGAGAATATGGCCATAAAAAGGGCTAATTCCCTTCTTCTCCCACACCCCAGAGCCGCTAAATAGTTCAGCTGTTGTCCTGAGTACTCATCCTGCTGTGTCTAAATAACAAGGGCAGGTTGCAGTTTCTTGATTTATTCATGTTAGAAATGCTTGGTTAAAAAAATGTAAAATATTTAACAAACAAACAAACACTCTGTCCTTCCAGAGAACCCAAGTTTAGTTTTCAGCACCCCTGTGGAACAGGGGGCTCACAACCGCCTGCGATTCCAGCTTCAGGGACTCTGGTGCCCTCCTCTGGTCTCTGAATTCACCTGCAAGAGTGTGCATACACACAAGAGTAACACTGTAACATCTCACCGTCCCTGCACCACCAGCATCGGGTCTACATCAGCTATTTTGGGAATTGGGGTGACTGCATTACTGGACAACCAGTGATTTCATTCTTATAACTGTAAATACAATCACTGTTGAAGCAGAAAGACAATTGCATCTTTTCATCTCTTACAAATTTTTATGTTCCTGGAGTTTATCATCGCCTCAAGTTTTCCTGTCTACTTCATATCTTCAGTGGATCTATAAAATGTCTGAGAATAACATTTATCGAGTGGCCATGTAAGGAGGTGTTCTCTGTGTTCTGTTGCCTTCCTCTGTGTGATAACTGTTGCTCTAGGCTGAGTATAAACTCACCCAGATTTTTCTCCATGACCATTCTGGCTGGCATCTGTAGCTTGGATCTGTTTTCCTTTCTTCTCCTCTTTCCTGTTTTCTCCTTTCTCTTGCTTAAGCACATCTTGTATCGGTGTCTCAGTAATGGCTGCTGAGGAAGTTACTTTTTGGACAGTGCATTCATCTAAAAATATTTGCTTTCAAGCTTGGTTAATAACTTGAAAATATAGATTCCTCTGTTTTAAATGTTTCTCCTCATGCATCTGAAGGTATTTACTCCACGGCCATCTGACTCAGGTTGTGCTTTGAAGAGCGCAGGTAGTGCCTGGTGCGGGATGTATTCTGCAATATTTTCTTATTTCTGCTATGCTTTGGTGTGAATACTGCCCCCACCTCTGTACTGAAGACTGGCGTGTGACAGGAGGCTAGCAGATCATTAGTACCTGCAATTGTTCCTTCTCCACAATGCATAGGAAGAGTCAGGGAATCATACCTATAAGCTGAATGCAGACCAAGTGATCAGTTGCTGAGTGAAGATACACAGACCATGCATGTATAAACATGTGTCATGTATTGCAGATAATCCACAGATTACTGATAAAGGAATTATTAAAGAATTATACTGAGAAGTACAACTCACTAAACAGGATAAGGCAAATCTGTCGCAGAGTCTTGGAAGGCTGATGGTTGGTCCCACGATGCTTCTGCTGCCTGAGTTAATCTCCACTGTCCAAGCCCTCGAGGGAGAGAAGAGAAGGGGCCTCTGTGTGTGCGCCTCAGGTCTTAAACTAGCTCAGAGGCCACACCCTAGGGGCTGGTACCTCACCCACTACAATCATGCATGTTTATCTCTACATGAGCATATATATGCCACATGAAATCATTTTGGTTACAACCAGCCATGCGTCTGCAACAATGTTCCCCCACTGGCATCACTTAGGGGCATCACAGTGATCTTGGCTGGGGTATGTGCTCTGCAATGTTGAAAACTTCATCCAGTGATGCCTTTCTCAGGCATCCTTGTCATTAAGCAATCCATGGCTGTGTATATGTGGCATACATAAACATACACATATATAGGGTCAGATGAGGTAAGTTTCCACTCTATCTTTTCAAAAATATTTTTTTTTGAGACAAGCTTTCTCTATGTAACAGCCCTAACTACCCTGGAACTCACTTTGTAGACCAGGCTGGCCTCAAACTCACTGAGATCTTCCTGCCTCTGCCTTCCAAGTGCTGGGACTAAAGGCATGTGCCACCACTGCCCAGCCTTGAAAATAAATTTTTACTTAAAAAAGAAACCATTTAAAAATTTTTCCTCTTTTATGAAGGCCACATGTTCCAAATTTTATTACACAGTCTTATACCCTTATAAACTAAACTTACCTTTACAATGTAGTCTTGATGGCCCCAAGGCTGAGCTATGGACTAATGGCCCCTTACCGCTGAGGCAGAGAATAGGGATGAGCAGCTCACAGCTCTGGTTTCAAAGACAGAGGCATTTGTGGGCAAATCTGGAGAAGGAAGGAGTCTGTAACCCCAGAGGATGCTCTGGGCAGAACTCGCTCCATCCAGGGAAAGGCAAATTAGTGTTGTTTTGTCTCTGAATGTGGATCCCAAGGGAAACCTCCCTTCTAGCCATCCTGAGATGGTCCCACTGGGGCTCCTTCAGAGCTGTTGGGCTTTTCTAAATGCTCAAGTATAGTTTATGTCTCAGCTCAGACACACGGGGAGTTGTGTTAGCTGATAGAGTGGTCTGAATGAGAATGCCCCACCGCTGCCACGCCACTGCCCCGCCGCTGCCCCGCCGCTGCCCCGCCGCCATAGGTTCTTAAGTTTGAATACTTGGTCCCCAGTTGGTAGAACTGTCTAGGATGTATTAGGAGATGTGGGCTTATTGAAGAGGGTGTGTTACTTGGGGCGGGCTTTGAGGCACAGGATTGGTGGGCTTAGGTCTTATCTTGTGGGTTTTGGAAGGCAGTGAGACATTAGTTATTGCCTCAGCGGGAAAAGGCTATGCCATTTCCAGTTTACTCTCTCTGCTTCCTGACTGTGGATCAAGATGTGAACTCTCAGCTGTCTGCCACCTCTGTTCCACCATCATGGACTCTAACCCCCTGAGACTGTAAGCCTCAAATTAAACACTTTCTTTTATAAGTTGCTCTGGTCATGGTGTCTTTTCACAATAGAAAAGCAACTAAAACCAAAGCAACTTATGGAGATAAAGATCATCTGGGATCATAGTTTCTGAGGATCTGTGATATCCAGTCCCGGGTGTTTGGGCAGAGCATCCAGGCGGCCCAAGTGGATTCTGTGGCAGAACAGGAAGGAAGCAGAGAGCACTACAGAAAGAGGCCATGGACAATATAATGTTGGGGACCCACCTCCAGCAACCCACTTCCTTCCATGAACCCCAGATTCTGCCAGCTGGGAACAAAGTGTTCAAACACAGCAGCCCATGGGACTTTTGTATTCAAACCATAACAGAAGATCATCTCCCCTGGGAATAACTAACTGCTCTCTGCCACCCAGAAGACAACCTACACAACAAGCTCCTGAGCCCATCGGATCCTGTTACCATGTGCCAACCAAATGGCTCTAAACTTGATGTCCAAGAGCCAGGAATGGGCTGGGTTGAGCCCTCAACTAAGGGGTATAAAACTTTTAGTTAAAATCAAATTTTGTCCTTGAATGAATTGTGTCTATGTCATAGCTTTTTTTCTTTTTGGGGAATATAAAATATCTAAATGTTTAGGGTCTCAGACTTTGAAAGTTATTCTTAATGTGAGAACAACAAAAAAAATAGGAATAAGTGAGAATAATAATAAATATAAAAGTAAAATATAAAATAAATATGAACAAAAATGTATGAATATGACCTAGATGTCTACCAACAGAGGAGTGAGCAAAGAAAATGTAGTATACATACACAGTGGAATTATTTTCATTTATTAGGAATTGTGTTATGCTATTTGCAAGGAAATGGATGCAACTGGCAGTAGTCATATTAAATAAAGATAATATTTATAATATTTAGTAATAAAATCAAATAAAAATTAAAAAATATTAAGTCAGTCTCAGAAGACAAGTAACATGTGTTCTATGATTTGTGGTTCCAAGATGTTAGACACACAAAATCATACACGTACAAGGGATAGGAGAGAGTAAGCACAGCTGTCAGGGGTGGGACTCAGTGGTCAAGAGCACGGGCTGCTCTTCCAGAGGACCCAGGTTTGATTCCCAGCACCCACATGGCAGCTCACAACCATCTGTAACTCCTGTTCCAGGGGATCCAACGCCCTTTCTGGCCTCTGCGGGCACCAAGCACACATGTAGTACACAAACGTAGGCAAAACACCCTACACATAAAAAACAAATGAACAACCCACAAGAGCAGTGAAGGGTGCGCAGCACGTACATGTGCATGCCCCTCCCCCAGACTATAAAATCCTCACCCTGGAGTGTTTCCTGGTCAATACATCATCCCACTTTAAATTGTGAAGCTTGACCTCTTTGGGGACCAACTGTGTGCAGTGCCACAGATTCTTACCATGCTGGGCAGCCATAGCTAGACACAGCGCCCAGTCACCCTGTTGCCAAGTCTTGCTGGTAGGCATGTGAAATACATTTCTGGCTTATGATATTTTCAACTTTTGATTGGTTTATCAGGACAACCCCACTGTAAATTTGTTGCTGGAGGGCTTCTCTCCAGGTTCCCCAAGCCCCGTAGTCCCACAATCCACTTATAAAATAATCACTCAGACGCTTATATTACTTATAAACTGTATGGCCATGGCAGGCTTCTTGCTAACTGTTCTTTTATCTTAAATTAACCCATTTTTATAAATCTATACCTTGCCACGTGGCTGGTGGCTTACCAGAGTCTTTACATGCTTCTTGTCCTGACCGTGGCTGCAGTGTCTCCCCCTCAGCCTTCTGATTCCCAGAATTCTCCTCTCTCCTTGTCCCACCTACTTCCTGCCTGGTCACTGGCCATCAGTGTTTTATTTATATAGAACAATATCCACAGCACTTCCCCTTTTCTTTCTTTTTTTAAAAAGGAAGGTTTTAACTTTAACATGGTAAAATTACATATAACAAAACAATTATCGAGCAAGAATTACAGTTACAATATTAAAGAAAATGTCCTATCTATCTTATATTTGTGAATTTAAGGTTTTATATCTAACTTATCTTTTATCATAACTGAGGAAATTACAACTATCTAGTTTTCAACCACATCAAAGACCTGAGAAGGAACATAATGATACCTGAGAAATGGTAGATGGATGCAAGCAACTTTCGGGAATCTTGCAAGAGTAGACCAAGACAGCTGGCAGCCTGGACAGTCACCTAATGTTTTTTAGCATTGTTGTTGCATTCAAATTGGCTATAGGCCTAGAGTATCTGACAGACCATTTTCAGAAGCAGGAATTCTGAGAGACCATCTTACCCTGTCTTGGCAGAGTACAGTGGTCGCTTTCCTTGTGTCCCGCTTGTCCAAAAAGGACAGCATTGCATTTGCACTGTCAGCTGTCAAGGCAAGGGCAGTTCTTTGTCCAGTAGGCCATTTTGTGCCAAAAAGACAAACTTCCAAATGGAAATGTCTTAGAAGCCCAACATTTTTTCGGGATCAATTGGTGCAGCCAGGAGCAATTGTGTCTCACGTCAACAGAATTTTAAGTTATTTAAATGCCATATTCTCTAGGTCTATGAAGTGTTTGAAGATTACCTATCTATCTGAAATATATCTATGTATACCTAGAAGACTTAACTAACATGGCTACAGATATGATTATCATAGATTACTAATTATTAATCTATTTTTTAATTATCCATTACAATTTTAAATGAGTTACATAAACATAGTACCTCAAGCAAGAATAGAAATATATATATATATATACAGTATAACAAAATTAACTTTAAGTTTGTATCAATAAACTAAAATTGATACCAATGTAAAACATTTTAAACATAAACTAAAATCTATACCAATGTAAAACATTTTAAACAAGTTGTTCTTTAAAAGTAGGTTCATTAATCTACCCTTTTATCTTATCATCTCCATATCCTCTTATATATCTATATCACATCCCCTTTTCTTTTTTAGAAAGAGATCACATTTATAATCAACCTGTTTTAAATAAAAATATTGGTTTTTTTCTGTCCCACACCAGAGGGCTCTTCTGATTTGGGACACAAGAATCTCTTAACCATTTTTTTTTTTTTTTAAGCAATATGTCTGGGTTTAGAGGGGGAGTGAGCCAATTCCACCTCTAAAGCCAGCTTGGTATATTTGGGAATTTGGGCGTAGCATCTCTTACTACTTCCTGCTGGAGGGGGGCGCTGTATCTTATGGGGACGCAAAGAAAATTTTAGGCCTATGGGGTAGTCCGTGAAGCTGTATTGTGTGAACTAGTTGCCTTGAAACCGCTCTGGATGTTGGATCATCGGGGCCATGGTGTCATCGGAGACCTTTCAGGGGGTCTTGGCTGGTCAAACCTAATGTATCTTAATCTGGAACAAATCTGTAGCCTCTGGCTTTCTGTGGAAACAAAAGCAGAACCTCTTTTCCAAAGTAACATATCCTTAAATCCAAATTTTGAAGTGAAGGTACCTTTAAAATTTACATTTTGGCATAACTGAACAGCTTTTGTAATCAAATGTTTTTGTTTAGTTACGAATATCAAAGACAACATAATCCAGATTTTATGTGTGATAGCCATCTTTACGTGGCTTATTACCTTTATTGTTTTTTTAAACACTTTATTTTTAGATACTATTTGTTTATATAACGGTATATATTTTTTTTCTTTTAAGCCTACGTACATTTTTACATGCATTATAAACTATTTCATCTGAATCATTCTTATTGGGAATTTATTGCTTTAAACTGTAGCCTTTTAAGCCTGAAACGGTGCTGTGGCTGCTGGCTCTGCCCCCTTTAGCTTTTCAACATGGCGGTGGTACGTTTTTTACCAGCTCTGGGAGCCATCAATTCTCAGAAATAGTGGGTCTACGGTTTTATCAAAGCATCGTGTAGCCCAGAAACCTCTTTTTTTTTTTTTTTTTTTTTGGTTTTTCGAGACAGGGTTTCTCTGTGTAAGCCCAGAAACCTCTTTAAAAAAAAAAAAAATACTAGTAAAGACTAAATCTACCACACAGCGTAATGTGCCGCTGGCAGACGCCTCATTCCTGCCACACTGCTGGTCAAACGCACACGCCAGGAACCCGCCAGTGTTCAAACCTGCGTTTTGCAGCGTCTAGCTGCCTATATGAGACATGAAGCAGCAACCTGGTTTTGGCTCTGTTTAGAATTGGTTATTAAACATTTTCAGGTTTAAGGTGGAAACTCAAGCCGTTGGGCGCCATTTGTTGCTGGAGGGCTTCTCTCCAGGTTCCCCAAGCCCCGCAGTCCCACAATCCACGTATAAAATAATCACTCAGACGCTTATATTACTTATAAACTGTATGGCCATGGCAGGCTTCTTGCTAACTGTTCTTTTATCTTAAATTAACCCATTTTTATAAATCTATACCTTGCCACGTGGCTGGTGGCTTCCCAGCGTCTTTACATGCTTCTTGTCCTGGCGGTGGCTGCAGTGTCTCCCCCTCAGCCTTCTGATTCCCAGAATTCTCCTCTCTCCTTGTCCCACCTACTTCCTGCCTGGTAACCTACTTCCTGCCTGGTTACTGGCCATCAGTGTTTTATTTATATAGAACAATATCCACAGCATAAATTGATGAACATTTGTATACGGCAACCCAATTCATTTCAAAATGGTAAGTTTTGTGATATATAAATCCCATCTCAATAAAAACATTTTAAAGGTTCAGTGCGCAGGTTGATAGTGGCCCTGCAGTGATTGCTCAGGGGTTAAGCATGCCTCCTGCTCTTCCTGCCTTCCTTCCTGGATTTGAGTCTCTCTCTCTCTCTCTCTCTCTCTCTCTCTCTCTCTCTCTCTCTCTCTCACACACACACACACACACACACACACACACACACACACACACACACTGTGGGATGGTCTGTATGTCAAATTGCTCTGATTGGTCAATAAATAAAACACTGATTGGCCAGTGGCTAGGCAGGAAGTACAGGTGGGACTAACAGAGAGGAGAAAAGAAAGAACAGGAAGGCAGAAGGAGTCACTGCCGGCCACTGCCAGGATAAGCAGCATGTGAAGACGCCGGTAAGCCACGAGCCACGTGGCAAGCTATAGATTTATGGAAATGGATTAATTTAAGCTATAAGAACAGTTAGCAAGAAGCCTGCCACGGCCATACAGTTTGTAAGCAATATAAGTCTCTGTGTTTACTTGGTTGGGTCTGAGCAGCTGTGGGACTGGCGAGTGAGAGAGATTTGTCCTGACTGTGGGCAAGGCAGGAAAACTCTAGTTACACACACACACACACACACACACACACAAGCAGAGGACTTCCCCAGTTCTCCTGGGCTCCTATGGCACCATGTACAGCTTCTGGTCTAACACTTGGCGCGTTCTGTGGTGGCTGATTACTTCTCTCTGTCCGTCCCCACTGACTGAGCTGTAAGAGCTGGAGTCTTGGTTCGCTAGCCCAAGGCTAGCTACAATAAGGAGATCTCAAGAAATGCGTGCCTCAGGGGCTGCCCAGCTGACTCTCCATTGCTGAGCCATTTAGTTTAGCCATTTTGTTGGCAAACCAGTAGGGTTTTTATACTACTAGGAGGCGGGAGTTAGTTGTTTTGTTTGTTTGTTAAATTTTTTTCAATACTGGGTTTCTCTGTGTAGCCCTGACTGTCTTGGAACTGGTTCTGTGGACCAGGCTGGCCTTGCACTCAGAGATCTTCCTGTCTGTCTCTCCTGAGTGCTGGGATTAAAGGTGTACACCAACACCACCTGGCTTCCCCACCCACCCCACCTCTGACTCACTTCACTCCCCAAGACAGGGTTTCTTTGTGTAGCCTTGCCTGTCCTAGACCTAGCTGTACAAAGCAGGCTAGCCTCAAACTCAGAGAAATCCACCTGTCTCTACCTCCCAAGTGCTGGGATTAGAGGTGTGTGCCACCACTGCCCAGGTGGAAGTTAATATTTTTATTGTTTGCTGATTTTTAATTGTGTGTGTGTGTGTGTGTGTGTACATACACATACGTATGTTGGGGGGAGGGCACATGTGGAGGCCAGAGGTGAACCTGGGGTGTTCTTTGTTCCTCAGGAACCATTCACCTTGTTTTTGTTTTGAGACAGGGTCTCTCGCTGACCTGGAACTAACTGATTTAGCTAGTCTAGCTGACTGGAGTTCCTGAAGTCTCCCCAGAGCAGAGATTATGGGTGCACACCACCATGCTCAGCTTTTCTGTGCAGTCTGGGGATCTGAATGCAGGTCTTCACGATTCTGCAGCAGGCACTGAACCTACTAAGCCATCTCCCAGCTCTGGAAATAGATTTTGTTGTTGTTGCTGCTGTTAAACTTAAACCTATCTGGGAGGATTCCATAAAGCCACAACGGTCTCTTCATGAAAATAATAAATGCTATGAGACAGTGTGGAGTGGACTGGTGTGACTCTGCCTCTGTGACTGGCAGATGTTCACCCACTGCATTCTCATGTGAACTCCAGCAGTTTTCTGGTCAGTGAGGGAAAAAAGACAGAGGGAGAAGAAAAGATGTGCATTTGCTGATAAATAAATCAGCATGACCAGACTGTCAATTTGGAAGACAATGCCAAACTATAAAGAATTGCCTAAGAAACCCAAGTGCAAAGGAGGAAGAATAGGAAAGAGCCTCTCATGCTCAGCACTGGACAGGCTTAACCCTTTACTCTGGTCACTTCTGGTCCAGAGACTAGGATCCCTGCACACCCAGATCCACAGGTTCTGAGTCCTCCCACAGTTGTGAGTCATTTCATGGTGAATTAGGCTCACAGGGAGGCCATCCCCTCTCTCACCGTCTTCACTCTCCCTCCTCCCACCCCTCCTCCCGCTCCTGCTCCCTCATCACAGGCTCTGGTGCTGGCTCCTTCCCAAGTCTCAGTGAACATCTGGAACGATTTTTCTATTGTTCTTGATCTGAGTTTGAAAAACCACAAAGAACTTTGCTAAGCAACATTTCCCTTAATGTTTAATCCCACTCGACTTCAGACGTATTCGCTTCTTCTGCTTCTGACTCATGTATACCTGACTCATCAAAGGGCGTTTTCTTCTTCCTCCTCTTTCAGTTTTCTAATGAGCCTTTTGCATCCTAGAACCTGGGGTGAGCCTCACCATCCTAGCCAGCATCACTCACCTCTCCCAGAACCTCCTGAATAGAAAAGGATGACTGAGGCAGGAGGGACCCAGGGTGCCTTCACTCACCCCAAAACATCACCTATTGATATGGGAACATCAGGGTGTCTTTGAGAAATGATGGATCCTTTCTCCACTCTTGGTGAGTTTGGCTCAAAGAGCTAGGGTCCCAGAAACTTGATGGCCACCTTGAGCCAGTGGCTTTTGAATTATTGTCTGAAAACTTCAAAAAGTTAAATTTGTGAGCCAGAGAAGGAGACAGACTCCTGTGGGAGATGGAGTACCATCAAACCACCAAGCTGCTGATCTGGGGGTTCTATAAAGGACTTACAACAGAAAGTGGGTGAAGCACCGGGAGAGGGTGAGCTGGTGGCTCAGTCCAGTCGGGTGTCCAGGTGCCTCCTCCCAGTCTCTACCACACGGTCACAGTCTGAAGAGAGCCTGGCTCAATGCGTGGCCCCTAACCAGATCAGAAAGTAGGGGAAGAGGGCTAGAGACCATGCTGGGACAAGAATGTGTTACCCTTTCCTCCAAAGGAAACCATTTCTGTGAAGGGAGGAGGGAAGCTGGCAAGGTCAGAAAACTACAAAATCAGCAAAGCTCCCCAACCCCAAGGTGAGTATTAAGTAACTGCAAATGTGGGGCTTGGAGTGGGGGGCCTGGGGACTTTGGAGATGCTGTCTTTGGGCTGGAGCTCTAGGATTACTGCTTTCATGAATCACCCTTGTTGGGGTGGGATTTCTGGTGACTCTAGTAAATTCACTGGCTCACCAAGCTGGGCTCAGTTGGAATCCTGTCTTCAATCTGTGCTCAGCATCCTAGCTGGGGTGAATAAACATCTGTCTGCCATGCAACAGGAACACAGGTGCATATTTTAAAACAAAGTACTTTGTCAACAAATAGCAGTCTTGAAATTGACCTGATTTCTGAATCAAATCCTGCCCCATAAAGAATGAGTGGAGTAGATTAAATCATAATAAAGATTCAGTCTGAGTATTGAAGATAATAACCAGGAATGGTTTTGTTAATGAATGAATGGCGCCTGCATCTCCTCCTGCCCTAACAATTCTGAGAAGGGCCATTTGATTTGGTTGACAGACATGCGCTCGAGGGCAACACTATTGTCAGGGTGCACCACGTGGGTTGGAGAAAGAAAGCACTCCCAAGATGAAATTTTAAGACCTATGTGGCAGCAGAAGGTCCAGCCTCTTCTGATGGACTGAACCCCAAACAACCATACAAAGGCGTATTTATTGAAAGTTATACAAAGTATTTCCTCCTACTAAGGTTCCTAATCTTAATTTACATGTCTTACTGAAGGAGACCATCACATGCCTCCATGACTCTAGTCCTTTATTATGTATTGTGTGGAATACACAATAATACAAGAGCCTCAGGTGTGCCTGAGGTGTCTTGTGACCAAAGTCTGGGATGGCTGCAAAGCCCCTTAAGCGAAATAATCACTATTTTCAACAAGGATTCTTCAAGGTCAAAGCATTTCTAAAAAACAGCTGTTCATTCTACTATCTATCCCATACAGTGATTCTGCTAAATTTCTACAACACACTAGAAACTTCATAAACTGAAAGGAAAGACCAAAGCAGAGAGAGATGGTGTTGGGAACTGCCAAGGGTCATCTTCGGCCTCAAGGTCATCCATCAGTTGACCTTTAGCACAGGAGGCAGTTAAATGTCATCCAGGTCCTGTTAAGGACACATACAGAAAAGCAGAGGCCAATAATTCAGAACTTGTCCGAGGTGGGATTCTTCAAGGAAAGGAGTCACATATGAGCCTGGGAGAGCATGGCCTGTCTCTCCCTGCCCAGTCCTGAGCTGGCTCTCCCAGCCTGCATCCCTGCTCCTGATTGCTCATTCATATTTGATGTCTTCAAGATGAACAACAGCAAGCTGTGCACACACACACACACACACACACACACACACACACACACACACACACATATTTGGCTAAGTGTTTCAGGGATAATTGCCTTACTGTTGACATCTGTTTAACTTGCTAGCAACCCCTATTTTACAGATGCAAATACTGAGTCTCAGCAAGGTCTAGTAGTAACTTAACCAAGGCAACAGAATTAATGATCCCATCTGATCCACCCGGAAGGGAAGACCTTGTTTCTGATGTCACATCTCCTGGCTGGATTTATGGGGTCATCTGTTGTTACAGCTGAATCTCTGCATACTCTTGAGTGTGCACCAACCAGTGAAGACCGGGCACTTCCTGCCTGCTTTCTTACCGTCTGCCACCACTTGCATGAAGCCAAGCTGGAACAAGTCTACTTTTGGGGTGCAGATGTCCTGACACCCTGGCAGATCCAGCCGGGGCTGGATGAAATAAGGCTTCATTTGCTCTTTGCCCTTTCCCCTTCTGGGTACACTGGGCAAGGTGGGGGAGGGGACAAGTTTGAAATTGCCAAATTCTTCATACAGGCAGCTGGCCATGCTTCTCAAGTGGGGAAAGATAACTGTACCAGCTCAGAGCACAGTCAGCAACATCAATGACAGCCTAAAGGCAGTTCCAGAGCACCACCCTCAGCAGTGAAATAGAGATGAGCAAAGAAGAAAGAAAGGGAAAGAGGAAGTGTTGCACAGTGACCTAGAGTTTATTTCTTCAGATGATTGGCTCCTTAAATTTTATACATGATTAAGTGCTGCTGGTACCAGAGGCTTATGGAAATGAGCCTAGGTGGAGCTGGGAGCAGGAAAGTGGAGCTTCTAAGCAAGCAGGAGCGGTGGAGGCTGGGCCTGCTGAGCAGAACTGCCAGCACCCGGTCCGGTCCCGGAAGGCTGACTTCCGGCTTCTGCCTGGTCTGACTTCCGGCTTCTGATCTAACTGCATCTTCGAGCTCTCTTCTGCATCTGTCATGAATCTTCTGGCTCCTGCATCCTTTTTAAGGGGGGCAGGCAGGCGGGTGGAGAGAGTGCTGCATCTTGGCTGCTCTGTAATAACATGGATAGCTTGGTGAGTGTTTGTGAATAGGAAGGACCTGAGGAGTGGCTGGAGCCAGGGTTTTCCTAATGCTATTAGAAGGCCAGTGGACAGAGGGCTGTCTGCTGGCAGAGCCTAGAAGACGGACATTGTGGCTAATGAGCCCATGATGGATAGGGGCTCTTGGGAGTCGCAGCTCCAGAGGGACCCATGGCTAAAGAGGGAGCTGTACTTCAGGAGCTTCTTAGACCACAAAGCAAGTATACCCAAGTAAATGGTCCTTTATTTCTCTGTAACAAGGTCCTGGCCCCAATGCACAAGTCCCTGTTTGTGACACATTGGTGAACATGTCATTGGTCCCATATTCTAGGAGTGGGGAAATTCAAAACTCCTCTCTCTTGATGAGAAGAGGTGGAGCTGGGGAAACAGCAAATGTTTGCCTGGCTGGCTCAAGGACCTGGGTTTGGTTACCCCATACCTACATACAAAGCTAGACACTGTGGTATATGCTTGTGAATCCCAATGAAGGCAAGATGGCAAGCAAACACAGAATTTCAGAGCTTGCTAACCAGCTTGCCTAGTCTACTTGGTGAAGTTCCAGGCCAATAAAGGAGATCCTGTCTCAAAACAGAAGATGGAAGGTACTTGAGGACCAACATCCAAGGTTGTCTTCTGCCCTCTATAGTCACACACATGCACACATGCACACACGCACACACACACATAGAGGAAGTGGAAAGCCATACTGCAAAAGGGTACAGTTCAGGGAGGGGAAGACTTCTTTGAGCCATTTTACAAACAGCATGTGGCTCTGGCCCACTCAACTTTGAAGAACTCCAAGTTTATTTTTATCTCACTTCGGTTCATGGACTTTGGTTCAGATTTATATTTTAAAAGGTCACTCTAACAAAATGAATGACAGGATATTGTAGGGTCAGCCAATTGAGAGAATTACTAGCTCTCTGCATCTGTGTGTTCCACACCCTCACATGCAGACAAGCCAAGCTTGAAAATGTTCAGGGGAGAGCTTGTATCTGTAGATGTGCAGATGTTTCTAATCATTACTCTCTAACAATACAGGATAACAACTATATGAGCATGTTCAGCTGGATGAGGCCTTGCAAGTCACCTAGAGAAGAATTAAAGCTTGCTGGAGGATGTAGGTTGCATATGCAAATTTATAGGAGAGACTTGAGCAACCATGGGATTTGGTATCCACAGGTGGTACCAACCCCCACAGAATCGGAAGAATGGCTGAATCTCATTCTCACACTGCCCCTGGAGTCTTGGACTCACTGTAAATCCGTATTGTAAAGGGCAAAGAGGAGGCTCAGAAGTGAAGGCATTTCCCACCAAGCCTGAGGGCCGTCACCAGGGTGTGGCAGAAGGAAAGAACTAACTCCTGCAAGTTGTCCTCTGACTGCCATGTTCATGACAGGACTTACACACACAAATACACATGCATGCTCACATATGTAAGTGAATAAATGTAATGTTTTTAATGCATATTGTGAACTCAGAGGAAAAGACTTAAACTTAAAAAAAAAAAAAGTATAATCAATACGTCAAGAGCTGAAAGTACTTAGGAGCAGCAGGCACGGTGTCCACCTCAGCAGCCCTCTGTAACTTGGCCTGAAGACTTACAGTATCTATCCTAGCATTGCCTGTCATATGGCAAAGACCTGGTTTCCACAAACTGAGAGATCCCTGAGGGGAGGAAGAAAACCTTATTTATGTGTACATTCTAGCCTGTCTTCTCCTACTCTTAGCACAGTAGCTGGGAAGTACTAAGTGTCATCATTGATGGATAGATGAAAAGAAAGATGAGTGGATAGATGGGTGTATGCTGTTTACTTGGATCTCTTCAAATAGAACCAAATATAAAGACTTGGTGGCAAGACATTTTCTAGAAGGTGATCTCAGAAATAATTGTAAGTGAGGAGAGAAAGAAGAGTATGGATTTCCTTAAGGAAATGAATGGGCTTGACCCCTCTGGCTAGGAGGAATGGTGTTGAACATGCCTCTGAGGAAACTCACCATGAATGAAGATATTGGGGCATTTATGTGCCTCACCCAACCCCTCACTGGTTGGTATAACTGCCCACTTTCTTCAGTGCCCAAGTTCTTCCTGCTTCTAGTCCAGCAACTTCCTGTGTGTGGGAGAAAGCCTCAGCCTGGGTCTCAGCAGCATCTGCTGCCCATGTGCATGTACCAGACGCCTGGGCATCAGAAACACTTTCTTCAGAGTGAATAGATCTCCCAGCTCATGCCAACCCAGATACGGTACTTTCTTTGCAGATGGTCAACAATTATTTGCTTTCTGAAGTGACACACACTGTCCATGTCATAGTCTAGCAGGTGAGTCACATCCCCTGACCCTCAGAGACCAGCATTTCGCTCTCGCTCTGACCCTGATTGCCATGGTCCTGTATTCCTTTACTTTTACTTTGTTTCAGTGTTCAGGCAGAATTCAGGGCTTTGTACATGCTGGGTAAGCACTCTACCACTAAGCTACATCCTCCAATTCCTGCCCTGACTTACTGCAGGCTTTTTGGATTCCTAGGCAGACTGAAAGGGAGGCCACCAGTCTCAAGGGCCTCCTCACCAAGGTGAAACCTCTAGGAACAGACTGGGTTGCCGAAGATGTTCTAGCAAACAAGGAGTAGGAGAGCTGGCACTTGGAGGTGCAGGGAGGATGTGCCTTCTCGTTTGAACAAAGCTGTATGGTTTTGCTGATGTTTCTCTGAGCTTTGATGGCCTTTCCAGCTGTGAGGAATGTATATGAGGAGAGAAAGAACAATTCAGTTCAGAGTGGGAGAAGGAAAAGCTGTCTACAGCTGATAATAGAATTTCTGGGCTGAAAGTTTCCCATTGTTCTGCTTTTTCTTCATATTTTAGGAGACAACAGAGGGAGCTGGGATTCTTGCTGGAATGTGAATGCTCTTTCCACTCTGAGAGATCAGTGTCTTCTGACTTCCTGATGTCCTTGTTAGGAACTAGAAACCTGGACTCACCTGCACACACCTGAGCAGGGAAGATGGCCCAGAATTGGCTCACAGGCACCAATCCCAGAGAACAGGACCAGTGTGCTAAATCACAAATACTTCCCTGGTCATTGGAACCAAATACTAAGAGCCTAGATTAAAGCCCAGCAGAGCACATCTGGACCAAAGTCCCTTCAGAAGGTGGTGACAACCTGGAAGAAAGCGATACTAGAGGTGGACAGATGGCCTCCACAGGGAGCATGAAGGAACTAGCAAGAGTGGTTTGGGTTTGGGACCATTCTCAGCCTGCCCTAGAAGGTCCTTTTCTATGTAGTCTCATGCAGTCCAGTCATTGGCTGGGGGAATAAGGTCAGCGGGATTTATAACCAGATGAGCCCAGCTGCCCACACTCCTGACAGCTTCAGACACCTCCACTTTTCCATAAGTGATCTGTGTGGGTTTCCACAACCCCACTCCACAGAACCATTGTTCAGAGTGTCTTCTTCTCCGTGCTCACCGATATCAGTAAACACTCAGAACCACAGTGAGGCAAGACACTGCCCTTTGCTCTAACACGTCTCACTCTCAGTTTGCCGTGGGACACAGGTCCTTAACGGCATGTTGAAGCTCCTGTGAGCAAATCAAAGTTCCTCTAGACACTTCTCATCTGTTCGCTTCCGGTATTTTTTTTTTTTTTTTATTATTATTATTATTTTTTTTTTTTGTGAATAACTGCACTGTTCCGGTCCAGTGAGCTTCATCACGTGGAATGTGTATCTGAATTGTGTTTCTGCAGCCTAGGTCACAACCAAGGAGAGAAGCAAACACCGCACAATGCGAGTTAAATTCAAGTGGGGTAGAATCAGGTTATTTTGACCGGAAGCAATTTCTATACTTGAAATACAGACAAAGAAAAGTGTGAGCCTCAACACACTCAAAACTGGAAGTGTTCCGGGTGCGATTTCATTTGTTTTGAGTTGCTCATGGACATTTGTCCCAGATAAGCAGCTGACTCGATCCTGTGGATATGCCCTGTCTGTGTCACTCACTTAAAACCTCATCCTTTGCCTTTTCAATCTGCCCTTACAGCTGACCCGGGACAGGGGTGAGGGTGGGAGGTGGGGAGTCTGGTGGGGGGGTTCGACGCCACTTCAGGGCTGGTGGGATGTGAAGAAAGACCAGGAATTTCTCAGAAAAGGTGACTGTCACTTAGCAGCAAGCCTGGCTGGATGTTAACCAGCTTGCTATTGTCCCTTCTGACTTTCTTTCTCTGCAAAAAAGCACCAGGCTTTTGTGTGCATGTTGTGTTGGTGCATCTGTATGCATATGTGTGTATGTATGTATGAATATGTATATATGTGTGTGTGTATAGTGTGTATGTGTGTGTGTTGGTATATCTGTATGTATATGTGTGTAGGTGTATGTATGTGTTTATGTGTGTGTAATGAATGTATATGTGTGTGTGTGTGTGTGTGTGTGTGTGTGTATGGCAGTCAAAGGCTGATGTTAGGTGTCTTGCTCAATCTCTCTCTGTCTTATTCTTGAGACAGTCTCTCCCTGATTTGGTTGGGATCTGTTTGTCTCTGCACCCCAGCGCTGTGATTGAAAGTGCAGGTCTCTATGGCTGGCCTGTTACATGGGTGCTGGGGATCGGAACTCAGGACCTCATGTTGTGCGTCAGACACTCACTAACTGAGCCGTCTTCCCAACGCCGGCTTCCTGCCTTCTTACCGAATTCTTTCCTTCACTCCAGCACGACAACACTGAAGGTGGCTTCGGCATTGACAGCCTGCTCCATTCCAGGTGTCGGCCTGCGAGACGACAGAGCAGTTTTTGTGCTGGGCCTGGCGGCTTCAGTGTCCGGCGGCTGTTTGCAGGCGGCAGACAGGGACACGGGGACCCACTTCACTTTCTTAAGGATGCCCAGGCTGCACCAAGGCTGAAGCTGGCAGTTAGTGTCTGTTGGCTTTGAAGGGCCACAGACCTGCTGCTCACTTGGGGTTCTGGCAGGATCCCATTGATTATTTTACAAAGATGAGCTTCCCCCTCTTTCTCTTTGAATATTTGCTTACATACGCTTTCTCACTTTTCTTTCCATCTTCCCACCCTTCCCACGTACACACACTAAAATAACTCGCTCTGCAGCACTGACAGAGAGGGGCTGCGGAAGCCTGTGGTCTCTTCCCTCAGCTGGCAAGCTGCCGAGGAGGGAAAGGGGGGTTCTGGCCCCGAACCAAGGACACAATTATCGACATGCTTACCATCCAGTGTCTCATCTCCTCCAAGGGCCTGCTAATGAGGTAATCTGCCATGCAGGTCTTTTGCCATGCTCATCTGCGGAGTGGGGAGAGCTCTTCTTAGAATTCCCTTAGAGCGTTGCTGAAAAGTGGAGTTCCCTTGCCCAGCCTAGTGTTTCTTTTCTTTAAAAATTAAGAAACAAAACAAAACAAAAACCACTTTAGAGTGTGCATGTACCACTGAGCCATCTTGCTAGCCACAGCCTGACGTTTCCAAGGAGTAAGTCTGTTTCTGATTCAGACTGGCATAAGTGCCTTCCCATGTCTGTGTCACCAAAAAGCTCATATGTCCAAAGGAGATGAAGTGTTCCAACTCTGAAATTAATCACAATCAATTGGCTCTGAAGCCCTAGACAGAAGCCTGACTCAGTGAGGAGGCCTGTGACAAATGACATCTGAGGTCACACCTTCCTTGGCCTTCCAGGCAACTCCTTTCTTCATGTGCTATGTAGAGTAGAGCCCATACCCATGTGTACATGCCTGGCAATGTGGTAGGCATTCGCTGGGGATACCCATTGTGTTTGCAGCAGCATCAGGAATGCCACCACTACATATGCCCATACTCACGAAACCCAAGCTGCAGTAATGCCACAGGTAGGAATGAGGAGTAGGATGGATGGGCAGATGGACCTAGGTAAGGCACATACCTGCTAAGCCCTGTAGATAAGCTGAATTGCGTATGGACAGACGGCCAGGGGCTGCTGACAGCTGACCCATTTTTTTTTTCCAGGAAAGCCAAATGTCGAAAATGTGACATGAAACCTCTGATTTTCAATTAGTGTTTAAATACTTTCTGAACAACACAGAGGCCCCATCATGTACCTGTCATGAGTTGGATCTGCCCTAAGGCCCTGGAGACAGTTGTCAAGCTTGAATTGAAGCTTCCTGTGAGAAATCATTGATACCCATGAACACTGCAGAGACCTTCCTGTCCACATTGTTCAGGGGAGAGGCTGAAGAATAGACCTACATTCTCCAAAAATATTTCTAGACTCATGGCAGCTGAAAGGCGGCAGTGGGCGACTGCCTCTGCTTTAGCCTGCAATGACAAAGCAACCAGTCACAGCTGAACCAAAGATGTTGGCTCACTCAGGCTCAGGGACAGGCAGCCTCCACCCCCCACCAGGTTACCCCAGGAATTTGGGCCATCTAACCTCAGCCAGGGGGTACCAGGTGGAAACACAGTATCAGATAGATAAATTGCTGGCTTTGGGGCTAAAGCAAGAGTAAAACTCAGGTATGGTGGTGTGTACCTGTAATCCCAGCACTCAGGAGGTACAGACAGAAAGATTGCAAATCTAATCTCACCTACATAGTAAGACCCTGTCTCAAAAAACCCAAACAACTCCCTTCACTGAGAGAGGGGAAGAGAGAGAACGAGAACATGAGAGCAGAAATGCCAACATACCCTCTGTTCTCCAACGCTAACCTGAGCCTCCAAACCCTCAGCTGCCAAGTAGAGAGCTGTACTATGCAGACTCCACCCACAGCCCTGAGGTCTCCATGCCTTCCTGAAGCCAGCTTTCTCTTTGCTCCTCAGGACAGCTTCTATTTACTTACCTATACTACCTCTACCAGTTGCAGCACATTTTAAGAGTCCACTAAAGACAGTAGCATGGTCACAGAGTGCAGCGTAAACCTTTCAGTGCCATGACACCTTCCTGGGCCATGAACAGAAAAATAAACCCATGCCCACAAGGTACACCTGGCATGGTAAGCATCCACGGTATCTGTGTCTCCCCTCCAAGCCTTGCCTACTCTCTGCAGCTCCTCACTTGAAGTCTATACTTGAGCTGTTTCATGGTCCTGTGACCCACAGACTTGCTCAGGACACCAAGTCAAAACTCCCTGCACTTGACTCCAATGTCCTGCTATCTGTTTTGAAGTTCCCAGCAACTTTTAGATATGAGGCTCCTTGCTTCCTTTGTATTGGGCTCCATCAGTCCTGTAGTCAGCACTGATGGTCTTTCCTAAAGCCATGCAGTGCTCTAGGGGATCTGGGTGAGAACACCGCATCTCTCTGAGCTCCGGTTCCTTCACTCAAGGCCATCAGTCTCACAACAGAGTTGCCTGGCTGGTTCTAACTATGGTAGAGGGGGTTGCAAGGCACAGAACAGGAGTAGATATTTTCTAGTCCCCTGAACCATGAGGGCAAGGCACAAAGGAACTAGGATGGGAAAGGCATGGGTGCCTGGACCACATGCAAGGCCCTCTACAGAGCCTCAGGGAGTGTCCCTATTAATAATAAAATGTTATTTGTCAAAAATATATCACATGTTAGGCACTTTTTGTTCCCCATGGCTTGTCCTTACAGCATAGAAAGTCCCTATTTTATAGAGAGGAAAATGAGTCACGGAAGAAGAGCAACCTACAGCTCTTCCTGTCCTGCCCTGTTCTAGGAAGCAAAGGGCTCCTTCCTGTTCTTTGGGCCTGGAAAACACCTCAGATGCACTCATGAGGAAGCTCAGAGCCTGAGCACATATCCCATAGCACATATTTGACAGATAAATGATAAGAAGGATCAGAAATGGAAGAAAAATCATAATTCAAAGATTAAATGTCTAAACTTAGAACACAAGGTAGCAGTGGAGACAGCAGCAGGTTCTCCAGGGCTTTGGTAACCCTTAGGGACGCTATAGTGTGTATTTCCTTTAGATGTGTTTCCATGTTGCTTCTAGAGACAAAGAATATATTTGCTGTGTGACTTTTCTAGGAGAAACTTGAACAAATGTTTATTTGCTTCAGATAAAACACCAATGACAGGCCAAAGAAAGTATTCCATCTAAGTCTAATTTAGTGAAACTGAGTTTATTAGGGTTACTCATAGAAACAGGGGTGAGGGATTGCTCACAGGATCGGGGTGAAGGGTTTTTCACAGGAGCAGGGGTGAAAAGCCATTCAGAGAAGCATGGGTTAGGGGTTACTCACAGGAGCAGGGGTTAGGGGTTACTCACAGGAGCAGGGGTAAGGGGTTACTCATAGAAGCAGTGGTGAGGGATTGTTCACCAGACCTACACCATCATGACTGCCACACCAGATCCACACCATCATGGCTGCCACACCAGACCTGCACCATCATGGTTGCCACACCAGACCTGCACCATCATGGCTGCTGCATGTTCCTTCCCCCTTTCTCTTTATAGGTCAAAATTTCCAGTTTCCTCTGGAAAGGTTGAGAGAATGCTGTAGATTCCCACTGCCACACCATATGAGTGGAACGAAACCAAAATGAAAACAGAATCTTTTCTCAACACTTTGGACATGAAAAGGAAGGGAAGAAATGGGCAGGCCTCCATACCTACACTTACTGGCTCAGAGCATACCATGAAAATTTTCTTCCCTATGTTCCTTCACATCAAGTCATTCACAACTATACTAGGATTCCAGACATGCCAGCAATGTTATCTCTTTGCACAGAGTTCTGGATGTCCCTGACATGTAACACAATGGCTGGTATCTGCCACTGTAAAATGTAAAATGTAAAATGTAAAATGTAAAATGTAAAATGTAAAATGTAAAATGTAAAATGTAAAATGTAAAATGTGTGGCTTCCCCCACTAAAATGTGTGGCTTCCCTGACTACCCAGATCCCCTCTGGACTCTGCCTGAGGAGTGTTTTCTGGGAAGACCACATGCTTCATGCATGCTGGAGAGCCAGGGTCTCTAGAGCAGCCTCAACTCAAGATGCATGGGTGATGGCTAGGTGAGTAGCCAGGCTCCAGTCCTGCCCAATGGGACAGCTTGTCAGATGCCTAAACAGTAGTACTAAGTTCCAATTGCCCTCAGAAATTAACTGCTCAAAAAAGACTCCTGGAACTAGAAAGATGCCTCAGCAGTTAAGGTACATACTTCTCTTGCAGAGGACCTGAGTTTGATTCTCAGCAGCCACATCAGGTGACTCATGGTTGCCTGTAACCCCAGCTACAGAAGATTTGATACCCTCTCCTGGCCTCCAAAGGTACTGTACTCACATGCACATACACACACACACACACACACACACACACACACACACACACACACTCATAAATAAATAATAAATACATACATACATACAAAGTAAAAATAAAAATATATAAAATCTATTTTTAAAATTCTTGTTTAATATCTTTGGATATTTTTCCTGTGTGTATGTCTGTGTGCCATGTGCATGCCTGGTGCCCATGGAGACAGAAGAAGGCATCAGAGCCCCCAGAACTGGAGTTACAAATGGTTGCAAGCAGCCATATGGGTTCTGAGAATCAAACCCTGGTCCTCTGGAATAACAGCAAGTGCTATTAACTGCTGAGCCATATCTTCAGCCCCCATAAAATCTATTTTTAAAAGTCTCCTGCAATATCTTCCTCCCCCACCCTCAGTTATTTCCCCAACCCCTAAAGGAGCTTCCTGTTGTCTCCTCCCTTAGTTTGAATTCTTGTCTCAGGGGTACCCTCCTGGGTACACATTGTCATTCCACTCTGCGCAAAAGGAGACCATCAAACAGCATGTGAAGTTATACAAATCACTTAGCTGGCATGTAACACTCACAGACTTCTGCCACTTACTGAAGGGTGTTTGGGGGGTGCTTACATCTGTCACAGTTAGCTTTCATTGACAGAATATATATACTCACCTGGGAGATGGACCCCTGTGCATGTCTGTGGGGATTGTCTTGATTCCATTAATTGAGGTGGGAAGACTGCTCTCCTTGGGTAGCATCATTCCCTGGCTGGGGTCCTGGACTGCTTAAGTGGGAAGGTTCACAGAGCAGCACCACATACTCATTGCTCTCTGCTTCCTGACTGTGCATGTGATATGACCAGCTGGTTCAAACTTCTGCCACCTTGATGTCCTCACCATGATGAATTATATCCTTGAACTGAGAGACACAGGAAAAATCCTCTTCCTTAAGTTGCTTTTGTGAGAGTATTTTATCAAAGAAACAAAGACAGCATTCTAAAGACAGACTGACTAGCCACAGCAAGATATGCAAATTTGAAGATTCTCAAAAGTCTAGGGTCATATCTCTATAGAATATCAACTCTTCCATGATTACCACATCATTCCTCCATGCCATTCATACAAAAAAAAAAAAGCAAAAAACAAAAAACAAAACAACATACAGAGAGCACCTGCTGGTGACAGGCCCTCACCCAGGAGCTGCAGAGAGAGCTGTGAGCAAGCTCCAGTCCTTGTCCCCATCAAGATCCCCGTGAAAGGTCCTCTTGCATCCCGCTGAAGGAGGTGCTGGGATAGAACCCAGGGCTTTGTGCACAGTAGGCCAACACTAAGATGCAGCCCAGATTTTACCCCACAGACAATGTTGATATTTTATTTATATATCTGTATTTTGAAGATGGAGCTCAGTGATCTGGGTTTTAGATTGACACTGCTAGGGAAGATGTTGTCTGGCTTGATCAATCCATTGTTTTCAGTAACCACACTGGCAAAGTGCACTTCAGCCCATCATTGTGGAAATAGCAACAACAGCTATAGGGAAATCTGAGCTTGGTCTTCATGCCAGGCCTGGTCTAGGAGACAAGATCACTGAGGGGATGACACAGCAGTGCTAAGGCCAGTGTATGACCATGGGGCTGTCCTCAGTTACATCTAGTCCCATTTAGCATGGACCTATAAGATCCAGCAGCCAGAGGCACAGTTAATTGTTGAAAAATAGCTTTGTCACATTTGGGAGCCCCTTCTGTGTAGCCCCAGGGCTCTGTGAGGGAAAAAAGGTGATGTAAGTCCTTGGCCCATATCCCTCTTAACTGTGTCACACGTCTTTGCCCACTCAGACGTCTTCCCTGCCCCTAGGATCTGCATCTTTACATTCAAAAATGTTGCTACTGCTCCAAGTACACAGACAGCCGTTTCTCCAGCATCCTGTCAACAACACTCAGTAACTGCAGCCCCCATCACCACGCCTTTGAAGATTGTATTAGTTAGGTGCTCTAGATGAAAGACTGAAAAAATGAATGTATACTACACAGGGGATTAATTAAGCTGGCTTCCATGATGAGAGCTGAGTGGTCCAACAATGGCTGCCTACATCCTGGAAGGCTGAAAACGCAGTAGTTGTTCAGTGCAGGAGATTGGAGGCCTCCGCAATCCCAACCTGGTACTGACGGCCTAGAGGATTCTTGGAGAGCCACCTGTCTTCAGCCCACTGGAAGTTTGAAGAAGCTGGGTACCAATGTCAATGAAAGACTGAGGAAAGATGCACTCACCGGCAAGGAGTGAAGGCAGGCAGATCACTCTTATGTTCCCCCAGACCTCTTGACATCTGGGCTGTGGTGGAAAGTACCACCCATGCTGGGGGAGGGTCTTCACCCCACAATTAATTCTTCTTGGAAATGTCCTCAGACCCACCCAAGGCATACGGCATAGCTGATTCCAGACCCCATCAAGCTGACTACAGAGATTAACTGCCATGAATATGTTTATTGGAGTGACCTACCTTGTCAGAACAGTGGCACTCGTCTCCACATGGGTATTGTGTCCCTGTGGAGCTGGGTGTGGCATGGCTGCTGCGCTCTAAATGTACTAACCTCTATGCCCACATGTGCAGCCTGCAGTTCCTGGGAATTGCACTGTGTGAGAAGATGCAGAGCGTCCTCCTCAGAGGCTGAGGGTCCAGCTCAAGACAGAACATGCAAGCCTGGGCTGTGACACCAGGACTGGAGTCTCAGAATGGAGCAGCTGGATCGTGGGAGGACTTTAGAACTGTGGCCAAGGGCAGAGGTGACAGGTGGCCAGCACCTCTGACTACCAGACTCATGCTCAATCTGCAAGATGATACAGCCCACAGGACTGCATTGATGAGATTCAGAACCGCAGCTTTGGTTCCTGATATTGGAACTTGCTACTTTATAGTCTTTATTGTGTTGGCAAAAGGAGATTAATGCAGAGAATGAAAAGAGGCCATATTAACAGAAGGGACGTTTAAATTTGTATTCTGAGGGGCGAATCAGCAGTGCTCAGCGGCGCTCAGCAGCAATGGAAGCAGAGGCAAAGAATGGCATGTTAAATTACCCGTCTCAGGCTGTCAATTTAAAACACCTTTGCTGCATTCTTTTCTTTGACCAAGTACATGTGCATTTCACACACAGTATGAAGGCAACACTTGCTAGCCCGAAACATTGGTCCCTCCCACAGACACAAAGTGTTCAGTGGGGAAAGATTTTGAGTTCAACAGAAGAATTGCTTTTTTAAGGAACATTTTTGTGTAAGAATATAGGTCGCTATGAAAGTGTATGTAGTGTGTGTGTGTGTGTGTGTAATGTAGTTGCAATTAAAAAAATAAAGACGGCAGTGGTTTGAACTGTAATGATTTGCAACTAAAAATCCATTAGCCCTGTCTATGGAAGATACTAAATATACCCAGTGTCAGGATGTGGTGGACTGGAAGGGCAGCCTTAAAATAGTTCCTTTGAAAATAGCCCCTCTGGATAGCTTTTCTCCACAGATCTATCTCCTTGACATACATTCCTGGGGAAACAAAGCAAATGAGCAGGGTGCAGGGAGATTGCTATGGAAGGAATAACAGAATACACTGTTCCATGATGTGGAACTCCAGGAATGCCAAGCCAAGGGGTCCCTCGCCCTGTTAGAAATTGCTTGCTCTCCAACTCCTGGACTCAGGACCTTGGATTGAGGTGACACTCCTGGTAAGAGTCAAGTTGCCTCACTGTCAGACAGTCTTCCGGTAGCTGTTAACATGGAGTGTTTGACACACAGATATGGTCAGGAAAGAATAAATGGGAGTCCTCCTTGAAGGGAGCTGCTTGACATGACTGTGGATGTGGCTGAACTCCCAACAGGTCATTTCCCCTTTGTCGTGTGGCTGCGGGACTCAGGGTCAGGGAATTCACTTCCCTGGGGGCAGCCACACATACCTGGGTAGTTGCGTCAATATCTCAGCTCCCATGCCTTAATCTGAACAGAGCTAAGGGGCCTATTTTGTGTTACTCCAGGGTTTCTCAGCGGAGTGAATCTGATCTTCCAGAGGCATCTGCTGTCCTCCAAGCTTCCACTGGCCTCTTTCCCTTTCCAGTCTCAGTTCTGCCCTCCTCACAATGTTTCCTGGGGACCCCCAATCCCACATACTGCACTGAACCCTTCTCATGAGTGGCTTCCGGAAGAGCTCAGACTGGAACTAGCCTGGGACTTCCGTGGCTGCCATTTGGAACCCTTTCCTACGTTTTCAGAATGCAGATGAAAGCCACGGAAGGGTGCCAACCTGAATTTTTAATATGCTGTAATTCTGTGAGATGACCTAACAGTGGAGGCAGGAATTGAGATTGATGGAGAGGAAAGAACTCTGGGATGAGGGAGAACAGCACCTGTCTCAGTGAGCAGCTCTGGTGTGTTTTCCATAGTTGTTTAGGGTCACCTTGGATGCTCATGTAAGTTAAACCAGGACACCTGGAGATCTTCCAGAAGGTACTCTTCTGCCAGCATTGGAGAGAATGAAGAAGACTGCACAATTCGATCAAGAAGATGATCTGGGTTTGTGAGAAGACGAGGCTATCTTGTTCCAGCTCCTTCCTTAAGGTAGGACTCAGAGGGAACTAGGGACCCTTTGCCAGCTGAATTTTGAGGCAACAGCATCACCTAGGAACACATCAACAATGAGGAGCTGATCCCCTTCTGTGGACCCTGGGTGTCCCCTCAGCACACCTGGCATTTGGAAGTGGTTACCTCTTGGAAGGATTACAGTAGGAGCTATATGGGTAGGCACACAACTTTGATTAAAATATGAACATTACTATCAAGAATGTTATTTAGAACTATAGATATAAAATCTAAAAACTTAAAGACATGTAATTTGTGTAAGGGCAGAGGGACAAACGCCATCTTTTGTAGAAAGGAGTTCAAATAGATGTGTGTTGGTTAATTGTCATTGTCAACTTGGCTAGGTTTGAGAACCACCTAGGAGACATGCCTCTGGATGTGTCTGTGAGTGTGTCTACATGAAGGTTTACTGAGGCCAGAAACCACCCTGAATGTGAACTGAGTGAGCAGACTGAAGAAAACGAGGAAAAGAAACAGAAGAGTCAGCTGGGCACCAGCATTCATCTCTTTCTGCTCCCTGACCATGGACACAATGTGACCTTGCGTTTCTGCCTCCCTGCCTTCCCCACCAGGTGAGCCATGGAAAACCATTCCCTCCTTAAGCTGCTGTTGTCGGGGACTTTGTCACAAACACAAGAAGAGTAACTAACATAATGAGCTAAGAAATAGAGATACCATCACACTGCTTATAAGCCAAATCCTTTTCAAGGTCCTGGCTCCAGGAAGCAGCAATAGCAGAGAAGTCATGGGCAGAAAAGAACAATTTTATTTTTGTTGTTTGTTTTAATTTGTTTTATTTTGATTTTTGACTGACACATGCATGCACTCATTCGTTTTACTCATGGAGTTAACTTTTGGAAGAGAAAGAAGATGCCTGGAATAAGATAAACAAAGACAAAGGTGAAGAAAAATTTTTAGAACACACAAGACTTGGTATATCTATAAACAAAGAAGAAAACAGGAAACAGATATAAAGAAAAAGAAAAGTGGTAACTAAATCTTGGTCCTTTATTATGGCTTGCCTTTGCTCAGTACTCCAAAGAATGTTGGCAGGATGACAGGACTCTGTATTTTCTGAATCTCAAAAATTACAATATGGTTTATGAAGCATGATACTAATTAGTCTTAACAATAAAAACCTGGAGTCAGATATCGAGGATGAAAGCTGAAAGATCAGAGAAACAGAGAAGCCACCAGTAACCTCTTACGTCTAAGAATCCTCAAAGGGAATGTATACAGAGATCCTGTCTCCACCTCCCTAGTGCTGGAATCAAAAGCGTGCACCACCACTGCCCAGCTCTGTTTCTCTTTTAGACGGGTTCAATCTTGTTTAGTCCAGGGTGGCCTTGAACTCCTGATCTTCCTGCTTCCTTCTCTCAAGTGTTGGGTTTAAAGGTGTATGCCACCACTGCCTGGCCTCTATGGTTAACTAGTGGCTAGCTCTGCCCTCTGATCTCCAGGCAAGCTTTATTTGTTAGAGAACAAACAATATCATACAACAGGTTTATTTTTGCTAAAGATTTCCTCCTCCCCCTCCCCCTTCTCTTCTTCCTCCTCCTCCTCTTCTTAAAGCTAGTTCACCCTATCTCATCCTCAAGGTTGTCATTGTTATCAGTTAGGCATGTTTCTTTTTGTGTCAGTTAGCTAATGCCACATAACAAAATTCTAGTGCCACACAATAGGCACTTGCTTACATAGCTGTTGTGGTCTGTACAGCAGTCCTGTTCATTTTGACTTGGTTTGACTGCCAATCTAGGGTGGCTTTAACCAAGACAACTGAAAGGACCTGCACCGTCCTCCAGTAGCTAGCCAAGACATGCTGTCAGGAGGAACAGTAGAGACACAAAAGCCAGCAAGCCCCCATTGCATTGTGCCTTTCCCACAAAATTGTCTCAAGTCATACATCCTACTGATTTAAAGCCAATCACATGGCTATTCCCAGAGTCCATAAGAGAAGTCAAAACAAAGATTATAGGAGTGAACATGGAGACAAAAAGGCATGAAGGGTCAGGGCAGATGTCAATCACACTGCTTAACAAGGGGTTGGCAAGTACAGACTATGGGTGAGATCCAACCACCAGCTGGTTTCATCGGAACACAGCCACATTTTGTCTATGGTTTTGTTCATATCACAGTGACAGAGATCTGGCCTACAAAACCTAAGATGTTTACCATCTGGCACTGAATGGAAAAGCAGGCAGGGGCCTGGAGAGCTGGCCTGGTGGTTAAGTGTGCTGGCTGCCTTGCAAAGGACCAGAGTTCAGTTCCCAGCACCCATATAGTGGCTCATGACCATGTATAGCTTCAGCCCCAGGAATAAGAACACTGACTGCCCTTGTAGAAGAGAGGAACTTGGTTCCCAGATTGCCAGGTGGCTCACAACCAATCTAACTCCAGCTCTAGGAGATCTGCTGCCCTCTTCTGGCCTCTGCAAGCACCTGCTTTCAGGTGTGCACACCTACACACAGATGCACACTCACACACATAGTTAAAATTAAAAATAAATCTTAAAAATAGTTTTTTCAATTATTTGATCCTGATGTGTAAAAATACAATTTACTTTGGTGTATTAGTCTTGGATCTTTTGACATTATTAAATTTATTTATTAGTTCAATAGATATTTTATAGGGTCCATGTAGCATTCTACCTAAGATTCAGTGATTTGCAAATATAAACAATTTTACTATTTTTCTTTCTGATATTTATACCCTTTATTTCTTTTCTTACTTTGTAGAAATTGCTCACATATCTAAAAGCTGAGCAGATTTGCTGACCATAGATGTTGCCTGATTCCAACTTCAAAATGTTACCAAGAGACACATGTGAGCGGTTAAGTTTCCAGTAGATTAATTTTATCTGTTTGAGGAACACCCTTTTTACTCTTCTGAATTAATTGTTAAATGCTTTCTCTCTACCTAGTCAGACAATTGTATGTGTTGTCTCTTCCATTTTGCTAATTGAATATAATGACTAATTTTAAAAAAAACTAAACTAACCTTGCATTCCTCATACAAATACTGTTTGGTATGAATTATAATTACTGTAACTCAATGTGAGACTTAATTTGCTAGAATTTTACTAAGGATCTTTCTACCTATAATTTATGAGAGGTATTATTGATCCATAATATTAGGAGTGATACCTATATCTGATTTCTATATTAGGGTGGTATTCACCTCATGAAGTTAGACAAAGTGTTACTGCCTCTCTTGCTTTATGGAAGTTTGTGTCAGAGTGTTGAGTTTCCTACATGTTTCATAGAATTACCACTGAAACCATCTGAGCCTAGGAAGTGAATGCGCCAGGAAACTTAAGATTAAGGCTGCTTTCATTATAGCAGCACTCAGACTTCCTCTTCCATCCTGTGTCTATTTTGGTAACTTATATTTGTCAAAGAATTTAAAGGAATTATCTGTTTTGTCCAATGCATCAAACAAATTGTCATATAATTATTTGGAATAGCCATTTGTTATCCTTATTTTGCCTGTAGAATATTTTATTTTTCATTCTTGATATTGCACAATCCAGCCCCCACCTTGCTCTCCTGTCTATCTACTTTGATTGTTCTCTTCAAATAACAAACTTTTAGCCTAATTAATTTATGCAGTTCTTTGCTCATTTCTATTATATTGATTTCCTCTCTCTTTAATTTTGAAATGCGCTACTGGACAGATTCATGAAAAGCTGCCAGCCAGCCTCCCCAACAGTACATAAATGTACGGTGTCATCTCCATCTTTCCATTCACGTAACATTTCATCAAAAACCCCGGGGGTCCTCTGTTTCCACAATCAAGGCTTTTTGATGTATCCAGCTCCTTGTGTTGTGTGAGGAGCCCTTTGCTCTCAGCCCTGATTTTCATATCCATAATCACTATTGGGATTAGACATTATGCTAAGTGGTTTTTGGCCATTTGTCTTACCTTGTCTGTGAATTATCTTATTCATAATTTTCCCAAAGACTGTTTCTTTCTTGATTTAGAGACAGGGTTTCATGATGGTGCCCATGCTGATCTTTATCTAGTGCATGGGATTACAGGTGTATGCCAGCCACCACGTCCAGTTTTCCCCAGTTTTAAGCAAACTGCTAGTTTTTATTGAGTTGGGAGATTTTTATATTGTATACAATATCTACTGGTCTTTGTTTGTATGCTAAAGTCCAGGCTCAGCACACAGGTTAGTTCTCTCCATAACATCTTTCTATGACACTGTAGTTCTTTTTTTTTTTCTGCGCAGTTTTTCAATATTTTACATTTTGCGTCTTTACAGTGCTAAATTTACTCTCAACACAGCAAGAGTTCTCATTCACAGCTCCTCATTTATCTCATGTTACTCCTTAATCCACCTGGAACATTTTGTTTATGACAAGAGATAAAAAGATAAAAATCTAGAAGTTTGTTTTCTCCAAATGAATAGAAAATTATCCTAACTACCTCCCTCATTGAGTCAAGGTCCTGTCTTTCTCTTCCACAGTGTTATCAGTTCACTGAGTTCACGGCCGGTCTGCGTTCTGGTCCTGTTAATCCCTTCTTCCTGGGCCAATGCCTTCCTCTATCACTGTGACTTTTGCTGTGGTTTGGGCATAGTTTGGCCCCTCCAAATATTATGTTGACAGTTGTTCCCAAATGTAAGTGTTGGCAGGTGCTGGGACCCTGGAGAGGTATTTGAGTGGATTTCTTCTTGTCTTTGCTCACTTAGCCTTGGACCAGTTATTGTGAGAACTGATTATTACCAGACAGGCCCCCCATCATGTTCCACCTCCGACACATTCCTGCCAGCCTGTCCTCACTTCTGATTTGTTACCATGCGGGTCAAGGCCCTTACCAGAAACCCAGCCTATGATGGGGGTGCAGTTACCAGAACCTCAGCCAAAATGAACTGCTTCTCTTTCTAAATTATCCTGTGTCAGGTAGTCTGTTATAGCAACTGAAAACAGGCGCGGCCTCCTTAGAGCACGCTCTGCAATCAGGGGAACTTCACTGTTTTTCAAATACATGACTTCGCTGTTCCCATTAGTTTTCCACTGGGGTAATTTTAGCAAATTCTGCTGGAGTTTGGCCAACGGTCACCCGGCCTCCTAATTACCATCAATTATCATCACTCCGGCCGGGGATGAGATGCAGCTCATGTCTTGTGCCTTCTGATGTGCTCCACATTCTTGCATTTCCCATCTTTTTGCCTTTTTGGTTTTTACTTGATAAGTTTTGCATTGTAAGTCATATTCGTCTGTTCACTGTCAACTTTACCAGGTCATTTTGTTCCCAGCTGTATTTCTTTTTTGTTTTTCCAGAATAATATTTTTATTGATTATTTGGGAATTTCACATAATGCACCCCAATTACACTCACTTCCCTTTCTTCCCAGGTCTGCTCCCTCTCCTTATGGCCTCCCGCAAAAGAAGAAAAGAAGAAAAAAAAACACCTAGGTGTATTTCTTATAAACAGTATGCATCTAGTTTTGACTTAAAAAAAAATTAACCTGGAACCCAGTACATACCAGGCAGATTTAAACCATTGATTTATCTCTAATATGTTCAGATTCATTTTGCCTTATTTTATTTTTCTCTTTGTTGTACATTTTTCATTTTTTTTACTTTTCTTTTATTTCCTTATTCATTTTCTGTTTGTTCCATCCTTTCTCCTCTAATTGTCTAATTAAAACATGAACTCAGTCTTTCTAGTCAATACCCTTAGATCACAACAAGGACTTGCTTACATTTATCTATTCACTCTACCAGGCATGACTCACCTTAAGAGCACAACAACTTCAATTGCCAATATTTATTCTTATATCCTGACTTATTGATTTATTTGGCCCCAGATTATAATAATAATCATTATTATTAATAATGATATTACTTTTACGATATAACTTTTATGATTTAGGTCAGATAATACATTTTACTTGGAAATATAATTCTATATTGCTTTTTTTGATACCGATTTTTTTTGTTGTTTGAATCTTAGATAGTCTTTTAATAAAAAACCCAAAGCCAGATATCAGGGTGAAAGCTGAAAGATCAGAAAAGCAGAACAGCCAGCCACTAGTTCTCACCTCTACGAAATCCTCAGAGAGTGAGTTCCTGTTTCCTCACGCCTTATATACCTTTCTCTGTTCTGCCACATCACTTCCTGGGATTAAAGGAGTGTGTCCTTCCCAAGCAAAGGCATGAGATCTCAAGCGCTGGGATTAAAGGTATGTGCCACCATGCCTGGCCTCTGTGTCTAATTTGGCTGGCTCTGTCCTCGGATCCTCAGGCAAGTTTATTAGGGTTCACAATATATCACCACAATTCTTCTTAGATTTTGTTTGTTTGTTTGTTTCCGCACTCAAGGACACAATTTTCAATGTTTCAGAGTGCAGAAGGCTGGCAGCTGGGGTCTAGCCTCTCAGTCCTCTTCTTTCCTCACTCACCTGCTTGAGAGTTTAGGAGTCCATATTTAGAACCCTGCACACCACACTGCCTCACCCTGGTGAACTGAAATATCTACGTTTACTGGACATCAAACTCCTCAGTGTGGATCCTGAAAAGGGCAGCTTGTCTTGTTTTCACCACAGTCTCTCTGGCCTCCGCGTGCCCACTGGCCCCTGTGATCTCCATTGAGAGAATTCAGATGAAACGCAGCATGGTGAGGAAGACGTTCATCACACGGCAAAGTGGGGCGCACTGAAGGGTGAGAGTGGCCCCTGGTCAAAGAGAACATTGCTCTGATTTACAATTTAAGAAGGTTTTATGCTATTTTGAAGTCTCTGGAGGAGACAGTTTCCTAAGGCGCAATTTTCTGAGTGACTGATGGTTCGTTTGGATGGACTCCTACAGGAGGGCAACGGAAGTGTCTTTCTTCTTCATCACAGAGCCTCCTGCTATACAGTGGTCCTAACTTATAAGGCTGAGGACAAATCTCCCTGAAATCACAGTTCTTGCTTCAATAAGTTATTAATTATGAAGGAGGGTCATCCTTGCTGTCCTTCAGTATTTAATTGCTAATAGCTTACTAGCTACCTAAAAGTGTTCGCATCAGCCCTTGAAGACTGTGGGTCCTGTTGTCATCCTTTGCTTGGGAAGGTCACTTACCCTTTAACTAGGACCGGATGAGGAACCTTGCAGAGATGCTGACACCTCCCCTCCCTCCCAGCTCCTCCTTCCATCTGCACACCCTCAGGATTCAAGAGCAAGAAGAGAAGACACAGACCCCTCACTTGTGCACCTAGGGAAGTTTGCTTTTTGCTTGAGTTTTCAAATCCAGCAAATCTTTGCTTGATAAAAGTTATTTCTTCTAAAAAAAATATAATTTAATGCAAATTTCCTTTTTAATATCCAAATTCCCAAAAATACTTCAAATGTAACCCTATTTCCCAACATCAGTTGAATTTTTCTTTTTTAAAGGAACACATCAATTGTATGAAAGCTGTGGGAAAAAAATACCTGACTAAAGTCATTTCAGGAAAGAGAGATTTATTTTGTCACATTTGAGGGCATATACAGTGCATCATAGTGGGGAGGCACAGTAGCAGGAGGCCGAGGCAGCTGGTCTTACTGCATCCATTCAGGAGGATGAGAGGGGATGCCTGTCCTCAGCTCACTTTCTTTATACTCGCTATAGGGCTCCACCCTATGGATGGTGCAACAAACATTTAGGGCAGGTCTTCTCTTGTCAACTAAACCTCCCCAAAAGGATGAACATGCTCAGAGAGGTGTCTTCTGGTTGATTCTGAACACCCAGAATCTGAACAAGTGGACAGTCAAGGTGAACCACCACCACAACCTCCTGAATAGATTTAGCAGGGAGTTTCCTTTACCAGGTTTTATGTACATAAAGTCCAAGAACAAAATTATATAAATTCACTCAAGATTTTGAAGGACTTGGTTATGATTTCTGGGTACGGACACTGTCACTGAGTTGTTGAAATGAAAAAAAAAAAAACAGAAAGGAAAAATCAAAAGCTCCCTTGAGTCTACAATCTACATGCATTGTGATGTTTTTGAAAATATTTTTTAACAGCTTACCACCACCATAACTAATAATCTATCTAGAGCCTTTTTCCTAAAGGTTCTCAAGTCAACAATACCCTTGTTCCCATCTAACAACCCAGGAAACCAAGGTCTCAAAGACTGACAGACGGTCCAGAGCGACAGCCATCCCACCACTGTGGAACACTCAGTCCAGAGCCTGGCGTTCAGCCGGTGCATGGTGAACATTTGTTACATGAAGACTCTGAGTCCTTTCCCATCTGCTTTTGTCAATGACATCTCACTCCCCTGTATGACTCCCCAGGTCACCAGGGACTGCTCATTAGCACATTGTTTGCCAGAGACACTGGCCACATGGCTCATTGGGAGGTCAGCCTCTCATCTGTGGTATTTGCGCATAAAATGCCCTTACAGATAACCCTTCAACATGTGTGAGTCCTCACTCAAGTGACAGGTTTTCCCAGGTGTGACATTAAGGGGGACCTTTCATACAGTGACCAATAAAGCTGCCTTCGTGGCCATGGCTGGTACAGCAGTGCTTCCGGGAGCTCAGCACTTAATCTAATGCTCTGCCTTCTCCATTTAGAAATTCTGTTTTCCTTTCATTTTTGAGACAGGGTGTCTTAGTCAGTGTTCTATTGCTGCGAAGAGACACCATGACCATGGTAGCTCTTTTTTTTTTTTTTTTGGTTTTTCGAGACAGGGTTTCTCTGTGTAGCTTTGCGCCTTTCCTGGGACTCACTTGGTAGTCCAGGCTGGCCTCGAACTCACAGAGATCCACCTGGCTCTGCCTCCCGAGTGCTGGGATTAAAGGCGTGCGCCACCACCGCCCGGCTGCCATGGTAGCTCTTATAAAGGAAAATATTTAATTGGGGCTGGCTTATAGTTTCAGAGGTTTAGTACATTATCATCATGGTGGGAAGCATGGTGGCATGCAGGCAGACATGGTGCTGGAGAAGGAGCCGAGAGTTCTGCATCTGGATTGGCAGGCAGCAGGAAGAGAATGTCACACTGGTCGTGGCTTGAGCATCTGAGACCTCAAACACAGCTGAGACCCCAGTGACACACCCCTTCCAACAACACCATACCTATTCCAGCAAGGCCACTGATGTCCCTTGCTGATGGTGCCACTCCATGTGAGCCTATGTGGGACATTTTCTTTCAAACCACCACACAAGGTCTCACTACATAGCCCTTGCTGGCCTGGAATTTACAATATAGATCAGGCTGGACTGTAACTTACAGAGATCTGCCTGCCTCTGCCTCTTGAGTGTTGGGATTAAAGGTATGCACCACCACACCTGCCTTAAAAATTCATAACAATTTTTAAATAAAAGACCCTGTAATTTCCTTCTTCATTAGGGCATGTAGGTGAGGTTGTCAATGCTATGGACACAGACCAATGCCAGAAAAGGGAGGGTGGGGAAATGGAGGCTTTGGGTATGTGTGGGGGTTTGGAGGAGCTGTCCTCATAATCTGGACATTGGAATACTTGGTCACCAGATGGTGGACTGTTTAAGTAAGATTAGGGGGTAGGGCCTTGCTGGAGGAAGCTTGTCACTGAGGAACTTTGTCACTGAGGATGGGCTTTGAGGTTTCAAATTCTACATGTCATTCCCAGTTCACTTTCTCTGCTTCCTGCTTGCAGTTTAAGATGTGAGCTTTCAAGCCAGCTGGTAGTGGCACAGGCCCTTTAATTCTAGCATTTGAGAGGCAGAGGCAAGTGGATCCCTGAGTTCGAGGCTAGCCTGGTCTACAGAGTGAGTTCCAGGACAACCAGGGCTACACAGAGAAATCCTGTCTTGGGCCGGAGGGTGGTGGTGGAAGATCTGAGCTCTTAGCTGTTCCTGATGCCATGCCTGCCTCCCACCACACTTCCCAGCCATAACGGTAATGGACCTTTTCCCTCTGGGCTCTTTAGTCCAGGTATAATTTATGCCTGCTCCCAGGCTATTAGAAACAGCCCCCAACAATTCTATCTCACCTTCCCACTATTCTACTCCCCTTGCTAAATTGGAGACTGGTGTGGAGGAAAATCACCAATGTTTGAAACTGCTGCCATAGCCTGCTTATGACCCCATGGCATGCATTCTACTTGCAGGGTTCACACTGTTTCCCCCAGTCATCAGCCATTTGGGGGCACACACTCACAGATCTCATTGAGCTAGGAAGCACACCAATCCATACCAAGTATAAGATGGCTACCCTGGGGTTTCCCTTCAGCACACTTGACCCTCAGGCAGCTTAGCCTTGAATGCATGTCTTACCACCCACAGCAGGAAATAAATAACTACCATTCAGTTTCTCCTAGACTCATCTTTAGTTCTGTTGGTTCCTGTGTGACTGCAGGTTGCATAACTTCTCCTGTCACATGAACAAATGTCTGTTCACCCACATAGAGCACCAACAATGAACCCAAGAAGTGATTCTACTCAAGTCTAGCCTCATAAGCCAAGGGGTACTGGGGTAGTGGAGCTGAGCGAGGAACTATTCAGTATGAGCGGTAACTCATGCACCATCGGAGTTCCCAATGCAGCTGGCAGGGAAGTGCCAGGAAGGGTCTCCTCTTCCGCAGCAGTTTTTCACGTGTGTGTATAACTTGGTAGTGGTGCTGGTGAGGGCTGCACCATGAGTCTTGTTACTTTTTGGGAGTGCCCAGGAGAAAATGTGTCAATTCAGAGGAAGTAACCAACATGTGGAACACTCTTCATTCAGCAACAGTGGTGTGTGTGTGTGTGTGTGTGTGTGTGTGTGTGTGTGTGTGTGTGTGTGTTTCTCTCAAGAGCCAAAGAACCTATCTTGCCTCATAGGAAAAAACCTCTGGAAACTTAAAATAATTGAATTTTGTAAACTGAATTTTCTGACTACAGTATAGTCAAACTAAAAATCAATAGCAAAAGTGATAGGGAAAAAATCTTCAAACACTTGGAATTTAAACAACACACTTATAAATAAACTGTTGGTCAAAGAGGAAGTCTGAGAAGGAAATTTAAATGTATTAAAGCTGAATGGTAATGAAAATACCTATCAAAAATATCATGACACAGTTAAAGCTGTGCCAGAAGGGAAATTTACAGCTTTAGTTGATTACAGCAGAAGGAAGAATTCACAAGCCAACAATGCAGGCTCCTCCCTCAAGAGGCTAGAAAATGACAGCCAAATGAACTCAAAGCAACAGACAGAGCAAAAAATAAGGAGGAAAATACTAAAATTTAAAGTAAAAAAATTAGGAAATGTTTCAGCCAGCAAAGCACTTGCTTTCAAGTGCAAGGTCTCTGAAGATTAAATCCTCAGAATTCACTTAATGTGCTGGGCATGACGACTCATGCCGGAACCCTGGCTCTGCTGTGCTGGGCATGACTATACATACTCTAATCACACTCTGGTGTGCTGGGCATGACTATACATACTCTAATCACACTCTGGTGTACTGGCATGACTATACATACTGTAATCACACTCTGGTGTACTGGCATGACTATACATACTGTAACCACACTCTGGTGTGCTGGGCATGACTATACATACTGTAATCACACTCTGGTGTGCTGGGGATGACTATACATACTGTAATCACACTCTGGTGTGCTGGGCATGACTATACATACTGTAATCACACTCTGGTGTGCTGGGCATGACGACACATGTTTTAATTCCAGCTCTAGGGAGGCAGAGACAACAGTATCCTGGATCTCACTGGCCAAACAATCTACTTGGTGAGCTCCAGGTCAGGGAGAGACCCTGTCTCAAAGGAAATGGATGGCATTCTGAAAGATGACATCAGACACTGTTCTCTTAGCTCCACATACACAAACATTATGTTCATATGCACCTACACATACAAGTGCACAGACATGCATAAAAAGAAAACTAAATTGAAAATAAGAACACAACAAAAAATGTGAAATGAAAAGCTGGTCCTTTAATGAAATCAATAAAACTGATACATCCCTAGCAGGACTGACTGAAAGAGGAAAAACACAAGTCACCAATGTCAGGAGTGAAACCACACATTCCTACATTACTAACAGGCAAGAGGTGCTACTACAAACTCCATGCTCCATTCATTAAAAGAATTACAATTTTTGTTTTTTAAGATTTTTTTTAAGATTTTAAGATGTATGTGTGTATGAGGGTATGTGCAGAGAGTCCAGGTGCCCAAAGACGCCAGAGGCACTAGAATCCCCTAGAACTGGAGTTACAGCTGGTTGTCCACCTCCATGTGAGTGCTGGGAACTGAACCCTGGTTCTCTAGAAGAGCAGCAAGTGCTCTCAAATACTGAGCCATCTCTCCAGTCCCAGAAGAAATTTTAAAACTTAGAAAGTAACTTAATTTTCCTCAAACTAAAAACTAGCCAAATTCAACCAACATTAAATATATCATAGTCCTACAACCATTAAAGGAAATTTTACCTAAACATTTATTTTAAAAGTTCCCATGGCCAAATGGTTTTAGAAGAAAATTCTACCAAAATTTAAAGAGCTAACAATAAGTTTACATAATGTAATTCACCAAACAGAAGAGGATTAATTATGAGGCTCTAGTCATAAAACCAGACTGTAAACAAAGAAAAAAAAAAGAGTAACATTCATGTTAATATTATGAACTTAGATGAACCTAAATATGTATAAGAACTACTATTAATATATGTTTTGGCCAATTGGGATATACATAGATGAATTAGTTTGATTCCATATTTGAGAATCAACCAATAATAACAATGTGTCATATCATAAAATCATGAAAAGGATAAAAAAATCTACAAACTCTTGAGCTAGAATTCTTCAAGGTGAATAATTTTCCCCAGAGGATCAGGATTGAGACCAGTCATTTATGTCAGCATTCTTGCCAAACAAATAGCTAGAAGTTGTAGCCACTGAAATAAGACAAGGAGCAGAAAGGCATGCAGATAGAAAGGAAGAAATAAAATGCTCCTTATTTTTAGATACAACATGATTGCCTCTATAGGAAACGTGATAAGTAAGGTCTACATGATCACAAGGCTTAAGGTCAACTTGTAAATTTTCTTAAGATTTATTTTTTAAATTGTGTGTCTGTGGGGATATATGAACCTGTGTACAGCACCAACAAGGCCAGAGAGCATGTAAGATCCCCTGAAGCTGGAGTCATGGGTGCTTGTGAACTGCCAGACCTGGGCGCTGGGAACTCAGCACCAGTCCTCTGGAAGAGCAGTAGGCACTTATAACAACTGAGCCATTTTTCCAGCCTAAGCAGGCACATTTTAATTGTGTTTCTATACAATGATCATATGGAAACTAATTTTTAATGAGATAATATTTACAGCTACGTATAGCAAAATTAAACCAGTAATTTAAAAAAAGATGTTCACTACCACTAGCCCCCCCAGGGAAATGTACATTTTCCTTGAGATACTACTACACCTGTCAGAATGGCTAAAATACAAAATACCGACAGTACTAAGTGCCGTAAGAATGAGGAAAACCCGAGTCACCACAAACTGCTGCTGTGGAGGTGGAGAGGTGTGGGTATTCTGGACATCTGAAGTGTCTTACAGAAGTAAGCTTGTGCCAACAGAGCCCAGCAACCACTCTCATGGTCATTCTTCCCCAGAAACCCATAAACCTGCACACGGATGCTCATAACGTCTTTACCCATAATAGCCAACATACAGAAACTCCTTGAAGGAGCACACTCCGCTTGACAGTTAAAGGACTGACCCCTCCCATCATGAATGCAATCCAATGACCAACTATTGACAAGTAGGATGGAATTCTGGGAAATAGCATTGAGGTTTTTGTTGTTGTTTTAAGAAAGAACAAAGAAACAGACTACGTGACTGTGTAATTCCATTTATTCAACAATCTTTAAATGACAAAACTTGGGAGGGGCGGAAAATACAGGGTTGTCAGGGGTCACCTGTCATCCTCGGGGACAGGGAGACTTTGGTGAGTCGGCAGTGGTGGTGACTACCCAAAATTTCATTTGTGGGGGGGAAAAACAGCAATGATTGGAGATTGGAGAGAGAGGGAGGGAAGGAGGGAGTCTATCCATGCTGTACCAACATCCACTAATATACAGCATTGTTTGTAGTTTCGTCGAGGGGCCTGGGAGCTGCAGTTCAGCTAACAGAGCTCTTGCCTCACCTCTAGGAAGCCCTGGCACCACATAGGTAGCAGTGGTGGTGTAAGCCTGTAATCCCAGCTCTCAGGTGGATCAGAAGCTCAAAGTCACGCTAGACTACCTGCTAAAATCGAGGCTGGCCAGTGCGAGAGGAGACCCTGAGGAGAAACAAACCAGCACCAACAAAGCCTGAGTTCTTTCTTAGAAATGCATGTGAATCTACACTTCTCTCAAGATACTCTGGTCTGATTTTCTAACTGTGTGAGTGCTTCCGGATTGTATGTGTTCTTAAACATGCTACACGCCTTGAAACACACAAAGACAAGGGATAGGTGATTGTTTCTTAAATTTGGGGACACTACCACACACAGTCTTAAGTGCCACCCCCTCACGTTGCTGTCAGCGACTGTGGGGTGTTGGAACCAGGAATGGGTGAGGAGGATTCAGGGCCTGGACTCGCCGCGATCAGGTGTGTGAAGTGGGCGTTGATGTGAGCGAGAGGCATGGCCCAGAAAGAAAACGCCAGGGCTATGCATCCCCTCCTATCAAAGAAGGTGACAGGCTAAGAAGGTACCATGCAGAATGTCAGTTGGGGAAAGGTTTCAGGAGGTGCTGGAGCCTCGGGAACGCCCTCCCGTGCACCTTTCAGGAGGCAGTGGGCGACGAACGAACCCCCGGGAGCAGTGACCGAACCCGGCCATGCACAGAACCAGGTAAGCACCGAACCTAGCGCGGAGGTGCGGCCTCTTGGCAACCGCCAGCAATCATGCCGGGTAGTGCGGTTCTCAGAGGCGGCACTGGGTCTCGGAAGCTGCGGCCGAGACGCCAAGGAGGCTGAGAGCACCGGGAGGGTGGGGCGGGGCGTTGCGAAGATCTAGCCGGCGCCAGCCGAGCAGCAGCGGCTGGCTGAGGGCGCGCTCACCCAGGCACGTGGGTGTGCAGCCACCGGCGCCGCCCGGCCTGCGCTCTGCAGCACCTCGGCGCGGATGCAGGCGCGGGAGCAACCGCGCTAGGCAAGGCTGGGACACGGCCGGCACCGCATCCTGGCCAGACGCCTCAAGGCGCTCTCCACGCGCGTCGCTTCCCCGCGGCCCCGGCCTCCTTGAATTTCCGGAGTGGGAAGCCGGAAAGCGGGAGGCTTTGTCCAGGGATAGCTGGGGACACTGGAGCTTCCAAACCTTCCCTTCACATCCTGACTAGGGGTGGTGGGGCGGAGACAGATGGACATTGACCTGCGGAACACCTTGGGGTTTCGCGGGAACTCTGGCCGCAGCTGAGCCCGGGACCCTGCGGTAGCCGGCGTTTTCCACGTGGGTGCACCCGGAGCTGGGGCAGCCGCGACCGGGCTGCGGATCGCCGTCATAGGCGCTCTGCAAAGGCTGCTCCCAGCCCTAGGCATCCACGCGTGCCTGTTGGGCGTGCAGCGGAACGCGCTGGGGAAGGAAGGTGGTGGGCGGGGCGAGAGGTGAACAGCCAACAAGGAGGGGGCAGAAGGTAGCGGTCCCACTGTCGCAGCAACTCTGCAGTGGGTGCGGTGGAGACGACAGGGGCAGTAAGGTGCCTGCAAGGATACCTGCCACCTATGATCCTGGCAGGCCTGTTCCGCTCTAAGAATGAACCGGGGAAATGGCAGGCCCAGACTCTTGCTGGTGTCTGCACTATGGAAGGGAATAGTGACACTTAACGCAGCTCCAGGGCATGCCCGCAGACAGGAAGCCTCTGAAATCCATATTATCCCGGGACCCCCAAGCTGCCATTTGTCCCCTTCCACCACGCCCTCTTCTCAGCTTACCAAGATTAACCTGTCGATACTACCGGCTGCCTTTTAGAGTAAAAACCAGGACAAATTCTGCACTTTATTAACCTGCCCCACCCGCCACCATAAAGCAGCTTCTCCCAGCCCACACAAGGTGTGGTCACTCCAAAGACACAGCTCCACAGACCTCGGACCAAGCCGTAGGAGGACGTTAAAGGCAAACGCTCTGCAGCGACCTGTCGGGTTCAATGTCACTCCCTCCATGCGGGCTGTTGGGCGCTTTCTCAACAGGGCGTGATCCTGTAGACAGACCCCAGCGGGGTAGAATCAGAGGGCTGCCAGCATCAGTCACTGCTGCAAACACCTCCACCCTTCACTGCAAGGCGGGTCTCCCTTGCCCGGTGTCAGCTACACCAGGGCTGTCTCCCTCTGAATGCTCCCCAAGGTCAGGACGTGTGAAAGTCCGGGATCTGACACCACGCACCTCCAGCTGTGAGGGACCCATCATAGTAGGTGTGTGCGTTTAACTGCACAATCATTCCCAGGCGTGCAAGATAAAGCACTGAAGCGGGAGGGGGGTGGTCTACAGTTCAAGTTAAAAAAACACATCCTTGAGGCTCTAAAGGGGTATTCAAGGCTTGTCTAGGCTTCTGTATATCGCAACTGAATCCATGCCAGACTCCCGGAAATTATCTCTTCAGGCCATGCCACAAGTGTCCGGTATTCCCCCAGTTTCCCTGAGAGACGGTTGGGAGAGCAAGTTAAACTGTGAAAACCCTAAGACCCGTCCCTTCTGACTTTCTGGCCATAACCAACTTTCCATTTCAAAGTGGTGGTTAACATCAAAATTAACACCTGGGAACCCAAAACTGATCCAGCTTTCTTACTAAAAGGTAGAGGTGTGTGTGTGTGTGTGTGTGTGTGTGTGTGTGTGTGTGTGTGTGTGTGTGTGTGTGATGGATTATCTCTCCCTTTTATGTAGTGTAGTTTGGAGAAGAGCAGAGAGGCGTCCGCTTAAAAGTAAGATTCTCCTCAATTTGACAGTCCGGTTTCCTTTTACCTTTCTCTCTCTCCCATGGGTAGCTGTTCAGCGTCCTCCAAAGTTCTGTCTAGCGTTGGTGCCCACTTTACATACAGTTAAACTTCCTACTGAGCAAACCTGCTGGACATTTGTCCTGTGCCCCGCGAAGCTAAACACTCACACATCAAGAAAGGATTAGGGAAAGGCCGTCTGGGTCAAGGTGGGTGTAGCATCGCGGATGGAGGCTGGGAGTGAAGGTGGAGCGCAAAAGGACCAAGGGCCAGAGTCCCGCCTTCTTCTCCTTCTGTACCTTGGACTCTGCAGTGGCCACCTTGGCCGGAAACCGCATCCACGACCAAATCCAGTACAAAACTCCCTTGGACAGAATCAGAAAGAAGTTAGTATAGAGAGACAATTTACTTCTAATAATCGCATAGGTGTAACTACAGTACGGCCCAAGCAGCAGGCAGACTAGGGGTTCACGGTCCCCACGTGCTGCTGGGGGACCCGTCCGCGGGCATCGCGGCGGACGTGACACCGCATTTTCTCTGAATTTCTGCCATCTAGGATGGTGCAACCAAGGGAGGGGCTCATGGATGGGGAGGTGGAGTGCGAGGCTGCGGAATTCGCTCTCTGCAGAGGAACTGGAGCTTGGAACAGCGCGAAACTCCGAAGGCGTTCACAATTCAAGAGAAAAGCAACGCCCGGTTGTGGGTGGTTAATAGCCGGCTTCCCACGACCACGAGGCATGTCCCTGGCGGCACCACTACCTTATGTTTTAATTTGATCTTTTTTGGGTCTTTGCTCCCCTAGACTGTGGACTGGACTTGCACTCCGATGGTCACTGCCCTCTCCGGAGAGGGTGGACCTTCAACTGCGGCTCCCTTTTCCCCCGAGGGAGTCAGCTAGAGTTTCTATCCTTCTAGACCTGAGAGTTATCGGGCATCCCCGGGCGTGGTCCAGTCGTGCGTGGCGGCGGCGGCGGCGGGGGGGCTTTCTAGCCTTTGAGCTGAGCCGTGTCTGCAATGCATCGCCTTAAGCTGCTCTCCTGGACCCTAAGCCGGTGCTCAGAAAGGAGAGGCAGGGAGGGGAGCGGTCACTCTTAACTATGAAGTGACGGTGGTCTACCCAGAGTGTCAGTGCCTCTGTGTGTGTGTGTGTGTGTGTGTGTGTGTGTGTGTGTGTGTGTGTGTGTGTGTGTGTGTGTGTGTGTGAGCTGCAGCCGAGAAGGGAGGGTTCTACTGCCAAGGGCAGGGCGGAGGACAGTGAAGGCCGGCTGGTAGAGTGAGAGAGCCTTCTTCCCAGGTTCAGCTGCGGTGATCACCCAGCACTGCAGCTAAAGGGGCTGGTTGCACCCTGCGTGCTCCCCCGCCTTCCCTGTGTTCCCCGGCTTTTCCAGGATGGAAGATGGGGTGCCCATAGCGGGTGGGGCGCGCCGGGCTGCCCAGCCGGGCGGTCACGTGTCCCCCTTCCCCCGCTACTGCAGCGGGAGTTCCAATCAGAGCGCGCCAGGGGGCTCCTCCCGGGCAGGAACCACCCGGCTCAGCGGCGCGGGGTGGGCCGCCGTCACCTGACCGCCCGCCCCCGCCCCCCGCGAGTAAGGGGCGGTGGTAGCGTCTGCTCGGTTACAAATGGCCCCTCCCGCCCCGCTCGCCCGCTCGCTCGAGCTCGGCGCGGACCCGCCCGGGACCGCTCCTCGCAGCAGATGCCTGGGTCCCACCGCCCTACCCGGTCACCGGCGATCCGGCCACCTCGGAGGGCACGCTCAGACACCCAGAGGTCCGCCACCTCAGTGGGTGCACCGGGCACCCTGTGATGCGACCACACTGCGAGGCGCGCTGGCCACTCGGGTGGGCGTGCTAGGTTTCTGCGGCGGAAGTGTGGACCACAGAGTGTGACTCCCCTTCTAGCAGTAGGTGAGTGCCCAGAGGGAGCGCGGGCGAGGGATGCTCTCCGACCGTGTGGGGACCCCAGGGTCCTTCGAGGCACCAGCGGATTGATGTAATGACTAAGTCAAGCTTGCAGAGAGAGTCCGAAGTCGCTAGCCTTCTGGGCCTCCCTGTGGAGTTTCCTCAGTCTCGGGTTTGGAAGAGAGCTTTGATTTGAAGAATTCCTGTCTTGAGATACTTGACAAAGGTTGAAAAGACACTCAGGTGGGAGCCGGTAGCTGCAGCTAGCTGGCGCGGGTTGGGGACTGCCAGAGAGTCTGAATGTGGGGGGCGGGGGCCCTAGTGAGAATCAGCCCCAGATAGGGCGAAGCCTCTGCCTCTGGTCACTCTGTCTCCAAAAGCCACTTGAACTGCTTTCGGAGAGAGGGAAACAGTGGCTGTAGATGTTGCGGTGCTAACCAGCCAGCCCCTCTGTACTGCAGGTGATTCTGCCAAGGAGGTGTGAGACTTGCAGGTACCTAAAAATATTATTTTTACTTTATGACTTTGGGGCAGAAAATACGTGTTAAAGTGTTGAATTACTAGGAAAGATGTGAAAATCATTTAATTCGCGTTTTTGAGTAAAGTTTTTGTTTTAAATGCAAGGTAGAACAGGTGTAGGTATTTAAATCCTATTTTGCGACTGTACATTTGGTTTTATGGCTCTGCCTTGATTTTCTTTCTTCGTAGAGAGTTTCAGCTATATATTATTTTTACAACCCTCTTCCCTTCAAACAAAACCCTAAAAAATAGAAATAAATAAATACCAAGGTGTGTGTGTGTGTGTGTGTGTGTGTGTGTGTGTGTGTGTGTGTGTGAACAGGACTGGAGAAAGCAGTTCTGGAGAATAGAAGACAACCTCCTTTGATGAGTACAATGATGGCCAATTTAATTTGTCATATGCCACTGAAGGGAATGATAACATGCAGACTGGAGAGAAAATGAAGTAGGAGTTGCCCATGAAGGAAGAAATAGGCCCTAATCCAGCTGCACTCAGGAAAGAGATGAAGGCTAGCCCTTCCACACTTGGAGCCGGATTCTGTCTTGGTGGAGGTGGAAGGGTGCAGTTTGTGATGCAAGCTCTGAGTTAAGACACCAAGAAGCATAGAGATGATATTGAGAGAAAGAGGGAGGAGAGAGAGAGAGAGAGAGAGAGAGAGAGAGAGAGAGAGAGAGAGAGAGAGAGAGAGAGAGAGAGAGAGAGACAGGGTTGGGGAAAATGGGTGTGTCCAAAGACAGCTCTTGGCCACTGACTCTAGCTGCACTGGCTGAAGGGTTCAGAGGTCTGCTGACTCATAAGGAAGCCAGCACAGTTAGATTTTACTTCTAGACCTTAACCATACTTGTGAAATTTAAAAAATATATGATAAGCCTTATCAGAGAACCCAGTCTCCTCATAGCTTTCCTCTGGGAGATTGTCTCCTGGGTTTTTAGATTCACCCCCTTCATGTCAGTACCCACCGTCTGTGCTGGTGCACACATCTCATTTGACACAAAGGCTTTCGTCTCCATTATAAAATTAGAAAGAGTGGCACCCTTAACCACATGATTATGTCCAAAGTATTTGTGGAAAATATTGGAAAACTGGAATGTGAACAATTCAGTTTTCTTAACAGCAAAGATTCTCTTTGCCATTGCAAGGCCAGGGAGCCCCACCCTGTTTCTGAGCCTCTGCATGAAACCAGGGAAGGAGCCCTGCAATTGCAGTGGTTCAGGGCGAGGCAGTGTCAAGCTTGGGTGTTGCCTACACTGCGTGCTCACTGATATTCTAGGGGGTAGACTTCAACTCATGTGCAGTGCTTCAAAGCCTGACATTTCTCCGTTTCACCTGTCAGCTTGGCAAAGCATTGATAGTAACTTTGAGAGGCTGATTTTGATGGAAAGATACAAAATGCTTCCAAACTTAAGGTCTGGGAGGCTGACAGACAAGGGAAGAAAAAACGGCAAAGGCTTTGGATCTCCTGATGAAATTTCTTTACGAAGATAAGGTTTTGGAGTTGTTATTTATTTATTTTTGATGAGGTTTTCAGGTAATATATGGAATAAGCCAGCATGTGGGATACTCAAGAACCTGGTGTCTTCATGCGGGCAGGAGGAGGAAATAAATGAATGGACTAACCCTTTACTGCAGGGTCCACCAAGCAGAACCAGGTCAAGCCAGGCCACCTGACTAGAGGAAGACCACCTCTGCAGGACAAGATTTCAAATCTATAGGAAAGAAAGTGTTGTAAGCTCTTTGAAGAAAAAGGCACTATGAATTCCTAATTCCCATTACCACCGTTCTGCGCATCGTCTCCCGCCGACAGCAGGGCTGACCAAGAGGAAGGGAAGACCAAAGCTTCTTCACCTTTCTTATTTTTCTCCCCTAAAAGATGCCTGCGTGGTTACCATTCATTCTTAAGGCAAATACATTATTTTAAGAGGAGAAAAAGATGCTTCTCACCTGATCACTAGCATGAGTGAGCACATTTCCAGATCTTGCTGGACCTGTTAGCACTTACCTCAGCCATTACTCTGAGTGAAAATTGCATGTTCCTTTTTAAACTGATAATTCAAGTTCAAAGCTGATGAAGCTCCTTCTGTTCCCCCAACACAAACACCTTTCCCCCCTTACATTATCTTCCCCTCTCTTAAATCTACAAAACACACCTACAAATCCCAGCACCTTGAAGGCGTTGAGTCACAGGAACAATCAGGTAAATTGCCTGTGATTGCAGGTCACTCTAAAATCAAAACCGACTTCAGTAGCTTCAGGACTCAGATTGGCAGGATGGCTCTAGCGTTCTGCTTGGATGCGAGTGCCTGGCAGCCATGCTTCACAGGTTCTTTTCCTAAGACATCCAGCGATTATCTGAGGGAGCTGGCACTGTCTGCTTGCTATTGATTGCAGTGTGAGAAGGTTCCAGAATATTATTGCCTTGAGTTCCCCCAGTAAATATATACACAGCATCGAGTGAGGAACATTCCAGAACATCCCAGTGAAGCTAGTGATCTGACTGAATTAACACCTGAACTACTAAAGCATGCCAACTATGCTCATTTTTCACCCCAGGAGCACTGTTGCTAATGAACACAGCTTTTTCAGGGCACTGGAGAGGGTTGAAGGACAAAGCCGGGTGGGTGGGGCGGGGATATCTGATGTCTGATGTGGAGCCAGCCTCTGAGAATCTCTCCTTTTCATCTGAGCATGTCACATCACACTTGTGGTTTATAAGGAATTGGTTGAAAACCCAGTTTGCAAATCAACTTATTTCAAGGAATTTTAGATTTGTAATATCATTAGTTTTTGTGTATTTTAAAATTGATACATTTTTATTCTCTCTCTCTCTCTCTCTCTCTCTGTGTGTGTGTGTGTGTGTGTGTGTGTGTGTGTGTGTGTGTGTGTGTTTGAGAGAGTGAAAAGTAGCTTTTTAAAAACTAGAAACTGGGTGTGGTGGTACATGCCTATGATTCCAGCACTCTTGAAAGGCTGAAGAAGGAGGATCCATGTTCAAGGCCAAACCTTGTCTCAAAAACACACACACACACACACACACACACACACACACACACACACACACACACACACAAAAGCCCCAAGCCAGCAGTCCCCAGCCCCAACATTTGGAATTGCAACCCTTTTCATTTTAAGTGGCATTAAATACTTGCACAGACATTCTTGCAGGATTCAAGAATGCGCTTTGCATGCACATTCTGCCGCATGCACACACATCCCACACAGAATGAATTTGCTGCTCAGGATTATTTGATTTTCATTTTGAGGAGACTCTGGGGTTGTCAGGAGCATTTTTATTTGTGTCTTTCCTGTGGATATTAGATTCTGATTCGGTCTAGGTGGGCTATCTCCGGACCATCAAGACAAGCGATGAATGGATGGATATTGGTGTTCCTATAAGCAAGGCAGGCGCTCTCCCTCCACTTTTTTTTTTTTTCAGTGTCTCAATGTGTCATTTTTTAGGTTGCTAATTTGAAAGCAATCCAGTTCTAGGTGTTTGGAATCAAATGCCGTGATGAGTAGCATTGCAGCGGATGCATTTCGGAACTCATCTGCGTTGGTCAAACAACTACGACCTTTCTTTGGCGCTCACAGACTCTGCAGACAACCCTAACTGCTAACGCTCTGGCTGTCTTGCTCTTGCAGGTGTTCTGACTCATCCAGCTGCTGCCCCTCTGCCCGAGAGTAGTTCAAACTGTAAGTTCAACAAACCAAATAATTAAATATCGATAGTTTTAGAGATCTATACTGATTTTCCAGTCTGTCTACCCAAGATTGGGGAAGAGGGCTGGAGACCATGGCTCGGGGGACGTGTAACACAGGGACATTACATACGACCCAGCCACATGACTGTCTATAACTGCCTAGGTCACTGTGACCTTTAACTGCCTTCCTTTTGCGCTCTTCCTTGCTACACTGTAAGAGGACGTGAAGCTTTGGTATCTGGGTAATGCCGAATTGATATTTCCCTGATGACTTTTTCTTTCTGGGTGTCCCTGTATGTTTTAATATCTTAGCTCAAGCAGATGGCTCCTAATATGTAGTTACCTCCAGATTCAGTAGCTGAATTCTTTGAGGTCAGATGAAATTCTGTGGTTAGCAACTTAACCACGTATACTAACCAAAATGCCAGCTCCCAGCCAGTGAAGGCTGTGCTCTTGGGGTACTATACTAGTAGGTTAGAAAATGAAATGTACTGAAGTACCCAGCAAATAGCTGCATGGTGCAAGAGTTTACAGATTTCCCCAGGGCTGGACCTGCCTTCTTCATCTTAGGGTATCAAGTGCTTCCAAATGTGACTCTTTAAGCAAGAGAGATCGTCTGTACCGTGAAGGGATTGGTGCTAGGAGAGACACATCTCCCCACTGCTTCACACACCTTGATATGTAATTTAAGATATTTTTTAAAAAAAATATCAGGCATTTAATGCATTCTGTCAGTGGATGGGCTTGGAAAAGCTGGCTTTTAATAGAAAAGACATTTCTCTTACGTTCTCTTGTTTTTATGCCATCCTGTGTCTGCCTCCTCATCTAAAACACAAATTTCTGTATCATTCAGTTCACTTAATACCACCTCCATTTTTGCTTCTCTGCAGCTCATTGCTAGAGCCACTAATAGACTTCCAACACAAATAGTGTATTGATCACCGAAATCTCTTTCGAGCTTGACTGAATATACATAATGGGGTGTCAATCGGAGGAAAATCTCATAATAAATGGCAGGCGACTTATATTCATGAGGAAAATGTCTTGGGCAGCACACAAAATATCATGTCTACTGTAGCATGACAAGCTCACCTCCCCGGTCTCAGCTAGTCTGCTGCATTCATGGTGGATGTTTAATAGCGAAGGCAGGGTTAGAATGCCGAGCTCCTGAATCTTTCCTTCCTTTGTTTGTGTGAGAGGCATTTTTGTATACTCCGCAGAGTATAAACATCTTCTAGAAGCACCGCCAGTAAGAAAGATCTTTTATACCTGAGGAATTCATAAATTGCAAACAAATCTGTTTAAGTTGATGTATATTTAAAATCAGCTACTGATTTATGCAGTCCATATTTTTAAAATTTTTACCATGTGTGTACCAGGGCATACACACACTGTATGCAAATATTTTCAATGCATGTATGGGAACACACAGTATATTTAGAGAGAAGGCTGTTTTACATAAATTATTTTTAAGAGCAACCAAACAGAGGAATAGCCATGCATTAGGAAAGCCACATTTTAATCCCTCAACCCCCTTTAAGCCTGCTGTTGGATATTATGTGAAGGAATCTCATTTTTATAATTTTATATGCAATTCTTTAAACTTACTTTTCCTGCCAGAAGTCTTGGATTATTTCTACAAACCCAGTACCAGAGAGGCTGAGGCAGGTGGCTAGCTATAAGTTCAAGGCCAGCCTGGGCTGCAATGTGAGGCCCAATGTCAAAACAGTTGAATTACCAGGCCTGATGACCCATACCTTTAACCCAAGTACTTGGGAAGCAGAAGCAGGAGGTTCTTGGTGAGTTCCACACCAGTCTAGTCTACATAGTGAGACCAGGTCTCAAATAAAACAAAGTGGTCAATCAGTCAATAAAAAAAAGATGGAGATGGCTGGATCCCAGGAGCTAGCCTAGTCTACTTGGCAAACTAAAAGCCAAGGAAAGACCTTGTCTCAAGAAACAAGGAAGATCGTGCCTAAGGAACAACAGCTGGAGTTGACCTCCGGCCTCCACACTCATATGTACACACATGCATGTGTACCCACATGAACATACACCCACACATGTCTACAGTTACTAATACTTCCTGAGAGCAGTCATTGAGGTGCTAAGTGTTCCCAGAGAAAAGGGACCTTCAGGGTGGTATGGCCCTGGGTGATGGTAGGCATTTCCAGCAGGGTCCAGTTTCTTTATCACTGACTTGGCAGCTGACTCTGTTGCTACTGGCTGTCAGTGCACAATCCTGCTACTACGGGCTCATGGGATGTCCATGGCATTCGATGGCACGCTGCTTTACCCATGCAGTCTGGAGTGTGGTGTTTTCCCCAGTCTGCTGGCAAGAACAGCCATCACGTGTGCCTCCTCTTCTCTAAGCAAACGACGCCAAGGCCCTTTTGCTAATCAAATTTTGGTTTTGTAAAAATTGTTTAGTGTGTGTGTTTACAAGTTTGACTTACCGCCGTGTGCTGTGGAAGTCAGAGGACAACTTGTGGGAGTCAGTTCTCTCCTTCCACCAGATGAATTCCAGGGATCAACTCAGGTCATCAGGCTTAGCAGCAAGTTCTGATATGCTGTATGTGTGAGGGGGTAGGGGGGCATGCAAAAAGAAATTGGTGGTTGGAGAGATGGCTCGGTAGGTAAGAGCACTTGCTGCATAACCAGGTCCTGAGTTCAGATGCCAACACAGATAAAAAGCTAGATGTGTTCGTACGTGCACCTGTAACGTCAGCGCTGTGTGGACAGACAGGAGGATGACTGAGGCTTGTTGGCTGCCAGCCTATCAGTGGGAGATCCTCTCAAGGGAATAAGACAGAACTATAGAGGAGGACATTTGACATCTCCCTCTAGCCTCCTTATATATGTGTATGCACCACCACCCCACACACACACTCTGGCCTCCTTGTATATAAGTACACACACACACACACACACACACATACTCTCTCTCTCTGGCCCCCTTGTATATAAGAACACACACACATTCTGGCCTCCTTGTATATAAGTACATACACACACACACACACACACACACACACACACACACACACGTGCACATGCACACATACACTCTGGCCTTCTTGTATATATGTACAAACACACACACTCACCACTATGGCCTCCTTGTATATATGTACACACACACATTCTCTCTTTCACGCATACACACACACACACACACACACACACACACACACACACACACACACACTGGCCTCCTTGTATATATGTGTACACACACACATATACACTCTTTCTCTCTCACACATACATTCTGACCTCCTTGTATACATGTACACACACTCATACACACTCTCTCTCTCTCTCTCTCTCTCACACACACACACACACACACACTCACACGCACAAATGCAATTATCACCCCTTGGACAAATGTCTGTTCCTGTTCCCTGCAGCATTGAAGATGTGGTAAAGTGTGGTGTGTTGTGGTTTTCACGGTTTCCACCTCAGGTGGCATTCATACTGATCAGTGTGCCAATCAGGGCAAGTAAAACTGCTGGGCACTGAGCTTCAACCTTCCCTTTCCACAGCAAGAACCTGCATTTTTTCCCTGCTACTTTGATGAAATGTTTTTGTTTGTTTGTTTGTTTGTTTGTTTTTTAAGTTTTTGGCTTGCAAATGGATTGGGTGCAAAGTTTGCTGAGAAAATGGATTACCAGAAAGCTGGTATTTAGAGATTCAGGGATGTGTATTATGGGAAAGCTTCCCTTACTAGTAAATGATAACTATAAAATATACCTGATAAATAATCTATACATATCTTTATGTATGTCAACAACTTGGCTCCAATTAAAAACTGTGTAGGGTATGTGTGGCTTTTCAGAGTCAGTCAGTTACATAGCTTATGCTTGGAGACTATCTGGTGAGACTTTAATGAAAGGTAAGCTTAAACTCAGTTGTAAGAACAAGCTCATGAATTTTAACCTACAGAGAAGTACACATGCAAAAGTTGGAAGAAAACTGGGACTTCTTGGATGTCAGTGATGAGAGAGAAAATGAAATCCTAGAGAAAAGAAAATTGGAAAGAAAAACATTTCTAAAGAATTTGAGTAGGAAACCTGCATTTGTAGACCTTATTTGTCTTAAATGTTGGGTGGTTTAGCGATACATCTCACTGAAGTGGATGGGAAAAGAGCTATATGATTTTGCCTTGGGCCTGTTGGCACAGGCTCTACCACTGGACCACCACCTTTCTCACGTGATCCATTTTTTTCATTGAAAGAACATTAAAGTATCTTTTGGCTATCTACTACCCAGTTAGTAATATAAATAAATACTTTGCTTAAATAGATTGCTTTCTTGCCAGTTTTTAACCTATACTTAGAATGAGGCTACTTAAAGGTAAACAAGAAAAATCTGGTAGAATTAAAAACAGCTTCAATATACCTATCAAATTTTGGGTAAAACTTTCACATCATTTAAAAATATTTTCAAGGACCAGGGAGATAGCTCCGTCGATAGAGTAGTAATCAGAGTTAAATACCTAGAAGCCATGTTAAGAAAAGGGGTGGAGGCAGGTGTGACAATAGATACTTGTAATCCCAGCATTAGAAACACAGAGACAAGAGCATCCTGGACACTTGCTTGCCAGCCAGCGTAGCTAAGTAAGTGATCGAGAGACCCTGTCTCTAAAAACAAGGTAGATGTGACTGAGCAGCGACACCTGAGGTTGTCCTCTGGCCTTACGTGTGTGTGTGTGTGTGTGTGTGTGTGTGTGTGTGTGTATCCAGAACCGTGTACACACATACAGTACTCAACATCAGTGCTAAGCAGCAGAATGTAGAGCTGTTTCACAAACACGATGTCACCACCCCTAGAGTTTGCTGTTTTATGGCTGCAGAGAAGTTAAGAAAGGTCTAGAAGTCCTTACATTTTTGTTTCATTCTCTCTGTGTTTTTAGCAGCTTAAATGCAGCATGTGTAGAGTTATGACCACTGCATAAAAGGGCAGCGGAGACTAGTTCTCACAGTAATGCAAGTGAGACCAAGGGTAATACAGTGAATGAAGACGATAATTTGCTTTTAAAAACTTGTGAGGTTGGTTTTTATTCCACTTTAATAAAAAACACATTTGAGTAAAGAAAATTTTCAGTGTATGTAGTAATGCAGCTATCAGCAGGGTAATCTGGTGTAAATGACTTTTAATAATTTAGCTTTCTGTTTAATAAAAAGTTTATTTTTAGGTTTAATTGCTTGCTAGGAGAAAATTGAGAGAAATTTGCTAAGGGCATGTAACTGAGTGCCGTACGAGTTGGTTTCACCAAGGAAATACTGTAACTGGAAAGCCTCTAGCTCACCACCATGTGTCTCTCAAACCTCTAGATCACCACGAAAGCAATGACAGTCAGCAGGAATTCATATCATGCTTATTAATATATGTACACTATATAAGTATAGAAAACACTATAAGTACTCAAATAAATTGATACTTAAATGTATCATTTCAAACGAGCCAAAACCATTCCTGTTTAACCAGAAGCCTAATACTTAGACATGGCTAGATGTAGAAAATTAAAGAAAACAGGCTTGTTGATTTCCACTACTTAGTTTTGTGTGAGACACATACTATATTAAGTTGTTTTTCTCGAGGACTGGGAACATGGCTCAGTGGGCAAAACACTTGCAGAGCAAGTGTGAGGACCTGAATTCTGGTCCCCAGCACCAGCAATAGTGTACATCCATCATTGCAGAGCTCTTAGAGTGAAATGGGAGGTGGAGAAGGGAGAATCCTCAGACACTCAGAGCCTGCTGGCCTGGCTTACCTGTGTGGAACGGGGGCCTGCCTCAGGCAAGGTGAAAGGGAAGGAGGGTGAGCACCCAAGGTTGTCCTAGACCTTCACATGTACACCATGGCGTGTGTGAGCCTACAGTCACACACACACACACATGCGCGCGCACACACACGTATGCACACACAGATTTTGCCTTTTTAAATTCACTTTTTCATTGCTACGCAGATTGATCATAGCCTCACAGAACCTAGTAAATTTGTTTGTTTGTTTGGTGGGGTTGAGGAAGCTTTTAAGGAGTGAGATTCTTTTATCTTTTAAAAATCAAAAATCTGTGAAACCAACGAACCCTGCTTTCAGCTTCAGTTTCCTCTTTCATCTTGCTGTAGCTCTGGTCTCCTTCAGACCATGTTATGGCCACAACAGTGTGACAGACATGCGAACCTGGTGAAAGAGGAACTGGATTGATTTCAACTCATCCAAATATCTGGATGCCTTGTCTATGAACTCTGTCCGCAGGGGTTTGAACATCCAGTGTCAGAGCCAATGTGGTTCTCAGTCCAGACAGCCACCGCTCTTCGTACCCTTCATCTTCGCTGGATGGAACCACTGAGCTCTACCCCAGACTGGGTTATTTTTCTGCTTTGTAGATACCTGGGCTTTTCTACAAAACCCCTAAAACTGCCTTTTCCTCTTACTCTTACAAAATGAAAGCTTACAGAGTTCAAGATATGATTTTAAAACGTGAAACCTGCACAGACCACATGATCAGGCTCTTGTATTCGGGTACAGTCCTTGGACATCATTTTGGGGAAACAACAAAATTTAAGCCTCTGTGAGGTTCTACCTTCATGGTGAAGCACTAGCTTCTGCAGATGCTCTCAGCAAATGTTCCTCTGTGAGCAGACTAGGATGCCTTAAATCAGGCAGACGGACAAACCTCTAAGGCTAGGGTTGAAATTGACAGTAAAGTAAAAAACAAAACAGCACATGGTGAAGACTGATAGCAGGGACTGCTGATGCCTCTCTGAGGCGTGACTAGATGCAAGAGAATCGGCCAAATGCCAGAATTTTCTACTTTTTTCTTTTGTAGTACCCAATAGATACCACTATTGGCGACTACAGTGGCTGGACCCTCTTAGCTGCACTCGCTCTGAACATGAGCTTATTTGGTTGTGTACAGAGTCAGCATCTGAACTGTGTCACGCATGCAACTCTGCAGAAATGGACACGTTCTCTGTAGTACAACTGCTTAGAGCTTGAAAAAGGTCCAGTGTGGCAAAGACACTGAAGACGTTTCCTTACAAATTTTTAAGTGTCACATGTGGCTACATATTGGTTCATCCCACTTTGGCAACTGATGGACATATGTTGATTCTGCTATAAAGTCCTTAATGCTCTGGAAGTTGGAGGCTGGGCAGTGCCAACCATGGTGTGCCTTAAGCAGAAGAGCTTTATGACAGAACCTCTGGCCCTTCTAAATTCTTTCTTGGCCTTGTCATCCTTCTTTTGGTATGGCATTTGGTCTCTTCGTCTGACTTACACCCAGCCCCTGGCATGTCAAAGAACGTTTCTTAAATCACCTTAGTACAGGCAAGACCCACTTATAGGCTGAGATACTTCATTTACACATTGGCACACCTCTAAGTAGAGCCATTGACTCTCTTCCCCACCCACGGTGTCACCACTGAGTTGACTGTAAAGGGTTCAGAGTCTGCTAGAGATACAAGCATCTTCAGGCAAGTGGGTTTTTCCCAGTGGATCCTGGTTTTGTCTGCAGACAGACATGAGGGGAGGGGAAGTGGGAAGAGGAGGCCATATGGCTGTCCTGCCCAGAGTGACCCTGTGCTACTCAGAATACACAGAGTACTCAGGTCTGTGTAAGTGCAGAGAACAGAGCTGCATTAGGCAGACAACTACCCTTAGGAATCTCACACCCAGTCCCATGTCTCATGTGCAGAATTAGAGCCTTCCCTTCTGTCTTCAGAGGAACAAGCAGTCGCAGACAGAATCAGAATCTTAGGGAAGAAGCTGGGCACTGGCCAGTGTGAGGTTCCTTCCCTTAGGTCTTTTGTGAAGCCTGAGTTTAGGGTGCTCAGTAAACATCTCAGCTAGTGAAAGCCTGACAGCATTTTTTTTTTTTTTTTTTTTTTTTTTTTTTTTTTTTTTTTGGTTTTTCGAGACAGGGTTTCTCTTGTGTAGCTTTGCGCCTTTCCTGGAGCTCACTTGGTAGCCCAGGCTGGCCTCGAACTCACAGAGATCCGCCTGGCTCTGCCTCCCGAGTGCTGGGATTAAAGGCGTGCGCCACCAACGCCCGGCTGCCTGACAGCATTTTTAAGGAACCTGCATCAGCTGTGTTGGAGTGTCCCTGGTCTGGTCCTCTCTCACCTTCCATTGTAGTCTCCTGTCTGCCCAGCCCCCTGGGCAGGTTCCCCTGGGCCTGTGTCTCCGTGGTTCCCAGCTCTCCAAACAGAGCAGAGTATTCAGCACAGCACACATATACCAATCTCCTCCCATGCCACCCTTCTCCTAGGAATCTGGATGCGGGCCTCTGCTGATCCCCGGATGCCCCCGCCCTGCGTTCTCCCGTGGTGTCCATTTTCCTTCCGCTCTGCCGCTGCCTCCCCTCAGGCTGTCGCTGTCTCACATGTGTGCTGCTCTCAGCCTTCCTCATGGCTTTCTGTCTCAGGCTGCCCTTGCCTCTAAAAGATCAAAAGTGCTTCTCACTGAGGAGTGGGTAGCACGGATCTCACTCATCTGTCCTAAGCCTGCCTTCATGTGGCCTCCTGCCACCCTGTGGTCCTGCTCCTCACCATGCCCAGCCAGCCACTAACCTCCCTCCTCTTCTGAACTCACTGCCAGGTCTGGTTAGCAGATCTCTCCACAAACTTCCTCAGGTGGCTTTGCCCTGAGGCCCTACACCCTCTACTTGGAGCTTTTTGCTCAGCTGTCTTGAGGGCTAGAGCTCTGGGCCATCCCAGCCAAGTCCCAGCTGTACCTTTCCCTTCCTCAGGACAGGACATTTGCAGAGACACACTTGCTTCACACTCTACCACCAATGCCAAAGGAATGTGACTTCTAAGTGCTCTTGAGTAGGTGTTCTGGGCAGTGAGGGAGGTCTTTGGTTTTCCCTTGGGTATGAATGTACTTCTGCCACTGCTCATGGGCTGGCTCTCTCTCTCTCTCTCTCTCTCTCTCTCTCTCTCTCTCTCTCGTATATATAAAGTATATGTGTATATAATGTATATGATATATATGTGTGTGTGTATATATATGTGTGTGTATATATATATATATACACACATATATATAAAATGTATGTATACTCCATTCTGTAGGCCCAGCCTGCTGGGCTTTACCACCATTGCCCTCTGTCCCACTGAGACTGAGCGAGGTGAGGAGACCCGTCAGATACATATCTTACACATACATGTCATCCCCTGTCCTGCCCACTGTCACTTCTGCCCTGTGTTATCTTAGCTGCTCACTGTTCCTGTATCTGCAAAGTGGTTTCCTGTGCCGTGATGGTACTTTTGGAAAACCTGGCCCATCCCTCCACATTCTTCTATCACAAAATAACGCCCTTAAGACCTTACTGGCAAGGACAAGCCATAAGGAACAAAGGCCAGTCCATCTCTCCAATTCTCTGGCTCCAGGATGGCCAGATCGAAGCTAGCCCAGTTTGATCCTTCCTAGCTGAGCCTGGGGAGCTCCCATTTCAAATACTGCTGCTTTGAGGGTAGCCTCAGATGTCCGAGTCATGCTTTCCGAGTCCTTGGGAATGGCCCTGCTTTTGAGTGCCCTTGGTTGAAAAGAGGGGGCGCTGAGGGCTTCACCCTGCTGGCCAGGCAGGAGTCGGTCCTGGAGGAGGAGAGGGAGGCAGAGCAGGCAACCACAGCATCAGAAGCTGAGAGGAACCTATCAGTGCAGGTCTGAGGGACTGTGGAAGGCAGGGTTCACCAAGTACTACAAGTGTGTCAAGTGTAGGATAGAAATGGAATACCAGCTTTGGGTCTGACTTGCTCTCACAGACCCTTCAGTTCTGTCTCCAGGGTACCACAGCCCAGATGGCTGCCTGCCTCAGCCTTCCTGCCTGGCTGGGCTGGCACAGCTTTTTCTTATATGATCACTGACAAGGGTTACTGCTGTGTCTGCAGAGGTGCCAGGCCGCTGAGGTCATTGCAAGTCTGAGGGGCAGAGTCAGTGCTGACGGGTCTCCTCACCTCCCTCAGTCTCAGTGGGGCAGGGGAAATGGTGGTAAAGCCCAGCAGGCTGGGCTACAGAGTGGAGTAGGACATTCACATGTCACTGGGAGGCCAGCCTTTCTCACTCTCGGTCCCCCCGCCCACTGCAGCCCTCCTAGGCCATGTCCCTTAGCAGCCCCACAGGTCTGAAGCCTGAGAGGAGGCAGATAGCTCTGGGAGGCCCCCACGCACACGCCTCCTCACCAACAAGGCCTGGGCCTTCAGGGAAAACGTTCTTCTCGTCTTTGCTGTGAGGCTTGGGGCTGACAATTAAGCCACTGAAAAAAGAACAATTCACAACAGGCCTACACAGAGAAGTCTTCTCATGCCACAAATGGCCGAATCGTCCCTGCTGGCACCATTTATGGCTTGTGTATAGGAGGGACTGTACTTGAAAATGGTCAAGAAACCTTGCTCAGAAAGGGAGTTTAGCCGTTCTATGGATAGCATCCTGAGAGAGCTCATTGTTCCCAGCTGTGAGGCGGCCTGAGCCCAAGAGCCCTGAGTTTGCTCGGTGGGGGACAGGAGCACATGGGCACGGTGACAGCCACTCTGACTGGCAGAGCCTTGGTCATTGAGATTGTAAGGAAGGGAGGCTGACTCACGGCTGCAGTAGGGTGACAGGCCCTGCCCAGCCCCAGAACCTTCCGAGAAAGGACACAGTGGCCTGTGTGGCCAGGGAATCCGAGGTTGGCTTGGGTTTAGTGGTGACTTAACGTTACAGCACCAAAAGCCAGCATGGAAAGGACAATGGCTGCTCTATCCACTCACAAAGACAGCGCATAGATGTCTCCTCTGAACCTTCTATGTAGACATGTTGGTCTGAAGACATCTTCAGAGGGACCTGGAGTGATTTTAAAGATGATCTCCACCTGCAGGAGTCAGAGCAGCTGGGAAGCCCCACTTTGGCTTATCTGCTCCCCACTTGGCTGGCTATACCAAGTCAGGTCTCTTTCACAGTACCCGTCCTGCCCTAATAGACTGTTGGAGAAGCAGGGGTGTCTGAAATGTAGGGCCTTATGCAGGTCAGAGTCATACCTAGTCACTGGGCCAGGGTCAGGGACATCCTCTGAATTGGGAATGTCCAGGGGTGTGCTCTGTGTCCCTTGGCCAGCTGGCCACCTGGTTCTTGAGCAGCAGCATCCAAGACATAAGGGACCTTCTCCCTTCCCCTGCTCATTATCATGGCTGTGTTAACTCTGCAGCATTGTCTGGGCTCTGTGCCTGACTGGCTGTTTCTGTTTTATCTCCATAACCACCCATGCGTTTTGTAAGTGAAGAATCCGGCCCAGAATGGGCAGGCCCAATGGCTCAAGGTGGCATGCTTTTTGCCATCCTGCTTTCTGAGGCCTGAACTCCACATGGTCTCAGCCCAGGCATCCAGGCCCTCCACACCACCCACTCCAGGTGCTTCTGAGTCATGAGCTGTGAAGAAGAAAAGGAAGGATGGAGTTAGAGGTTTGGTGTGCTCCAGGCCCTCCTTTCCCGTAGCTGCCTCTTCCCAGCTGGGCTAGCAGGCCTCAGGAACCATCCACGCACTCCCCAGGCCCCACTCGATTCTGCCTGATGTATAAATGACTCATTTCCTCAACTTTTCCTTTCTCTTTACCAATTAGAAGAATAAACATCCTGCACAGAGATTTATGTCTGCTTTGATTAAATGTTCCAAAGACTATCATAGATAAATGTATCTAATATATATCATCTATATCTATCTATCTATATCTATATCTCTCTCTATATATATACACACATATATATATGATCCCTGATTCAGCAAAATCTGTAGCTCTGTGCCCTCAGCCCTGGAAATGGGCTTGGGTGGGGTCAGCACCCAGGTACTGTGTCTTGTGACAGCCTTAGCCAGAAGAGGTTGGAAAGAAATGTGTCTTGGTTAGTTGTCTTGTTATTGTGACCAAATATCCGAAAGAAGCAACTTAAGGGTGGAAGGGTTTATTCTGGCTCATGACTTGGAGGGGTGCAGTCCATCCTGGTTTCGAAGGCACGGCAGCAGGAGCATGCGGTAGCTGCATCCACAGTCAGGAAGCAGATGGATGCTCAGCTCGCTTTCTCCTTCTAATGCAGTCTGGAACCCCAGCCCATGGGATGGCCCTGGCAGTTTTTATGGTGGTTCTTCCCACCTCAACTAACCTAGCCTAGATAATTACTCACAGACATGTCCAGAGGCCTTCAGTGATTCTAGATCCAGTCAAGTTGACAATATTAGCCATCACAATTGAAGAGCAGGCTAATGCTTTGGAGTACACCGTGTCTGTCACCCCTGGTGCCTCATAGCCATGTGAGCAAAATGAGAACCCGAGGCAGATGGGCAGAAGCTTGGGGGTGGCGGGGGCGGGGGGCACTGGCTGTAAGCCTCCATGCAGGGCTTACCTCCGGAGCCTGTTCATGAGTGCAGTAGCACGTGCCTTAATTTAGACTTTGGGGGACACATCCTGCCTAGGCCACTTCCTTGCTGCTGTGTGTCTTTGAGCAAATAATTGAACCTCTCAAAAAAATCAGATTTTTGTAACATGAATCGTAAAAGTTCTTATTAATAAAATCAAACCCGAGGCCAATTATTGGGGTCCATGCTGGTAGATCAGAGAGTCAGAACAAGCCAAAGCTATCTCACCTTGCCGGATCCTCAGCTGGTCTTGTTTCCTCAGACTGGAAGCCTCTGTGTCCTCATATCTGAATGGCTCTCAGCTGAACTGTGCTGCTAGAAGCCTGAAAGCTTCACCAGCCAAAATGCTTAACCAGCCAAATGCTTAACCAGGCCAAATGCTTCTAGTTACTGGTCCTCACGCCTTATATACCTTTCTGCTTTCTACCACCACTCCCTGGGATTAAAGGCTTGCTTTCTGGGACTAAAGGCGTGACTCACCATGCCTGGCTGTATCCTTGAACACATGGATTTCTGCCTCTGGAATGCTAGGATTAAAGGCGTGTGCTACCACTGCCTATCCTTTATGTTTAATATTGTGGCTGCTCTGTCTCTGACCCCAGATAAGTTTATTAGAATGCACAATATTTGCGGGGATACAATACCACAGATTATGACTCTGTAAAAGAGTTTTGTTAGCACCCTGAGAAGTGTGCCTGGCATTGTCAGTGGAAATAAAAGGCTAGTTTCTAGGAAGGGTTATTCAGAACAATTGGCTGGGAGAGCTTTCCGTCCAACAAGTCACAGTGACAATCCTATTTCTAGCCCTCCAAAACCAGGAGAGTTCCTGCCAGCCACATCTCAGGCTTCAGGGAGAATGTGTGCCGTGAGGTTTATTTAGTCGATCTGTGCCATGTGGAGTTCCACAGAGAGTCTGTTCTGTCTTCCACTTGTTTTTTCTCAATTGCTTCTTGATAAACGAGGTGAAGACAGGCATTGGTCCATCTCTGGACCAGGCCTGGGGCTCCAGAACCCCTGTCCTCAGGTGTTTGCACACCCTCGGCTGGCCATTCTTCCTCTGATCACCTGTGCCCAGTGTGTGTTGTGGGGAAACAGAGCTCCACCTGCTGCTGTGTGCCCTTCCCTGTCCTTCTGACAGACTGTCCCTTTGTAAAGAGCTCTTCTTGGGCTCAGACTATGCCACACCCAGTGGTCTGCTCTGTGCTGCAGCTGGGCTGGTTCTGGTCCGTCACAGCCTCCACTCCATATCTAAAGTCTACAGAGCAGACATCAGATGGTCCCAGGGGCTTGGGCTATGAAATTATACATGGAATGTCATTTGGGAACTCACCCAGCCTTCTTGCCCCTGCTGCTCCCTGGTGGGACATTCTTAGCTTTGTGTTGGTAGGCAGGGTGTGAGTGTGTTTCAGGGGACTGGAAGTCCCTCCTACAGTTGCCAGGCAGCCAGCTGCGTAAGCCTGCTGTCACCCTGGCACCTTCATCTCCCTCACACCCACACACCCCATTCAGAGTTGCCATTAACTGGAGCCCTTCCTCTGCTGTGGAGCCCAGACTTCCTGTGTCCATATGTGTCAGGGCCTCCTCCACCCGGCTTCTCCCCTCCCCCAGCCACTCACCGTCCAGGGACATCTTGCCGACAAGAATGTGTGTTGTACCTCTTCCTCTTCCTCGCTTGAGCAGCAGTTCTTCCATGCTTGCAGTTTTATTTGTGTGCTTGGGATTGTTTGTTTTTTTCTGGTCACCACTAGATGCAAGTTCCACCAAGGCTGTGTCTGTTACTCTCTGTACCTCATCCCTGAACCATCCTGACCATCATGACTCAGGAGTCGGGAAATGAACCCAAGAAGACATATAAACCAAGAAATGTCTGGGGACCATCTGCTCAGGTGAGAGGACCCACTGGAAGTAACTGGACAGGAGCAAGTGGCCATAGAAGGGAGTCCCCAAGCCACCCACCAGCCTCTCCTGCCTTTGAGAGCGGCCAGGAGCCGCTCTGGCCAGGCAGCAGCAGTACTGCTGGGTGCATGAAGGGACAGGGCACTTCCTCTCTGGTCACAAGACCCTGATGTGGCTCCTCAAGAGCCTTTGTCACTGGTACAGTGCTGACACTCTCCGTTCACTGATGTCCAATCTTTGTGGAGTTATTTGACCTCATTTACTTCTCTCACTGGAGGAGGAAGTGGAGGGAAACTCAGAGAAGCTGGTGCTGCCTCCCCTCCCTTCCCCTCCCCTCTTCTCCCCTCCCCTCTCTCCCCCTCTCCCTCTGCTTTCCCCCCTCCCTCCCCTCCCTCCTCTCCCCTCCCCTCCTCTCTTCTCCCCCTTCCCCTCCCTCCCCTCCCCTCTTCTCCCCCTTCCCCCCCTTCCCTATCCTCATGAACATGCACTGAGCAATTCTCCCAGGAAGAAGCAAGCGTTCGAATTCCTGCCGCACTATGACCCACACAGCCATCTCCAGGTCATCGGGAAGATGGGGTCTAACACACACCAGGACTGTTCAGAGATGATGGTGATTTGTAAAGAAGGGCAGAGTTTCTTCCCACAGGATATAGGTGCTGTCTAGATTTGTCCAGAAGAGGGTTGCCCTGTGTAGCTAACTGATGCTCAATCAAGCAGGCTGGAGATCTCTCCCTGGATTGAATGTTGTCAGTACCTGCGTAGAGTTTGGGGGAGATGGATGGCGATATAGATGGGAAGAGAAGCCGGCTCCAGTCTCTTCTGGGTGTGGCCCCCTTGCATCTATATCAGTGTCTGGGAGCTGTGAGGTGGGGCAGTTGGTGACACAGGATAGAGAATGTCATTCATGCAGGCACAGCTGTGGTAGGCAGGACGGGCAGATGGTGACATGGTGGTGGAGATGAGACAGTTAAAGGAGGTAGACCAAAGAACAGAACTCAGACAGTAGACACTAGAATTCAGGTGACTCGAGTGCCTCCAATCCTAGCACTTGGGTGGTAGGAATTCAAGGATAGCCTCAGTTACATAGAGAATTTGTATGAACTCCATGGAACCCAGTCTCAAAAGCAATCAGAAAAACAATTCAAGAGGCTGTTGGGTGTGAGGCTGAGTGTCCTATGTGTTTGTCAGAATTTCGGACATGCCACTGACTGGCCCTGTGGCCTGGGGCAGGGTGGGGTGAGTCCTTAACCCCTCAGCAGTGCTCAGAACAGCCTCTCCCAGGCTGCTGTACAAAGTGCTTCCCCTGCACAGAGGGAGCGAGCGCCCTGGTGGCAGCTCTGGCCCATTGGCCATGTTCTTTCTGCAGCACCACCTCCTGAAGTCTGTCCCTACACCCTTGCCAGCGTCCCTGCCGGGGGTCCCAGGCTGTGCTGGCAGGGCTCACTGAGGTGCGCGGGAGAGTGCACGGTCAGGGCCGGTGTTTCTCCAGCCACCTCTGCTCTTACCTCGTCTTCGCTCTGCTGTCTTACCTCCCTGCTTGTTCCCTGCCAGGCTTTCAAGGTCATGATGCTCTTCTTTTCCCATCCGAGCTCTGAAGTAGGGGCACTGTTTACCCCACTGTGGTGATATATTGTGTACCCTAATAAAATTTACCTGTAGATCAGAGAACAAACCACTAGATTAAACATAGAGTTCAGGCAGTGGTGGCACACACCTTTAATCCCAGCACTTGAGATCTCATGCCTTTGCTTGGGAAGCACACACACCTTTAATCCCAGGAAGTGATGGCTGGGCAGAGAAAGGTATATAAGGCACAAGGAGACAGGAACTGAGGCTTTTTCAGGCTGAGGAGTTGGTGAGGTTAGAGGTGGTGGCTGTGGCTGCTCTGCTTCTCTGATCTTTCAACATTCACCCTGATATCCTGCTCTGGGTTTTTATTAAAAGACCATTTAGAAATTCGTGTTACACCCCACTTTATACCTGACGCCCACCTGAGGGGAAACAGTCAAGAAAGCAACTGATCAGTCCTGACTGCAACTTCGCCAGCTTCTTCAGACGATAGCTTTTCATCACAGCCTCTCCCAGCCAGCAGCAGTTGAATTTCTACTCTAGGAGGCATAGTGACTGGAGAAACTGAGGCAGCAAGACTGCCTAAGCTCAGTCTAGGCAACATAGTAGACCAAGGATGGAAGGGAGGGGAAAGGAAGAGATGGCGCCTTTGGTCCCTCTCCCCAAACCCACAAGCTATACACGAGCCATGGACGGGAAGCTGCTGCTTCCTTTTGACCGAGTCCAGCCCCATGCTCAAGTCAGTACTGCTCCTGCTTCTGAGAAGGCTTAGCTATAAAGACTACAGTGTAGGTCACGCAAATCTGAGCTGCATGGCAGGAAGGGTCTACACCGCCAGGCTCCCTTTAATCCACTCGTGCGTGATAGAGTAATTCTGCCTCCTGCTGACAGCACTGGCCCATGTAGGGAACAGTGATGGTGGCCAACATGAGGGTAGTCAGGGCTGAAAGACCCCTCAAAGCTTCCATCTTTGGTGTCCATCCTGCTGTGAACGGAGGTGTTAGGCCTGCAGCACCTTGAAATCAGTGGACACACTCCTAGGACGTCAGTCGTGGGGTCACCTCCTTGCTGTCACTTTGCCTCTTCTGCAAAGTAGAACTGTCACTACCAAAGCTTACTGTGGTGCTGCAGATGTCACACTTGTGTAAATACGACCACATTTGGATCTGTTGTGTTTTCCTTTCACTGAGATGTTAATGGCTTCAACCATTCTGACCCTGTCACTGTGTAGAATAGAGTCAGTTTCTGTAATTAGGTTGTTGTAACCCTTCATGAGATACTCAGACAGCACTCTCAGGCCAGGGGTGCTGCCACCAGGTCAGCGAGATAACTGATGCCAGGACCAGACAAGAAGATCTCAGGGAAGAAGGGCCAGGAGGCCAGGGCACTGAGCAGGCAGACAAGACCTAAGGAGCCCTCTGTCCCAGGACACCCCCGGCTGGCAGTCACAACCCTGAGTTGTGGAGTTGACTGGTTTGGCTTGGAGCTGGAATTCCTTGGCCTAATTAGTCAGAAAGTGGACCCACAGCCTCTTTGCACACGGGCCCTTGCTCGGTGTGCAGGGCTGTGGCACGGGCTCCAGGAACTGTGCATCTTGCACTGTTTTGTGGAAAATAAAGCTTGCAAGCCCAGCCTAGAGCTGTCGAGCAACTCATGTGACAGGAAATGTCTCTTGGCCTGCACTGAGGGTACAGAACGGGAGTCTGAGTCTATGCAAAGGCAGGTGTGATTGAGACAAAAAGATCGAAATGTTTGAACAGCTGCAAATTCTCTGAGCAGTGGAAAAGTCCCAATACCACAAGATTTCCGCTGTAATTACTACAATAAACATTTTCCTATAGAGGATAAAAATTCCAAACTTGAACAAGGTTACTCATCTTCCATGCTATGGGAATGGTAGGGTTTTTGCTTTGTTTTTCTTAAAAACAAGAAATTGTTCTACACTTACTAATTACTTAAACCACCAATCAAAATAGTTTATAATTAGTATTAGTTCTCCCAATGAATATTAATCTCATGCATAACACTCCAATTTCCCCCATAAAATGGTTTGTTACCATGAAATATTATGAAGGCTTGTTTTTGTTCTTCCAAGATAAGCTTTTACATCTTTTTTTTTTTTTTTTTGGTTTTTTTTTCGAGACAGGGTTTCTCTGTGTAGCTTTGCGCCTTTCCTGGAGCTCACTTGGTAGCCCAGGCTGGCCTCGAACTCACAGAGATCCGCCTGGCTCTGCCTCCCGAGTGCTGGGATTAAAGGCGTGCGCCACCACCGCCCGGCAGCTTTTACATCTTCAAAGGGGTCACCAATAGCTGGGCGGTGGTTTCAATGCTTGAAAGAGAGGTGATACCATAGTCCACCTAGTTAAATGTGTACCCCATTCAAAATTCTGTTGATTCTTTGTATTAACATGGTATTTTGTGGAAAACTTGATATGGCTTCTGTGGTGTCTAACAAATAGCTGGGTAGAGGCTTTCAGGAGTCCCACGCTATGAGTTTACTCGGCCCCTTCCCTACATGCCGTAATACCGAGGCCAGTGTCCAATGAGAAACCGGACAACAAGCATGGCCTCAGCTGTGCTGGGAGACCTTCAGTTAGATGCTGGACACAGCGGTTCCATGGCCAACCTTGAACTAAAATGTCAATTGTCAAAGAGATTTTTTTCTAAAAAAAGAAAAGAAATGTGTGTGTGTGTGTGTGTGTGTGTGTGAGAGAGAGAGAGAGAGAGAGAGAGAGAGAGAGAGAGAGAGAGAGAGAGAGATTTAATTAGCAAGTTAATCATCTATCACAGATTTAGAATCCCAGCCCTTCCTGAGAAGTGGGAAATGCTCGTATGTTCTATTAAGAAGTGCCCATATAATACAGATTGATTTTAATGTTAGAATAAATACAACCTAGTAGGAAATACCAATCAGTGTTTCTCCCAAGCCTATGGGTGACCCTTGTCATTGAATAGTGGTGGCATTTGTCCCTCATGGGGTGTACTTCCCACGTCCCCGCAGGCTGTCATGTCTGCCTTGTTCCTTATGAGCTGGTGAAGAAGAAAGGAACCGAAAGGTAATTTGTTCTATCTTGGGTCTAGAAATTAAAATTTTACATATGTGTGACAATAGATTTTCAGTCCTAGAAAGCAGAAAGCATCTAGATGAAATGTTGCTGCTACTGAAGCTCTCCAAAATAGACAGATATAAATGATATTGATTGATTCCCATTGATTTTTTTCTTAGGATTTTTATTCTGTGGAGTTGGAGGAGTGTGTGAGCTGACAGAGCTGGTGGCTTTTTGTTTTTATTAGCGCTCCAGCAAATTCTAACATAAATGTTTCCTGAACATTCCATTTTTCAGGAAACCTGCATGAGAAAGCAGCACCCATCCATGGGAACAATGAAGCATTCTGCTTTGTCTGCCTATAGGAACTGTGAGCCATGCTCCAGCTAAGACATGCCAGCCACCTCGGCACGCTTCTGAATTTCACAACATTCATTTTAAGAACAGTGACTTCTGTTCTAGGAGCCCAGGCTCTGTATGTTCTCTGTAACTCAGCAATTCTCTTCTCAGGTCTCCTCACATGGATGGATGCTTGCCGAAGGATGAATGAGAAAAATGGTGTGGTCCTGGGTATTTATTTCATGACACTGCCCACAAGGGCTCACTGGCCTGCAGGCTAGATGCCAGCTACCAGCCCGTGATTTCTCTGTGAAAAGAACCTTTCAGCTCCGTCACCTCCTGGAGAGAGCTGATTTTCCAGCAGTCAGGCTTGATCGGGGTAAATAATTAGAGAGCTGGAGAGCGAAGACATCACCCCAGTGCTGTGTGATGCCGCTAATGCAGCCAGCCCCTGTGACTCTAGGCTGATACTGTCTCACAGTGTCTTTCTCTAGAGCTGGGAGGGGGAGAGATGGGAGGGGGAAGGAAGATGGGGGGAGCGGGAGGTGGTAACAAAGCCTTGCTTTGCATTGCCTTGAAAACCAAAGAAAACAGCTCCTTATCTGTTGTAGGGTGAACCTCAGTGGGCCTGCTCCCCTCATCTTCTTTCTCTTCAGGCATCTGCTTGCCCAGGGCAGTTACCTGGTCTTATTGACTTGTTTCTACAGCTATGTTGCTCTGGGCTGTTGAAATGTGTTGGACTCTGGGTTGTGTAGGCTGACCACTGTCCTTATCAAGCAGACCCCTAAGGGGCTAATAGCTTGCCACTGAACTTTTACAGGTACTCAGTAAAAGCCATTTTTTTAAAAAGTACATTAGCCATTTATTTGTATATCTCTACAAATATCTGCGATTCTGAAACTTACTAGGTTTTATCCTATCCTGTGATGTATTCATGAAAACTTTCTAAGTCAGCAATTCTCAACCTTCCTCACGCTGCGACCCTTTAATACAGTTACTCATGTGGTGGTGACCCCCAACCAAAAAAAATATTTTTGTTGCTACTTCATAAATGTAATTTTGCTAATGTTATGAATCATAATGTAAATATCTGTGTTTTCCGATGGTCTTAGGAGACTTCTGTGACAGGGTGGTTTGTACCCAAAGGGGTTGCGACCCACAGGTTGAGAATCACTGTTCTAAGGTTTAATGAAACGCTCAGATTTTCTCTGCATGTATTTTTACTGATGAGGAACAGTTTAAGGGGCCAAACTGATTTACTGAGAAATAGTAATTGGAGTAATGGTGTCTTGCTACTTATGAGAAAGACGTGGTTATTAGTGAATAATATAAAATAGAATATAACTTAATTAAAATAATAACCACCAGATGGTTGTATAATTACAAAGCCTCCTTAATAAACAAGACCAAAACTGGAAGATGTGTCAAAGCAAGAGAGGCCATAGCTTTGGGCACCTCCCCTAAGCTGCATGGAAGACCCCCCCTCCCCCAGTATCAAGACAGGTAGCAGCCAGCTGGTCTACCTGAGCTAGACTCTGATTTACTCATCACAGGTCTCAGAATTAGTGGTGTGATGAGGGCTGTTACCAGCTCAGCAGTCCCTGCTGGGTCCTGGGTTTATAGCAAACAAGATAGTCTAGGCCCATCTAGAGAGTGTGTCACCCACTGTCAGCCTTGCCACACTTCAATGTTTTTATTGCTCAAGTGTATTCAGACCACACCTCCTCTATCAAGACTTTCTCCCTCCTCCTCCTCCACCACCACCACCTCTTCCTCCTCCTCCCTCTCCCTCTCCTTTTTCTTCTTCTCCTGTCCTCACTAATTCATTAAGAAAGCAGTTTGTCTTGGAATTAAAAGCAGCAATAGTTGGTTGGTATTAACCACCTACTTAGCCAGCCTAGAACCTCCCCCCTCCTCTTCCTCCTTCCCTCCTCCTTCCATCCATCCTTCCCCCTCCCTCCCTCCCTCCCTCCCTCCTTCCTTTCCTTCCTCTCTTCCCTCCCTCCTTTCTTACTCTCCTCCCTCCTCCCTCCCTCCTTCTTCCCTCCCCAAACCCTAGGGGCTTTTGAAGGCTGCTTTGAGACTAGGGAGGTGTCAGAGGACTGGCCACTGGCAAAGTGGGTCCTGACAGGAACGTATGTTCCCGGGGCGTGGAGTGTGAGAGAGACCTCGATGCTCTCGGGTAGTGCATAGGACAGTCAGTCATCTGGAGAACCCAGCAGTGCTTGTGGTGGGACAGTGTCCGGATCATGCGTCCCGGTGTCATCAGAGAAATCTCAGAGGGAAGCAGTATGCAGGAACCCTTGCTCCCTGTGCGCCGGCCGGTCGGGCCCTGGCGGGCAGCGTCTTTGTCTGTCTGCACCCCGCTCAGTGCTTCCCATTGATTTTTTTTTGGCGCCGCGGGAGTTGGGGACCGGCGGCGAGTGTCTGTCCACATGAGGCGAGCTTGCTACAGCTGCGGGGTTCCTCTAACTTCGAGTCTCCTTATTACACACACAAAAAGAGGTTCCTCCGCCATCCGATGGAGCCATTCCATCTGCTAATGACGCGGACCCGGTAAGTAGGAGCAGCGCTCTAGCCGGCTTTGGGGTTGTGCGCATCGAGGAAACAGGGAACCTAGCAGGTGCAGGTGCAAGACCCTCATCTCCTCCACTTTGCAAGGTGAGCTCGCCCCTCCCCCCCGACCTCTCACGGCATTTTTTTTCCCCCTGGGGGTAAATTATAAGTCCCTGCTCCCCAGGCATCGCAGGTGCCTTCCTGGAGCCGTACCCTGGGGTTTGGTGCCCAGTCCCAGAAGCTGTGCTGGGACACGGTAGCCCTGCCTACCCATCTAACCTGGAGCCTGATGCCCGGCTTGACATTTGCAGGCTGAGTTATGGATTTCCTGGCACAGTGTGTTTTATTTTAGGTATTAGGCAGTCCAGGATGCATGGGAGTGCCCTGCACTTCGCAGGCATGTTCATGACTAGAAAAGAAAGACAAAGGTGCCGCCCAGCCTTCCGTGGCTTGGTGACCAAACATATGTTGCTCTATGAAGAGCTAATTAGGACAAAAATACACACACATAAATGTGTGTATATATATTTATGAGTGTATAATATTTATATATTGTATCTTTTATATTACATATTTTATTAATTTCTTGGATTCCTATACGTTTAAAATGCACACAGCTCAGCTATCCCCTCCCAACAACATTTGACAAGTAACAGTTTCTGTCTGGCCTGTAATGTAAAGATTGGACAGGACACTGTATGGCTTTTGTTTAGAGATGACTCCCAGGTTGGGGTGGGCATTTTGCATAGTTTAATAAGGAATATGAAAATAAATATTACAAAAGATGCTCCCTACGGTGACAGTGAAATGGGACTTGAGTTGTTGGCGCCCCCTTTATTCTGGTTTTAACTTGGGTTTCATCTGGCCATGCTCCCTGGCTCCTGCTCCTCTATCCAGAACTACATCATTTAAAGTAAAATGACCTCAACCTCTTTTGTCACTTCCAAGGTCTCTGCTATGTCTATACACTTGGCCTGGATTGTGCTACGGATTTGGTGGCACCGGGAAATCGCAGCCTGGGTCAACATGCACATATGCCATGCCCCACCCCAGCCAGACCATCTAAATTGTTTTAAGAGATTATTTTTAGGCCAGTGAACACTTAGCAGAAGTATCTTTACAGATTCTGATAAACCTATTTTTAGTTTCAGCACTATAAAAGCTTGCTCAAACCAACTGGTTCTAACTGATCCTTCTAACCAAATGTATGTATATTGTTAACTGTTAAAGTATTATACATGCTCTGTATGGAATAGCTCATCTAATAAAATAGACATTTCACTATGTAAAATACCTATCTAATTTTAAACACTTGGAATGCATTTGTTGTATTTGGAGAGGAGGCTTGGTGGAAGACTGAATTAGGCCCAGCAGCATTTGTTCTGGGTTTACATTCTCTGTAAACTCACTCTGTATTCTACCCAACATGTGCCTATCACTTTTTAAAAATGATCCACTAACATGTGTTCAGTCTCTATTGTATTAAGATAGACGGTGGAGTGTGCATATTTACATGTGTGACTTACTCTGTAAGTAGAAATGACAGCCATCGGGTAGCCATGAGGAAGTGGCTGCCTTGATGAGAAGGAGTGAGTGAAAAGTCACCCTGGAGTGATATTTGTGAGTAAGCAGCGTGATAAGGAACCAAAAAGCGTCCTTAGCTGACATTCTCCCACAGGCTTTCCTGGTGGCTGACCATCCACTGTAGAGCACTGAACAGATGACACAAAAGCAGAACATTTATTGAGCAATAATATGCTGTTTTTATTTTGCTTATTTAACTGCAAGATAGTCAAAATTCCCTTATGGTCAGTAGAAGAGTCACCCTAGGATTAACACTGTGAATGTGGTGTGAGAATGGGCTCGTTTTTAGAGAGCATCATTGTAGATCTGAGTTGGAGATGTTAGTGATGCTTATGGGGGAGCCAGCACAGTAGACACTGAGTGAGTGTGGTGTCTTTGTGCCTGGTGTGTGGAAAGCTCATTCCCTGTCTGAACCACCATACTGGTGTGTTACACGTGGAAGGAATGTATAGAGTTCACACTGCGATAATGCGGTTATTATAGTGAACTGTGCAAACATCTTTCTGAGAGCTTGAGGAGAACAGAACCTTACAGCAGACTCCAGGAAGGAGGGAGGGACAGGAAGAAGGGGGGAGGGGGCTTAAAGTGAGACTGAGATGATCCCTCCAGTATAAGAGATACTGTGGTTTAAATTGTGGGTTTTGTGTGAGAGAAGACCACAGTGACCCTCTCTGTATGTGGCCTTTGTTCATTGTGGTGCAGTTGGCACTCAGTCCCTGGGGAGGATTGTGGTCTATAAAATCTTTTACTGATGGCCTGAATTCTATTGTATTCTATAAAACACATACACTCAAATGCACATTCATTGAACAACAACCTAGATATTATTGCCTTCATATAGTCCTGTTTAGATTTTTTTTAAAAAATCAGTCTAAACCATTAAAATAAAGTTTCTTTCAGTCTCAGAATATTTGAGGCAAACATCCTAGCCCTGCCTGATGTTAAACCATCATTTCAAATATTCACTTAAAGTAAAAAGCACTACCTCATTTTGATGAATAATTAAAAGGGATCGGTTAATATGAAAGGCTGTAGGCTGTTCCGTTGTGGTTGCATCAGGGATCTGGAGAATCGATTCCACTCTGAAAGTCCTGTTGATCTCATATTTGTTAGGGATGGTGTGGGGAGGGACAGTGCCTCTGGAGAATGTTAGAAATTATTACATAGATACTTTACTGGCATGTGAGTCTATTTTTTGTGTTCTTAATCGTAGCTAAAAGTAAGATAGGACACTTTGAGGGCATGTTGGTGCTGCCCTCATGTTTACCAGGAACCGTGTGGCAGGAAGATCAGAGCTCGAGTCCCAGAACCCAAGTTAAAAAGCCTAGCATGGTAACACACACCTAATCACAGCACTGGGAGCACAGCCCATAGTACTGGGAGCACAGCCCACTTGCTGAGTTCCAGGCCATGAGAGGCCTTGTCTCCAAACACAAGGTGGATGGTGTTTCTGAGGATGGCATACAAGGCTGGCTTCTGGTTCCCCCAAACACAGAGGGTGGGAGGAGAGAGAGAGAGATTGAACAAAGCTTGAGTGTAGCTTTGCAGATTTTAGCTCTCAGAGGCAATGAGATGCCTCATGGTCCCTTGTTATATAAATCGTGGGTCGGTGGCTCTTTGATCTACTTGAGATGCTTGACTAGTGTTAACAATTTGACATGTCTTGAAAAAATATAACTAGGAATCATTTCATAGAAACCCCAAAGGCTCTAAGCAGCCCGTTCTTCATGGATTCACAGTGGACAGTCTCTGACTCTTCCCCCATAACCACTGGGTAATTGGTGGTCATGGCTTGTATGGGATCTAATATAAGATGAAGTTTCATGTCATTCCTCAGATTTCTGCACCAGTCTCCAGGTGGCAGAGGGGTCAAACACACTCTCCCTTTGTGCTTCAAGGATGACCACAAGGTTAAAGTGCACAGCAAGGTCAAAGGGCACAGCCTCACTGAGCCATCTTTGAGTGTTTAGACAGTGGAAGATTTTAGAAATTGAGTGCAGTGATAGTCCCTTGGAGTGTCATAGAACGCTTGCCAAACACAGCATCTTAGACGAGGTTCCACAGCCTAAAGAGAAACTTGTGACATATTCTTACACATATTTAAAGCATAACCTTCACACCAATGCAGAGCTACCAGCGACAGCTAAGTAGAGTGTGGCAGGGAAGAAGAGAACCGTGTGCAGAGCTGGTCTGAGTTCTAATTTAGCCTTGGGAATTGACCGGGGTGAATCTCATTGAACCCCCAAGTCACCACTGCAAGTGGAGGCTCATCCTGGTCACCTCTTAAACAGATCCGTCTTTCTGCCTTCAGGAATTTCCTGTCTTCTAAGAACCCCAGAGGCAGGAAGAGAAATAGGATGAAGGAGGAAAGAGATCCTGCCATGTCCTTTCCCCACTGTGTTGTATGAATGGCAAAACAGTGTGACCTGTGTCACCATGAGTGTGTGTGTGTGTGTGTGTGTGTGTGTGTGTGTGTGTGTGTGTGTGTGCTGTGTTAGCAGAGCAGGGGACTCCAGCAAACAGTGGAAGGGGAGCTGATAGATGAGTTCTCATGTGCTGGTGGGTGATAGGACATGACAAGGGCCTTCCCACAGAACCTCCACCACCAGCTCTTTTGAGATCCCGAAGATTCTGCCCTTATTCTTGGTGATGGGCCCTAAGACAGGCTTCATGCTGAGCTGCATCTGCCTATGTCCAACCTACAAAAGCAACACATGCTAATTCTTGTTTCTAATGTTGGCTCATTTCTTCAAAAAGCAACCAGATCATGTAATCTCTCTGTCTCAAGATGTTCCGATGGCTTCTCTATTCACTTGGAATAAAATCTAGGATCTCCTCTGATACCTTCCAAGAGATGATCCTGCCTCCTGTGGTTCTCCTGGAATCTCCCACTTCCTCCTAAGCTGTCCCTGTATCTCACCAGCCATTGTATGCCCCAGGACCTTTGCACTGGCCTCTGTATTCTATGGCTGGCTCCTTTGCATAATTTGGGCCTCAACTCCAATTTCACGTCCTCAGAGAGGCCCATTGTTGTAGCTGCAGGAAATCTTCTGCCTAGTCCCATCACCCCATTTTATTTTCTTCATAGTGCTTTAACCTGGCAGGAAGCCTCATTTTCACTTGCTTGTTTCCCTGTCACCATTTCCTTCATGGTGGTAGAGAAAGATGGCCTTGTTCCGTGCTGGGCCTCCTCACCAGACCATGCAGGTGGTTAGTATTTGCTAGTGGAATACATTGGGCACTTTGTGCATGCTCTTGAGTCCTCACAGGTGCAGCCTTGCAGAGCCTAGTGACGGCCTCTGGCAGCTTCCTGCGGGTGAGCCAGCGATGCTCTGCCTCCCACTTCTAGCCCTGTGCTAACCATGCACTTCAGTCAGACCCCTTCACCTGGGAATGGTGGGACCTCTGGAGAGCTGCTCTCTCTACTCATCTTCCATCTGCTTGGGCTCCTTGGCTGGTCCTTGGAAGACTCAGCCCTGTCGCTCACAGTGCACAGACCCTATGTTTTCTTGACCTATTTTCCTGTCCCGACTTCTGCTGAACTGTCAGCCTGAGAGCCCTGGTTCCAGACAGTGTTCTCGAGTGGAACTCGGGCTAGTGAATGAGATGAACTCACAGAGGCATGCTAGGTAACATGGTACTTTTCTAAAGACTCCGTTCAGTTAAGCTGACGTGTGATGGTTCGTAAGAAAACTGGAGCACAGGGACAGTGAGTAGCTGGTGCTAGGTTACACAGCAGCCTGCAGCTAGCTAGGTGAGGTGCTGGTGAGCCACACCCGAGGCTGGCTCCCTGCAGCTGCCACTGCTGCAGGGACAACGTTTGCCCCTCCTTCTTGTCTCACTGACCTTGCATTGCTTCTTTGCTGAATCAAATCGCTTAACGTGGCTGCGTAGGAGACCAGGGCCTGGTGCTAACCATTCCTTTGACCCTGTTAACTCCAAATGTGCAGGGATGGGTAGGAACCCACACCACACTGGCCCCAGCATTTTCACCAGCTGGGTGGCTCTGTCACTCTGAACACCCCACCACATGAGGGTCCCTATCGCAGTGAGGTCCTGGACGTGTGAACAGTGGGACAAACGTGAGTGACCTGCACTATCACGAGCCCAGATGCCTCAGATTGTGCCCTCACAGGTCACACTGGGACCAAGTGAGGCACGAGGTGAGTCAGCTGTCCTCTGGTCTTTCTGCCTTTTGTAGGAGAGGATAGGGATGCAGAAGGAATGGGTGCCACCATTGTCTTTCCTTTCCTCTCTGCCTGAACCCTCACTGCTCTGCCCTGCAGCCTGTGATTGGTGATCACCAGCGTAAGCGCTTCATTCCTTGTTTGCATGGGGTGGACATGTTGTCTGCGTGCATGTTGATCACAGATGATTTGGTATTAGGTTTTGAGTGGACTTGGTGGGAATATTTATTAATTTGTCTGTTGGTTTGCTTATTGGGTTTTTGTTGGTGGTAATGGTGGGTTTTGTTGTTGTTGTTGGTTTTGGTTTTTCAAGACAGGGTTTCTCTCTGTAACTGCCCTGGCTGTCCTGGAAGCTTTTTGAGTTTTTGAGACAGGGTCCTTGTAGCCCAGAGTAGCCTCAAACTTACTATGTAGCTGAGGATGACTTTGAACTCTTGATCCTCCCCTATCCACCTCCTAAATAATGGGATTTCAGGCTTGGACCACCATTTCTGGGGGTAGTATTAGTTGCTGAGGGAGCCACTCACACAGGGTCATACTAGAAGCTAGAGGATGTGTCTGGGCTTCCAGAAGAACTAAATTGTCCAGTGCGTTCAGACAGTGGCACGTCATGAATTTCTTATTTCAGCATTTATTTCTGGGGACTGCCAGTTTCCTTTACTGCGTAGGACTCTTGACATGACAGATAATAATTTATCCATCCAGACTCTGGGCTCTACTGCATCAGACAGCTTTAAATTACATGCCATTCCCTTTACAAAACCAAAGAATAAACAACCAGCAAAATGATGTGGGGGAAAAAAAAGTACCTTCCTTTGGAAAAGATAGGGCTGGAGAAACAGCTTAATTAAGAGTGCTTGCTCTTCCAGAGGCTCTGAGTTCAGTTCCTAGCATACAGGCAGCTCACCATTGCTTTTAATTCCAGCTCCAGGGTATCCGAAGCCATTTTCTGTCTTCCTTGTGTACACACACACACACACACACACACACACACACACACACACACACACACACACACACACTTTAAAAAAGAAAGAAGAAAACAGAGCCTTTGCATATGCAGTAGATAAATTGTCTTGGTGTCTCTTGAAACTTTTTATTAGCATATGATAATTGTTAATGAGATTCATGATGGCACTTTTATACATAAGTGACCTTTGATCACTTCATTCATCTGCACCTGCATCACCCTTCCATCTCCCTTCCACTTTCTTTTTCCTCTTCTCTGATAGTCCTCCTTCAATCTAGATTCCATGAGTAAAAGAAGACAAGATATTCACCTTTCTGAATCTGGCTTTCTCCTTTCCTTCCTCTTCCTGTCATTTAACATGGCTGTCTTCAGTCCTGTTTTCTTATCCACAGTGGGATGGTGTGTCTTACTTGTATTTCTAGTGTAAAACAAAGTCACACTTTGAGATATTTACTCTCTAAATTTGTTCCTTTATTCTAGTGAAAGGATCCCTGGTCTCTATGGACCATAAGTAGACATATCAGGCATTTCTCTTCTTTTAGATCTTTTGCTATCATTCCCAGAAAAGGTTACTCTAAAACACAACTGGAACCTTTGAAATCCCGCAGCTCCAAAGAGACTCCTTACCTAGTGTGATGCTTAATCTTACTTGTCAACTTGATGAGATCTATAATCACATAGATGGCAGGTCCTGGCCTTGATAAAATTCATTGAGATGGAAAGACCCACCCACTGTGGGTGGTGACATTCCCTAGGTTGGGGTCCTAACACTATAAAAAGGAGTAGGTGAACTGAGTGCAGACCTTTGCTACTCTCTGCTTCTTGCCAGCAAATGTGATATGACCAGCTGCTTCCATTGAAGCCCTTGTTGTCTTGACTTCCCCCAATGATAACTGTACACTTGAACTGTGAGCCAGAAACAATCCCTTTCTCTCTTACGTTGCCTTGTCAGGGTGTTTCATCACAGCCACGGCAAAAGAAACCAAGGCACCTACTATTGCTTCCTAAGGCGTGCTTTTAAAATACTGTCTGTAAGTCTTACTCATGGCTCCATGTTCCTCTTACTCATCAGCACACTGAGTCAAGCTTTTAAAAGCAAAGCTGCTCTCTTCCTCTTCCTGCTGCAGGCTGCATTCGTCACTGTGGTACTCTGTTTTTCTTCCCACAGCCAGTGGGTAAAGCCACCAACATCTTTTGAGCAAAAGTCTTCATATACTTCAAGCTGTTGTAGCTCAGGCCAATTCCTTATCTTTTCTCTACCTCATGGCTGTGATTTATCTCACCTCTTTTATTTGAGGAAATGTCTCCATGTTTTTAAGTGCTGCAGGAGAACTAGGTCAAGTGTTTTAGATTTCTTTTTTAATTTAACCAATTTTCATGTTTTTAAAAACCCCAAAATGAAAAAAGCTGCATTTTGGAAAGTGAAACCATTAACTGGTCATCAGGTTAGAAGCACAAAATCACCAATAGCTGAACATGTCCGTATAAGCAGAAGAGCAACTGTCATTCATGATTTGTTCAAATGCTTCCGTTGCTCTTCCCTGCTCCCTTGCAGGAGATGAGATGCTCCTGTGCAGTTGCGAGGCATCCTACATATGAAGTGGTAGACTTTCTTACTCCTCTTGCATTTGATTCTTTGTTGGTATACAGAACCATTTTTAAACCCATGTATTCCTCTTGGTTATCATTTTAAAGTTTTATTGTTATCAGTATAGCATGAATGAAATGCCTTCCAAAGTCACATTGTGATCAGAATAAACAAGGTGGAGTGGCTTCAGTTAGCCCTCGCAGACTTCTCGGGCCATCTCATGGTCCTGTTCCCAGGATGATGGTTAAATCTGGCCCCAAGGAGTTACCAAATGGTAGAAATTCATGATCAGTCAAGAAACAAGTCTCTAGGAAATGGTGGGTTAATGGAGAGCTGAGGATAGGGTGACTCCCAGCACCAGGATCACAGGGACTCAGTGGTCCCTCGGTGGAGGTGCATTGAGACTAGCTGGGGATGAAGAATGTAAATTGGAACTTCAGCCTACTGTTCCCCAGACCTGAGTTCCTAATTCCTCTGAAGGCAGAGCTGGGAGTTTGCATTTTAAGCCTTCTGATGCCAGTGACTGACAGTCTCATTTGGTTTCTTAGCTTCAGTTCTCACATCCCTAAAAAGAGTAATAGCTTCTATTTCACAGGGTTGTTGGCAGGAACTGAAAGAACGTGTGGGCAAGGGCCATGGGAACCGTGAAGTGAGACAGTCTAAGGCTTGCTGGATTAGTGGTTTGGTTCTCAGCTTCCTTCTGGAGTTTCTGCTCTCCACCCTCAGCTAAGGTCAACCTGCCTTGGGTAGACAGATGCTGAAAAATATTTTATTCCTAGTTTCCAGACAAGATTCTCATGACTCCCTTCTCTGTCATCACCTCTCATTAGAGTGCTAGGCCCTAGCTCTTCCCCTCTCCTTTCCCTTCTTTTCTCCAGTCCTGTCTCCCATGCATATACTGAGCTCCCATAGTTCCAGGTATTTGAAAAACAATGAGAACTGTTTTTCCCATCACTTGTTTTTGACCCAGATAGGGAAAGCATTGTGGTTTGGTTGGTAGAAAGGTTGTCAGTCAGATCCCAACCACTCTCTTCATAGCCCTCAAGATAACTTTGGTCACACAGTGCTCTAAGATTACTTCCTAAAGCTAGGAAGTAAGAGAATTGCCTCTCCAAAGCTCTCGCTCGACCATCCAGCCTTCCAGAACTCACTGGAACCTTCCAGAGCCCTTCTAAATTCAGCAACTCACAAGGCAGGTTTTCCCTGGTTGTACTGCTCAGCTCCTTCCTACTGGCTTCTATATAGCCCTGAAGCTGGACTCCCACTGCAGACCACCCACAACCAAACGCAGAACTGAGATTCCCTCATGAGTTACTCTACTAGGATTCCAGAAAACCTCATCACCAGTCGCTTGAAAGGTACCCTGAATTATTGTGATTACTAGAGACTTAGACTATTTTAGAATAACAAGGACTGTTAATTAAAGGTAGGCTTCAGTGACAGAAGGCGGACACAGGACTCTGACTCAAATGCTGTGGGTCATCCTGCTAAGGCCAATGGTTGATAATTCATTCCACAGCCAGGTTGCATGCTGCTTAGGTAAGAGACCACAGGTGTAGAAAATGTCCTGGAAGCAAACGTGGAGGGAACTGAGACACAGAAGTCCAATGGGTTAGCAGCAGAGGGGCATTTCAACTCAAGTATTTGTTACCCTTGGTTCTCTCTACCTCCCCAGCATGGATGATGTGTCTTGGGTAGGCTCAGACTCAGGCCCCTGAATGAGGGAGTTACTAAAATAACAGCCTGACTCAGGCTATAGTAGTCACTTCCCTTAAAGGATCAAACTCTTTGGCAGGCACCAGGTAGAAACCATCTCTCAGAGAGTAGGGGAAACAGCTTTCCAAGGCTCTTCGTTACCTGTGAAAGGAAGAGGCAGCTCCTTCGGCTGCCTTCCCTACCCAGCCCCACTGCCAATGCTCAGACCACCCTGGGCTCTTTCACTTCCTTGGATGAGCCATATAGCCCCTCATCCTAAGTTTCATGCCTTGGAATCTAACCCTTTTCTCTATTCGTGGTCTTCAGATCTTAGCTCAGAAGGCAATTCTTCAGAAGTGCCTCCTTTATGCTATTTAAAGTCATCCAGGGAGAAACAAATTGCCCCAAGGTCCAGAGATAGTCTGCTGTCTCCTGCACCTCCAGAACCTGGTCAGGGCCCTTCACACAGAAGTATGTGCAGTATGCTCCATATAGGAAGGAGGGGAGTGATCTTTCAGCCCGGGGCTCTAAATGGGGATTGGGTTTTGTGGCTTGTCATTCATCCCAAGTAGTGGCCTTCTGAGTCTGGCTGGGCTTTCCCATGTGTGTCCCACCAATGCATTAACTGTTCCAATGATGAGCTTAGTCTCCCCCTGACCTACTCCTTCTTCATCTCTCACCAGCATAGCCAGGCACCAGGCTCTTGCATAACATCATGACATCTCTCCTCTCACACCACTTGCATTCTGTCATTTCTCCAGCATCTCCCCTCAAAGGCCTCTCCCATTGTTTCACCCATATTCAGCCCTGGCTGCTATATTCCAGATCTCAGCTTCCTGCTTGCAACAGGTCAGGCAATCCCTACCTCAAGGGTCCTTCTAATACTGTTATCATGGGTAGAATTAATAAAGGGTGCCAGATTATTTAAAGTAAAATTTTTACTATATTTTTATTTATTTTGTATGCAGGAACATGCACATATGTGGGCAAAAAAGCATGCTATGGCACATGTGTGGAGATCAGAGGACATCTTTCCAAAGTCAGTTCTTTCCTTCCACTGTGAGCCCTAGGGGTTCTTCTCAGCTCACCTTGCTTGTTGGCAGGCACCTTTTCCTGAGACATTTTGCTGACCTAGAAGTAAAATCTTTAGTATTGTCATTTTTCACTCAGGGGAGGGGGAAATGGGTCTTTGCTGGAGGCTTGTGCAGCACACACACCAGAGGATACCACCCTGCTTACCTCCAAATGTCTCCAGAAGAGGCATGAATTGAGACAGCCAAGCAGTACTTCATGAACAGCTTTCAGTTGTCCCAAGGCTGCCCACTGCACAACCCCTGCATGAGCCCAGCACTCCTCAGCTGCACCCTTAGGTGCAGGTGCCACTGAGCATGTAGCTCAGATCTGAAACCAAGTCTCTCACTGGCAACAAGGCAGAATCTGTGCCTCCTAATTTCCCCTCCGTGGAGGCCTTCATGTGGAGTGTGGTACTCCTTGCCTGGTCCACTTGGGTCCCTCCATCTGCCTTTAATGCCACACCTCTGATCACTCAGCCCTCCAGGCCTTCCAAAGTACTTACTTTTCTTAAAGAGTTTTACAAAAGCTGGGATACAACTGAGCCTGGTATCATGGGCTTATAATCACAGCTACTTGGGAGGCTGAGGCAGGGAGATTACAAATTCAAGGTCTAAAGAATTGAGTTCAAAACTAGCCAGGGCAACTTAGTGAGACCTTGTATCAAAATAAAAGTTGAAAAGGTTGGAGATGCAGCTCAGCAGTAGAAGACTTACTGACTTGCATAAAATTCCAGGATCACTCCCCAGGACTTCACACAATAACAACAGTAAACAAGAGTATAAAGCAGGACTTTGCCAGTGGTAAGTGGGAAACAACCAAGGCATGAATGCTGCTGACCTCCCCAGTCCAGCCTGTAACCAAGACCCACAAGTCCTTGTCAGTGTGGCAGAGTCTTTCTCTTCCACATCACAACCTGTTATTCTTTATCACAGGATGTTACAGATGTCTTGTTACAGATTATTATTATTATTACTCAATTCTGATCTCAAGGCTAGGAAATAATAAATCTTGCTGTATGCTTTTAGCACCTAGTACAGTGAATGGTAACTAATGACTGGGTTAGATATCTGGATGGGTGGATGAATGGTTGGATGGATGAATGGATACATGGATACATGGATAAATGGATGAAGGGGATGGATGGATGGATGGATGGATGGATGGATGGATGGATGGATGGATGGATGGATGGGTGGGTGGGTGGTAGGGTAGATGACAGATAGATGGATGAATAAGTGCATAGAAAGATGGATGGATTGGTAGATAGGTAAGTGTGTGGATGGATGGATGGTTAGATGGATGAATGGATGGAAGTTTTCCTGGCTTAATCATTTTAAGATGAAAAATGAAACCATTTGCAGTTCTCATGGAAGGCAGGTCAGGAATGCCGCATTGAGCTCCTTGTGACCGATGGTGTCACCACCAGTCTTGACAGGATCACCAGCCTTTGCAGAAACCTACATTCTGTCACCTGCACAGTTCTTATCTGTGGGAAGTTAGCTCCTAGAATGGCCCATGTACCAAATTTCCTTTCCTGTGTTCTCCTTGGAGCTTCAGGGTGGTCCATCTGCCTTGTTCCAGCTTCTTGAGGTGCCACAGTTTCTGGAGTGACTTCATAATACTTGGGCCCACAGTGCCTTTTGGGTCCAGCTGCGACTCATTTCGCCCTGCCATGGGAGCAAGGGCTAGCCAACACAGAATCCATCGTGGCACCCTCTAAAGACAACAGATAAACAAAGCAGCCATAAACTGAAGTTGCAGGTGGATTAAGGAAGCTGTAGAGCATTGCAGCCCCTCCCCCACAGCAGCAGCAGCCCCACATACTCTGCCTCACTAATTACGTGCTCCCTCACCACCATGGTGAAGTTGCTGGGAACAGAGAATTCACTTTTTTTGGCCTTCTTTAATGTCGTCCCTGCAGACATTTTGATACAAAAACTAAAAATCAAAGATGATACTCTACTTCAGATCTTTTTGAAAAGAAGAAGGTTATAAGTGAAAAATTCCACCCAGTGTAAATGCACATAGCTACAGGGATTTTATATTATTTCCATTTGGGAATAAAATCCAATTTCCCATCATTTAAGTTCAGATAAGCCATCTTATTTCAGAAAATTTAAATTTACTGTTTGTATATGTGTGTGTGTGTGTGTGTGTGTGCGCACATGTATGTAATATATATATATACATATACATATATATATATGAAAAAGACAGAAAGAGAGAGAGAGAGAGAGAGAGAGAGAGAGAGAGAGAGAGAGAGAGATATGAGTGTTTGTGCATGTACCCTCAGAGGCCAGAAGAGGGTCTTGGATCCCCTGGAGTTGCAGGCCACTGGGTGCTAGAAACCAAACTCGGGTCTTCTGGAAAAGCAGCACTCACTCTTAACTACTGGCCCATCTCTCTCCATCCCCCACCTGATGTTTTAACAAGGATTCTGGGGGTTGAACTCAGGTTCAAGGGAAGTACTTTACTGACAGCTATCACCCCAGCCCATGTTTTTAAAAATGATATTATGATAATAATAATAAAAGGCAATTCTCGAATATTCTCTGTGTCATATAAAACAATTGTTTGACAACAATTTTTCATTGAGAAACTACTTTGTGACTTTTCTCTCCTTCCTGGTTTCTCATTCCTGATTAGGTAGCGCAAATAATTCCTTGGGCTTTGGATCAGTGAGTTTTATACTCTTCAAAGCCCATTTCCCAGTTTTTCTGTCTTGAAGTTGGAGCCGAAGCCTCTGTTTTCTATGGTGCTGAGTAGTGAGCAGGTTTTCCATCTCGCACCCACCCACACCCACGCCCTTTTAAGAGTACAGTACCGCAGAGCGTACCTCATTTCCATAATAGCACCACCGCTCCCAAGTGCTGTGTGGCACACACATTTATTTTTTACTATCCACTTTTTTCTGATTCTAAAAGTAAGAAATGTTCATTTTAGACAATTTGGAAAGTACAGCAAAGCACACAGGAAAAATATGTACCACCCACAGCCATACCCTATGACAATAAGAGGCCACCTCCAATCCGGTCCCTTTGCCTTGGTCTCTGCTAACACAGGGTCGAAGCTGGGGTTCACATCCTGTTCACTTCCCACTCTCTGTCCTCTGTTGAGCATGTTCTCATGATGTTAATCAAGTGAACTCGGAAGACTGGATATAAGCTACATGTGTTTAATTGTTCCCTTACTAACACATGTTTCTTTCCAGATTTTTGTGAATAGGCATTGTTCGTTGTTGTAAAGCTGCAGGCATGCCTCCAGCCCTGCACTTTAAAAGTAAGGTCTGTTGTGCTTACAGGATAGCATGCAGGTCTTCCAAGTGCATTTTGCACATGAGTTCACGGAGTGTATTCAACACTTAACGTTCCTTTCTCTAGAAATCAAATTTGTGCTCAGTCATTTGCTACCAACTTCCAAGGACTTTCCACATATAATTCTGCCCAGTCCTCAAAGGCACCCCTGCAATGGGGATACTGGCAGTCAGGTTCTGAATTTGAGAAAACAGAGTCCCAGTCTCCTGAAGAGAGTGTCTGAGGTCATAGGGCTAGGGCCAATAAAGTTAGAACCAGATCCCCATCCACCTGCACCCAGAGCTCAAGTGCTTGATGATGCCTTTTCTGGGAAAATGAGAAATGAAAGTACCAGCATCCTATGATAGAACAGAAAAGCACTGGGCTTAATTTTGTTTTACCCCCCATCACCACCACTTTGAAAGCACAGTTTGGAGGGGATGGCTGCAGAGATAATTCAATTGGTAAAGTCCTTTGTAAGCGAGCAAGGGGAACCATGTTCAATCCCAGAACTCACATTTTAAAAAAAGAAAGATTATGCACATTCATAATCCCAGCACTGGCCAGCTAGCCTAGCCTAGTCAGCAAGCTCCAGGTCCCAGTGAGAGAACCTGTCTGAAAAAAAAGGTGGATGGCGCCTGAAACTCCACAGCCGAGGTTGTCCTCTGGCCTCCGTGTACATATCACATGTTGTGCTTTGTACTCATGCTCAGAGATCAGCACTTGACTGGCATGGCCATCTGTAGCAGGGGACGGCCCCCGTAGCAGGGGACGGGCCCCGTAGCAGGGGATGGGCCCTGCTACTGCAGGTTTGGGTGGTGGTTTGAGGTTTGGGGTGGGTTTTTGCACACTGTGCTCGGGGCTGGAAGGCGCTGTCGGCTGCAGCCCTGCAACCCACATGCAACCCTCCCACGCGCAGGCTTTC